>NC_084795.1:122064200-122740200 GCF_963169125.1 Humulus lupulus
TTCAAGAACATATTCAAAAAAATTCTGACCAGCTGTAGGAATGGTTTGTGGATTACGAACAGCTAGAATGGCCGAACCTAATAAGATAGCAATTACAACCCAAGAAGTAATAAGTACTTGGGCATGGACTTGAAAACCTCCTATTTGCCAATAAAAATGCTGGCCTACTTCCACGCCGGATATATCGTATAACACTTTTAGTGTGTTGATGGAACATAATAAAAAATTCATATTACCCTCTGAAAGAAATAGAACTTTAAAAGAAATTATTTTGATTCACCCAGCTCTTTTTCGACTCGCCCACAGGAATCGTCTATTTTGAATATCAACTAATCACATCAAAGCCTCAGTTATTTTTATCTCTTTTGTGCGATTCAGGAATAGTAACCGGTTCAATAAATCTATATTCTATGGAGTTCCCAAAATAATTTCCTTATCTTATTATTAATCAAGAATTTCGTATATAGCTAGAACGACCCTCACAAATCGCAAATACTAATTTGTTAAGAATTAATCGGATTGAAGCTATAGCGTCATCATTCGCTGGAATCGAAATATCTGCTAAATCCGGGTCACAATTTGTATCGATTAAACAAATCGTTGGAATTCCCAAAGTGATACATTCTCGAAGAGCCGTATATTCTTCTTGCTGATCAACGATTATTACAATATCAGGTAACCCCGTCATATATTTAATCCCGCCCAAATATGTTTGCAAGTGAGATAGTTGTCTCTTCAACACAGCCGCATCTCTTTTCGGAAGACGGTTGAGTCTGCCCGTCTTTTGTTCCGTTCTCAAGTCTCTGAACTTATGAAGTCTCGTTTCTGTAGTATACCAATTCGTTAACATACCACCAAGCCATTTTTTATTAACATAATGACACCGAGCCTTTCTTGCTGCCCCTGCTACTGAATCAGCTGCTTTATTTTTGGTACCAACAATTAAGAATTGTTTTCCCCTACTTGCTGCATCAAAAACTAAATCACAAGCTTCTGATAAAAACCGAGCTGTTCTAGTAAGATTTATAATATGAATACCTTTACGCTTTGCAGATATATAAGGTGCCATTCTAGGATTCCATTTCTTAGTACCATGACCAAAATGTACTCCAGCTTCCATCATCTCTTCCAAATTGATGTTCCAATATCTTCTTGTCATTTCTCCCCCCACTTCTTCTCTTTTTTTTTTTTTCAAAGAAAAAAAAGAGATGAGGTACCCTGAAAATAGAAAAAAATAATAGTTCCCATGGAACCTTCTCTTCTAACGGAAATTGGCCGTTGATACGCGATCCAAGCCGTTCATTTTTTTTTTCAATCTTTCTTTTCTATTCATTATTTTCTTTATTATTCTCCTTATTACTATTACCAAATCAAATGACTGCAACCACAAATAGACAAAAAGGATGAGTCTGCTGTTAGGAATCATTAAATCCTAGAAATGATTGTTCTGATGTATCATGTACATTCTTTGAAATACAAAAAGAAAATAATTCTCTGTGGTGGAATAAAATATCTCTCATTTCCCACTCAAATAAATTCTTATTTTGGGGTTCCAAAGGAATGTTATTATGCTTCCTTGAACAGTGCACTAATCCTTTGAATCCGGTACCAACGAATCCGGTACCAACGGGTATCATCCCCCCTAGAACAACATTTTCTTTCAGACCTTTCAACCAATCAATACGACCGCGTAAAGCGGCTTTTGCTAAAACGCGAGCAGTTTCTTGAAAACTCGCTTCGGATATGAAACTTTGAGTATTTAGAGATGCTTTCGTTATTCCCAATAATATAGCTCGGTAACAAATTGCTTCTTCCAAAGCGCGCCCCGTTCGTTCCGCCCGCAACAATCCAATAAGTTCTCCGGGTAAAAAAACATTAGACATTCCATCTTCTGAAACCACCACTTTTGATGTTATTTGACGGACAATAATTTCTATATGTCTATTATGGATCTGCACACCCTGGGATCGATAAACCTTTTGGATCTTATTAACCAAAGAGATACGACTTTGCACTATAGTTAGCTCAGCACCAATCAAGAACCCCCAAGGAATTCCAAGAATTCTTGTTAGAAGTTCGTTCCAATAATTTCAACAGGCGCTGCTGCGCTACAAATGTGCCAAAAAGGAGTCTCTGTTTCAGTCAGGCGCTGCAGCCCTAATTCATCCCAGAAATAGCGATGCAGCCCCTGAATATGGGGCTGCAGCCCTAATTCACGAATTTTGCATTTTTCTTTGTTTCTCTTCCGTTTTGTACCAATTTCGCGCCACTTCTCCTTGGACCCTACACAAACACAACACAAGCATAAAACCAAACAAAAACACCCTAAACACCTACAAATTAGATATAAAATGACACTAATAAGTGAATCTAAAATTCACTTATCATAGGCCGCCATCTTGGTACTACGAGCTTGTATTTTTCCAACACCTAATTAACTACGAGCTGAGAATCACTGTAGCATTGGACGACTTTTGCCTTGAGCTCCATTGCCACTCTCAGCCCAGCTAGTAAAGCCTCATATTCGGCTTCGTTGTTGGATGCCTCGAATCCAAATCTCAGAGATGTATGAAATCGATGCCCTTTTGGGGAGATTAAGATGATTCCAACTCCTGATCCATTCTCGTTTGAAGATCCATCCACGAAGATTTTTCATAACTCCTGCACCGGCTCCTTTGAGAGCTCCTCTTTAAATCCGCTGCATTCATCCATAAAATCAGCAAGGGCCTGACTTTTGATTGAGATCTGTGGCATGTACAATATCTCAAACTGACTAAGCTCAATAGCCCATTTTAAAAGATGACCTGGCGTTTCAGGATTTTGCAATACCTGCCTTAAAGGTTGGTCGGTCATGACGTTGATTGAATGGGACTGGAAATATGGTCGGAGCTTCCTGGAAGCCAATATCAGACAGAATGCCAACTTCTCTATCAGTGGGTATCGTGACTCAGCTCTGAGAAGTCTCTTGCTTATATAATATATTGGTTTCTTAGCACGGTCTTCTTCTCGAACTAACACGGCACTGACTGCATTTTCTATCACGACCAAATAAAGGAATAGAGGTTCTCCAGACATAGGCTTAGATAACACTAGGGGCTCGGCCAGGTGCATTTTTAGGATGAGAAATGCCTGTTCGCACTCCTCAGTCCATTCAAAATTTTTGTTTCCCCTGAGCATGTTATAGAATGGCAGGCACTTGTCAGTATATTTTGAAACAAAATGATTCAAAGCTGCCACCTTTCCAGTCATGCTTTGAACTTCTTTACATGACCTGGGAGACGGCATTTATAACAACAATCTGATTTTATCAGGATTCGCCTCTATCCCCCTTGTGTTGACTATGAATCCCATAAATTTTCCAAATGCCACTCCGAAAGTGCACTTGGATTCAGCTTCATGTCATACCTCCTCAATATTCCAAAACATTCTTCTAGATCAGACACATGGTTATTAGCAATCTTTGATTTAACAAGCATATCAACGACATATACTTCCATATTTCTCCCGATCTAACTAGCGAACATCTTGTTGACCAAGCGTTGATATGTAGCTCTAGCATTCTTTAGCCCGAAGGGCATAACTTTATAACAATATACGTTATTTGGGGTCATGAAGCTAGTGTGTTCCTGGTCCGCAGGATTCATGACAATCTGGTTATATCCAGAATACACATCCATGAAGGACATGAGCTCATGACCTGTCGTGGCATCTACCAACTGATCAATCCTTGGCAGTGGGAAACATTCTTTGGGACAAGCTTTGTTCAGATCGGAGAAGTCGATGCAAGTCCCTATTTCCCATTTGGCTTCAGTATTGGCGACCAAGATTAGGTATTTTGCTTCATGGATAAACCCGCACTTTAATAGTCGAGCTACTTCTTCCTCAAGAGCTTCAGCTCGGACTATTCCCAAGCGTCTCCATTTTTGGGATTTTGCAGGCACGTGCTTGTCCAAATTTAAAGTGTGCATGATTACACTCGGGCTTATCCCCACCATATCTTCATGTGACCAGGCGAAAACATCCAAATTCTCCTATAAGAAATTGACTAGCTCCTTCTTCCTTTTATCATCCAGGTTCTTCCCAATCTTTACGACTCTTGAAGCTTCTTTAGGGTCAATGTTTACTTCCTCGAGCTCTTCTATGGCCTAGAGCTCTGAGTTGTCTTCACCTATCCGTTGATCAATGTCATCGCGTTGAACGTCGTTACTGTCCTCTTTTGGCTGAGGTTCTTTCGTCCCACAAGTAACTTCTACTTCCCGAGACTCCTCACCTCCATCCTTTATGACCATAGCTTGCTGCCCCAGTTGTGATTTTCCCTTCATAGAAATGCTATAGCATTCTCTAGCAATGAGTTGATCACCTCTGACAGTGCATATTCCCACAGTTGAGGGGAATTTTATTGCTAAGTGGCAGATAGAGGTTATAGCTTCAAACGCCATCAGCGTAGGCTGGCCCAAAATTGCATTGTATGCAGTTGGACATTCGATTACCATGAACTCAAGTAACTTGGAAATAGTTCGAGAATCTTCTCCCAATGTTACCACTGATTCGATCATCTCGATGGCTGCGGACGCTTCTCCAGAAAACTCGTACAGAGTCATTGAGGTCGCCTTCAAGTCAGTTACAGACCACCCTATTTTTTCCAAGGTGGAGCTGAAAAGTAGATTCACAGAACTCTCGTTACCTACTAGTGTCCCCCGGACCCTCCGGTTGGCGAGCTGAACGGTTATGACCAAGGGATCGTTATGTGGGAATTGGACATGGCTAGCATCCTCTTCTACAAAAATGATTGGTTGTTTTTCCAATCATTGTTGTTTCAATAATCATTGTTCCGGGACGAACTCCACTCTGTTATGGGATTTCAATTCGTTAATTTACCTCTTCTGGGCTCCGCTGCTCGTGCGTGCCTGCCAAATGAGGTCCTCTCGAAATGGTGGCTATATCTCCCCAACTTATTGGAGGAGGGTCGTCCTGATTCGCTTGAGCTCCAGTTTGATTTATTGGAGCTTCAGAGACTGACGGAGGGTTTGGTCCAGCGGGCTGATTAGGGACCACCCGATTTCGGGCGTACTGGGCCAAAGGTCCCGCTCTAATGAGAGTTTTGATCTCATCCTTTAGCTATCGATAGTCATCAGTGTTATGACCGATATCATTATGGAATCAGCAGAACTTCGAAGAATCTCTCTTCGCCCTCTTGTTCTTCAACAGTTCTGGCTTCTTCCACGGAAGGCGAGTAGAGTTTTCCTGGAAGATGCGCTCCCTAGTATCCGTTAGGTCGATGTAAGTGGCGTAAAAAGACTTGAATTTCTCCCCATACTTGTTTTTCTTTGTCCCTCTTTGGTCGCCCTCTCCATTTCCTTTCCTTTTGTTATTTCCCCCTTGGTTATTCTAGGTAGCAGTTTGAGCCGTAGCTGCAATGTCTGTTATCGGTCCAACGGGCTGGACAGGGGTCTGGATGGTTCCCATGACGGAAGCTCACGCCTCTTCTAGGTTAATCCACTCTTGAGCTCGAGCCAAGAATTTTTCCACACTCTTAACTCCTTTCCTTTGTAGTTCTTGACATAGGTCGCCCCCGACGTGGATTCCTGTCCTCAGTGCCATGAGCTTGGAGATTTCATTAGCATCCCTAGCTCGTGCAGCGACATTGGAAAATCGACTTAGATATGCCTTCAACGTTTCTCCAGGTTGCTGCTTTACATTGGCCAGTGAATCGGTATCAACCCGAGCTGCCTGTGAAGCCCGGAATGCTTTTTTGAAATTAGAAGAAAACTTATTCCACGAGCTTATGGAATGCTTCTAATATTGCTTAAACCACTGCCTGGCTGGCCCGACCAGGGTTGCCGGGAATAAAATACACCTTAGATCGAGTCCAGAATTATGGGCCATCATCATGGTGTTAAACATTCTGAGGTAGTCTGACGGATCTCCATCTCTATCAAATTTTGACAAGTGTGGCATTCTGAAGCCTGCCGAATATGTGGCCACCACAATATTTGGAGCGAAAGGCTCGAGCTCGCCCTCTGAATCGCAATCATCTTGTCTTTTCCAAACAAAAGCTTCTTCATTTGATCTTCCATCAGAGCTAGTCTCTCGAGTGTTTAGTCTCTGGTCCCTAGGTTACTTGGGGGTTGTTCAACAGCTCCCATCCTATCGTATGCATTTGATGGGTTATTGTCCCTCCAAGCTCAAGCTTAGGTTTGTGGGGCACTATTCCCATTATCACGTACTATGGACGAACCTCCCTCTTATCGAGTATAACTAACACCTTCATTCCGAGCTGGATTCCTCCTTTGCGAATTCAGGCGATCGTGCAAATCAGGATGTGGATCGTACCGAGGGCTTTGTGCTGAACTCAACTGATTTCTTAGGTCACCCTTGAACCTAACACTACGACAAATTTCAGTCCAGTAACTCCCATTTGTGAAGCTTACAGCTCGCGGTTGGGGGCAAGGATCTGTATTTTCAACACGTGTTTGTGGGATGTGAGTATTGGCAGATGGGGGAGGATTTCTCCTACTGTCTCCATAAATTGGAATGTCCCGTGTTGGAAAAGGTGGCATCGGATGTCTTATAGGTGACGGGGGATTCCTTATTGGTGAGGCAATCCTTGTTCCATCAGGACAAACTAAATTAGCC
Source organism: Humulus lupulus (assembly GCF_963169125.1). Lineage (NCBI taxonomy): Eukaryota > Viridiplantae > Streptophyta > Magnoliopsida > Rosales > Cannabaceae > Humulus > Humulus lupulus. Next base: position 122,070,837 of record NC_084795.1, read on the forward strand.
CGCCTATGTTCTACTCCATTGTCTCTAGCTCTCTGAGCCTGACGGTTCGATCGTGACGTAGGAGGGTTTGTTGGAACATTTTTTCTTCGTGAGCCTATCCCAGTCCCTTCTCGTGGATTGCCAGGGGCATTTCTAGGGACCTGTGAAGGAGGCACCGAACTTGGGGTTGCGGTTCTAACTGACCGACTGACATGCTGATGACCCCTATGAGGGCCACTGGGCTGAGCATTCTGGCGATCATGCCCTGTAGGTATAGAAATTGGGATTACAGTTCTGACTGATTGACTCAGTTTGAATTGATTATTCCTGTGGGACTTGTGAGACCCACTTAGCCTCTTTCTGACATTAACGTTGGTTGCAAGAGGGGGTAACCGAGCCAAAACTTCCTCAATATGCATGTTTGCCCTAGCAAGATGGCTTCTCAATTGCATGTGATTCCAATTCGATGGCAGTTAAGTAGTCGGGTTTTGGATTCGGTGGCAATGACGCTGAACTCCCAGTGTCATCATGACCCGCCGGTTGTTTTCCCAGACGCTGTTGGATCTCAAGGGCATGTTCATTCAAAACAGCGGCATGATGGGCCTCCTGCCCACCAGGTTGTTCCATCTCATTATCGTGCATTGAGCGAGTGAGCACCATGATGAGAATCGATTGGGATCTTGATGAAGCACTAATTTCCCTCTCAATGAAAGCACCAAACTGTTGATGTGATTTTTTTCCAACAGTGTATTAAGAAATAATAAGGTAGATTAGTGCTTAATAAACCGTAATGAAAAATAAATGAATTCACTCAAGAACACAGAATTTTTACGTGGTTCAGTGGTTAAAATCCACCTAGTCCACGAGTTTATATTATTGATGTTTCTCTCTCTCTATTTTGGCAGAGTTCCGGTATTACAGAATAATGGTCTCCTTTCCTGACCAATATGCCTAGTATTTATAAGGGAATTCCATGGATAGGTTTGGGTAACTGCGTGAGTCAATCACACATTTACATAATTATTACATTTAATACATATATTTCCCATTTATATTGGGATATGATTTGATCACAAAGTAATTGTTCTCCTAATATATGGGATATTAAATATGATAGCCTGGTCATAAATAAACGTATAAAAGGACCTCGAGTCTCTGGGGATCCGCGGGTATGCAATATACTAGAATTACCATGAGCTGGATATCTCTTTCAAGCTCGTGCTTCGACAGCTATTTTAATATTCTGAGCTCGCACTTTACAGCCTTCGTATCCCTTGCTCGGGTTAGACCCAGGACGCCTAACACCACGTGTGACCACATGAAACTTGAGCTGTCCACGTGGATAACAAGTAGTATCATTCCCATGTTATTTCTCCTTATATTTATTTGACAGCTGTACCTGAGCTGAGTGAATGAACTCAGGCTAAAATTAGGGTACAACAATTGCAATAGTTAAGAAACACTAGCTAAAGCTTACAATAGTGTATACAATGGGATGTCTATATATGATTATGTAAGACAATTGATTCAAGATGGAATCATTTCTATATCTTATGTGAGATCTAGTGACAATTTAGTGAATCAACATCAAAAGGGATAGGATTGAAACTTCTAGAATAAAATTCACCAATGATGGCAGCCCAACTCAAAATTAGGGAAACCTAATATAGAGATTTATGGGAAATAACAAGTCGTTGATAAGTGAATAGGATCAACACTGAGTTAAGAAAAAAACTAAGGTCTCATCCAAGTACTTAGTATTGGTTGCCACCAAAAAGAAGGTTAATATTAAGAAGAGTTTATTAAGAATTAGTTTAGTTAAACAAGCATTTATAAAGTTAACAAAGATGTTGTAAGAATTTCACATATGTGGAACTTAGAGATGGTGTCGCCTATCATGGAAAGTTTACGAGTCTCTTTGGGATAATTCATGAATGGATGAGCACAAGTCCATAACGGTGCTAAGCGTGTGAGAGGGAAACTTGAGATTAAATTCAAAGTGTGTGAGGTGTTACTGGTTTTTGTAATGCCCCAAATTTCCTAATAAGGTTTAGGACCTTGATTAGAAGGCTGGGAGGGCCATAATTGATTTATTATGGTATTTAATGATTATATGAATGTTTATGTGAATTATATTATTATATGATGGTGAATGCATGCATATGGGTTCAATTTTAATTACAAGGGGATTTTGGTAATTTGGCCCATTGAGGGCATGACTGTATATTTTCATGCATATGGGTGAATTATAAATAATACCACATGATATGTGGATTGGCTCGAGCCATTCGACATGAGACAATCATGAAATGCAAGTGTTCGGTCTAGTCATAATGGGTTTAAGTTCGAGGCTCGGGGTGAGTCTCGGGGTCATTTTGATGACTAGAACATTACCGGGAATAAAAGGGTAATGGGATATGATTTATTGATATTTTAGAATATTGAGAATAACGGGAATTTGTGGGTGTTAAATATAATTAACGAGATAGGCGGGAAAGAACAGTTATACCCTTGGGAGTGTTTAGAAGCCTTTATTTGACCTAGGGGCAAAATGGTCTTTTCACCCCTAAGATATATATCAGCCTTTGAGTTTAGAAGGCTGTGGAATTGTTAAAAAACAGAGCATCATTATCCTCATCTTTCTCCCTCACTGTGCACCATTTTCCCTCTTTCTCTCTTTGGAGTTTTGAAGCCAATTTGAAGGAATAAGATAGGAGATCAAAGGTGGGAGCTTAGGAACGTGATTCAGCCATTAAAGGGGATTCAAAATCAAGTTTGAGGTAAGCTCCAGCCATTAGTTTTATGGTATACTCTGTTTTGGTTTTAAACTTTCAGCTTGTGATTTCTTGGTGGTTAGTTGGAATTAATGGAAGTTTGGTTGGTGTTTAACTTGGGTTTTGATGAGGGTGAGTTGTAGATGAAGTTTAGTGGTTGAATTGGGTGTTAGGTTGATGTTTGGGGTTGGTTTGAAGGGCTGGTTTTGAGGAGAAACACAGGGGAAGAAATCTGGTTTCTTACTGTTTTGTGTAATGTGCCGCGGCCTGGCTATGATGAGTCGCGGCCTGCATGGTTTTCTGAGGGAGATGAGCCTCTGTCAAAGAGGTGAGCCGCGGCACGGCTAGGGAGGGCCGCGGCCCAGGGAAGAATTTTTGGCCAGAAATGGGTTCTTGACTTGGGGATGCTAGCTTTAGGCCTCGGGATCGATCCTACCACCCGGTTTAGTGTGGATTGATGTTCTGGAGGCTAGATATTGGTTTGGGAACCTATGTTGATTATTTTTATTAATGGTGTCCCGAATTTGGTTATGACTAGGTGACCGCTAAAGGACTAAAAGTTGATCGTTCTCAAGGGTCGTTCTTTTAATAATTCTTGCTCGAACCCAAGGTAAGAAAATTGCACCCCATGTGTGACATGCATGGCTATTATTGATGCATGTTGGATGTTTAAATGTAAACATTGATAGCACAATAAATGCTTAGCAATCTTGCTCATTTGCATATGATTACTATTGAGGCAGGCTGGATGATTAAGTGTGATGCATGTGATGCACGAGAAACATGTGATTAGGGCATGCCATGAGTGATGGATATGAGATTGGTCAGAGCTTGAGACTCTGTGTTTGTGCTTGATCACTATTATGCTCACAACTGTTAGGTAAGCATGCTGAATGTTCTACTCTTGGATAAATGACATATTGATAGCATTGCTTACTTGTGCATGGCTCTGACTAACTAGTCAGAATTGGCAAAGGTGTCAGTATCAACTGTGAAGCTGTGACTCACTAGTCAGGTTCGGCAGTGGTATTGGGTTGTGCTGACTCACTAGTCAGGACGGCCTTAGCGTGTTCCACGCAAGCCAACAAAGATTAGATCTAATCGACTTTCTGCATTGGATGACTCAAAGAGCATTAATGTCGGACCGACCTCAAGTTCGATGAATATTATAAGCGCTTGAAGGCTAGTGGCTTACCTAGCAGCCACTCTTCCATTTGAATTAGTGACCTGCTTGTCAGTCACTCAATATGGTTCACCAGAACCTGTTGAAGGCTAGTGGCTTACCCAGCAGCCACTCTTCCATTAGAATTAGTGACTTGCTTGTCAGTCACTCAATATGGTTTAAAAAAACCTCAAGTGATATTCACTCATCTAATCAGAGCTATGAGCTCTGTATGATCATTTTGATCATCATATGCAAGGCTATGGGAACCGGCCCCACAGTGACGTGCTTGTCGGTCACTCAGCATGGTTTACCAGAACCTCAAGTGTTGAGACACTTATCTGATTAGGATTGACTTGATAGTCCTCCAATCAGAAGGGCAGGATTTCTTATCCTGGTTACCCCAGCATTGTTTGAACTCATTTGCATGCTGACTAGAGCTATGTTTGCTAGGCATGCCAGATATGATTGATATCATGATATGACTGTTTATGAGCATATGAGTTTTCTTGCTGGGCTTTGGCTCACGGGTGCTTTGTGGTGCAGGTAAAGGCAAAAGGAAGCTGGACCATCCTTGAGTTGGAGAGCTTAGGTGATGAGGTGTACATATGCAGCTGCTCGACCAATACTTGGGCGAGGTTTGAAAGTGGAACTAGGGTTTAACCCTGTTTTGCCGCTTAGAACGGCCTGTTGTAAATCTTTTCTTGTAATAGACTTTGAAATTATATTTTTGGGATCCCAATGTATACAGTAAACGTTCTAGTGAAACGTTATATCTTAACCAAAATTTTTAATCCCTAAACCGCTAATCATACTTAGTTACACGTTTATGGCCAAATGACTCGATTAGCGAGTTTAGCACTGTTTACAATGTGCACTGTAGCAGTCCCTGGAGTTGGGGCGTTACAATTTTGTTATATATAATATTTGATTCAATGCTTTAAGAAACCAAGGATTCCGATAAAAACCTTGTAACATTTTCACTAAGGAAAAGTTCAAATCGAAAGATACTATGTTTTATGCACTAATACTATTAAAGCTAGCAAAGAGATGATTATGTTTAATCAAGTGGGGGATGTTATGATTGGTTAAATATAAGGTTAAACATTTTTCACAAAGTGGTGCAAAATACTTAACGATTTCACATAATGGTGATGTGAAATTTGACTTATTGTTTTAGGCATTTAAAAATTATATTTTTGGGTCTAAAGTGATACAACGAGGTATCTAAGTATAAGTTTGGAAACATTTGGAGCAATATAATGTTAGATTAAATAATGTGACAAAATGTGATTTGTCACACCTTGTAACATATTATTGAGAGACACAAAATCAGACACATGTGTGTGCCCAAATGTGACATATTTTGGAGTTACAAATTTGTAACTCCCAAATATTACCCAATAATGTGTATATTATATGTTACACATTAGAGATTAGATTTCACAAAGCCATGATGAAATATGGTTGTTGGAGACATGTTTTAACTCCCAATAGGTGTTTGGAGGTTACAAAATCATGTGGGAAAGGATTTGGGACGTTTTGGAAAAATGACTTTTTTGTGCTGAAAATGGCCTATGGCCGCGACCTAGGGGATAGAAGCCAGTGGTCGTGGCCACTATCAAGTCCTGGCCGCGGCCAGTGAGGCTGACAGCCTATTTGGTTTTTCAGTTTTTGCCAAATTGAACGGTTCTAACATCCCAAATAACTCCCAAATCTCCATTTTAATTCCATAAACATCCAATAAAACATTGGTAACAGCCATGGGGGTTGGTGGAATTTGAAATTCAAAAGGGGTATCTCAAACTCTATAAATAAGAACCTAATGCTCACTTGTAAGGCACACCATTTTCCATCCACAAAGCACTTGGCTGGAAAATACACCATAGAGGCTTGTTAATTCCAGAGAGCTATTTCCTAGAGAGATCCCTTAGTGCTTATAGAATAGGGGGAAATAAGCTTTTGGACAAAGGTTTTGAACCTTGTTCAAGTTGGTGATCCCCACTACTCTACTCTTTGGTTGTGTGAGAGTTTGTTTTTTCCATTGATCTTTTCATTATGTTGTTCTTCTTGTATTATTAGTGTATTGAGTTTGTAATCCTCTACTTCTATTTCTATTTACATAGTTATTGGTGTCTTTTGTTTTAGGGTTTTAGTTCTTATAATTCTCTTCCTTCTCTTATTTCTATTTACTTGTATTTTGAGCAATTGAGTTGTAATATTTATTTAATCAATATTATCTTGTCTGTTGTATTTTTGCATAGAGTTGTATTTTGGTTTTTCCATATTTTCATTGAGTATAAATATATATTCTCTAACAACCAAAAGAATGCAAATGACTGCTTAGAAAATAATGATTCACTAAGCCATCTGTTTATAGGCTTAGGAATTTACATAGATGGGTTGTGGGCCTTACTAAATGGAAAAGGATGGTCCCAGATGCATTTGTATTGTGTATTTGTTGCTTCTGGTGGTCTCAATGTTTTCACTTGTCACGTAGGATAAGTTTTTAGTTAGCTTTAAATAATTCTGGTTAAGTGGTTGTTATTGGTTTTGTTATGATTAGCTACCTGAACATATATACAGGTCTTTTTGGGTCTTGGATCTAAACCAACCAACTGATTTTTGCAGAGAGTTTTTGTTGTTGTCTTCTTGGTTTTTCTCTCTTGTCTTTGATGCAAGTTTTTTGTTAGGGTTTGAAGCTTCATTCATGGAGCTGAGTTCGATATTCTTGAAGCAATAAAATAGAGGGATCTGTTTTAAAAAACTTGAAGGGATTTCAACATTACTTCTAAGGGATTTAGAAGAAAGAAGATTGAGTGGGAGACTCAATAGTGGGTGAATGTAATTCTTTCTTTGTGTTTATTTGTTCTATAGAAAATTAGTGTTTTGAGATTGTAATTTGTAAAGAACATGGTTTGATATAGTGAAAGTTTTTACCCTGGTCTTTGTGACCTATGTAGTAGCTGATTTATTTAGTAAACCTTGTAAAATTCCTTGTGTGCTCTTTACTTTTCTTCTAGCTTGTCTATTATAGAACTGTTTGATTCATTCATATTGTTCATAGACAAATAAAGTAACTTTTCAACTTCGTATTAGAACCCTATTTTGTTTGAAATCATAATCTGTATGGTGCTTTCGCTGTTAATTGCTTTATTTTGTCTTTTAATTACATTCTTATTCTCCATTTGTTTTTTTTATTATTTTGCTTTCTTTATTCAACTATCCATCTCTGAGTTTCATCTCTAGGAGTATTTTCTTTGTTTATGGTGATCATGGAAATATTTAGGGAAGGTGGATCTACCACAAGACCTCCTATGTTGGAAGGATCCAAATACCCCTATTGGAAGACAAAAATGAGAGCATTTCTCAGGGCAGTAGATGAGCATGTGTGGATGGCTGTTGCCGATGGATGGAAACCTCTCACTGTCAAGTAAGGTGATGTCGAAAAAGAAAAAGCCATGAAGGATTGGAAAAATTGAAAAGGCTAATTTCAATTCAAAGGCCTTACACGATCTATTTAATGGACTATCCACTAATCAGCTCAAGGTCATTGCAAATTGTGAGATCGCTAAAGAAGCTTGGGAAAAACTCAAAGTCAACAATGAGGGCACTGATGTTGTCAAGAATTCCAGACTTCGCTCTCTTGATAAGGCCTTCGAGAATCTAACGATGGAGGAGGAAAAATTTATTGTTGAATTCCATGCCAAATTGTGTGACATATCGAATGAATCTTATGCCTTGGGTGAGACTTATTCCAATGCCAAGCTTATTCGCAAAGTTCTTGGAGTTCAACCAAGAAGGCTCAAGCCCAAAGTCACATCAATTGAGGAAGTACATGAAATTGAAGATTTGGATCTTGATGAATTAATTGCATCCTTTCAAAATTATGAGTTGACTCTGGAACGATGGAGTAAAGACAAGAAGCTGGAAGAAAGGGATAACGAAAATCCTAACAATAGTCTTGCTTTTATTCACAAAGAATAACATGATAAAATTATAGATCTCTCTGAATGTTTGGAAGATGATACGTTTACCTTATTGACAAATAATTATGCTAGGTTCTTGAAAAAGAATTTCAAAAAGAACAAATATGAAGGTAAAGAAAGTTCCTTCAAGAAGTTCAATCCTGCCACTAATAAGTCAACACAATCATTGGATAAGAAGAATCGAGGAATTCAATGACATAAATGTGATGAATTTGTCCATATCCAAGTTGAATGTGCTAACACACTCAAGAAGAAAAAAGTGATGGCAGTTACCTGGAGCGATAGTGATGAAGATAACGATGAAAATGGCAATGCTTGTTCCAATCAAGAAAAGCAAATGGTGGTGTTCCTGGCAAAAAGTACTCGTTCTGACTCATCTGAGGAGGATACAGATTTTGTTAACTCATATTCTGGCAGTATGGATAGGAAAGTTGCATATGAGCAGATGTTTGGACAATGGGCATCTATGGCCAAGAAGTTTAACGCAATGAATTACACAAATGCTGGAAGGCACTGTCAAAGACCTCAATACAAAACTTAAAGAGAAGGATGATTTTATCTATAAGATGGAAGCTGATCTAGTTCATGCCAAACAAGCTCTTGAGTTCATTCCACCTGGGAAAGCGGTGATTAATCAATCTCTTCAGATTCAAAATCTGTATGGTGACAAAATTGTTCTTGGTTACAAAAATGTTGTATAAAAAGGGAAAGGAAATAATTATAAAGTAGTCATTATCATCTTCATCAGCACCACAGTTGCCATTTGTATCTGTTGGTGTAAGCAAAACTACTGATCGATCTAGCTCATCTACATATGTCATCAAGAGCTCCAAAGAGACCACGTTAGTACCACAACCTCAAAGCACGAGATTCATTCCAACATGTCATTTTTGCAATAGGCGCGGCCATATACAACCAAGGTGTTACAAACTTCAGTCCTACTTAAAAGTGATGATTGAAAGGGGTGGAAACCTAATTAAATCATCTAAATACTCTAGAAAATCTGCTCTTGGTCAATGGAGGCCTAAATCTGAACCCAATGACAACTATGCTCTGGTTTCTCATACATCGTTTTCAGCTTTAATGAATGACCAATGGTATTTTGATAACGGCGTTCGAAACATATGACTGGAAACAAATCTCCCTTGTTAAATTTCAAGGAGTCTCAGGAAGGATTTGTTACATTTGGCAATGGTAATAAAGGTGTTATTTTGGGCAAAGGTGAGGCTGGGCTCCCACCCCTCATAGGTGTCTTGTATGTCAAGGGTCTAAAGGTAAATCTTCTAAGTATTAACCAACTGTGCAATGCTAGCTACACTGTAAGCTTTACTAAAACTCAATGCTTAGTTTCATCTAACAGGTGTTCAATTTTGATATGAAACCAGTCTTCAATTAATTGCAATACTTTTAGCAATAATGTTCTATGTCATCGTACATTACTAGATAAACCTGATTTGTGGCATTATCGCTTAGACACATCAATTACAAAGATCTAAGGAATATTGTCAAACTAGGAGCTGTAAGAGGCATTCCATATTTCAAAGTTTCCAGAGACAAGTTGTGTGAACCTTGTCAAATAGGCAAACAAATCAAGACTTCTCATCCTCCTATTAGAGCTTTGTTAACATCAAGGGTCCTCGAATTGCTTCATAATGACTTGATGGCCTCGACTTAATAAGATGTTAAATGATTATGGCTACCCACAAGAGTGTTTAACACTATATTGTTGGGAATAGTGCCCTTAAAGCAATTGCAGTTGACAAATGGTTTCAACGAAATAAATAATTGAATTGAATTATTATATATATAGACTATGTCCGATATTATGTTGATAATATTAAGTAAATATCATAAAATTCCAAAGTTTATCTATGTGGTCTTAATCTCATATTAGTATGAGAGGATCGAGATTAAGATAATAAACTTAAAACAGTTCGCAATAAAATAAAGTTATGGAATCTTTAGATTAATTAATCGTAGTAAGGTTTGCTAGTATTATGAATACAAGTGACCTAGATCCAGGTCACTAGTGTAGTATGACACTTTAGTGAAGGTACTTTATATATAGTGACATATATACTGGACCAGATGTAATTTGTTAATACTTGTTTAAACATTGTTTCATAGTATTAATCAAACACATAAAACGATGATCATATACACGATGATCTTAATCCTGAGATTGCTATGAATTCCTATATATGTCATCTGATCCTTTGATTCATGCATTAAGGTTTGTCAGAGTGATCAGGCTAAGAACAATTGTTTTAGGGACTCAATGATATATATGACTGGGGACATAGTTTAACAGATATGGAATATATACCTTCTTATAGATTGAATAATGGTTCCCTATTTGGTTGACTTTTGGAACTGAAAAGGTTATGAGCGCTCTCTTCGCAAACTTGTGACACAACCTTCACTAGTAAAGTCAACGGTACTCTAGGAATATGATATAGCTAAAAGGGTAAAACGATAATTTTATTTCCTTTTAATTATGAACCATTAATAGAGGATTAATGTTGTATGTAATGATTATATCAGTGGATACTTTATTCTTTAATAAAGTACTCTGTAAATATATGTCTATAATTATCAAGAGTTCAATCTCATATTTATATTAGAGTAATCATGAGATTAATAAATATGATTATTTAATCAAAGAGCTTTGATTAATAATTTAATATTTATTGGAGCTTGATATTATAGGTCCATAGGTCCTCAGGATGGCTCTATCAACACCATATCAAGGTAAGAGTTGATACAAAGGTAAAACTGTAATTTGAAATTTTCAGAAGAATTTTATTCTTCGGGTCAAGTATACAGTTATATGATAATTGAGGTTAAATAATTAATTTAGAATTAATTATTAAATTTTTGAAAATATTTTTATTAATTTAAATATATAATTTCGAAATTCATATATATAAATAAATAAATAAAATTTTGAAATTAATTATTTTATTTGAGTGGGAGAAAATAAAATTTGTAAGTCAAAAATAGTTTTTGATTTATTGAATTTTAAAAGATGATAATAATGATGATCATCAATTTGAATTTTGAATTTTAAATTTTAAATTTAAATTTTGAAATAAGGTTGTCATATTTTCCTTAAAAAGATAAATACATTATTTTGTGGAAGATTGATTTTAGTTAAATAAATAAATAAAATAAAAATGAAATATCCCTAAAAAGGGAATATAACAGTTCACGCATGACACAGTCCAGGGACTATGCCATACATGTAGCAGCACACTGATATTGTATTAGTGCTATTTTTATTTTATTTATTTAATTAATTAATAATTTGAAAATATATATTTTCAAATTTTGTAAGATAGATTTTTACCTAAATCAATTCCTATATTATATTATTATTATTATTATTAGGAATAATAAGATAATACAATAATCTCTATGTATATGATATACAATAATAAGAAGAAAATGATGAAATACAAGAAGCAATACACAAGTCACTAAGAATTCATAATAGTTTTTCAGAATTTTTGTCAGACAAAAGATTATATTCTTCTTCTTTATTCTAACAGTTCCAGACCATAATCCAAGTTCTCATGTGTTAAGAAATACTTGTGATTCCTAAATTACAAACTCATGTTCTCTATGTGCCCACACACATTCTTGAGGTGTAGAGAACACTCTGAAAGATCGTGGTTTAAGTACTCAAAGCATTGGATAGGAAGATCGATATATATACAAAAAGACTCAAGGACACTTGATAGGCTTCAAGAGGTAAATACTCATGTTTTTTAATATTTATGTATATGTTTATATGATATATATATATATATATAAATATATTGTACATTTATATATATATTGCATGATTAATAATATTATATGTTAATGTTTATGTCTGTATGTTTTCTTGATCATATAAACTGTTTATATAAGAGATGGAAAATTTTGTTGTTGTATACACTAGGCCCACCACGCCTATTCCCATGCTTACTCTGATTGTTTTTCCAACATATATTGTAACAGCACAAGTGCCATTAACATTTCAATAAATTATGTGCAACACTCAAGAACTAAACATATAGATATCAAACACCATTTAATTAAAAGTTTAGTAAAATTAAAAATGCTCATTATTTCACATGTTTCTACAGATGCACAATTAGTTGATCTTTTCACAAAATCATTGAATGCTAACACTTATGTTAACTTAAGAAACAATATTGGTCTCTATCCCATCTGACTTCCTTTCTAATGCTTCTGTTCATTTTTTTTTTTTTTTTTGCAATTCATTATCTTACTTTTGTTTGTTTATGTTGTGTTCAGCTTTTGCTTCTCATTTCATCATCTTAAGTTGAAAGGTACTTGTCATCTCTAATTTTTCAATTGTCTCATCTAAAAATGCTACCATTTTTGGATACAATGGGAAGAGCTACCCTTTTGGAAATTTATGCTTTGAGAAGTTTGCTCATTCTTCTTAGTATTTTTTACTAAGGGAGATGGCTACATCTCTGGAAATGAGTGAATGTCATAGTTGATTGATTTGTAAAACTCAATGAGTGGTTCATTCAAAAAAGAGAGTTTAAAAAAAACAAACAAAAAAATCAAAAACAAAAAAAAAGGAGTGAGTAAGCCATAACTTTGGCTCACATGAGGTCAAGTGCACACAAATAAGGTAAATTTAGGTTCAAAACTCTTGTTGAAAAAAATGGGTAATGTTTTGTCTCACTTTTCCACTTTAAGAGCTTTGTTTTATGAGATCTTATGAATCACATCATATTCCTATGATTGTTGGCTATTGATTTTATTTTGAACAAAGCTTCATTTTTATCCTTTCTGTGAACATGAGGTTAATGTGCATTTTTTTGTGTGGAAAATATCTTTTTTTGTTGTTGTTGTCTGTGGTAACCAGTATTTCTAAAAGCTTGTTTGTTTTAACCAACTTTTAAATATTAAAAAAAATCCGATATTTTTTTTTGTTAGACTGTGTTCAATGGATTTTTTTTAAGGGCCTTGTTTGGTTGCTCTATTTTTTTGTGCCAAACACTTAAGGGAGAGATTATATTACTAACATTTTCTAAGAGCCCTATAAGCTTTGTTTCTCTTTACAGCTCCAATAATGAATATAGTCTCTGAAGTGCCTGCAGATGAGGGTCAACTTTATCCTCCAGGAGATATAACTTGTTCAACAAATCCTGATATTCAGGAAGAGTCTCCAATTCAGGTCTCAAACTCCACCAAGGAATTCTATGAAGAATAGACCATCTATTATTATAACTCAATTTAATCATCACAACTTTAACAAACTTCCACTCATCACGATCATAAGCCTTCGACATATCTAACTTCAAGGTTGTTGTTGGAGGAAATTGTAACAACACCAAAAGTATGTGAGCACTTGAATAGAGTTTCGAGCATTGAAGTAAAATATGTGAGTATATAAATTGTAAAGGACACACAAGAGTTTATAGTGTTTCAACTTAAGAAAATGCCTACGTCCACTATGTCTAAATTGTGATTACCTTTTTTCCAAATTATGGATCATCTCTTTATAGTTGTTGACCATAGATTTGGCCAACGACCATGAGTCAAATAAATGATAATGAAAATTGAGAACTGAACAAAAATAGAAAATGACACTAAGATTTATAGTGGTTCTGCCCCAAGAATCGGCAATGATCTACGTCCACTTAGATACTCTTATTATTATAGTAAATCCCCAATCCACGATCAGATGAGCCAGAGTCACCTGAGTTTTGTAAGCTTGAGAGGATACAAGGCTCTGTATATAAAAGTATGTAAATGATCGCATATAAAATAATGATTCACTATGCCCTCTATTTATAGGCTTAGGAATTTACATAGATGGGTCGTGGGCCTTACATGGCTTACATGGAAAGTGATAGTAACATAATGGAAATAATTAATGGATAATACATTTCAAATGATAAATATCTAGTAAACATCTATTTGAACTAACTAATCTTATGCATCTTTTTTGTAGCATACGACCAGTGTTGGTTAAGGGTTCCATCGACTAGACTAGTAGTGCTCTTATGAACAAAGCTTTGACTAAGTCTTGACCATTTGTGTGATGAACCTTATTGTGAATATCTTTCTTCTAGTCGAGGGTTGACTCGTCTCTTCAAAGATTTTGTCATTTTTTGGTTGCCACGTGTCAAAAATTTGCACCATATCATCATCGCTAGATTTTAAGGAAAACAATAGTAAAATAGATGTATGTTACAAAATTGCAGTCATTAGGTGATTGTTTACAAGTTAATGACAATAAATATAACGATTACTGTAATAACCATGTTTTTTGCATATGTTTTACTAAATGGAAAATCATGGTCCCATATGCATTTGTATTTTGTATTTGTTGCGACTGGTGATCTCAGTGTTTTCACTTGCCAAGTAGGATAAGTTTTTAGTTAGCTTTAACTAATTATGGTTAAGTGTCTATTATTGGTTCTATTAGGATTAGTTACCTGAACATATATGCAGGTCATTTTGGGTCTTGGATATGAACTAACCAACTGATTTTTGTAGAGATTTTTTGTTGTTGTATTCTTGGTTTTTCTCTCTTGTCTTTGATGCAGGTTTTTGGTTAGGGTTCGAAGCTTCATTCATGGAGCAGAGTTCGATATTCTTGAAGCAGTAGAATAGATGGATATGTTCTAAAATTTCTGAAGGTATTTCAGAAAATGGTGTTGAAGGGATTTCAACATTACTTATAAGGGATTTAGAAGAAAGAAGATTGAGTGTGAGACTCTATAGTGGGTGAATGTAATTATTTCTATGTATTTCATTTGTTCTTTATCAAATTAGTGTTTTGATATTGTAATTTCCAAATAATGTGATTTGATATAGTGAAAGTTTTTACCCTAGTCTTTGTGACCCAAGGAGTAGTTGATTTATTCAGTGAACCTTATAAAAATCCTTGTGTGTTCTTTACTTTTCTTCTAGCTTGTCTATTATAGAATTGTTTGATTCATTCATATTGTTCATAGACAACTAAAGTAACTTTTCAATTACATTAAATACATTAAGTGCATAAATCATTATTTTCCATAATCAAAACGCTTGCATTAATCGCTTTTAGTGTTGGACGAGCGTTTCTTTATTGAGTTCCCTTATCTCGCAGGCCGCGAAAAAAAACCCCAATTCTCGATTGGGAACTGCAAGTTTGACAATCAAAGGTTGGTGTAATGCCCTACTACCTTAGAGTCATTACCATGTGCTTTATAAATGTGTCATTAGCTCGCTAATCGAGGTTTTAGGTTAAAAGTGTGATTAAAATGAAATAAAGACTAATTTGACAACATTAGTTATAAAGTTTTGGACATTCATTCAAAATCATAAAAGTTATACATTTAGGATCCCAAAATACTGTTTGAAAATGTTTTACAACTCAAAATGTGAATACAGTCGACCTAAGTGACAAAACCAATCATTACAACATATTCCTCAAAATAACCCTAGTCGTGGCAACCAGGTAGACCGAACATGTACATGCTGCTCCACGCCCTCCAACTCATGGTTGATCAACATTTCCATTGCCCTTACCTACACCATAGAGCACCCGTGAGCCGAAGCCCAACAAGAAAACTCAACGCATAACAAATCACAATTCAATCCAATAATATACAACATAAACAGTCAATAGATTAAACATGTAGCGGCCTATGCCAACCCAGGTGCTTTACCAAGCCCTAGGTTCGTGGTCCTCACCGAGTGGGTGGATACAACACCCTTAAAGGGTCTCTCCCTAACAGCTTGCACTCAACGTGCTTTCGCCGTTCCCTTCTCAACCTTTGTCGTTCTCGGCCTTCGCCGTTCTAGGCCCTTTGCCTTTCTTGGCCTTCGCCGCTCATTCATAATCATGCACAACATATCATAGTATTTACAAGTATCCACACATATATTAAACACAAATATTAGGGCCACGCCCTGAAACACAAATAATAAGGCCATGCCCTGCTCTACGGGCACAAACAATTTTCTTACTTGTGTCCCGAGCTGATAGATTAACGCCATCCTGAGCACGTGTAGAGTCCAAGAACTTTACTTAGCTAATTGTTTAGTAGTATTATAGTATGTTTAAGTGTTATCTTTGTTACTATGGATTTTTGGTTCAGACCGGGAGTTATTTGGACACTCATAGTAGTACTTATAGATTTTCTAAGTTTAACCTATAGTTTAAGAATATTAAGTATAACCTAAGGTTTGATTAATGTGACTGATATTAAGGATTATATTATTATATTATAAGGTTTAGACATCAACCAATAGGATTTTAAGCACATGTTTTGAATGGTAATTAAGGATTAAGTATTTTTGAGGATTAAATTAAATAAGGGTAAAAGTTTGAATGTTATAAGGTCAGTCAGCAGCTTTGAGCACGTGGAGGGCTTAGTCAAGGCTGTTTACTCCATTCAAACTCAGCTAAAAATGTGTAAATTCGTGTTTAAATATTCAGCGTATGCCGATATATCGCAGCTATAGGGGGCGATATATCGCAGCACGTAGATACGGAAAACACGAATCGATGCACGGTCGCCTCGGGAACAAAGGTCCAGGCGATATATCGCCTATAGGGGGGCGATATATCGCCTCCACCAGCATGTTTTCAAATACTTTTGAATTCTTTTCCTTTCAGCCATTCAAACTCCTTCAACAGTCCAGCATCTTCTGAACGAGTCTTCAGCCTCTGCTGAACGATTATTCAAATGATTTTCACTTAAAAAGCCATTATTTTTATTCAAGTAAAATCAAGATATTTTCATTCCCAAACTCTATAAATAGGACTTAGTACCCAGCCATTATTCACCATTTTCTCTAAGTTCAGAGGCTGCTAGTGTTAAGTGAGTGTGAGAGTGTAAACACTTGGTTTGGGGAAAAACTATAAGCTTAAACATCATAAGCTTATCAAACACTTTGGGAAGTGAGTGCTATAGTATTTCGGTGGATGTTAGATTGGTCTTGCAATCTTTGAGGTAAACCCAAGACTCTAGTTCCTTTCTGTATTTTATGTTATTTCCTTTCTCAAAACCTTCTACTCAGTCCCCTAACCTTATTCTTATTTTGGTTAGGGAATCCAAGCTTTTAAGCATATAAGTCGGTAAGTATGTTTTCTATGGTTTAGTCTTTCCATCTCTTTCATTTCATCTCCTTTCTTTAGACTTACTCTTTCTTATGGTTTTAGGAGTGTTCCAACAATCCCAACTCAGTCCATAATCTCGGTAACTTTGGTAAGGAAATAGGCTAGAATCAACATGTTATGTGCTTATGTTATCTATATGTTTTATGTTATTAAAAGTGTTATGATATGTATATGTGTATGTTTGTAGGCTTGGGCATATGACCCATATGACTAACAAGACCCCAAATGGGTTATGGGCATATGACCTACTTAGCTAGTAGGACCCCACTAATCCCATGGGCATATGCTTGTTTAGTCTATGGGACCCCAAGTAATAATGGCCATTATAATAAGTGTATGTTATATGTATTATGTTAAGTCTTTATGTTTTCTTATGAAATTATGTATGTGACTTTGTGTTAGATTTTCCTTACTGGGCATTAGGCTCACTCCTTTCTGTTTATGTGCAGGAAAATAAGTTTAGAGGCGGAAAGATTCGTGACGCTTGGAGAATGTGTATCGATGATGAATGGAGTCAAGGGGCCGAGCGTTATTCGATTCGAGGATATAGTCTCCTTTTATGTTTTTATGGTTTTTATGTGTATTTTCCGCATTATGATGTAATGTCTTCTATTTTAAACCATGTTTTGTTTTAAAGACAATGGGATCCCAAAATCCTTCTTAGTATTCTGTTTATTTGTAAATAACTCTTATTTTTCAAGTTACTCAATAAATTATGGTATTTTCGTAAAAATGTAAGTTTTATGTATAGTTTCGATAATGGTCCAATTAGTCTAGATTAGTGGGTCATTACAGCACGATCCCCTAAACTCGAGCTTTGATGTAAAACCTAGTCACAACGCCATAATAAATAGATATCCATCAATCCCTAACCAATTAAAAACTTTGGATTAAAATACTAGCCTTCGGTACCTCGAATTCTACTAAACCGGGTAGTAGAATCCTTCCCAAGCCTTAACATTTGGGTTCTCGAGCTTAAAACCCTCAAATGGCCAACATTTCCTATTTGAGCCGCGACCTAGTCCTTAAGGGTCGCGGCGCGCTCAAGTCAGAGAGCCCTGGGGCTCTCATCAAAGAAACACAGGCCACGGTGCGCCGCAGCCTGCGCTACGGCGCCTGGGTAAAATTCTGGGCTCCCAAGACTCTGTGTTCAAGTGAGTCTCGACGCCTAATGAACAAGGCCGCAGTACGAGCCCCAAAACCCAAAATTCCTCATGCATTTTTCACCATGTTTTACTCAGCCAGCCTTACAATTTCATACACAAATTAACCCCTATACTCGATATTTTACCTACATTTCATATCACATCAGCATAACCACCCCAACACTTAGCCTATAACCCATCAAAAACCCAAAAT
Organism: Humulus lupulus; assembly: GCF_963169125.1. Lineage (NCBI taxonomy): Eukaryota > Viridiplantae > Streptophyta > Magnoliopsida > Rosales > Cannabaceae > Humulus > Humulus lupulus. The sequence goes on from NC_084795.1 coordinate 122,089,245, forward strand.
TGAAACTAAGCTCAAACTTTAAAAGCAACTTCTAACTACAACCAAGAACTTAACACAATTCAGCATAGACCCTTACCTTTGTGATATTTTTTTCCTGAGCTAATTCACAAGCACCTCAAGCCTCCAATTCTTCAATTCCTTAGCCAAATTCCTCAAGAATTCATCAACACCTCCAAGCACACTAAAGAGAGGGAGAGAGCCAAGAGAGAGAAGCCTGAGAGAGAGAGAGAGAGAAAGAGAGTTCTTTCTAATTCTGGTGGGTTCTAGTGTCTAAGGCCATCCAAGTCTATCCCCTAGCTGAAAAGCCCAAAATTCCCTTAGGCATATCCTTAATCCCTTAATGCCATCAAGGGCAATCCTGTCATTTTCCACATCCCGCTAATTCCTCGAGTGTTCCTATAATTCCCCATTTAACCCCCAATATACCCAAATGATCACTAAATCGCTACCTGTTACCTAGAAAATCCTGAACACAAACTATGTTCCCAAAATACCTCTAGGCTCACCCCGAGTCGGGTATTCGACCCTGTTGTGACTATTTTGATATTCTGCTCCCTAGGACTGCCTCGAATCGCACATCACAAATATATCACCACAATCTTGTAGTATCAAGCATAACATACATATAATTCACATTTATGCTCTCAATAGGCCAAAATTACAATTGTGCCCATACTAACAAAAATGGGCCCACATGCATATTTAATTCACCCAAACATGCATTTCTAATCACATAATCATTTAATCCATGCATTAACATAATTAAATTAGTTATTGCCCTCCCGACACGCTAATCAAGACAATAAGCCTTATTAGCAAATTTGGGACGTTACAACTATCCCCTCCTTACAGAAATTTCGTCCTCGAAATTTACCTGAATAACTCGGGATATCGATCCCGCATATCATTCTCAAGTTCCCAAGTTGCCTCTTCCACTTTGTTGTTCCTCCAGAACACTTTCAATAAGAAAATGGTCTTACTCCGCAAGACTTTATCTTTTCAGTCTAGAATCTGAATCGACTTCTCCTCATAAGATAAATCTTGATCTAACTCCAGGTTCTCATAACTCAGCACATACATAGAATCCGATACATACTTCCGGATCATGGACACATGGAATACATTGTGAACCCCTGATAAGGCTGGAGGCATTTCCAATCTATAGGCTACCTCCCCAACCCATTCTAGAATCTCAAAGGGGCCAACAAACCTAGGGATTAACTTGCCCCTCAGTCCAAATCATTTCACCCCTCTCAAGTGGGAAACTCTGAGAAACACATGATCGCCTACTTGAAACTCTACACTCTTGCATCTCAAGTCTGAGTAATTCTTCTTTCAACTCTAAGAGGTGAGCATTCGAGCTCTAATAATCTCAATCACCTCATTGGTCCTCTGAATAACCTCAGGTCCTAAATACTTTATCTCAATCATCTTATCCCAATGGATGGGCGATCTGCACTTCCTCCCATATAACATTTCTTATGGAGCCACTCCGATAGTCGCCTGATAGTTGTTATTATATGAAAATTCAATCAAAGGGAGATACTTACTCCAAGATCCCCCAAAATCCAACACACAGGCCCATAGCATGTCTTCCAGTATCTGAATCATCCTCTCAGACTGTCCATCTGTTTGAGGATGATATGCGATACTAAACCGCAACTATGTGCCCATAGCCCTCTGCAGGCTCTCCCAAAACTTATAGGTGAAGGTGGGGTCTCTGTCGGATACTATCGACCTTGGAGCCCCATGAAGTCGCACAATTTCCTTCCATACAATTCAACATACTGCTCTACTGTGTAAGTTGTCTTAACAGGTAAAAAGTGGGCTGAATCACCCACACAGAATCATACTATCCTACTGTCTTCGGTAATCCAACCATGAAGTCCATGGTGATATCCTCCCACTTCCATTCCAAAATCCATAAAGGCTGTAGGAATTCTGCTGGCCTTTGATGTTCAGCCTTCACCTGCTGATAGGTCAAACACTTGGCCACATAATCCACTACATCCCTCTTCATCCCTGGCCACCAATACAAAGTTCTTAAGTCTTGGTACATCTTCATCATACCCAGATGTAAGGAATATTAGTGGTATGAGACTCATCTAAAATCTCTGACCAGATATCAAAATCCACCAGAACGCAAATCCGGCCCTTAAACCTCAATAAACTCACCTCTGAAATAGAAAAGTCCTTAGTCACTCTGGATAAGACATCCTCTGTGTGCTTCTTCAACCATGGATCCTCCTTCTATGCTTCCCTGATCCTCTCAAGAAGCATGGACTGAAGTTTAATATTGGCTTGCTGACTAGCTACCAATTCAATTCTTACTCTGGTCATCTCTTCAGCAAACCTCTTTGATATCTGCCGAGAACTATATAACTGTCCTGGGCCCTTCTGACTCAATGCGTCGACCACCACATTGGCCTTTCTAGGATGGTATAGAATATCGTAATCGTAATCTTTTACCAATTTCAGCCAACGCCTCTGGCACATATTTAGATCATTCTGAGTAAAGAAATACTTTAGACTTTTATGGTAGGTGTATATATCTCACTTCTCCCCATACAGATAATGCCTCCAAACCTTTAGTGAAAATACCACCGCTACCAATTCCAGATCATGAGTGGGATACCTTTGCTCATACTCCTTCAGTTGTCTCGAAGTGTAGGCTATCACCTTTCAAGTTCCATCAAAACACAACCCAAACCATTCCTTGAAGCGTCACAGTAGACTACAAACTTCTCATTGTCTGATGGGAGACTCATTACTGGAGCGGTGATCAGTTGCTGCTTCAACTCCTTGAAAATGTTCTCACATCTATCTGTCCAGGCATACTTGGTCTTCTTATGCATCAACTCAGTCAATGGTGTGGCTATTCTAGAGAATCCCTCAATGAATCACTGATAGCACCCTGCTAATACTAAGAAACTCCTAACCTCTGGTACACTACTCAGCCTGGGCCAATCTCTCACTGCCTCAATCTTGCTTGGGTCCACTAGGTGCCCCTCCTTGCTGACAATATGGCCGAGAAATGTTACTTGGGGTAACCAAAAATCACATTTGCTGAACATAGCATATAACCTATGCTCTCTCAATCACTGTAGTACCAAGCAAAGATGTTGCTCGTGCTCTGTCTCTGACTGGGAGAACACCAGTATATCATCGATGAATACGATCCCAAACTTGTCGAAATAATCCCTGAAGACCCTACTCATCAAGTCTATAAAGGTTGTTGGGGCATTGGTTAATCCAAAGGACATGACTATGAATTCATAATGTACATACCTTGTGCAGAAATTTGGTCTTTGGTATGTCCTCCTCTCTAATCCTTAACTATTGGTAACCGAACCGAAGGTCAATCTTGGAGAACACCATCTTCCCCTGTAGTTTGTCAAACAAGTCATCGATCCCGGGCAGTGGGTACTCGTTCTCAATGGTAAACTTATTCAACTCTCTGTAGTCAATGCACATCCTTAAGGATCCATCCTTTTTCTTGACAAACAACACTGGAGAACCCCATGGCGAAAAATTAGGTCTAATGAATCATAAATCCAATAACTCTTGCAACTGAATCTTCAGTTCCCGGAGCCATTCTATAAGGTGTCCTAGATACTCGCTCCGCCCCTGGTGCCAACTCTATGACAAACTCGTTCTCTCAGTGTGGTGGCAACCCTGGCAGGTCTGTTGGGAATACATCAGGAAACTCGTATATCAATCTGGTCTTATCTGGTCCAACCGAAACAATCCTAGAGGTATCCACTATGTTTGCTAAAAATCCCATGCAACCTTCTTGAATTAGGTCCCTAGCCTTTAGTGCAAAAATCATAGGTACTCGTGGCCCACTCACTGTCCCCACAAATACAAAGGGTACCTCCCCTTCTGGTTCAAAGGTCACCATTCTTCGCTTGCAATTTAAAGTCACCCCGTACTTTGATAACCAATCCATCCCCAAGATCATATCAAAGTCATCCATCGCTAGCTCAATCAGATCCATAGACAACTCCCTACTATCTATCTCTACTGGTAATGCTCTAACCCATCTCCTAGAGACTACTAGTTCCCCAGTTGGCAACAAAGTCCTGAATCCCCTAGCATACATATCACATGGCCTACACAGATGATCTATCACTCTAGCATATACAAACAAATGAGTAGCTCATGAATCAATCAATGCAGTATATGAAGAACCAGCATTAGATATCTAACCTGTCATGACCGAGGGACTAGCCTCAGCCACAGTCTAGGTCAAGGTGAATACTCTAGCTGGAGTGAGGCTGCCGCTCTTCTTCGACTCTTCTTTTATGGCTTGTGGGCAGTCCTTCGACAGATGACCAACACTCCCACAAGTGAAGCAGGCTCTAACTCTACACTCTCCCTAATGTCGTCGCCTACACCAAGGATACTCTGGGAAACTCCTCCAGTTATCTCCCCTGCCCTGATGGCCAGTGAAAGCACCCTGTGCTCTCCTATCTGAACCAGGAGGAACAAAAGAATCTGGGGCCTTTCTTTACTGGTCACTGGGGTCACTACCCCAACTAGAACCAGTGAAAGGAGGCACCGTCCTCCAATCATCACACCTAGTAGGACCCTCTCGCCATATCTGATTCTCGGCCCCCTCAGCTGTAAGGGTCTTCTCCACTACCTGAGCATAGGTGGTAGTCATAGGATCTAATGTTATCTTGACGTCATAGGCTATCATAACGTTCAGCCCCCATACAAACCGATCCCTCCGTGCCAAATCAGTAGGCACCAAGTCTGGTGCGAACTTCACCAACTGGTCAAACTTTAGTGCATACTCTGTAACAGTCATCTGGTTCTGAGCCAGGTTAACAAACTCATCCATCTTTGCAGCTCAGACTACAACACTGTAGTATTTCTCATTGAACATGTCCCTAAATTCTTCCCAGGTCATAGTTGCCACATCCCTCCTCTGGGACACAATGTCCCACCAGATGCGGGCATCTTCCCTCAACATGTAGCTGGCGCAAGCCACCCTGTCATTTCCTTCCACCCTCATGAAATCCAAGATGAAAGAAATCATATTCATCCACTACTATGCCCGCAGTGGGTCTGGGCCACCCTCAAAGGTGGGAGGGTGTTGCTTCCTGAATCTTTCATGTAAGAGCTCCCACCTATTCTCCATCACAGGCTGGGCTGGCACTGGTGCCACGCCCGATGGAATATGTAACCTAATACCTCAAGGAGGGGCCTATTGTCTCAATTCTTGAAGCTCATCTTCTGTTCGTTGAAGTCTGGATTCCATTTCAGCAAACAACTGCTGCCAGTTCAGTGGGGCAGGTGGAGGGTCCTGACCCTGGTTGTCATCTTTGGCCCTATTATTGCGGAGTATAATCAATCTCCAAGGCATAACCTCAATATTTCTTGTAATCAATGACACCTCACATCAGGCACGATAACAACGTCCAAAACTACCTCCCAGTCCCAATCAATCCGATACAAACAACAGATCAACACATCGCACACAACATAAGCATATAGCAATCAAAGGATCGTGCCTTGCCATCATACATATATAAACACATTCATCATGCTCTATCTATACTATTCAAGCAAAAAAGTCAACTCAGACAAGCAATTAAACACATAACTCATTTAATACTGACCAACCCTCAGTCGAGCTTGTCTCTGGCAGCGAGCGTACATGTTCAATCAATCTCTAGGAACCATAAATCTTGGCACACTCTGATACCAAGTTGTAATGCCCTACTACCTTAGAGTCATTACCATGTGATTTATAAATGTGCCATTAGCTCGCTAATTGACGTTTTAGGTTAGAAAGTGTGATTAAATTGAAATAAAGACTCATTTGACAACATTAGTTATAAATTTTTGGACATTCATTCAAAATCATAAAAGTTATACATTTAAGATCCCAAAATATTGTTTGAATTTTTTTTACAACTCAAAATGTGAATACAGTCGACCTAAGCAACAATACTAATCATTACAACATATTCCTCAAAATAACCCTGGCCCTGGCAGCCAGGTAGGCCGAACATGTACACACTGCTCCACACCCTCCAACTCATGGTTGATCGACCTTTCCATGTCCCTTACCTACACCATAGATCACCCATGAGCCAAAGCCCAACAAGAAAACTCAACGCATAACAAATCACAATACAATCCAATAATATACAACATAAATAGTCAACAGATTTAACATATAGCGGCCTATGCCGACCCAAGTGCTTTACCAGGTCCTGGGTTCGCTGTCATCACCGAGCAGATGGATACAGTACCCTTAGAGGGTCTTGTCCTTACGACCTGCACTCAGTGTGCTTTCGTCGTTCCTGGCCTTTGCCTTTCTCGGCCTTAGCCGTTCTCGGCCCTTTGTCATTCTCGGCCTTCGCCGCTCATTCATAATCATGCACAACATAGCATAGTATTTACAAGTATTCACACATATATTAAACACAAATATTAGGGCAAAGCCCTGAAACACAAATAATAGAGCCATGCCTTGCTCTACGGGCACAAACAGTTTTCTTACCTTTGTCCTGAGCTGATAGATTAACGCGATCATGGGCACAATCCCCTAAACCCAAGCTTTGACATAAAGCCTAATCATAACGCCATAATAAATAGATATCCATCAATCCCTAACCAATTAGAAACTTGGGATTAAAATACTAGCCTTCGGCACCTCGAATTCTACAAAACGGGGTAGTAGAATCCTTCCTGAGCCTTACCATTTGGGTTCCCGAGCATAAAACCCTCAAATGGCCAACATTTCCTATTTGAGTTGCGGCCCATCCCTTAAAGGTTGTGGTGCACTCAAGTCAAAGAGCCCTAGGACTCTCATCAAAGGAACACGAGCTGCGGCACGCCTCAGCCTGCACAGCAGCGCCTGGGCAAAATTCTGAGGCCCCCAAGCCTCTGTGCTCAAGCGGATTGCAGCACAAGCCCCAAAACCCAAAATTCCTCATGCATTTTTCACCATGTTTTCCTCAACCAGCCTTACAATTTCATACCCAAATTAACCCCTATAATCAGAATTCCACCTACAGTTCATATCACAGCAGCATAACCACCCCAACACTTAGCCTATAACCCATCAAAAACCAAAAAATCAAACTAAGCTCAAACTTTAAAAGAAACTTCTAACTATAGCCAAGAACTTAACACAATTCAACATAGACCCTTACCTTTGTGATAATTTTGGCCTGAGCTAATTCCCAAGCACCTCAAGCCTCCATTCTTCAATTCCTTAGCCAAATTCCTCAAGAATTCATCAACACCTCCAAGCACACTAAAGAGAAGGAGAAAGTCGAGAGAGAGAAGCTTGAGAGAGAGAGAGAGAGAGAGAGAGTGTGTGTGTGTGTGTGTACTTTCTAATTCTGGTGGGTTCTAGTGTCTAAGGCCATCCAAGTCTATCCCCTAGCTGAAAAGCCCAAAATTCCCCTAGGTATATCCTTAATCCCTTAATGCCATCAAGGGCATTCCCGTCATTTGCCACATCCCGCTGAGTGTTTCTATAATTCCCCATTTAACCCCCGACATACCCAAATGATCGCTAAATCGTTACATGTTACCCGGTAAATCCCAAACACAAACTATGTTCCCAAAATACCCCTAGGCTCACCCCGAGCCGGGTATTCGACCCTGTTGTGACTATTTCGCTATTCCACTCCCTAGGACTGCCTCAGATCGCACATCACAAATATATCACCACAATCTTGTGGTATCAAGCATAACATACATATAATTCACATTTATGCCCTCAATGAGCCAAAATTACAATTATTCCCCTACTAACAAAAATGGGCCCATGTGCATATTTAATTCACCTAAACATGAATTTCTAATCACATAATCATTTAATCCATGGATTTATAAAATTAAATCAGTTAGTGCCCTCCTAGCATGCTAATCAAGACACTAAACCTTATTAGCAAATTTGGGACGTTACAGTTGGGATATCTCATTTGATCTCAGCAAGCTGCTTCGCATCGACACTTTCATATATTGGCCTACTCCGATGCAGATTGGGTTGGATCTGCATCGAAGGGTTCAGTTTCGATGATATAACTTGTCAAATTTTTTCCAGCAGAAAAAGGTCTAAGAGCCTTTAGTAATTTAAAAACATAGGGGTTATGTTATTTTCGTTAACGGGGCCTATGTGAGCATCATATAAATGGTGGGAGCCTAATTAGAAGTTGTCGCGCATATGGGTAGGACCTATGTTGCAGGTATGAAGTACCCAACCTCATACAAATGGAGCAGTATGCTATTACAGTCTTCAGGTATCTCAATTATGAGATCGCATGGTTGTTTCTGCATATAACCGCGTGACATGATCATCCACGAGTCGTCTCTTGTGATTTTTCTTTACCAGACAATATGGGGCAAGTAGTCATAAACATACTTCACTCCTATAGATACACAACAATTTAGGTTGCATAATTATACCAAACGAGGTCGTACTCACAATAAGGGTGAAATTACCCTATAACAAAGGCTAATTTTGTCCCATTCCCAAATTTATTCTATTTCATAACATGTATTTTTTCTATTCCAATAGTTGCATTGTCTAAAATTAATTATCCATACACAAATCACTCTTAATATTGCTGCTCACCTAGTCTAACAATTTCTTGAGTCTATTAGCCAAAGATTTAGAAATAATATTTTATTTTATATTACAAATAATAATAATAATTTATTCCTTAATATATATATATATATAAATAAAATTTAAAGATAACAAAGGTAATATAAACTCATTTGGTTTGGGAAATTTGAGTTTTTATGCTTAATATGGAGGCCTAAATTAAAAAAAAAAATCCCCATACTTTGCACATAAAAAAAAAAGCTCTTCTATACCACTCTTCACAATATACTCATCTCATAATTTTCTCTATTTCTCTCTTCTCTCTCTCTCTCTCTCTCTCTCCTCGCTTGGCCCTTTCACCCATAGTAGCCACAATACCACCATCACATCCATTTTTTTAATGATTCGTAATTTTTTTTTTCAGATCTGAAACTCTGAAATTTGTATAAATTTGATGGTGCTTGATGTCAAATCGATGGGCCCTTAAAAATCAAGTTTTTTATGAAATAATGTTTTTGGTCGATGGTGTTAGATAGTTCTCGATGTTGTTTTATGAAATTTTTGCAAGAGGCATATTTTTTCATTCGGGTGTTTGTTTGAGTCGATTTTTTTTTTTAATTTAGGTATTTTTTTTTTGAGATCTACATGTTTGAGTAACATATATACACATTTTAGAAGTATAAAGCTCGAAAACATACCAAACTTCGAAATAATATCCCATTTTTTGTTGTGGTTTCTAGATGTAAACTTCTAAAATGTGTATCTACACATCTTAAACATTTATATCTAAAAAAATATCCAAAATAAAAAAAAAGACCACAAACGAACACTCGAGTGAAAAATTACACTTCTTGCAAGAATTGCATCAAACTACATCGAGCAGTATCAAGCACTATCGAGCCAGCATCGAGCACCATTGAGCCAAAATGTTTCTTTTTCTTCATAAAAATCTTGATTTTTAAGGCCTCGTTGAGTTGGCATCGAGCACCATCAATTTTTCCATAAAAAATTATGTTTTTCATGTCTTCTCGACAATGCTTGATAGGGGTTCTATTCAATTATTGCAAGAAGAGTAATTTTTCACTTAGGTGTCCATTTGGGGTGACTTGTTTGTTATTTTGGGATTTTTTTTTTTTTAGATATACACATGTAAGAAGTGTAGAAACACATTTTAGAAGTGTATATCTGGAAACCACGACCAAAAAAAGGGGTATTCATTTGAAGTTTAGTATGTTTTCAAGCTTTACACTTCTTAAATGTGTATATATGTTACTCAAACGTGTAGACAAAAAAATACCAAAATTAAAAAAAAATCGCCTCAAACGGACACATCGTTGAAAAACTACACCTCTTGCAAGAATTGCATCGAGTAGTGTCGAGCAAGCAGCGAGCTTCATATCTGGAAAAAAAAAAAAAAACAAGAAATCATGCCCAAATCTATACAAAATGCATAGATTAGTGTATAAAGTTGTTGGGCACAAAATATTTGGCCCAAAGACCTTCTCTATTTTAAGTATGCTTAAAACGTACCGTTTTGATCTGCAGAGGCTCCGAAGACAGAAACTGCAGGTCAGAGGTGGTCTGCACCTCTGACCTCTATGTATCTATTTGAAACCAATACATCTTGGGGGGAAATTAGTTATTTCCCCCGCCAATCAGGGAACCAGTTTAACCAACTAACCACCTCACATTTTTGTTCTATAAATACTGAACTCTTATTCAAATGAAGGGAGCAGAAAATCTGACTTAGGCATCGGAGTGTCTTTCTTGCAGGTACCCCCGACGGTGCACCAATTGTCAAAGTGATCATCACCATCGGAGAAGGATCGGAAGATTAGCATTCTTCGGCAAATACCTCCAGATACAGAAAGGCAAAGTTTTTTCTTCAACAAATTGGCGCCGTCTGTGGGAATCCTGTTCCCTTTTCAACCACGTCATCAAATCAAGAACTCTTTCCTTGTAATCAAGATCTACTTGAAACCTTGTAGCCATGCCGCCTAAGAACAATGGAGCACCGAGAACCATAACCCAAGTTGTCCCACCGATAGATGTGGGAGACCAAATCGATAGGATGTGTCGCCTGATGGAGGCTAGCCAGCAACAATCCAATGAAGCCATTAGGACACTGACCGAAGCTCAGGCCAGGCTCGAAGCAGAGATCGCCGAATTGCGAAAGTCCAACGAAGCTATGCGCAGGACCCAAGATAATGAGAATCCTAACCTTGGTAGACCTGAAGCTTTGATTGTTCAGATCGACTCCCCTCGGAGAAGCACACACCAAGTCGGGGAAGGGTCTCAGGGTCCCCTACCATCCTCCCCAACCCGTCTTCACCAGGGGGCCGAGGAGCGACGGACGGTACACTGTGAGACACATGCGCAAGCTGATGCAGAGCCCACAAGAACAACCTAACCAGCCGCCGAGAGTGGGCCCCAGCAGACCCCACAATGGGCCACATAAGACTCACCACCCGAGGACCGTACCCCCTCCATCCAGTTCTTGGACAATTGGAAAGAAGTGATGATGCGAGAAATGATACAGAAGTTTTTAGATGGAAGGTCCGCTCACGCTACTGAGCACATGGACTTGGTATCAAGAACCAATGAGAGGTCACCCTTTGCAAAGTGGATTCAGAACAAGCCCAAACCGCGGGACTTCATAATCCCTCCTCTACCCACAATTAATGGAAAGGGAGACCCGCTCAGCCACCTGTTCCAATTTCAACAGAAGATGGCCCTGGAAGCCAACAATGAAGCCATACAGTGCAAAGTTTTCTCCACGACTTTGTCTGGGCCAGCCCTGCTATGGTTCAGGTAGTTCAAACCTGGTTCTGTCAACAGTTTCTGTAATGCCCTGAATTCTCCGATATGCTTAATGGCATGAATAGTAGGCCGGGAGGGCCATACTTGCTTAATTATGTTATTAATTGATCAAATGCATGTATATGTTGATTATATTATGATATGATGTGAAATGCATTCATGTGAGTCCATATTTCTTATTACAGGGGTGTGATGGTAATTTGGCCCGTTGAGGGTAAATTGATTATTTGTACGCATGTTGGTGATATATCTTGAGACCACATTATGATGTGGGTTTGTTCGAACCATTTGGCATGAGACGATCAAGGAATGTTAATTATCGGTTTGGTCATAACAGGCTTAAGCTCGGGGCTCGGGGTAAGTCTCTGGGTGTTTTAATGATTAGAGTGTTACCGGGCATTAAAGGGTAACGGGATGTGAAATATTGGTGTTTGAGAATATTGAGATTAGCGGGAATTGGGAAGCGTTAATTATGATTAACGGAATAGGTGGAAAGTGCCAAAACTACCCTTGAGTTGGATTTAGAAGCCTTAAATGACCTAGGGGCATTTAGGTCATTTGGCTAGGATATATGTGAGGTTTAGATGGCTGTAGAAACAGAACCAAAAACAGAGAAAAAGCTTCTCCTTCCCGTACGTTCTTATCCCTCATTTTTCTTCTTTGGAATTTTGAGCTCAAAGGGTGGAATTAAGCTAGGAAATCAAGGGGCTAAGGTTGTAGACTTGGTTCAGCCATTGAAGAGGGTTTGGTTTTGAATTTGAGGTGAGTTTTATCCATTATTTTTCTGGTTATACTCTGTTTCCATTTTAAGTTTTCAGCTCTAGATTTAAGTGTGGAAAGTTGGAATCAAGGGGAGTTTTTGTGGTGTTTTACTTGGGTTATGATGAGGGGGAGTTATGGGTGATGTTTGGAGGTTTAAATGGGTGTTAGGAAGAGGTTTAGAGTTGGTTTGAAGGACTGGTTTGAGAGGGAAAACGCAGGGGAGTTTGCTGGTGCGTGCTGATTTCTGGGCTGAAATGCGTAATGAGTCGCGGTCTGTCTAGGGTGTGCCGCGGCCTAAGAGGGCTTCAGAGGTGGAAACGCCTCTGTCAAGAGGGTGAGCCGCGGCATGGCTATGGTGATCCGCGGCCCAACAGGGAAATTTTGGCCAAAATAGTGTTTTTAGCATGGGGATTCAAACCTAAGGCCTCGGGGTTGAACCTACTACCCGGTTGAGTAGTGTTTGATGTCCCGGAGGTTAGGTTTTGGTTTGGGAACCTTTTATTGCTCATTTTATTGATGGAATCCCATAATTGGTTATGACCAGGTAACCGCTAAAGGACCAAAAGGTCGATCGTTCTCAGGGTTGTTCTTTTATTCATTCTTGCTCGAACCATAGGTAAGAAAACTACACCCCAAGTGTGACATGCATGGATATTCGTGAGGCATGTTGGTTGTGTAATATGGACATGGATTGAATATAGAATGTTGGGCATGCGTTGCTCACTTGTGCATGGTACTGACTTATTAGTCAGGTTTGGCAAAGGTGCTAGTATCAACTGTGAAGTTGTGACTCATTAGTCAGGTTCGGCAGTGGCACTGGGCACTGGTCACGTTGCACTGACTCATCAGTCAGAATTGGCAAAGGTGTTAGTATCAGCTGTGAAGCTGTGACTTATTAGTCAGGTTCGGCAGTGATACTGGACACTGGTCACCTAGCGCTGACTCATTAGTCAGAACGGCCATAGTGTGGATCACGCAAGCCAACAGAGATTAGATCTAATCGACTATTAGCATTGAATGGCTCAAAGAGCATTAATGCCAGTCCGACCCCGAGGGTCGATGAATGAAATAAGCGCTTGGAGGCTAGTGGCTTACCTAGCAACCACTCTCCCCCGCTAAGATCATGTGATGTTCACTCGTTTGTTCGAAAGCTTTATGTTCAGTGTGATTATAATGATAATCATTTGATAATGTTTATGAAAAGTATTATGTTTTCTTGTTGGGCTTTGGCTCATGGGTGCTATGTGGTGCAGGTAAAGGGAAAGAAAAGCTCACCTAGCCTTGAGTGGAGAGCTGATGTGGTGATGTGTACATATGCGGCCGCTTGACCACCACGGCCAAGGAGTTCTCAGAGGAACTAGGGGGTTTACCCTATTTTTGCCGCTTAGGTCGGCGGGATTGTAAATTTAAAACAGTAATGACCATTTTGTACTGAGAACCACTTGTAAATGTTTTGTTTAGCTCTGCATAGCAATTTGTAATAAAAATCTCCATTTCCTTTTTATTGGTTTTGTACCTTAACCTGTTAATTACACTTAGAGCACGTTTTTGACCAAAGGACTCAGGTAGTGAGTCAAATTTCCAGTCCACCGTTCACCGTAACTGTTCTGGGGTAGCCAGGGCTTTACAGTTTCGGTGATCTCCGCAGAGCCTTTCTCCAACAGTATAATGCTAACCGCGAGGCACCAAGAACGATGGCAGATCTCTACTGAATCGAGCAAGGGGAAAATGAACATCCAAAATCATACCTGCAACGTTTCATCGACCTCGTACATCAGATCCACGATGTTGAACTAGTCACCGCGGCTAACCTCTTCGTCAAAATCCTACAAGTGGGATCTCTCATACACGAAAACTTCACCATGACACCACCTTATGACATGGCTGAGATCCAGATCCGTGCCGAGGGCGTCTTTAGGGTCCTAGAATTTCGAGAGCGTGCGCAGAAGAAATCCGCACTTATCTCCGCTCCACTAGCAAATAACCCTCCTCCCCCACCTACAAGGGACAACAAGAGGAAGAGACAGGAGACGGATCACACGAAAGGAGGGAAAAGGCCAAAACCAAATCGAGACCCACCACGATACCCCTCTTTCGAATACACCGTCCCTCAGGAAGTCATTTACGAAGAAAATAAAGACAAGCCCATCTGATGAGAACCATACAAAATTACCACTCCCCCTGAAAGAAGAGATAAAATAGGTTATGCCTCTTCCACAAGGATCATGGCCATACAATCGTCGAGTGCCACAACCTCCACAATCATATACAGGCCCTCATGAGGAGTGGACGGTTAACCTAGTATATTAAAGGGACAAGCAGACCCGGCATCTCACAGCCCAACACTACTTCTACCCCAACACCACCAGTAGCAGACTCCCTGCATATGGCCACCACGAGCTCACAAGAGCCTCTCAAACAAATCCCCATGATACTCGGGATCGTGGAGCTCACCGAGGAACAGGAACAGGCAACTAGAATTCATAAGAGAATGGAAGAAAGGGTAAAGCGATACAAGTCATTAGGCCACACAGTCAACCTTGTGACTTCGGAGGATAGACGCTATCTAGCCTCTGCAATCACCTTCACCGAAGATGACTTGCAGGGAGTGCACCTGCCCCATGACGACCCTCTAGTCATTTCGCTACAAGTCGACCATTGCCAGCTGGGAAGAGTTTTAGTCGATGGGGGCAGTGGGGTTGATATTCTCTTCTGCCAAGCCTTTCAGAAGATGGGACTCGAAGAAAATCATATCAGGACCTCTGCTGCACCAATTTTGGGATTTAACAGCCAGAGGGTATACCCGAAGGGCGTTGTTCGATTAAACGTGGTAGCCGCAGAACGCACCTTGCATGTGGACTTCCTCATCGTGGACTCCGTCTCAAGCTACAACGCCATCATGGGAAGAAGTTGGATCCATAGAATGCAGGGAGTGGTCTCAACTTTGCACCAAGTTATGCAGTGCCACTCACCCAACGGGCGGTATACGATCGACATAAAAGGATGTCAGAAGCAGGCCAAGAAATGCTTCCTAACCCTGAAAGAAATAAATGATTCTAGCACCTCCTCTCCTGACAATGACCCCAACAAATAGCAATCACAGAATAACTTACCAGCATATCTCAAAGGCATAGATCTGGAGGAAGATCGCGAAAAGCCCCAGACCACCCTCGATGATCTAGAGGAAATCTGTATAGATGATGCTGACCCATCCAAAATAGTGCTGGTAAGTACCAAACTTCGCGAAAAAGAAAAGCACACCCTGATCCAATTCCTCAAAACCAGAATTGGGACCTTTGCCTGGTCTCCACATGATATACCAGGAATAGACCCCTCTGTCATGAATCATAGCCTCAACATATCGAACAGCTTCTCGCCCGTCAAGCAGAGGCAGAGGAGGTTTGCTCCCGAAATCAACCAGGCCATCCAAGAAGAGGTACAACGGCTTCTGAGCATAGGAGCAATCGAAGAATGCCTATATCCTACTTGGCTAGCCAACCCTGTAGTGGTCCCAAAGAAAAATGGGAAAAAGAGAGTGTGCATAGACTACACCAAGTTAAACAAAGCATGTCCTAAGGATAGCTACCCTCTCCCGAAAATTGATCAGATGATAGATGCCACGACAGGTTTCGAAAGAATGAGCTTCCTCGATGCCTACTTAGGATACAATCAGATCCCAATGAAGGTAGAAGATTGAATCCATACAGCTTTCATAATAGAATGCGGTTTGTACTGCTACAAAGTTATGCCCTTCGGACAAAAGAATGCAGGAGCAACATACCAGAGGCTGATGCACAAACTATTTTCCTCATTGATTTGGAGAAACATGGAACTATATATAGATGACATGGTCATCAAATCTTGACAAAGTTCTTTAGATATGGACGATTTAACTGAATGCTTCGATATCCTCGACACCTATAAAATGAAACTGAATCCAACTTAATGTTCTTTTGGGGTTTCCTCTGACCAGTTCTTAGGATATGTGGTCAGCCAGAGGGGCATCGAGGCCAATCCAACCCAAATTGCATCACTCTCAGAGGTCAAGGAACCCAGAACCGTCCGGGACATCCAGGCTCTGACAAGCAAAATTGTAGCACAAAGTTGGTTTATATCACACCTGTCCGATCGTTGCCAGCCTTTCCTGCAATGCATCAAGAAGTCTACCAACACCACCTGGGGGACAGAACAAACTAAAGCGCTCGAAGAATTGAAATCCTATCTGAGCTCTCCTCCTATTCTAAGTTCTCCCATCCCCAACGAAGACTTGTTCCTGTACCTGTCTGTTTCGCACTTTTCCGTGAGTTCTGTGCTCTTTCGGGAAGACGCGAGCTGACAGAAGCCAGTGTTCTACTGCAATAAGATGCTACTAGACAATGAAACCTGCTACAGCATGATGGAAAAATTAGCACTCGCACTAATTACGGCAAAGAAGAAGCTACGATAGTATTTTGAAAGCCATACCATCATTGTATATAGGGACTACCCACTAAAGCAGGTCTTGAACAAACCCGACCTCTCCAGTAGATTATCCAAATGGGCAATTGAACACGGGACGTATGATATACGGTTCTTGCTGCGAAAAGCAAAGAAAGGCCAAGTACTTGCTGATTTCCTAGTTGAGATACAATCTTTTACCCCAAATACCTTACCTGAACTGCTGGAATCAGAAGTTGAATGGGTGTGGACAATGCATACGGACAGAGCCTCCAATTCTCAAGGAGCTGGAATCGGCATCGTATTGGAAGCACCTTCCGGAATAAAAATTGAGGAAGCCATACAGTTGAAGCAATTTGCCACGAATAACGAGGCTGAGTATGAGACTCTGATTTACGGCTTAGAACTAGCACGAGACATGGGCATTATATGATTGAAAGTCAGAGGAGATTCAAAACTCATGATAGAATAAGTGGTCAGGAATTTCGACACCAAAGCATCCCACCTGACTAGCATATTGCAAAAGGTAACTGAATTACAGTCACAATTCCATCAATTTGAACTCGTACAAGTACCAAGGGAACAAAATCAGAAGGCCGATGCCCTCGCCAAATTAGCCTCTGCAAGGGAATGTTCTTGGCACTCTGCCATATCCACAAGCCAATCACCAAGAGCTTTGGAAGTTTTCTCAACCTCGTTAGAACCTGAGTGCTGGATGGATCCAATCATTCGCTATTTGTCCAAGTCTGAACTGCCAGCCCATGCAAAAGACGCAAAGCTTCTGCGTCTTTGAGCTCAACGCTACTCCATTATCCATGGAACGTTGTACCACAGGTCCTTTAATGACCCCTATCTTCGATGTTTAAGACCATCAGAAGCTAAAAAAATTATTAGAGGAGATCCATGAAGGAGCATGTGGAAATCACACTGGGGGCCGAAGTTTGGCACACAAAGCACTTACAGCAAGGTACTACTGGCCATATATGATGACAGAAGCACACAACTATGCAAAAAAGCGTGACAAATGCCAGCGATTTGCACCCACCATCCATCAGCCCGTTCAAGCTTTACACTCCATCATTGCAGGACTTTTGCAAAGTGGGGGATGGACGTGGTAGAGGAACTACCCAGAGCTGCTGGAGGAAAACGCTACGCTTTGGTAGCCACCGATTACTTCACTAAATGGGTCGTAGTAGAGGCATACGTCACGGTCAACAAAACAGACACCATGAGCTTCGTGTGGAAGCACATCATCAGTCAATTTGGGATACCATGAGAGATAGTCGTTGACAACAGAACCCCGTTCCAAAACGCCAAAGTACAGGAGCTGTGTGACAGATACAAGATAAAATTGAGTTTTGCTTCTGTCACCTACCCACAAGGCAACGACCAAGCAGAAGCTTCCAACAAAGTCATTTTTTCCAACATCAAGAAAAATTTGGAAGATAAAAAAGGCGCGTGGGTAGAAGAGTTACCAAAGGTGTTATGGGCATATAGGACAACAAAAAGGTCCTCTACGGGAGAATCTCCCTACGCCATGGTGTATGGAACAGAGGCTATTATCCCAACAGAGGTGGGCCTACCTACGCTTCGAACAGAGATAGCTTCTGATCTGGCCACAAAAAACATACAGTTGACACACAACCTCGACCTCCTGGAAGAGTTGCGAACAACAGCACAAATAAGACACGAAAATTACCAAAAGGCTGCAGAACGCTACTACAATAAAAGAGTCCACTCACGCACGTTTCAGAAGGGAGACTGGGTTTTGCGTAAATTCACTGGCAACCCAAAGAAGCTAGAGCCAAACTGGGACGGACCCTTTGAAATCGTAGAAGTACTAGGGCGAGGGTCTTATACTCTTAAAAATGTACGTAGTGGGAAAATTGTACCTCGTACTTATAATTCAATGTCTTTGAAATAATATTATTGTTGATAGTTGTACTATGTAATTCAAAAGTAATACAACAACTTTCCTTTTTACATTGTTTTAGTACATTTTACATGCTCAGCTTTTGCTGACACAATTTTGCATGTGGAATCCGAACTGTCATGACATAAAAAGGACACACATGTGACAACTATCAGTTTACTCAATCCGCAATAAGAGCTACTAGCAGGCACATATTTTAATATATCCTTACCTACCCATATGAGAAACAACATTATTCACAAGCACTTAAAACCACCTACCACTCCTGCTATAAATAGTGGCCATCGGGACACTTGTGGTTATCAATTTTTCATCCGTTTAAACATTCAGCCGAGATACAACAAAAATCTTTAATTCCAATGTAGCCATTTTCTAAACTTAAGGGTTCCTTAGAACTAAGAGAATGTTTGCTAGCATACAAAAAGTGGTGCATGGTAAGAAGCAAAAGTTCACTTCACACACACAAGATACATACACAGGCGTATTGCCTCTACCATTACACTCGATATCCTGCCCACAAAATTTTGGGTTTCACCTAAAGGCATTCTAATCTGACTTGACTAAGTTAATGGGGAGCTAAGGCCAGCCATTTCGCAGTCTAATCTGGCCTGACTATGCAGATTTGGCTGTCCATCCAGGGTACACCTCACCAACTACCCTGCCCTCTTACTTTGCTGTGAGGGGCTCCGCCGTGCAATTTAAAACCCTAACTTTTACATCCATTGAATTAAATCATATTTTTATCTCTGAATTTCTCTAGTGCTTAATAGTTTCCTTAATTTTAGTAATAATTATTTTACTCATAATTCTGAAATTATTATTTAAATCAATTAGAATTAGAAGTTAATTATTGGTAATTAATATCAGTCTTCGTGGGATCGACACTTTACTTATCGTATATTACTTGATTTGACCACGTATACTTGCGTGTTAATTTTAAAGAGATCATGTTTTTAATTCCCCCAAACTTGACTTTTACTCGTCCTCGAGGAAACCAAAACAAACAACTCAACTAATGAACAAAAACACAACACACACACGCATGAATCAAGCCAACAACAATACTAAGCCTCAAGCTATGACAAACAACTCATTTATATAATCTTCAAGGAACTCAACTTTTAATCTAGAATTTCATTTAAAACATTTATTCCATTCAATTAAACAACAAAAATAACAGCTTTCAAAATCATGATTAACAAATAACATGTAATTGAATTTATTTATTTATGCTCACTAAATTTCCACTTCAATCCAACAACCAAATAATATCCCATAAGCTTGCTACACTTGCTAATCTCCACTAATGTAGACAAAACATGCTCAGAAATCAATAGGTCTTTTCAAGCTTATAAATGAATGGCTTAGGCAAAGGTGGATGAGAAAGTTATTTAAGCTCAAAATGTACCATGAACACTAACCAACCAATTCAACCTTTAATACAAATCACAAGCCCAATCCCAAAGTTTCCAATCTCTTATCATTTCGAGAGAAATTGAATAATCAATTTTTTTTCATATATAACATTACACTCCCCCAAACTTATTCCTTGATAATACAATTTGGAGTGTAATGATTTCTCAACATTGTATATATATTTTCTTTTTTCTTTTTTTTTCCTTTTCTACTTTTCTCTTCTTTCTCTCAAAATATATTTTCTTCATTGTTGACATAACTTGTCATACATAACCTCCTATTACAAATCAATCCCAATTACTCCCAATTATCGTTCCTATGCTCATGGTACATTCAAGGGAAACAAAAATAATAATTAGGTTCTCAGTTTATAAGGTTAAAGAAAATGTCAATCAATAAAAAAAAATCAATTTAGGCTCAAAAATGGGTAACTAAGGATTTAATACATCAAGGTTGGCTTGAAAGGCTCAAACAGTCCAAAGAAATGCCTATATCATTTTTCTAAGCATGCATTATCTAGGATTTCGCCTCAAAAAGCAAGCAAACAAGTTCTAGGATAAACCAATTTCAATCTTCCCTTCCTATTTTAAATTTAGCAAGCATAAATTTTATTCAATCACATAAAATTTATCAAAATCATTATTAAGCTCTCAATTATTTAAGTGTTTAAGAAAAATAGAACAAAATATTCAACCAAGCACACATATTTTTTTTCACAGTTTTATTCTCATTCAATTTACACAGCTCATCATTCAATCATATTATCATTGGCTAAGCATTGTCAACTTGATTCAACTGACACCCTAAACAACTTAAACAAAACACAACTAACACAAATTAGACATAATCAACACAAAACAAGATACAAAGACACAACAAACACCAATAAATCTCTTCCCTCAAACTTAATCTAAACATTGTCCCCAATGTTTGTTTTAAAAAAAATAAAATAAAAGTAAAGAAAAAGAGACTTACCATAAACATTCAAAATGGTGGAGGCGGCGGCGGCGGTTGATAAGGAAAAAACTGAGATGGTAGTGGGAATGGAGCTACGTCTTCATTGTTTCGGAGAGACCACCGATTCACCAACACATTGAGTTGGTCCACGTGAGCGATTGGATACTCACTTTGCTGCGCCAGATACTATTGCATATGCTGATTTTGAGCAATCTGATAATTATTCTGTTGAACCAAATAATTGAATTGATTCTGCATCATCTGCATATATGGATCAAAAGTACCAGCTTCAGGCTGAACAGGTGGCTGTACAACTGGTACCTCATGCCTAGGCTCCTCAGGAAGAGTACCCTCTAAGTCTGCTTCATTATATTCATCTTCTACATCATTAATTCGTTGTCTCTTATCAGTGGCACGCAATCGAGGTGGTGGTGCTTCTAAGGAAGGTGGTTCATAATTAAGCATCCTATTTTTAGAAATTGCAGACATAGGCTTCCTAACTACGTCACTTCCAAACATAACAACTCCATATGTACAACATAAATTAGTGATTAATGAGCCATGTCCTAATCCTTCCATAGTAGTCAACATGTTAATATCTTTCATACTTTTCCTAATAATGTGGCCCACATCAATAGTCATCCCAGTCATAATGGCATACACCAATAACAACCTCTCCTTGTTGATATCCGACATGTGAGTAGTCGGCATTAGTCGTGCACTCACAAAATGCACTCAAGCCCGAGCCACATGATTCAATTGATAACGCCAAAGATACTTTGGAACACCACCAACAATAGTAAAACGAGCTCCTGGTATACTCAAAGTTTCAGCCACCTATATCCAATTAATATCATCCCCATGAGCCCATTGATGATACTCATCATCCTCTTGTTCATACGTTGGCATGTTGTACAAAACAGCAATAGTATCTATACCTACAGGAACTTGGACACCTCTCACAAATACTTCCGTATTTTTCATCTTAACATAATTCACATAAAATTCTAAAACCACCGAAAAATTGGCATGACTTACATCCTCCACAACAAACATAGCCCAACCCCTTCGTTGAATTTCTCCACGAATATCTTCATAAGTAGAAATTTCACAGGGTGATTCAGTATACTCAAAACCTCTCTCACTTATCACCTTTATCTTACGTATCCTTTTATACCGATCAAAAGCTGCCTTACTCACAAATTTTGTAGCATCATATTCTGGTGGTTGTTCAGGTTCCTTAGAAGAAGATGGTCTATTTGTGTTCCTAGATGATGATGCCCTAGAAGGATTTCTTTTAGGTCCCATAATATCCCACTAAATATTTGACAGCACCTCCCCTATATTTTCAATATTCCCCAAACTTCACAATATATTTTCAAACAGTTCAAAATCTCACCATAATGCTTCGCAATCCACACAATAATCTCAAAACAATAATCCCTTCAACAATGTCTTCAATATAAGGAAATCACCCAAAAAAAATTCAAATATTTGTGGAAACACTTACTTGACTGTGATAGACTCCTCTTGAACCCTTCAAGTGCACCAAGTAACCATTAAATCACCATTTGAACTCCAATGGATAGAATTTGAAAAATAAGGGTTTGAAGGTTTTGGGAATTAGGGATTTCTATAGCAAAATAGGGAATTTGAAGGAAAAAGAAATGTTTGGAGGATAATATATAAGGATTCAAGGTGTAATAGGGAATTGGAGAGAAAATTTCTGGGTTAAAAGAGAGAAAAGTTAGAGAGAAATCTTGAAAATTTTCAAAATGGAAGAAGTGACAAAAATGGAAGAGGGGAAACCCTCTTAAGGCCTCGGATCCCACAAGCGTCGCGGCGCGCTCCTTCAAGCGCCACGGCTCGTGTCTACTTTTTTAAAAAAATATTTTTTTTCTTTTTTCTTTTTTTTCTAAGAACCCGATGAGGCGCCGCGGCCCTTCACCCATGCACCGCGGCGCTTGCTGCATGCCGAGCCATTGCACCCTCTCTGGTTTTGTCAAGGGTCGCGGACCTTGCTCCATCCGCCGCAGCCCTCTCTTCAGGCTTCAACATTTTCATCATTTTCATTTTTTCAATAGTTTTCACGATTTCCACGATTCTATTACATTCAAAAATACTTCAAAATAAAAACTAAAAGAAAATAATATGTCAAACCAAAACTAAAAAAAATAAAAACTAAAATTGTTCATAAACTTTAAAACTTAAAACAAATGAAAATTAGAAATAATGAGATGCCTTCAGCCCTCTCTTCTCCATCCATTTATTGTTCATCGCCACTAGGTCCGCTTTCAATTTGTCACGTTCCACCTCGAGGCCAACAGAACTTACTAGCTTCTCCTCTGTGGCTACAACCTTCTCTTTTGCCTTTTCCAGCTGCATTTCTAACTTCTTGATGGCCTCCACAAGCACGTCTCGGTTTGCTTCGGCCATCCTTCTCCCTGCACGCTCTTCCTCCAGCATGACCGCCTGTTCCGCCATCTTCAAGTTGTTCTGGACAGCCGTTGTATACTCCCTTTTAGCAGCAGAAGCACATACGTAGCTCTGCGAAACATTAACTACACTTGTCACCCATCAAATAGGACACACACCACACGATATTCACTCTATTACATACATGGCAACCATGCTCATTTTAAACAAACTTACCATCCATATATGGTCTGACACTTGTTGCAGCAAGTCACCTTGCCCACTCAACGACCCGATAGCTTCCGCAGGAAGATGAGGCCTACTTATGCGTAGCATCTCCTCCATCACCTCTGTTGACGCAGAAGGTACATATTCGGGCACATCTCCCACTCTGACACTTGCTTCTCTCCCTGCTAGCGCAGCAACAGAAGCAACGGGGGCAATCGACTCCCCACCTCCCACTAGCATTGACACCATAATACTATCAGATGTCAAAGCGGTCGTTCCCACTCCAGAAATATATGGAATGGAAGGACGTACAAGCAACCCATCCCCAACGTCTTCGCCCAAGTCACTTGGCAGATACACTGGCGTATGCACTGCAGAGGACATCAATTGCTCCAGAAAAGCACTTGGAGACTCAAAATTACTTGTACCCTTCGGGGATACGATGACAACCTCTCCTAAATGAGAACTAGAAGCCGCAGGTGATGTCACATGAACGTCAACACCTAAAATATGGTCACCTGCAACCTCGGTAGTCCCTGATTTTTGGCATACAGAAAGGGTATCTGGGACAATAACCTGGCCTACATCAACTGGCCAAGAAGGACTGCTCGTAGACTCAGAGCCGCCCCCAAAAGTGTCCTCTAAAGGACGGTTCTTACGAGAGGCAGAAGAAGGGCGTCTCCCCTCTGATCCTTGCTTGTGGCCAACGTTAAACCCCCCAGCCAAGGCAGAGGCAGAAGGAAATGCCTTTGATGATCTTGCACAAGTGATAGGGGATCCCGCCTCAATTGGCAACTCACCTTGCACCCACTAACAGTCGCCGCCTCTGACGGCCTGACCAATGCAGAAGGTTAAGCCATAGCAAGCGCAACGTCTTTCGGACCCTCCCATAGGGAAGACCCCGTCACAGGTGAAGAGGAGGATGATATGGGTAAAGAGCCAACGAAGGCAGACCCCAGAGGCCTCTTAGGCAAGGAAAGAGCTTGCCTAGTTGGTAACTTCCCTGGAGTAAGTTTGGGAATTGCCAAAGAAGAGCCCCTAGTGGCAGAAACAGAGCCTTTTAAGATCCGAAGTTTGGACGAAAGGCATTTTCCATCATCCGAGTCTTCGTCAGAGGATTCCTCTTGGGACTTCCTCTTCCCCAGGGCGTCCTTTGGCAAAGGCACCTGTTGGAGGGGTTTGACCTGTAGAGCATCAGAGGGCATTGAGGACCGCCCATGTATACGAGTAGACCTGCGTGCCAAAGCAGATTTGTCAGGGGTTGACTCTGCGGCAGAAGCTAAGTCAGAGCCATCTCTCTGTTTGCTCTCAGGGACCCCTTAATGCTTGGCGCATGTGATAAAGGTCTCAGAACATGCCCTCTCATACTCAGCCTTTGATAAGGACAAAGTCAAAGAAGCAGGGGGGACTTTTTCAAAAACACTCCCAACTGCCTCGCACATGTAGCTGTGATTTTGCAGAGGGACATGTCACCCTTCTGTGTTCTGACCCGTATGGCGCCAAGATCAGTTAAATCCATGAAGCAGAGCCGGGTCATGATTTGCATGCAGTAGGGGTTCATCACACCTCTGATGCTGATGGCATTTTCTTTGGACTCATGAAGGAGCCCTGTAACGCCCTACTTCCTTAGAGTCGTTACTAAGTGAGTTTTAAGACAAAACAGTGTGCAAAGAACTCGCTAACCGAGTTTTCTTACGAAAGTGTGACTAATTAAAATTTAAGGCTGTAATCTTTGAAAATGCATTGATTCAATGAAAACTTCTAGTATTAAACATTTGGGATCCCAAAATAAGGTTTGAAAACTATTTACATCTTAAAATGAGTTTACAGTTGATAAATCATAAAAAAATCCTAGATTATTACAGCCATTTTTCGAATAAACCCCCAGCCAAAGCAGCTGGGCAGGCCAAACATGTACGCGTCGCTTCACGCTCTCCGTACTCATGGTTGGTTGACTCAGACATTGCCCTTACCTGCAACACAGAGCACCCGTGAGCCGAAGCCCAGCAAGAAAACTCATGCAGAACATAACATATGCAATTTATACAGTTTATCATAACAGATAATCCACATACAAACAAGTCAACCATTAGACTAAGCAAACACGGCCATGCCGCCCCCGAAGCCTTACCGAAGCCTGGGGTCTCGGTCCTCACCGCAGGGATATCACACGTATCCCCTGGGTCCTACCCTCACCATAAGCATCCCATGTGCTAGGTGTTACTTCCGGCCCCGCTGCCGTACCCGGCCTACGCCGCACTCGGCCCTTGCCGTTCATTTCATTATAATCATGCATAGCATAAATCAAACAACATTCATACAATTATTAATACATGTAAGTCTACACCCTAACATGTAATGCAATATAGGGCCATGCCCGGCAATCATCTCATCATGCAATATAGGGCCGTGCCCCGCAATCACACTATGGGCCCACGCCCTATCCTACGGGTGTTATAGTTTTCTTACTTGTATTTCGAGCCTCCTGATGCACTAAAGCCGCGAGCACGGTCCTCTAGCACGAGCCTCACCAACATCCTAGTCACAACACACAAGAAACATCCCTCAATACTAATCAAATCAAAAACCGCTTCCCGGGACCAATCCCACACTCTCGGGACTCCCAATTCCCTAAAACAATTCATCGGAAACATCCCCCGAACCCCCGGAGAAAAAGCTCAAAAATGCAACTTTTGGTGCCCTGAAAATGGCCTTGTGCCGCGGCACAAGAAAGTTGTGCCGCGGCACCCATCAGACAGGGGCTCCTCGCCGCGGCACAAAAAAGCTGTGCCGCGGCACGCCTTCGCAGACCCAGAATTTTGGGTTTTCTCCTGCGTTTTCTCCGAGCTAAAACCTTCCCAAATCATACCAAACCAATACCCAAACCCCAAAACTCAATTCCAAGCTTCATATGAACAATATAACAACCTATAGGCACTAGATACAAGATCAAAACATCAACACACTCAAGAATCCACCCCTTGATTCCTATTTTCAGCAACTCAAACCAAAAACTCAAACACATAACTCAAGCTCTAGATTTTACAAATCAAAACAGAAATCAAAACTTAGATGTGTATAAAACCCTTACCTCAAATGGAGAACCCACACAAAGTCATTGATCTCCTCCTAGACTCCCACTTCTCCTTCTCTTCTTCTTCTTGCCCTAACCTTCTTTCTCCTTCTCTTTCTTCTCTTCAATTTCTATCAAGCCTTAAGTGACATAAATGCCCAAACCGAATACCCCTAAATCCCAGCTGCAATATTTCTATAACCCTTGCCAAAAGACCATAATACCCTTTCCTACTAATCCCTCCTAACTAAACCTTCAAGGGCACTTAAGTCCTTACACATCATTTCAATTCTATCACTTTTTACCTTAAAACTTGTTACCCACAGCAGTAACTAATGGTTACCCAGGTTACTAAATCTCCAATAACCATTACCCGCTAAATCTCAACTTAACCATAAAACTCCCAAAGTACCCCTAGGCTCCTCCCGAGCCGGGTATAGAAATCCCGTTGTGACTCTTGAGTTAACTAGCTCTCTAGGACCGTCTCGGCACGTGCATCACAATAAAACAACCACACCCACGTGGTACAATTCACAGAATAAAATTATCACATATCAATACAGTTATGCCCAACATGGCCAAAATTACAATTATGCCCTTCTAACACAATCCGGGCCTACATGCATACTAGTAAACATAGCCATGCATCTCAGTTAAAAAAATAGCCAAATAACATGCTTTAAATCATAATCATGCATTTAATTCATAAAATCACACATAAATCCCAACCTGCCCTCCTGGCACACTAATCAAGGCCCTTAAGCCTTATTAGCGAATTTGGGTCGTTACAACTATCCCCTCCTCATAAAAATTTCGTCCTCGAAATTTACCCAAACACATCAGTCAGCAACCCGCAACCTGACCATAATCTCCAAGGTCCATCGCCTTACCTTAGTTCCCACCAAAGCTCTTTCAGGAGAACAATCTTGGCTCGCAAGATCTCGTCTAATAGCCATACTGATGAGGACACCAAGACTAAAAATCCAAGTCAAGTTCCAGTTGATCCAAGTCAAGAGGGGAGGAATGACGAGGACACCAGTTTAGGAGCTTGATCAATATTTAGCTTCCTGTAATGAGTCTTTTTATTTTTAATCACGTTTTTTATTTAGTCTTTGTTTATTTTGTGATAAGTCAAACATTTGACTTGTGTGAGTCCAATAGTCCTTTTGGACTTTAATTTTCGGTTTTATTAGGAAGACAAAAAGCTTGTCTTTAATTTCGGTTTTTATGTGGAAGACAAATGGGTTGTCCTTAATTTTTTGGTTTCATTAGGAAGACCAAGGGTCTTGTTTTCATGTAATTTTCGTCCTTATAAGGACTGCCAAAACAATGTGAAAAGGCAGATTATGTTGAAGAAAATTGTGAGTTTATTTCTTCTTGAGTTCTTGAAGAAACTTTTGAACTTATCAAGGAGATTCCTTGTGGCGTTCATCCTGACTTATCAAACGGATTCCATCCCCGTTTGTGGCGTCTTCCTCATACCAAGGTTCGTGCTTGGCTAAGCATTGGGTCGCGGTTCCATTCCAATCTCGTGTGTTCTTGGTGGCTGTTCCATATTTGGTGTCGGGTTTCGTCACACTTGTTGGCGTGGTTCGTATCACATACTCTCGATAGCCCCCCTTTAACACCGCAACCCTGCCGAAGCCCAGGGTCTGCCTAGATTACAATGACCAATTCATTGTCTTATTCCTGATTCCATAGATACTCAAACGTCTTCACCTCTACTAGGTGGGATCAGCTTGTAGACCCCGCTGGCCTAACACCTAGTACAACTTCAAAATTTTATGTTGAATCATGGGTCAGAACTCTCCCTTCTTTCTCTGAACACCTTACAGATCCTCGTCTGTTATTACGCAGAGATGCAACTCTTTCTTCTTCCAAATAGGCAGACACTCCTGCCTTAAGAAGTTCAACGACCTACTTGTCTTTCTCTCTGAACTAAAGCCAAACTGTAGTATCCACTATACTTCACCTCTTATCAAGCCCTATGCCGCGTTACATTATCAAGACATCAGCAACTGCCACCACGACTAACTCATCAGGGATTACACTTCCCTTAATACCTCAAGTATTCGTCTACTCAGCGCTTAATTCTGTAAGATCCCTGATAAACTTTCAGACTGCCATTCCACTTGCAATCAACTGATAATCCTAGATTCCCACTCTGTTCTTTTCGTTCACTAAATCCATTCCAAAACTTAAAATCTTATAGGGTCTCAATTCGATATCATCGACGTTCTATCCTGAAACAAGTTCATTTGACCCTACAACATTAACTCAAGCAGCCGAGTTAAAACTTTTCATGTCCAAATGCCTCACTTAAGGTCTATTGTGGTCTATTCCCACGATACACCACCACATCACCTAACCCCTCAGGGTCCAAAGGAAAACACTAGATTCTGTCATCCGCTCGACCCTCCTGGTACGACGTACCCTAGGAGGTGGAATGATGTCCATTCAGAACCCTCATTCAAAACCAAATCCTAACTGGATCCCTCACTCGATCCTGGTATCTTACTTGTACCACCATGACAGGGTCCTTCCCTGTTTCAACTCAAGCCAACACTTTGAATTCCATAGCTCAGTGACACCCACCAGCTAACCATTACCTACTAACATCATGCCGATCTCAGTCGTTGCCTTGTCCACTCCATTACAGCCTATAGCGTTATTCCTTGATTGATACACGCCTCCCAGCTGGAGTTTCGCCTCCAATTATAGCTCCCCTCGCTCAATCGAGGATTTCAAACACTGATCATCTGTCCATTACTTTTCACCACCTCTGTGTCTCAGCGCTATCTTCTTACTAATACCCAGTACTCAAGCACTTTATGATATGCATAACTGTCAACTTAACGTTCCAAGGTTATCAACCACATTCATTCTTTCGTCTCCCGCAAGGTTCAATCCATCCTCGCGTCAATTTATTCCTGGGCGTGCCCAACTCGTGATGCACTCCCTCATTTTCATAATCCTACCATAGATCAGGTCCTTTATGAAATCACTCTTTACTTAACCAAAACACACGCAAATTCCATCATTACCCGATACTAAACAACCTTACCTTATCTTCTGAATTTCTTTCTGATTTGACACCACTCAGTCCGTCTAACCTCGAGTTTTACTGATCTCCTCATCTCTGATGTAGTTGTCTCCGGAGGTGCTTGTGCAATGGATGACGCGCTTACCAGTCTTGTTATGCTTTCCATTCTTCAGACGTTCTTCATTAGCTTCTTTGTGGCTTCAGATAAAATCTTATCGTACCTGTCCTTTCTCCTTGTAGCTCTAATCTGAGTATTCCTGACGACGCTCAAACTAACAATCCGTAGAACCTTACCTGAGACTCTGCCTTCTGGGTACAAACGTCTTTCGCATAGTCACTTGCTCACCATTTCCGTCTGGGAGTAATCCACATGTACTGCTCGTGAACTTGAAGGGAACTTTCCTGAACCATTCTTGTATCCTCTACTTAAAGAACTTACCTATGCTGCCGTAGCTTGAATCAAATCTAGAATCTTTGTTACCAACTCCTCGCACTTTACTCAGTTCAAAACAAAATTCCTGAAATGTCTCTTTCCTTGGTTTCCAACTGGAAATTAACAGGTCATAGATCAACTCTTGGAGACATCGTCCTACCTTGTATCCAACATCGTACTTTTCGTCCTACCCCGACGATGCTAACAATCCCCGTAGTATAACACAGTGGCTACACCAGGCTCAAATTCCTTCGATTGTTTCAATAGGCTTTCTGTCGGCCAAAACCGTCTTTTACAACATTCCTTAAACCAATCCTATCTGTAGTCTGACCTTGAAGTATTACCTAAATCTTTCTGTGCATAACCATATAGCTTTCCCACTGGTCAGCTCTGTCTCCTTCACGTACTCCAGATGATATCCTCAACAATCCATCTGCTATAGTTCTAATTCCTTCTCAATAGGTATTACTGTCCTCAGCCTCTCGAGAGGCAAACTTTCTATGTACATCACCCTCTCGGGACATTCTCAACACCGAGTCCTTCCAGTTCGTTACATGACCAATGCATAAACCATTCTGTTAAATACTCATCCTCGAGGAATCATCCTTGAACTACGAATGTAGCGAGGCATTCAAGTTCTCCGTTCCCTCACCACGGGAAATCCATCCTAACATATCGAGTTACTCTATGTAGAAGTCACGCCCTCACCTGACCTCCTCTCAGGTGGCATCCTCTCCCCCATGCGCATACTAACTAACCTTCCTGGTTCCTGTCGCCAGCTCGACAACCACCTTAGTAACCAAACTTCTTTCAAATCTCAAATTAGGTGCCCAAGCACTGTCTGGGGTCCTTTCCCCTCAAAAGTGAGAATCCGACCTCGCTGCGTTCTATCAACACAAGTACCATCTTATCAATCAAACTTTTCCCCCTTTCTGGCAAACCAGAAGCCATAGAACTATCCGGGGTTCCTTTAACTCGATTATCACGATTCTCTCTTTACTAATTCCATCAAAGGAAGCACTGCCCCTGCGGCTCTAGCACTCATGCTCTAATCATCAACCATCAGTTCCTCGAACCACATGGCTCTCTCTGCCATCCACATACAGACGATAAATCCTTACATCAGAACAGCCCAAACTCCTTAGACTATTCCAAATCTCGAATCCTTAAATGGGTCGCCATCAATTCCAGATACACCCATCAGTATAAATTCCCAAAATGAATTATCCAATTCACCAAACCCATTGATCTATGCTGTTGTTACCCTAACAGCCCAAACCAAACTTATAAGTCTGCCCGTCTCCACGGTTCTAATCATGTCTTTAAAATCTCTTCTAACCATTCATCATCTAGGTTCTTTCCAACCCATTAAGCCAGTACCTCAGCCCGAGTACCAAATCCGGGTATCTCTCTGCCTCAACATTAACACAACCCTCTAATCAGGATCTCTCATCCTCTTAACCAAGGGTGGAAATAACTCTGCCCATCTATTGATAATTCCTTATCAGCCCGAACTCTCCTCAAAACCCGAGGATAACACCCCTTAAACCTTTCATGTAATACCCTTATCTGTTCATACCTCACAGTAGACCAACACTGGTAACCTTACTGTTAAAACATCGAAATCAGCTATTTCCCCAGAGAAATCCGCTGTTCTTCTATCCCATCTCAACTAACAAACTCCACAGCCTACTCACACACTAGTGACTCACTGCTACTGCTTCCAGAGATAACTGGAGATCTCAACTCCAACTTATATCTAGAATCCCCCTTTCAACACAATATCAGGTCCCCAAACCCTTCTAGGAACCAACAACTCGAGTTCATCCGTCGAAACTGACCAAACTCCTGAACTCAGAGGTTCATACCCTGAACCAACTCACAACTAAATCCAAATATCCACAGGTATAATGCACACACAAGCATATACTAGTTCAAATCCACAATGTCACACATTTAGCTCCCAGATTCAATCATTACTAAGTAAATCCATACTCATCATGCTTCAAACAAGTCAATATACAAATATAACATATGAATTTAATCTAGAGAATTAACCACATACACTCAATATGCAAACCATTATGCCAATTTTCATCCATATGCATAATAGTATTATTCAGCATGCATCAATCTCAACATGCAATAGTCAAGGGCCCAGCCCAACAGCATCTCATGCATATGTTATTTCATTCCTCATGCTCCGTATAAATAAGCAGGCAAACAGGGCATTCAAACATATATTTAGACACGTCAATCAATCATACCAACCAACCCTGAGTCGAGCTTGTCACTGACAGCGAGCGTACATGTTCGGTCGATCTCCAGAACCAATAAACCTTGGCTCGCTCTGATACCAAGTTGTAACGCCCTACTTCCTTAGAGTCGTTACTAAGTGAGTTTTAAGACAAAACAGTGTGCAAAGAACTCGCTAACCGAGGTTTTCTTACGAAAGAGTGACTAATTAAAATTTAAGGCTGTAATCTTTGAAAATGCATTGATTCAATGAAAACTTCTAGTATTAAACATTTGGGATCCCAAAATAAGGTTTGAAAACTATTTACATCTTAAAATGAGTTTACAGTTGATAAATCATAAAAAAATCCTAGATTATTACAGCCATTTTTCGAATAAACCCCCAGCCAAAGCAGCCGGGCAGGCCAAACATGTACGCGTCGCTTCACGCTCTCCGTACTCATGGTTGGTTGACTCAGACATTGCCCTTACCTGCAACACAGAGCACCCGTGAGCCGAAGCCCAGCAAGAAAACTCATGCAGAACATAACATATGCAATTTATACAGTTTATCATAACAGATAATCCACATACAAACAAGTCAACCATTAGACTAAGCAAACACGGCCATGCCGCCCCCGAAGCCTTACCGAAGCCTGGGGTCTCGGTCCTCACCGCAGGGATATCACACGTATCCCCTGGGTCCTACCCTCACCATAAGCATCCCATGTGCTAGGTGTTACTTCCGGCCCCGCTGCCGTACCCGGCCTACGCCGCACTCGGCCCTTGCCGTTCATTTCATTATAATCATACATAGCATAAATCAAACAACATTCATACAATTATTAATACATGTAAGTCTACACCCTAACATGTAATGCAATATAGGGCCATGCCCGGCAATCATCTCATCATGCAATATAGGGCCGTGCCCCGCAATCACACTATGGGCCCACGCCCTATCCTACGGGTGTTATAGTTTTCTTACTTGTATTTCGAGCCTCCTGATGCACTAAAGCTGCGAGTACGGTCCTCTAGCACGAGCCTCACCAACATCCTAGTCACAGCACACAAGAAACATCCCTCAATACTAATCAAATCAAAAACCGCTTCCCGGGACCAATCCCACACTCTCGGGACTCCCAATTCCCTAAAATAATTCATCGGAAACATCCCCTGAACCCCCGGAGAAAAAGCTCAAAAATGCAACTTTTGGTGCCCTGAAAATGGCCTTGTGCCGCGGCACAAGAAAGTTGTGCCGCGGCACCCATCAGACAGGGGCTCCTCGCCGCGGCACAAAAAAGCTGTGCTGCGGCACGCCTTCGTAGACCCAGAATTCTGGGTTTTCTCCTGCGTTTTCTCCGAGCTAAAACCTTCCCAAATCATACCAAACCAATACCCAAACCCCAAAACTCAATTCCAAGCTTCATATGAACAATATAACAACCTATAGGCACTAGATACAAGATCAAAACATCAACACACTCAAGAATCCACCCCTTGATTCCTGTTTTCAGCAACTCAAACCAAAAACTCAAACACATAACTCAAGCTCTAGATTTTACAAATCAAAGCAGAAATCAAAACTTAGATGTGTATAAAACCCTTACCTCAAATGGAGAACCCACACAAAGTCATTGATCTCCTCCTAGACTCCCACTTCTCCTTCTCTTCTTCTTCTTGCCCTAACCTTCTTTCTCCTTCTCTTTCTTCTCTTCAATTTCTATCAAGCCTTAAGTGACATAAATGCCCAAACCGAATACCCCTAAATCCCAGCTGCAATATTTCTATAACCCTTGCCAAAAGACCATAATACCCTTTCCTACTAATCCCTCCTAACTAAACCTTCAAGGGCACTTAAGTCCTTACACATCATTTCAATTCTATCACTTTTTACCTTAAAACTTGTTACCCACAGCAGTAACTAATGGTTACCCAGGTTACTAAATCTCCAATAACCATTACCCGCTAAATCTCAACTTAACCATAAAACTCCCAAAGTACCCCTAGGCTCCTCCCGAGCCGGGTATAGAAATCCCGTTGTGACTCTTGAGTTAACTAGCTCTCTAGGACCGTCTCGGCACGTGCATCACAATAAAACAACCACACCCACGTGGTACAATTCACAGAATAAAATTATCACATATCAATACAGTTATGCCTAACATGGCCAAAATTACAATTATGCCCTTCTAACACGATCTGGGCCTACATGCATACTAGTAAACATAGCCATGCATCTCAGTTAAACAAATAGCCAAATAACATGCTTTAAATCATAATCATGCATTTAATTCATAAAATCACACATAAATCCCAACCTGCCCTCCTGGCACACTAATCAAGGCCCTTAAGCCTTATTAGCGAATTTGGGTCGTTACAAGCCCTTTCTCTGTCAGTAGGCTCTGTCGCTCGGGACTCATGTTGACCTAAGGCCACGCGAAATCTGGTACATAAAATAAAATGGTGACGCATAGGGCCAGATTAACGGACAATCATTCAGACATAGTGTACTTACATGAAAGATGAGAATGAACAAAGTAAAGGCAGAACTCACCTTTTATGAAAACCCTAGCCAAGGGGAAAATTTCTTGAGGCAGAAATTCAGGATACCATGCACCTCAAATTGCGAAGAATTATTTATCCCAATTTCTATGGGAGCTATCAAAATCAGTGAAGATTTTTCGGTCCTTTTTGGAGGAAACATAGAAGGTCTTCTAGGGTTTACCTTCTATTGCCTTGTTAGTCGACTTAGTAAAGCATGCGTAGACATCATCCGATTGAATGTCAACATTCCTAAGAGCTCCAATCATCTGAGCGCCGACTATGGATTGAATAGCGTTCGGAAGAAATTGAGAAATGTGAGTGTTGGGCCCAAAATATTCGGCCCAAAGACCTTCTCTATTTTAAGTATGCTTAAAACGCACTGTTTTGATTTGCAGAGGCTCCGAAGACATAAACTGCGGGTCAGAGGCGGTCTGTGCCTCTGACCTCTGTGTATCTATTTGAAACCAATACATCTTGGGGGGAAATTCAGTTATTTCCCCCGCCAATCAGGGAACCAGTTTAACCAACTAACCACCTCACATTTTTGTTCTATAAATACTGAACTCTTATTCAAATGAAGGGGGCGGAAAATCTGACTTAGGCATCGGAGTGTCTTTCTTGCAGGTACCCCCGACGGTGCACCAATTGTCAAAGTGATCATCACCATCGAAGAAGGATCAAAAGATTAGCATTCGTCGGCAAATACCTCCAGATACAGAAAGGCAAAGTTGTTGCTTCAACAGTGAGCTCCGGAGTTTGAAATTATTTGCACTAGCAGAGCGGGGAGAGGGAAACGAAGCCACTCTATGTGTCTCAGGCTCATGACGATCTCGCTGGGCTTGACCCCATCCTTGAATCGCCATTCCCGTAGTTCAGCGTCCGAGAGCATTCGGACCGTGACATTATCTGGAATGTCAAATGACTTGCGTACACGTTCGTATGCAGCTTTGTATCCTTCACGATCCATAGGCTCGGGAGATGAACGTGAAGACATGATTAAGAAAAATTAGGAGGTTTACTATGAGAATAGAAAGACAATCAATCTTAGGGTTTTTTCTCTCTCAGTTCTTCTCTGGAAAGCTAATATGGAGTTTCAAAAGTTTGAAATAAAGATTATTTGAATTGAACCAATAAAATGGGAAACGAAATGCCTTAATCAAGTGCTACACTCGGTAATTGTGCTTGCATTGAATTCTAAGTGGAGAATGTCAGGGGTCTATGTGATCATGTGCGTGCGGCCTGTTGGTTTTTATTGATCAAATCAGAGATTATGCGCAGCGGAACAACAATCATATTGTCAGATTAATCCCATAAGATTTCTAGATCTACTTCTTCACACTCATATATATATTGAATCAAGGACAAGAATAGAAAAATTACCTCAGGTCCTTCCTTGCTGCTATCTTTTCGTATGGCTGAATCCTTGAGATCTCACACCAAGATCTTCCAAAATATTCTCAGGCACACAAAGAACGAGTGCAGGCTCGCTATACAAATAATAGGCAATAACTATTTATCAGATGTTCTCAACACATGAGATCTGATAAAGTTTGGACCTAGGTTTTGTGAAGAACAATGACCTTTGTTTTTGTCACTGTTATCTTTCTCTGAGAGAATCCTATATATTTTTCTATCCCTGAAAACTTACGTTCTGTGAAAACTGATATCCAATATTTAATAATATCCAATATATTAAAATATTTGTTATTTTAAACAAATTCAAAATAACTGATCAGTTATCAGATTTTTGTTTAAATAATAATATTTTAATCATATTAAAATATCTCATTATTTATTTAATATTTAAATAACTAAAATTGTGGAATCAAGAGACTCGGTCCATCTCTTATGCGTGTAGCACAGTGCCTGTGCACTGTGCCACACGTGTACCACATGCATGTGCAGGCATGTGATTTTTCCCAATTTTTATTATTATTTAAATACCAAAAATCCCAAAAATAAATTAATTCAAAATTAATTATATTTTTTTTAAATCAAATAATTAATTAATTACACACAATTAAACAATAATTATGTTTGATACATAGAAAAATATTTTACTTATCACATAAGTCCTTTTTGCCCATTTTTGTATTTGCCTTTGACAGTGATTGTTTGAGCCATTTTGGGAACCATGGACCTATAACATTAAGCTCCAATAAATTAAAACTAAATAATTAAACTCTTTAATTATAATAGTTAATTTATTAATTATGATATTACTCCACTATAAATTCAGAATTGCACTCTTTATGTTATAGATATACTTTTACAAAAATCTTTTTCTTAAGTCATCCATTGATATAACCATCTTACAATAGTTCAACCCTCTAATTAATTAGTTCATAAATTAGAATGGGAGAATTACCATTTAACCTTTCTAATTTACTTATTATTCCTTAAGTACCATTAATTCACTAGTGAATAATTAATCTATAATCTAATTATAGATTTGAGCTCAAAATCATTCAGTTCCAGAATTAACCCTTAAGGGAACTAATATACGATCTGTTAGGAAAGATTAGATTCCTTATTGTTGATACATGTTCCCAGCCATCCATGATATTAAATCTCCAAAACAAAAGTCATTAGCCTCATTCTTTGAAGAGACCTTAACGAATGAATCAAAAGATTTAATAAACATGAACAGGAGTTCATGAACACTCCGGATTTAGGTTGATCTATAAATGATCATCAGATATGATATGAATTACAAGTCTTTATTGTTAAATGGTTTTTGGATAAAGACTTTAATTCATATCGGTCCATGTCATATATAATCATATTATATAAAGCACATTTACCAAGATGTCTTACCACATCAATAATCCGAATCTAGATTATTTGTATCATTATGATACTCAGTAAACCGTACTTACAACTCCAATTAAAGAATTACATAACTTTAATTTGTTGTTGTTGACTATTTTTATGCATTCATGTGATCTTAATTCTCTCGTACTAATACAAGATCACATCATCAATAATGAATATGGAATTTTTCTGATATTTACAAAATTATTCAAACAATAATTTAACAATCTAAATATGACAATAATAATAAACCATTGTATTTATTTATTCATAGAAAAAAAAACAAATGTGTTTACATGCTTTTAGGACACACTCCTAACACGGCCCGCCTCGATTTACGGGAAATGACGGCTTTGGGCGAAATATTTGGCGTTGAAGAGTCGGCCCAAGGTTCGAGTGAATGAGCGTACCTCGTTCGTTCGAAGCTTGGGTCGGGGGCATCTATTGGGCCCAAAATATTCGGCCCAAAGACCTTCTCTATTTTAAGTATGCTTAAAACGCACCGTTTTGATTTGTAGAGGCTCTGAAGACAGAAACCGCGGGTCAGAGGCGGTCTGCGCCTCTGACCTCTGTGTATCTATTTGAAACCAATACATCTTGGGGGGAAATTCAGTTATTTTCCCCGCCAACCAGGGAACCAGTTTAACCAACTAACCACCTCACATTTGTGCTCTATAAATATTGAACTCTTATTCAAATGAAAGGGGCGAAAAATCTGACTTAGGCATCGGAGTGTCTTTGTTGCAGGTACCCCAACGGTGCACCAATTGTCAAAGTGATCATTACCATCGGAGAAGGATCGGAAGATTAGCATTCGTCGGCAAATACCTCCAGATACAGAAAGACAAAGTTATTGCTTCAACAAAAGTGAATATTTTCTTGATTTTAAGCTTTGATTCATTTTTAAAAACAATTATGGTGTTAATGGATTTGAGAGCTTTTATTGTGAGAGGATGTGATGTTAATGGAGGTTTACCGTCCACTTTAATGGCGGAGCTCCTCCTCGTGGTGAAGGATGATGGATGGTTTTCAACATTTTTTGTACAACAATGTGGTGGTGATGGTGGTATTGGTGGCTGTCATGGGTATAGCTTACGTGAGAGAGAAAGAGGAACAAGTGGGATATTATGGGGGAGGTATTTTGGAAAAAGTGGGAACCATTATTATATATTTTTTATGTGTATAGCATGAGAGGCTTTTTTTTAATTAGGCCCCCAATGATGTATAATTAGGGAAAAGGAAGACTAGCAACAATGCCCTGAATGGCTCCGTCGTCTTCTCTCTCCCAATCGGAGAAACCGGTCGACTGTCTAGTCGTTGCCATAATCGCCGAAGACTCGATGGAATGGCATCTGGGAATCCCCTTCCTCCTTCTGCCCTACAACTATCATGCTGCTATCATCTTCCTCTTCTCCGATCTTGTTGATCTGACTACTGAATGACCGAAAGAGATAAGAGAAGCACTTCTCTCATGGTTAGAGGGGGAAGGTCATTGGGTTTGGGGAATCATTCGGGGAGGCACATCTTTCTTGATCAAACGACGTGGTCTTCCCTTGCCTCGGTGGTCAAGTTTTTGTTGTTCATTCTTTCATCCCCATTGAAACTGTGCCCTTGGTATCTTGTAAGAAGATTTATAATATGTATATTTCTGATGAAATTATTAGTTTCTTTGCTGACAGAAAGCATTTTTATTTGAATTGGGTTAAGCCTAATTGCAATTGCACTTGTTGTGAAGTAAAAGGGATGTCAATCCAAGGACAATGGCAGCAAAAATGAAACAAAGTGTTATCAATATCCAAAACCAAGTAAGTCATGACTTTTTCTTAGGTATAGGTTTGTTCAATTTTACTTATTCTGCTTGCAAGACTAGCATAGGAGTATGTTATAAAGTCCGAATTTCAGTGTTTGTTAGTATTGTATGGCATATGTATAATAGTGAGAAGAATATATCACATATGTAATAAAATAGAGTGATTTTTATATCCAAAACACTTTTTTGCTTGAAGAAGCATCTACATTGATCACTATCTAGCACCAGCACCATCGAGCAAGCTCGTGATGATACCTCCACCGATTGAAGAAGCATCTACATTTTTCTGGTGATGTGGGGTTTGTTTGAATTAAAGAGGAAAAGATTCACTTTGAAGCCACAAGTCAGGTTCTTTCTTTTTTTATTTATATATTATATATATTAAACTTTTAATATTATGATTATATTGGTATGTTCAAAACTATTCCTTGGAATAATCACATTTATTTTTGGTATATTTAGCTCTCTATATTTCTTTTAGTCAATCATTTATGTGTTCTTTGATTGTGTATTTATCTTAGAAAAGATATATGTGCTGATTCTCACTCTCACTCTCACTCTATCTCTCTCTACGTTCCATGGAATCAAATTAATCCATCATAGAGATATTATATAAATATAAGATATTGGAAGAAACAATGGGATTTCTTCTTTTGTAGATTTGTTTCAATATTTAAAGAAGATGCTCAACACTCTATATCCTTCAGAGTTTCTTTCAACTCATATTTAGAAATTGAAGGTTAGATTTGATGCATTTCTGTTTGTTGTTTGTTGTTAGATTTTATATTTTGTATTTTAGGATTTTATATTTTGTTTCCAAAATTTGTAAATTTTGTTAATTATATAACCTTAAATTAAACATAAACTTAACTCTCTGGGGTTTTCTTTTAAGAAAATTGATAAATGTTCATCAGAGTATGGAAAAGTGTTAGTTTCTTTTCGTTATATAGTTTTTTACAATTAATTTTATTTCAAAAAAGATGTTATAATAAAAAACCAAAAGATATGCATAAGTAATTTCCTCACTCCTGGTGGTTACTTTAATGCTAATTTGACACATTTTTGTCCAAAAAATAATTGCTAATATGACACATAGCCAGTACTAGTAGTTATTTTTCCTTATTAAAAGGTTATAAATTCTTATCACTTTTAATTTGTCCGGAAAAAAAAAATCTTATCACTTTTATACGTGTAATGTTTTTCTCTAATCAATGAATCACAGCTGCCTTAGTTGCATATGAATCTGATGATTGAGACATGATTTCAGAATATTAGTATTAATATTATTGCTGTACATGGTTATATTATTTTTCGGTTTACTAAAAAAAATATATATATTAAAATAATAATTGGTTATAATATTATCATATTTGTATAGGCAAATTCTTTAGTCTTACTCGAACAGGTGAGACCCAAATAATTTACCAAGTGTCAAGCTTTGAATAATTTTAGTGTTTTTCTTTTTTAAATTTTATACTTGATTAACCGGTTATGTAAACCAGATCTAAGAAGTTGTGCTGGTATGACTTTGAAAAGTAAAGACAATAAAGTAAGTTGCAGTCTAAAAAGTGTACAGTCGAGGGCAATAATGTCAAATATGTATTGTGTTTGAACTTATTTACGATATTGGGTAAGTAATTTTTTGATGCGGCTAAGTAATTTTTAATGAAATGGTCAGTAATAACATTGCATCGGAAAGTAAAATACCTTGAAGTAATTTTATTTGTTTTTTTGCGTATAAGTAACATTTTTACGCTAGTAAGTAATATTTAATTAAGTGGTGAATAATAATATTATAGCTGAAAGTAAAAAAGCCTGCAGTAATTATGGTTTTATTATTATAATAATAAAAAATAAAAAAAACCAACAATGACTAAAATTCAATGAGCACACCTCATAAGCCTTAGTTGTCTCATGATCATCATAGAGAGTTTTATTGGCTGATTTACTCATGTTGACAACATTGTACTAGTAATACATTTTCGACCAAATGAGAATCAGATAAATGGTACTCATGTTAACAATATAAGAAATTTACTTGGTTCAAACAAGTATGACCTAAATCGAGTGGATGAGACCAACACTGTTTAGTAAGCACAAATCGAGATCAGTACAAAGTTATATAATCTGAATAAGAACTTTGTTTTCATTTTTCAAACTCTCATCAACATAATACAAGAACCCAGTACAACCTTTGTCAATGTTGAATACAAGATGATATCTAAGTTACATATTCTCTCTATAAAGCCATTAATATAATCTATTGACCAACTTGAGTTTAAAGATCGTTTTCAACCACTAAAACTGCCAAATACTCAAACTGCAGTTATTACTGCTTTTTGTTGTGACAGTTGAACTGTGATTAAGTCCAATTTGAAAAACTTTGGGAGCAAATAGTAAGTTAAGAGATTTTAACCTTACATGATATTATGATGAGAATTTTAGTCCAATAAGTTGATGTAGAGGAATGCAGACTGCATCTAATTTGCATAATTTGTACATCAAAACAGTTCATTAGTGCACACTTTGGGAAGAGCCAAAAGACAATTTCACAATGTACATAATTTCAAGTCAAGTTAGTTAAATAATATAGAACGAGTAATGATAAAAATGAAAGGAAAAAAATGATTAATAAAAAATGAAACTTAACATGACAAAGAGTATGTGATTATATATTTATGAAATTGCTAATTATTACTAGGGAAACACATCTATACATTGTATAGACACAATAAAAAATATGAGATTATGAGTTAGAGAAGTACAAACCTCATCAACATTTACTCTCTTGGGATGCGCTCATGATCAAATCTTAATTCTACCGTCTATATTGTTGTACACAAATAATAATATAAAAAGAACTTATCATTTTTCTATTTGAAATTGATTAATCAACTAAGAGGCAAAGCTGCAGATAATTGATATGTCATAAAACAAACAAATAATGCACTATGAGTTTCACCAATGTATTTTTTTTCTATTAAAGCAGCGAACCGAAATCAATCTGCAAACTTTTATCATCAATCTAAGATATATGCAATCAAATCTCTTGGATTTTTGTTTATTTCGTAACAACAAAATATGATTACTTGCACATACTCTCTCGAAGTCACAACCACAAAAAGCTATAAACATTGAAAAAAATGGCCTGAAATTAGTTACAACAAAACTCCCCATGATCTATACTTACAATGCAAAAGAAATAAATAAATAAATAGAAGAAGGCCTAAAAAAGTGATTGAAGCATCTTAAGCCTACCATATCACTTATAAAGATTACAAAGCACATAAATAATAGGAATATTAAATAAATGAACATTTCATTTAGCTAATATTTTAAAGAGAGAGGTTTAACCTTTTCTGGCACCATTGCTTCATCACCTCTATTCTCAGCATTCATGTGATTCCTCTTATGTTTCATCTTTATTGTATCAAATCTTTAAATTGGATTAACACCAAGAACCTGAAAAAAGAAAAAATAATAATAGAAAGAGAACCTAATTATGTGTGTGTTCATACATATATATACACATAAAACTATTTGTCAATCAATATAAACAATTCATATATTATCACATGAAGATGATATGCAACAAAATAATATTAGCATGAAGCAATACCCAAAATTTAAAAACCAACCTCATGAAAATAGCAACATAATAGCACTAAGCTGGTGTTACTTTTATTAAGCTTAAATTTCCTATAGATTTGCTTCCATAAAAATGACATAAGTTTGGTTGAGTAAATTTAACAAACTGATGGAGTGTTGAACCTGAAAGTCTTACAACAATAAACATAGCCCATGAAAATAATCAAATTCTTTAAACCTCTCCAAGTTCTTAGGTACTTCACCAAGGCTAAGAGGACCGAAACCAAAGTCATTGAATATCTATAACCAACAAAAATTTAGTTAGAGTACTAGGGTTTATTTAAACACATATAAAGCAAAATTAAAACACTAATTTTTTTTGACAAAGATTTATTAAAACTAGAACTAGACAAACGCACGCACGTACCTCACAAATCTGGCGGAGACAACCATGGACGATAGCG
The DNA here is from genome assembly GCF_963169125.1 of Humulus lupulus. NCBI lineage: Eukaryota > Viridiplantae > Streptophyta > Magnoliopsida > Rosales > Cannabaceae > Humulus > Humulus lupulus. The sequence continues at coordinate 122,132,798 of NC_084795.1, forward strand.
ACTCACACTCTTAAGAGGAACACAACGAAAAAATGGGCTGAGAATTAGAGTTCAACAAATTTAAGCTAATTGCATAAGTTGGATATAACTAAATAACTAAATTTGAGACAATAAATACCTTACTAAAGCCTTCACTGAAGCAGACAAAAGAAAAAAAAAAATTATAAGCTTTCTCCATAATTCTGAAACATATTTTTTTTCGTTCTAAAAACTTCACCAACAACAATCTTTCAATCATAATACCTAAACAAATAGTCTTCAAATTTTCACTCGTCAATACCCAATACAAAAACAAGAGAGTGCCATCTAAAATTCAGCAATGAAAACTACTTTTAGATATATTATCTTCTCCATTTGTGGATTTATTACACATTCATGGTGTATATGAAAAGGAGAATCACTATTGCTTGCCCAAAACAATTTCACAACTTACTAGTATGCCAAAGAGCTCCAATCACTCTCCGATTTAGAAGAAATGATTGAAAAATATACTGAGAACCAACGAAGATGAGTGGGACCCACCACGCTCGAACCTCCAAACTTTGCGTACCTAACCTGTATCACCAATCAGCGACGACAATCGACCTATTCTTCAAGAAATTTAACAAAAACGATCACACACCCCTGCTAATCCTTTGATTATTTTTTTTTTGAGCAAGATTTCAGGACATTGTTTTTTAGAGGTTTTTTTTTTACAGAAATAATACCAAAAAAAAATTATATGCAAAACGGTAGCCGGTTGCTAAAGGATATGAAGGGATATATATGTGTATTTTAACACTACCTAAACCAAACACCACAATCTCACCGTCCACCATGGATCCAATGGCTGAAAAATAAATAAATGACTAAGTCCTTCAAATACAAGTGATGTACTAAAGAATTGCTCGTTTGTATAAATTACTTCTAAATTTAGTTTTATTGTGTTTCAAGTTTATGACTTTAAGACTTTTTTTTTTATATATTTACATTGTTCCAAGATTATTGGCTATATTGTGGGCATAGACATAGCCTAGTGGTACTGTACTTCTCCTCACAAAGAAGAGGTCTCAAGTTTAAATCCATCTCCCAATATCAAAAAGTATATATATTAGCTATATTGTTATTTGTTATATTGATTAGGGATATTGACGACGATAATACCTAAATTTTTTCAAATATTACACTTTAATACCCAAATCTTTTTTTTTTCTGTAATAATACATAAATTTATAATTTTGGTGCAACCGTTAGTACTCACCATTAACTGTCCGTTAAGTATCCACATGGAACATTTTTATTAGTCTAATTGGCGGCGATAATACTCAAATCTTTTCAAAAGTTACACTTCAATACCCAATTCTTTTGGCAGTAATACATAAATATACAATTTTTGTGCAACTATTAGTACTCACCGTTAAGTGCCTGTTAAGTATCCACGTGGCTGTTGGGGTTTTATGCCCTAATTAAAACCCAAATTCTTTGTAATCTCATTTTATTATTAATAAAAGAATAGAAATCATTTTTTGACTTGGTCAATCACTTTGCTCACATGTTTTATTTTCATGATTATTTGTTTAATATAAACTTCTATTAAATCCAGAGCATATAGCTAATCTTATTTATAGTGACGTAATCACAGTGGAATATAAATATGATTATATGTTCAAAAATAAGTTAGTCCTAAGATTAGTCAGTGCACCGGATTTACACTGACTTGCCAATCTACGATATGATCTACTTACACATTACAGTGTTATGTTCTTTCCAGAACATTAGCAAAGTAGATAAGATCGAATGTATTTGTTACATCGGACAGGACCGATATTGACAGTTGATAAGATAAGTAAACATACCGTTATTATCTATTCTAGTCATATCATATAGTTGACCATAGGTCAATTCAATCTCAATTCTGAGTGGTTAGTATTCTAACTGATTGTATTATTTGAGTTCTTTGACTTGTTCGTTACCATCTTACCCTACGGACTAGCCCATACTTACATCTTGGGAACTCGGTAGTATAATTGAGTGGGAGTGTTAATCATAGATATGAACATCTATAGCTTCTGATGAAGAAGTGAAACGATGGTTTCCTTTTAGTTTGGTTCAAGGTGTTAAATGATAGAGATCTCATTTCAGTAATTAAATTAGTTTACTGAAATATCATTTACAAGGAACTAAGTGTTTTAAGGATAAAATACAATGAGAGGTAAAACGGTATTTTTGTCCTATCTCATTGTAGACCGTCTATAGAGGATTGAGTGACAATTATGGTTGTAACAATGGATAATTAATAGCGTATCTATATTTGTTATAGAGCATTCTACGAATTCAAGAGTGCAATTCCAAGTCTATAGTGGAGTCACGAGGAATTAATAAGTTAGTAAATTTATTTGTTAGATTTATGATAACTTATTGGAGCTTGATTTCATAGGCCCATGGTCCCCATTGTACCTTGGATAAAATCATCTAGATAGTCTCAATTAATTGATTTAATTATCAATTAGAATTATCAAAGTTGACCAGGTCAATTTTGGATAGTTTCACAGAGTTGTGTAATTTTGAGAAGAAAAGAGAAATTATGGCAGATTTATTAATTAAGATAAATTGGTATCTAAATTAATAAATAAATTTAAATCAAGGTTCAAATTATAAATAATTAATTTGATAAAGGATTTAAATAATTATTTAATTAATTAAATCAATAGAAAATAATACAGGCCTTGATTTTAAGTCCAAGGAGCTTATAATCAAATGGGAAATTTCACGGGCCTATAGCCCATGATAATTTTGACCTAGGGCTTCAAAATGGCTGTTATTTTATTGATTTTTTAATTAAATTAAATGACCTAATTGAGTCTATAAAAGGAGCGCTTAGAGAGAAGATTTCAGAGACGGCAGATAAGTCACAAGTCAGATTTTCTGATAGTTTTATATTCTCTCTAAACACAAGTCTTTTTCTAAGCCACTTTGTTATTTTCTCTTCTTCTTTCTATATCTATCTCATGTGTTGAGAATTGCCCACACTAGTCTAGGTGGTTCTAAGGATACATTGGAAGATCGTGAAGAAAATAGAAGATCGGTTCAGTTTCTTGATAATACTCTGCGACAGAAAGGATACAAGAGTTAGAGAAACTGAAGGAATGACTCTTAATTCCGCTGCGTATACTGTAAGTATTATATTATTTGTTTCTCTTTGAATTCAATTTTAGAAACATGTTTTAGCCTATTTCGTATTAATTTGTTTAATATTAGATATACATGAAAATAAATAAAGATCATGTATAAGCTTTATCCAACAGTGGCACATATGGATTTTTGGATGATTTTAGACTAAATTCTTTAAATATTATAAAAATCATTTTAAATTTTAAAAAACCTAAAATATTATTAAAAACTAATTAATGATATGAATTTTGGAATGATTTTGAATTTTAATTTTAATTTTGGGTTGTTTTAAATTTGCAAATTTTAGTTTTATTAATTAGTTTCTAATAATCTTTTAGATTTTAAAATTTAAAATAATTTTTATAGTATTTAAAGAATTTAGGGATATTGACAGCGATAATACTCAAATCATTTATAAATTTACACTTTAATACATAAATTTACGAGTATAAAAATGTGTCACATGGATACTTAACAGACAGTTAACGGTGAGTACTAACGGTTGCACCAAAATTATAGATTTATGTATTATTACAGCAAAAAAAAAAATTGGGTATTAAAATGGAACTTTTGAAAAAAATTAGATATTAATGCCGCCAATATCCCTATTGATTATTACTGTGACAGTCAGTATCCCGTGATCCGTAGGGGGAAAGACTGGGTAAAGCTGTGCAATCCCACATCACCTGGGGAAGGTCAAGTGTGATGATTCTAAGACTGTGTAGGTATGAGACTACACAGTTGAAGATGGCTTAAATAGATTGATGGGTACTACCTATGTCAACAAGATGCATCTTTTTTTCGGTAGCCCATCACTTGAGAACTCCAAAGTTAAGTGTGCTTGACCTGGAGTAATCTCAAGATGGGTGACCTCCTGGGAAGTTTTCACAGGAAACGTGTGAGTGAGGACAAAGCACGCTGGAAAGACTCGTGTTGGTTTGTAGGACCAGTCGTCATTCCAGGAAGCAACCATAGTGACGTGGGCGCGTTACAAATGGTATCAGAGCCTTGACCCAGCCGGAAGTGTGGCCGACGGGGACGTCGGGCTCCTAAGGGGGGGGGGGGGTGATTGTGACAGTCAATATCCCGTGATCCGTAGGGGGAAAGACCAGGTAAAGCTGTGCAATCCCACATCACTTGGGGAAGGTCAAGTGTGATGATTCTAAGACTGTGTAGGTATGGGACTACACGGTTGAAGAGAGCTTAAATAGATTGATGTGTACTACCTATGTCAACAAGATGCATCTTCTTTTTGGTAGCTCATCACTTGAGAACTCCAAAGTTAAGTGTGCTTGAACTGAAGTAATCTCAAGATGGGTGACCTCTTGGGAAGTTTTCCCAGGAAGCGTGCGAGTGAGGACAAAGCACGCTGGAAAGACTCGTGTTGGTCTGTAGGGCCAGTCGTCATTCCAGGAAGCAGCTATAGTGACGTGAGGCGTTACAATTACATCATTCTCAGGGTAGGGAGTAATAGAAGAGGGGTTAAAATCTTTATTTCTTATTTTTTTTAAAAAAAAATTATTTCTCTCTACTCAATTATAATTTTATTTTAAACAAAATTTTTAATAGTTATATTTTATAAATATCTTCCTATTTTTTTAAGTTTAAAATATCTCTCCTAGTCTTTTCACTCATTATTTTTGGTAAGTTTGTGTACTCATCTATTTTTATTTTTATTTTGTAGCAATGGCTCGTAAGGCATGGTTAGGAGGGTGTGCTCTTCAAAGCTGGATTTCGAAAGAAAGCTATATACAAGAGGAAGATGCATATTAATGTGGGAGAATGTTTGAGGTTGCTACATGTTGAATGCGTCGCTTTAATGTTGGCACTGGATTGGAGTCTTTCTGTGGACTTTGTTGGATCATATTGGTTAGCAGTTGTGATTGCATTCTTTAAGAGATTTTTATTTTTTAATAAATTAGGGTCTTTGTTAGAAAATATTACGAGTTTGTTGTCCAATTTTCAAGGAGTGTCCCTGATCCATGTATGTCGTATGGCTAATAAGGCTGCTCATAGATTGCAGTACACGCCTTTAGAATGGACGATGAACTTGTATAGCTAGAAGATTTCCAAGCATAATTAGAAAAATTCAAATTGAAGTATATTTATTTGTTGGTGTAAAAGTCGAGGAGTAAAGAGGAATAAGAGCAAAAGGGTTCCATATAAGAGCACTCACAATGGATGAGTTAAACTAATTAATTTTCTCAAATATAAAGAAGAATGGTAAAAATAAACTTCTAATGGGTGAGCTAAATTTAAGCTATTTTACATATTTTTTATATTAATGAATAATATTACTTTATATTTAAAAATAACTATTTATTGAGTTAAAATTATTTTATTATTTTTTTGTATTTTTCTCAATCTATATTAGTTATATTTTATTTTGTTTTGTTTCTTTCTTTTTCTTAATATTTTAATGAATAAAAAATAATATTTAAATAATGGACAAAAAATATAAAGAAAAAATAAAAAAGAATGTAATATAAATATTTGATGTAAAATAAAAAAAAAAGTTTTAGTGATGTATTTGAAAAAAAATAATAGAGCATAAGAGTGCTCAAAACAAAAATAGACATTTTTTGTAGGGCATAATAAAAACAGAGTTGGCCAAAGGTTAAGTTACTTTTAAATTAAATAAAAATATTAAAGAAAAATCCAAAAATAGAAAGTCGTCGACATCCACCCAACTTGCAAATGCTGACATGTTGTCCTTGTGGTTGCGGAGAATGTAAAGACGAAATAAAGTGATCTGAAATAGACAGTAGTAATAGTATTAACTTTTTCTTGTGGAAACCAAAGAGTCAGTAAGAAATACTAATGAAAGCACCAAAACAAATCCAGATATTTCATACACATGTCTGTTCTATTTATAAGCTTTGTTGCGTTTGGTTTAATGACAACGTCAAATATATTCAAATATCCTCAAATTAATATCGTATTTTAAAAAAACAAAATTCCCCCAACCAAAATATCACTTGTATTTATAAAATTAAAATATATACATTTTGTAATATTTTAATTTTTGATGATATAGTTAGAATAAAAATATTAATTTTTTTTAACCAAAATAAGCTGTATGTTAACTTTAATAAAATATTCTAAACAAGATATAATAATTAAAAATAGATATTTATTAAATATGTTAATATAAATTTAAATTTAAATGTTATAAACTATTATTATTATAATAATATAATACTATACTAAATATTTAATAATAATATTAATATATATTTAAATGTTATAAAATATTATTAGGATAATAATATATAATCCTATTGTTTTTACTCATTATACTAATTTGAATTCAAATATTATAAAATATTATTATTATAATAATAATATATAATACATAATCTTAATTTTTATTAAAAAAATTATCATATTATATATATATTTTAAATTATAAACAATGTTTTTGTTTAATTTTTCTTTAATATGTTTATGTAATTTTTTTAAATATAATATTGTTTATTTATTTAAACTTTATAAATAGAACTAAGCAAGCGTGCATTGCACTTTGCTTGTATCTAGTAATATACATACACGTCTTCCTATCATATTTTAAAATATTAGATACAAACAACGTGCAATACACGTTTGCTTAGTTTTATTTATAAAATTTATTAATTATTTTTATTAAATTTGTATCATTGTCAAATAAATAAATAATGTTATATATAAAAGAATGATATAAACATACTAAATAAAAAAATTAAACCAAAATATTGTTTATAATTTTTAAAATATATATATAATATAATAATTTTTTTAATGATAATTTTTTTAATAAAAAATAAAATTATATATTATATATTATTATAATGATATTTTATAAAATATAAAATTATAAGTATTAAATATATAGTCTCGTATTAAATATTATTATCAAAATAATATTTGAATTCATATTAATATAATTAGTAAAAATATAGGATTATATACTATTATCAAAATAATATTTTATAACATTTAAATTTATATTAATATAATTATTAAATATCTTGTTTTGTATTATATGTTATTATTATTATAATAATAATATTTTATAACATTTGAATTTAAATTTATATTAGTATAATTATTATATATGTAGTCTTATATTAAATATTAATATAATAATTATATTTTATAACAGTTAAATTTATATTAGTATAATTAATAAATATCTATTTATAGTTAGTTTTAAAAGTATATTCCGTTAAATATTTAGAATATTTCGTTAAAGTTAACAAAATAAATCGTTAAAACCAAGAATTTTCGTTATCTACACACTTTTTATATAGAAGAGATATAAAAATTGTATAGACAACGAAAATTCTTAGTTTTAACGGTTTGTTTCGTTATCTTTAATAGAATATTCTAAATATTTGAAGGAATATACATTTAAAACTAATTACAAAATAGATATTTATAAATTGTATTAATATAAATTCAAACTCAATGTCATTATAATAATATATAATACAAGACTAGATATTTAATAATTATATTTTTTGAGTGTCTTTTTCGCTATCAACCTAATCTGAGAGAAAAAAGAAAATAATATAAAAGAACAAAAAGGTTTTACGTGGTTCAGCCTATAAAAGAACCCTAGTCCACGAGTCTCTAGTATTTAGTGAGCTTGAAGTTCGTTTGAGCAAGCTTCAATGGTGGTTCTCAAACAACGTATATATTGCACTAAGTTATAGAGTTTCTCTCTCTAAAAATCTGAACCTCCTACAAGAAGATACATCAGCCCTATTTTATAGAAGTTTGGATCATTAATATTAATCATCTATCATTAATACAAATTCCCACATTCTGGGGTGTTAATGTTAAATTAATACAAAAAAAGTTGTACTAAATAGAGACTACGACCCAAGCGAATTGCACAGGGCCCATTGCAGAAAGTTGCGTACCAACTTTATGGGGAACATATTGTTAGAGAATATATGTTATTGCCTCAATGGAAAAGGTAAGATAATACAACTCTATGCAAAATATTACAAATAAATAAAGATTGATTAAAAAGAGTGTTACAACTCTATAACTGAAAATACAAACAAACAAAGAAAGGAAGAGGAAGAAGGAGAAGAAGAGAATGGTGAAAGATACAACTCTAAACAAAAGATTACAAGTAAAGGAAAGGTGTTTGAAACAAAAGAAAAAAAAGATTACAACTCTAAACAAAAGTTACAAGTAAATAGAAAATGAAAATAAGAAGAAAAGCAATAGAGAAAAAATGTAAGAACAAAACACTAGTAAACTCTCACTTACACAACCTAAGTGAAGAGGGTTGGGGATCATCAACTTGAACAAGGTTTAAAACCTTTGTCCCAAAAGCTTATTTCCCTCTAACTCAAGCACTAAGGGATCTCTCACAGATTTTTGGAAATGCTTTCTGGAATAATCAAGCCTCAAGGTATATTTTCCAGCCAAGTGCTTTGTGGATGGAAAATGGTGTATCTTACAAGTGAGCATTAGGCTCCTATTTATAGAGTTTGAGATACCCCTTTGAATTTCAAATTCCACCAACCCCCATGGTTGTTACCAATGTTTAATTGGATGTTTATGGAATTAAAATGGAGATTTGGGAGTTATTTGGGATGTTAGAACCGTTCAATTTGGAAAAAACTGAAAAACCAAATAGGATGTCAGCCTCACTGGCCGCGGCCACTGGCTTCTGTCCCCCAGGCCGCGGCCACAGGCCATTTTCAACACAAAAAAGTCATTTTTCCAAAACGTTCCAAATCCTTTCCCACATGATTTTGTAACCTCCAAACACCTATTGGGAGTTAAAAACATGTCTCCAACAACCATATTTCATCAAGGCTTTGTGAAATCCAATCTCAAATGTGTAACATATAATATACACATTATTGGATAATATTTGGGAGTTGCAAATTTGTAACTGATTTTGTAACTCCAAAATATGTCACATTTGGGCACACACATGTGTCTAATTTTTATGACTCTCAATAATATGTTACAAGGTGTGACAAATCACATTTGTGTGACAAATCACATTTTTTCACATTATTTAATCTAACATTATATTATATGAAATAATATAACACATATCTCTGACTATCAGGGTGCCACACGTTTGCCCATGTCAGGCGTCGTTGTGGGAAATGTTGATTGTCGAGGGTACGAACTCGACACCACTAATCGAGGCTCACCAAAAGTTGTTAGATGATCTTTTAGTGGCACATACCTGCGGTGAATGACACCTGGAATCTACTCCAGGTTTGAGGACCAGAATCCTAGACCTGAGAGATGGGCAAGGGAAGAGAGCCTCTCGGGACGTGGCCTCACTTGGAGACATCCTTGCCTCGAGAACAGGCCTCGGGGCATGGCCTCACTTGGGGACATCCATGACTTGGAGATTGGATTGGGACGTTGTAACGCCCTGGATAGCCAAGACCGCTACACTGTGTACTTATAAAGGTGCAAGACTTGCTAATCAAGTCGTTATTTTAAAAATGTGTCATTAAACATGTAAGAGCTAGGGTTAAAAATGTTTTGGTCTCAAAAGACTCATTTTATATAATTAAACTGTTACGTACACAGGATCCCATAATAAAATAGAGTTAAAATTAAGTTTACAGACTCCCAGAGGTACATGAGTAATCATTAGCCATATTAAGGTAAAATAGACAGTCTTTGGGCCTCGCATCCCGGCCTGAACCTCAACCGTGGTGGCTGAGCAACTGGCTATGTACATTACACTCACTGAGCTCTCCAATCAGGGCTGGTCCAACTTGCCCTTGCCTTTACCTGCACCACGTAGCAACCGTGAGCCAAGGCCCAGCAAGAAAACATCATATATAACATAATCAATGATATCAAACAGTTAAACCATCAAGCATGATTTCTCATCAATTAATTAAGCACATATGCTCAGATTCAAGATGCACTCAATTACTTCTATCACAAAATATTTAGGGCCGACGACTTAGGCCGCACCCTCTGTTTAACCCACTGACTCCGGCCCGCTTAAACCGAGCTCAGTGCATAATAAGCTGTCCTCGGCTGCCAGTGGCCGAGCCGCGCCCTGTGCGCTAGTGTAACCCTTGGCACCCTTAGGCTGTTGGTTCACTAAATAGCTTGCATGGCATAATACCATCATTTCAAGCAATTACAATAGGGAACCCTTAGTCCCGTCACATATATTCAACCAGGTGCATTTTTCTTACCTTTAGTCTGTACGGTTACTGATTATGAGCAACGCCCCTCAAGCATTTGGGTTGTTACAGACATGCTCGGGATGTGGCCTCATATGGAGACATCCTTGCCTCAGAAATAGGATAAGACACCCTACTGTTTGCACTGAGGCTTAACTCATGACGGGCCTCCGAGTATCTTATGTTATGGCATTAATTTACTGAGGGGAAATACACTAACTATTTAATTTGTTCTTGCAGCTCACATGGGGTTAGTCGACATTGCTCGGTTTGCCCTGAGGCTCGGAGCACCCCTAAACTCTTTGGCGGGAGAGGAGTCGTCACACCCTCGGGAGCATCCAGAACCCCCTCCTCTAGCCAAGAGGCAGAGTGTCCTTACTCCCCCTACAACCATTCTTGAAGTCGATCCACCCCCAGTACTAGAGATTCCGTCCTCATCCGGGCCAGAAGGGGCGGTCCAAGAGTCGGCCCAAGGGTCGTTCCAAGACTCGAAGCAAGAGGCGACGTCACCTCAGATCCGTCTTTTGGTGTATCCCGAGAAATATGAGGGGTCCCTATTGGAGCAATACGAGAAGATGCTTCAACATTTTGAGGCAATGTTGGAGGAAGGTAACAAGGCACTGCACGATACAGCCGAGGCCCTTCGCCAACTTAAGTCACCCCGAGAGAGGCCAGCCATTCCTCCAATAGGTCAAGCCGAGTTGGAGACTCTGTTCAATGGCAAGCTAGGGGAGATCATTGCTCTTCTCTCCACCGAGCTCCTTCAGGGGGTTAGCTCCACTATGTGTGAGTTGATCGCCTGAAGCTTCTCCCAACTAGGCGATAGCAACGAGACTTCTCTCGTGGCCTCATGTCGGTATGCTTCTATCTGGGTAAGTTATTCATTCTCACGTTTGAATTCAATTCAGCGAGGCTTTATTAGGCTAACCTTTTCCCTCTTTTATTTTTTCTTTTTGCAGTCTGCCTTGGCCTGCCAATGCCAGGGAGACATCATGATGGAGCAGTCATATGAACTTCAGAGGTCCTGGGAAAAAATAACCTCCCTTAAGGAGAAAATCCAAGGCCCTCGGGAAGAGCTTGCCCGAGCCCAGGCTGCCCTCGAAGCCGAGCAAAAACGCTCTCAAGAGCTTGAGGAAGCTATCCAGAAGGCCACCGAGGACATGCAGCCAGCCAAGGAGGAGACAAAAATGGCCACTGAGAGTATGGAAGGAGCCCAAGAGGAGGCTAAGAAGGCCATAACTGAGGTAGCCCAAGTGGTCCTTGACAACTCCCAACTTCAGAAGTAGACTAAGGTGGCCATCGACCGAGCTGAGCTAGGGGAGAGAAAATCCCTCCAAGCCATGGAGATGAACAGGTCCTCCTGGTGTCGGGTGGAGAAGCTGGAGAAAGAAGTCGAGACAATTTTCGAGGATGCCTTCTATGTGGCCTGGTATCACAACCAAGGCATGAGCTTGGATTTCACCGGAGAGCCTGAGAAGTATAGACTCATCTTCGAAGAGAGTCTCCGAGCGACCCAGGTTGCAGAAGTGGCTTCAGCTACCGAGGTGATCCAAGTGGCTCAAATGGCCGAGGCGACCCCATCTACCGAGGCCATCCAGCCAACTGAGGCGACTCCAGCTACTGAAACAGCCCAGGCAGAGGGTGTCCCAAGTACAGATTCGATCATTGAATTGGTTAAGAAGGTCCCCGAGGACTGTTCATAATTTTTATACTTAGGCCTGCATGCCATAACTTATTGGGGTGTAGACAAACAATGCTCGAGCCCCCACACATAGTTGTAATTACTTTCCCGTTTAAGAATTATGCAGCTTGCCTTGCTTTTAAAATTTGTTTTTGTTCTATGAATTCGACGTAACATGACTGCCACAAGAACAAGAACTCAAACCATTTTAAGGATTTGGTTCTATAAATTCAACGTAACATGACTGCCACGAGAACAAGAACTCAAATCACTTTGGCTCTATAAATACAACATAACATGACTGCCACGAGAACAAGAACTCAAATTATTTTAAAAGTGATTCTAGCATTTAGTGTCTCTTGTAGGCTCATAGTCCTATAAGTACCTTTAACGCGAAATTTACTATTGATCCTAACTTGGTTCTGTGTCCTCGCAATCCAAAGATTCGGGCTTTTAGGGGGCCTTGCATGTGAAACTGCCTGCCCCCCGAGTACACCCTACTCGGGAGGTCAGGCACGGGTTTCAACACTGCTCTCCGAGTGCATATCTCATCACTTCTAGATCGTCTCACACCTCCTCGAATGGCTCGGGTATCCATCCATACCTCGCAGATTAGGATTTGGTTATTACTCCTTGGGTGCGTGCTGTCCTCAAGAGGTAACCTGAATCTCTAAGTTCGCGCTTTTGGACTTTTGTGCTGGGTTTTCTCCAGGTTTACTGTGTGATCAGGTGACATTAGGAGTGCTTCGTTTGTTGACTAGCCAAGTTCCATGTGTCATGGATCTCTCAGGCTTGGGTCCAGGCTCCTTGGGCACAATGTCCACGAGAGTTGCCCCAAGTCTCACCGTGACCAAGTACGAGGTACTGGGCCTTCCGTTCGCATCTCGAGATAAAGAGACTTGGTCAGAACTCCTCGGGCTCGGTGTCCACGGTAGGTGACCAAAGTCCATTCTTTCGCTACTAGGATTTTCTAATTTCTAGGTGTTAAGCCTATTATGCTTAGTCTCCTAGGTTAGATTTGATTAGTTTCCTAGGATTTTCTATTCTCAGGATGGTGACGCTAGGCTTAATCCTCTTGAAAAACCTAGTTTCCTAGGTCGTTCCTTGTGAGGCATAATGCTGCCTTAACTCCATGCCCCCAAGTGATCGGAGACTAGTCTACGATCACTTGTCTAGGCGAGCGAGTGTTTTCACATAGCATTAATAGAATAAAGGACACCAATAAATATAAGCAAACAATAAATTTCTTACCGTGTTTTTCATACACGGTTTCCATTAAATATGCCCAAAGGCTACAAGAGGTATTACAGAAATAAAGAATGTTTGCTGCTCATATTACTGGTAATACCAGGGAAGATGCTTAACATTCCAGGCATGAGGAATCAGCTCCCCACTTATTTGGGCTAACTTGTATGTTCCCGGACACATAACGCTCTCGACTTGGTATGGGCCTTCCCAGTTAGGTCCCAGCACTCCTGCATCGGGGTCTCGGGTGGCTAAGAAGACTCTTCGCAACACAAGATCTCTGACCCCAAACTTTCTATCTTTCACTTTGGAGTTAAAATACCTGGCTACCTTCTATTTGTAGGATGCTACTCGAAGTTGAGAAGCTTCGCACAATTCCTCCATGAGGTCCAGGGATTCTCGAAGTAAAGCATGGTTCGTGGTCAGGTCATACGTGTCCCATCGGTGTGTGGAGATTGTTGTTTTAACTGGGAGCATAGCCTCATACCCGTAGGCCATCGAGAAATGAGAATGGCCAGTGGAAGTCCTTGCAGTGGTGCGGTAGCTCCACAATTCCCTAGGCAGCTCCTCGGGCTAAGCTCATTTTGCTTGCTCTAGCCTTTTCTTCAAAATGGACTTGAGTGTCTTGTTAACTGCTTCCACTTGGCCATTGGCTTGTGGATGGGACACAGAGGAAAAGGTCTTGATGACTCTATGCCGTTGACAGAAGTCCGTGAATACTTCACTGTCATACTGCAATCCGTTGCCGGAGACTGTCTTGCTCGGGAGCTCGTAAAGGCAAATGATGTTCTTAATAACAAAGTCCAAGGCCTTTTTAGAGGTAATCGTAGCGAGTGGCTCGGCCTTGACCCACTTCGTGAAGTAGTCGATGACCACTATGGCATATTTCACACCTCCCTTCCCTGTAGGCAAGGGCCTGATAAGGTCGATGCCCCAGACAGTAAAAGGCCATGGGTTGGTCATCTGTGTAAGCTCATTTGTAGGTGCTCGAGGAATGTTGGCGAAGCGCTGACAATTGTCGCATTTCTTGACATAATCCATCGCATCTCCATTCATGGTGGGCCAAAATTATCCTTGCCTTAAGATTTTTTTGGAAAGGCTCTGCACCCCAGCGTGGTCTCCGCAAAAACCCTCGTGTACTTCTCGGAGAATCAAACTCGCTTCTTGCTTGGACACACACTGAAGCAAAGTCATAGAGTAACCTCGTTGATAAAGCCTATTATCCATGATTATGTACCTCGGTACTTGATAAAGCGGCTTCCGAGTTGCCTTCTTATTCTGGGGCAGCTCTCCGGAGATGAGATATTTAACTATTGGCTCCATCCATCCATCTTGGGGTTGTATAGACTCCACCTAGTCTGGAGCTGAGATACTCAGAGACTCTAAGTAATCAATGGGGACCACATTCATCAACTCAGCATCTTTGGTTATGGCCAACTTCGCCAGGGCGTCAGCATTGGAATTCTGCTCTTGCGGCATATGCTGAATAATGAATCTTCGGAAGTTATGCAGCATTTCATGAGCCTTTGCCAGGTATGCTGCCATCTTTGTTCCATGGGCCTGGTACTCTTCAAGAACCTAGTTCACAATGAGTTGGGAATCACTAAAGATCTCGAGACCCTCATCCTTGAGTTCCAGTGCCACGTGGAGCTTAGTGATTAAGACTTTGTATTGTGCTTCATTATTAGAGGAGCTAAACCCAAAGCGGAGGGCACTATGCACTATGACCCTCATGGGAAACCAAAATAAGTCCAGCCCCGGCACCATTTTTGTTCGAAGACCCGTCAACGAATAACTTCCAGGCTGGTCTGACCACTGGGGTACCCTTAGTCTTCTCCTAATTCCTTGTCACTCGGTGATGAAATCAGTGAGTGCCTGCCCTTTTATTGTGTTCCTTAGATGGTAGGAGATGTCAAATTGACTTAAGTCCACTGACCACTTCAAGAGTCTTCCTGATGACTCAAGTTTTGAAGGACTTATCTGAGGGGATGGTTTGTGAGGACCTTAATTGGATGCGCCTAGAAATAGGGTCTTAGCTTTCAAGAGGCCACCATTAAGCAAAAAGTTAACTTCTCCATCAGCAGGTACCTAGACTCTACCCCGAGGAGTCTTTTGCTAACATAATAGACGGGGTGCTGAACATGACTTTCTTCTCTTACCAATGTAGCACTTATGGCATCCTCCGAGACAGACATGTAGAGCAGGAGAGGCTCTCCGTCTATTGGCTTGGATAGGATCAAAGGATTTTCCATGTGCGCCTTGAGCTATTGGAACGCCTGTTTGCACTCTTCCGACCATTCAAATCTCTGACTTCCTCGGAGGACATTAAAGAAAGGGATGCACTTGTCCATTGCCTGCCAAAGCGACTCAAAGCTGCAATCCTCCCTGCCAAGCTCTGCATGTCTTTATGTTTTTGAGGAGATGGCATCTCGATTAGGGCCTTGATCTTCTCGGGGTTCGCCACAATTCCCCGAGCACCGATAATGAAGCTTAGGAACTTACCGGAGGCAACCCCAAATGTGTACTTTTGGGGGTTTAATTTCATTCTGAAACGACGGAGCACCATGAAAACCTCAATCAAGTCACCCACATGGTTAGGGGCGGTCTTTGACTTGACCAACATGTCATCCACATAGACCTCCATGTTACGCCCCAACTAGTTCTTGAACATCTTGTTAACCAGCCTCTGGAAGGTGGCTCCGGCATTCTTCAGCCCGAAAGGCATCACGATGTAACAATAGACACCCTTATCGGTTCGAAAGCTAGTGTGCTCCTGATCCGCGACATGCATGGATATCTGGTTATATCCCGAGTATGCGTCCATGAATGACAACAACTCGTAGCCAGATGTGGCGTCGACCATCTAGTCTATCTTGGGGAGTAGGAAGTAATCCTTCGAACAATCCTTGTTAAGGTTTGAAAAGTCAATGCATGCCCACCAGGTGTCATTTGGCTTTGCCACGAGAACATGATTGGACAACCACCTGGGGTATTGGGTTTCTCAAATAAATTCATTGGAGAGGAGTTTGTCCACCTCGCCCTTGAGGGCCTCTTTCTGAGTTTGATCAAACGTCTGTTGCTTTTGCTGGATAGGAGCGTAGCTAGGATCGATATTCAAGGCCTGGCATATGATTTTCGGATCAATACCAGTCATTTATGAATGTGACCATGCAAACACGTCTTGGTTCTCTCGGAGGAAGCCCACTTATGCCTCTCGGAGTTCTGTTTTCAAAATTCCCCCAACTCTTATTTTTCTACCGGGGGTGGAGGTATCAAGAACTACCTCATTTACCTCCTCTATCAGTTCAATGGACCTCTCCTCTTGAACCCTCGGGTCCAACTCATCGGGCTCGGTCTCCTGGACAGCTTGTAATTCTGATGCCTCTAGCTTCTCGGGGCCTTCCTCCTTCTTAAGGCCTTCCTCCACCACCATCACGGGATTTTTGAGGGAGACATTGTAACACTGTCTCGCCTCTTTCTAGTATCCGCAGACCGTACCAATTCCTGCCTCTGTGGGGAACTTCATGCACAGATGGTGGAAGGAAGTGACGGCTTCGAACTCCACCAGCGCAGGTCGTCCCAAGATGGTGTTGTACGTCAAGGAATAGTCCACCATCACAAATGTGCAGTATTTGAAGGCTTGGCGAGGCACCTCTCCAAGCATTATGTGGAGCTTTATCTGTCCTATCAGGATGAGGGCCTCTTCCGAGAATCCATAGAGTGTCGAGACGCATAGGGACAAGTCTGCCATGGTCAACCCTATCTTCTTGAAGGTTGACTTAAACAAGAAGTTCACCGAGCTCCCGTTGTCTACTAGAACCCGCGCCACCATTTTCTTGGAGTTTTGGCTCTCAATCACCAATGGGTCGTGGTGTGGGAAATGCACTCTCCGAGCATCGTCTTCGGAGAATGTTATGACTTGGTTAGTCATTCGTGGCATTTGGGTAGGCAACTGGGCCAAATCCATTACCTCATCATCATGATTCAAAGCTCGCGCTTACCTATTCTGCGAGCTTCGTCAGGTGCCGCCCAAGTGGGGCCCTCCCGAGATGGTTCCTACCCACCCGTTCACCGAAGGAGGTCCTTGCGTCGCTGGATGTTGGCGAACTACAGGAGCAACTATTGGGACCTGTGGGGCAACATGTGGTACCAGCGGTCCTACCATGGGAGGTTGTGCTTGACGCGCTCCACCCTTAGCATATTGGTGGAGGTGTTCCAGTTTGATGAGATTCTCAATCTCATCCTTGAGTTGGCGGCACTCATTGGTGTGGTGCCCTATATCGTTGTGGAAACGACAAAATTTGTCAGGGTCCCACCTTTCCCTGTCTCTCCAGATGGGCTGCGGCTTCCTGTAGTGAACGTGCTGCACCATGGCCACGAAGATATTCTCTCGGGAGTCTACCAAGTCGGTGTACTTGGAATACTGCGAGACATACTTTTCTCCAGATGTGACTCCCTTCTTGGCCTGTGCGGCTCCACTTCCTTTGGACTTCCGGCCCTTGCCTTTCCCCCCGCATCTACTACTGTCGAGAGCTCTACTGGATTTGGCCGGTTGGGAGGGGGCAGTAACTCCAGCACTGAATGCAGGCTGAAAAGCACTGTATCTAGTGGGTGCTGCCCCACACCGTGTTTGAGCCATACTGAATCCAGGAGTGGGCATGGTGTTATAACCAGAATGTGGAGCACCTTGGCTGGGTTAGACCTGTTGGGAATTGTGCCCTGAAAGCATATGTAGTAGACATTGTTTTAAGAAATAAATAAGTAAATGAAATTTGTTATGCATATATTTTATGGACTATATTATTCTGTGATAATACTATGTAAATATCAGAAAAATTCCTAAGTTCATATATGTGATCTCAAACACGTATTGGTACGGGAGGATTGTGCTCGAGATAAATAAACTTTAATAGTTCACATTAAATAAAGTTATGGAATCTTTAGATTAATTACTGCAAGTACGGTCCACTAGTATTATGAATACATGTGATCTAGATCTGGATAGTGTAGTAGGACACTTTAGTGGAGGTAGTTTATATATTAGAGAATATATAGAACTGGACCAGATATGTTTATTAATACTTAGTTAAATACCGTTTCGAAGTATTAATTAAATATATCAACTGATGATCATATACAAATAGATCTTAATCCTGAAGTTACTATGAACTCCTATTTATGTTATATGAGTTTTTTGATTCACTCGTTAGGGTATGTTAGAATGATCAGGCTAGAAACTTTTGTTTTGGGAACTCGTTAATGTAAATGGCTGGGGACATAGTATACAGATATGGAATCTATACCTTCTCGTAAGAGATTGAATAATGATTCTCTTAAGGGTTGACTTTTGGGACTGAAAGGTTATTGAGCTCAAATTCATAATTTAGTTATGAATTAACCTTCACTAGTAAAGTCAATGGTACTTAAGGAAACAAGATATAATTAAAAGGGTAAAATGGTAATTTTATTCCCAATTAATTATGAACCATTATTAGATGGTTAATTTGTATGTAATGATTATAACAATGGATGCTTTATTTTATAAAGTACTTAGTAAATGAAATGTCTATAATTACAAGAGTGCAGTCTCATATTTATAGTGGAGTAATTATGAGATTATTTAATTAAAGAGTTTAATTAATAATCTCAAATTTATTGGAGCTTGGAATTATAGGTCCATAGGTCCCTACAGCGGCTATATCAACACTATTCAAGGCATGAGTTGATATAAAAGGAAAAATGGTTGAAAGACGTATTTAAGAAGAAATTTGTTCTTCCGGGCCAAATATGCAATTATGTGATAATATTGATTAATTAATTAATTACAAATTAGTTTTGATTAACAAAATTAATTATTATGTAATTTTTGAAATTACATTAAATAATTAAATTTATTCTCGAAATTTTATTAAATAATGAATTAATTATAATTTATGAAATTATAATAAATTAAATATTTAATCTAAATTGGTTTTAATTAATTGGTAGAATTAATTAAATATCTTTAATTGAGTGGGAGATAATAATCTGATAAGTTCAAATTAGATTTGAATTTAAAAGATTGATATTTGATAATTGGTTAAAAAGATAATTAATTCAAATTTGAATTAATTATCAGGTTGTTGGATTTTTATCTGATATGGTAGTTTGAATAAATAATTAAATAATTATGGAAAAATCAAATATCCCTAAAATATAGGGTAGTACACAACACACACAGTGGCGTGTACTACACAGTTATTCAATGATAGATTTTTCAAATTTATTTATTTAATTAATTAATTAATGGAAAATTCAAAAGTTAGTTTTTGGATATTTTTATTAATGAGATAATTAATTAATTAAAAGATAAATTGTAAATTTGTTACATCTCTGTAACGCCCCACTTCCTTAGAGTCGTTACTAAGTGAGTTTAAAACGTGAAATTAACTCGCTAACCGAGGTTTTAGGTTAAAAGTGTAGCTAAACTGTAATAAAAGTCATATAATTTGAAAATGTAATCATTCACTGAAAATTATAAAGCGTTAAACATTTGGGATCCCAAATACTGTTTGGAAATATTTACAACTCAAAAATATGATTAAAGTCGACTAAATTCTGACCAATACAAAACATCTCCCAAAAATACTCCTGGCCATGGCAGCCAGGCAGGCCAAACATGTACATGTTACCTCACGCTCTCCGTACTCATGGTTGGTCGACCTTCCCCTTGCCCTTACCTGCACCATAGAGCACCCGTGAGCCGAGGCCCAGCAAGAAAACTCCACACAAGCAATCAACATATGCATATCTATCATTCAGCATATAGTAAAACTGCCAACATGCTAAACACATAACGACCATGCCGTCCCAGGCGCTTTACCAGGCCCTGGGTTTGCGGTCTACACCGTGAGGATATCTCAGGTATCCTATAGGGGTCTCACCCTGGAAACTCGCACTCTGCGTGCTTAACGCTGCTCCCAGCCCCTTGCCGTACTCGGCCTTGCCGTTCTCGGCCTTTGCCGTTCCTGGCCCTCACCGTTCTTGGTCTTCACCGTTCATTAACAAATATGCACAACATAATTTAACAAATACTTAAACATACACAAACATAATCAATGGGGCTACGCCTTGCATCACAATCACATAGGGTCGTGCCTTGCAATACATACTATAGGGCGATGCTCTGCTATGCTTTATGGGTACAAGAGTTTTCTTACCTGTGTCCCGAGCTTTCCGAGCACCGATGTCCTGAGCACACTCCCTTAATCTGAGCCTCCCTGAAAACCTAGTCACAACGCATCAATAACATCAATCCATCAAGTTCTATTCCATTAAATAAATTTGGGTTATAATTCTAGTCTCCGGGACCTTGAATTCTATCAATCCGGGTGATAAAATCCATCCCGAGCCTTAACTTTTGGATTCCAGAGCCTAAAACCTCCTTGGGGTCCAAAAAACCACTAAGAGTTGTTGCCCCAAGATCCCATGCCACGGCCCGCCTCAACCAGAGGCTCAGCCTCAAAATTCTGCCCATGCGCGCCGCAGCCCAATCCTTGGTGTGCCGCGACCCGCCCTTCTTCCAGGCCTCCCAATTGTTCTAGAGGGCCGCGACTCAGCAAGAACAATGTCGTGGCCCGACCCTTAGAACCCAGAAAAATCCTCCATTTTCACCACCAAAACCAAGCAAATTTACCCCAAAATCAATCCAACAACCCAACTTAATCACCACAATAGCTCTACTATAGTCTCAACAACAAAACCTAACAAAAAGCTAGCTTAAAACTTCATCAAATCCCAAACTCAATCTTCAACCTCAAGGACTTAATAAAACTAAAACCCAGCCAATAAATTACATAATTTAATGGTTAGAATCACAGTTTAAAGCTTACCTTAGCCTCTGCTTGAATCCACAAGTTGAAACTGAGCTAATCCCCAAGTTTAGAGCTCCAATTCCTAGCTTAAACTTCAATGTGTTCCCCTTGGTATGGTTTAGAGAAAAAGAGAGAGAGGAAAGTGTTTGGGTCGGTTTCGTAATTTCTGAACATATCCTTAGTTTTGTTTACTTAACTTAGGTCTCTAAAGTTACCTCCAAGGCTCGGGGTACCAAAAACGTCCCCGAGGGCAAAATGGTAAATTTCCCCGATAATCCCTCCTAAACGTTCTAACTTCAAATATATCTCCAAATATTTATTTTCATAACCTGATAACCCAATAAAATTTCTAATGCTCGAAATACCCCTTGACTCGCCCCAAGTTGGGTAATCGACCCCGTTGTGACTTTCTAGCTAAACTGCTCCCTAGGATTGTCTCGGATTGTGCAACACAAATATATCACAATATTCACAATAATCACATTTATTGCATTTATGCTCTCAACGGGCTAAAATTACAAACATGCCCCTACTAACCAAACGGGGCCCACATGCATATTTAATTCACCTAAACATGCATTTCTAATCACATACTCATCAAATTCACATATTAACATAATAAACCACTTATTGCCCTCCAGGCACGCTTATCAAGGCTCAAAGCCTTATTAGCAAATTTGGGACGCTACAACCTCGATATTGTAATTTAAATATTTTCTATTTAAGTTAGACTTATCAAAAAATAAGAAGATAGATTGTTATTCGCTCTAAAAGAAAAGAACGATACTTTTCTATCTCTCTCTGAAAAAGATAAAGGACCAATTTCAGGTCTATTCTCTTGATCTCATGTGTTGAGTACATCAAGTTGAATAAGAAATTAACTATCCTTTATTCTCTAAGTGCCCACACACTTCTTGAGGTGTAGAGAACGTTGTGGAAGATCTTGGTGTGAGTACCTGGGAGCAGCTTAGATAGGAAGTTTGTTCAAATTACGAAAAGATAGCAATGACACTTGATAGGCATCAAGAGGTATGTTTTTTATTCTTTTCTTGCTTATGATTAATGTATGTATATTAATGGATCCGCATATTTAAAGATAGTTTAAATATGTTACAAATTTTTTGTTGTACACTAGCCCAATCCACCACCTTTCCGCTGCGCATTAGGAAACTTGTTCCTAACAATTGGTACCAGAGCGGTCATTAATCTCTGCATACATTAATTAATGTGTGGGGATAATATGTATTCTTATGTTATTGTAATATATGTGAATGGATGGATGTATGTACGATTAACGTTTATTCTTAAGGGTCGTTAATTATGTGGTGTTTTCGGTTTAGGATTTGTTCTTAATTTTCTAGATGAAAAATGTAAGCCATTTTGAGGCATAAGAATTTTTTGTAATTTAATTTTCTGCATTAAATTATTGAAAAAATTCTGTAAGGCCCGAGTCCCGGGTTCCGTGCCCCGAAGCCCGAGCCTAAGCCCAGCCGCGTGCCCCTGCCCAGCCCCGCGCACTCCCCCCAGCGTCGCTGCCAGCCCATCGCACGTGCCCCTACGCTACTGCCAACCTCGCGCGTGCCTTGCACCTGCTGCCTCATGCCCATGCGCCGCCCCACCTAGCAGCTGGTGTGCCCCATGCCGAGCCTTTGTGTCCTGCTGGCCCTAGGTTTTTAATCCTAGGGTTTGCACATTGTTATTCATTTAAATTGTGGGCTTAATTAATTTTAGCCCATAATTAAAAAATCTTTTTATTTTGAATTAATTGTTTGAGCCCAAATTAAAAAATGTGCCTAATAACTTATTGGGCATTAAAGCCCAAGTTAATTATTCTTAAAATTTGTTTAAGATAATTAAACGTTATTTTAATTCAAAATGAAATGGATAAATGGCTTAATGGATCAAGACTACTTGTGAAGGCCCAAAGTTGAAGATAGAGATCTCTTTAGGTTTTATTTAGTTTCTTACATTTTTGGGTATATTTTTGCAAGTGTTGTAATTTTTCTAGAAATACCCTAGACACCCGGCCTGCATTTATTTATTTAAATGTTTGAATGTGATTAAATTATTGGGATAATTGCGGCATAAGTACCCAATGTTTGGGTTTTGTACGCGGCATAGACCCAATGTTTATTTTTAGTGGCAATAGTACCCAAAGTTAGTAAAAGTGTAATTCCGTCAGTCTCCTCCATTAGGTCTGTTAATGAGCTGATTAGGCAGACACGTGTCACGTTTTTATTGGTCCAAATCATAATTATTTTTAAAATATTATTGAGCTGGACCAATCACGGAGTGGCACGTGTTGGTCTAGTCATCACGAAACAGAGACCTAACGGAGGAAGCTGGCGAAATTACACTTTTACTGACTTTGGGTACTATATCCACTAAAAATAAACATTAGGTATATGCCGCGTACAAAACCCAAACATTGGGTACTTATACCGCAAATATCCCTAAATTGTTTAATACTTTATCATGCATTTTTGACATGCCATACATATTACCCACACAATATTTAAAATTATGCATGCATCTCATATGAGTAAAAACATGCCTTAGGATTGTCCTTTGTGATTATATGATTTATGTGATGGACCATATAATAATAAATCTAGTTTTAACTAGTTCAAGAGCGGAAATAGATTTTAAAAGTTGTTTAATTTCTAGTATTTAATAAAATTGTTTTATTAAATAATAAATTATATTCATAGTAATTATAGAAAATTAAAAATGAATTAATTAGGGCATAGTTCTATAATTTTAATTTTGCTTGATTTGATTAGTAATTATTAGAATATCATTTGGTAAAAATAGATCACTTTATTTTTACAAACTAATTAAAAAACATAGGATGTTTTGAGAAACCACATATTTTAAAAAATAGTGAGTGGGAGAGGGAGTTATGACAATAAGTCTCATGGTCTTCATTATTAGTTGGCATCGAGGTAACATGGAGAGGGCCTCACGACACCATTGCTTGTGTCCCCCTAAGGAAGGCTTCCGACTGTGTTATTCTCAAGGAAAACTTCTTTTTCAAGACTAGGATTTAATGATGTATTTCAAGTTTGACTGACTCTAAGGCACACTCTTGAGTTAAGTCATTGATCTATAATAATGGGTTACACTCACAAGGTACATTAGGCTTTTAAGCGGACTAGTGTATTCTTGACCAAACAAGCGATTGTTTATAAGTCAAAAGAGAAATATTGATTTGAGTTTTCACTTATAAATATGAGAACTTGTCTCAAAATTAATTTGGAATTAGTCTGACCTACCATAAGGCTGGTCCATTAATGTTCAAATTAATTAATCATGGAATTAGTAATTATTTTTTTATGTGTTCTTTAATTGTTTCATTCATGCATCACGTTTACTATTCCAAAAATTATTGATATTTATTATATGCATAAATTAATTTTTGTTTATTTATTTATTTTCAGCAATCATGTCTAGCTCAAATCCTGTATCTTTTTACTTGCAAATGAAAAGTTGATTGGTGAAAACTACATGAAATGGAAATCAAACTTGAACATTGTATTAATATGTGAGAACTTCAAATTTGTCTTGACTGAGGAATGTCCTAAAGTCCCTCCCGCTATTGCTGCCAAAACTGCAAGGGAAAAGTTTGATAATTGGATCTTATCAAACAACGAAGCAGAGTGTTATATGCTTGCGAGTATGAGCGATGTGCTCAAAAAGAAGTTTGAGAACACTAAAAATGCTTATGATATCTAAGATTCCCTTCAAGATATGTTTGGGCAGTAGTCAGATCAGTGCAGGCATGAGGCCACCAGATCCTACATGACCAAGAAAATGAAGAAAGGAGTTTCTGTCAGTGAACATGTATTAGACATGATCAATATAATGCACGATGCCATTATCCATGGAGCAATCATTGATGAAAAGACTCACGTAAGCATTATACTTGAATCGCTTTCTCCAGCTTTTAAAGGTTTCACAACCAACTATGTCATGAACAAATTATCATATAACATGACACAGCTGTTGAATGAGTTGAAAACTTATGAATCTCTTAACAAAGGTTTTGAGAAAGAAGGAGAAGCAAATGTTGCTGATTCTAACCCATCCTCTTCAAAGGCTAAAACCAAAAAGAAGAAAAATGGAAATGGAAAGGACAAGGAGAAAGAAAAAGACAAGAATTCAAAGAAGCCTAAAAAGTCATCCAAAGGCAAAGAGAACAAGAACACCAAAAGCTCCAAAAAGAAGACCCCTAAAGGGATTTTTTTTCACTGTGGAGTAGATGGTCACTGGAAGAGAAACTGTCCAAAGTATCTCGCTGACCTGAAAGAGAAAAAGAAAGGTAAATTTGATTTACTTGTGTTAAAAGCTTGTTTAGTGGAAGACAATTCCTCGTCTTGGAGAGTAAATTCATGAGCCACTAATCATGTTTGTTTTTCTCTACAGATTCTTAGTTCGATGAGGAAGCTTGCTGATGGAGAGGTGACTATGAGGGTAGGCAGTGGTCAAATTGTCTCTGCAGCAGCAGTTGGAATAGCTCGTCTGGAATTTAAGAAGAATAAATTTCTTGTTTTAGAGAACGTTTATTATATTCCTGAATTTTCTAGAAACATAATTTATGTTTCTATGTTGCATGAACAAGGTTTTAAAATTTCTTTTAATAATAATTTGATTGTTATTTCAAGATATGGTTTTAAGATATGTTCTGCAAAATCTATTGATGGGCTTTATAAAATGCAAGCTAAAGAGAAATCTACTTATAATTCAGAATTGTTTAAAACAGCTAATCCTAGATCTATTAAACGACAAAAACTGATTCCGATAGTGAAACATATCTGTGGCACTTGAGATTGAGACATATTGGTCTAGACAGAATTAATAGGCTTGTAAAGGATGGTCCTTTAAGAGAACTATCTATTGGATCTCTCCCTATTTTTGAATCGTGTCTAGGAGGCAAGATGACCAAGAGACCTTTGTCTTCTAAAGGTTCAAGAGCTACAGAACCACTTCAACTAGTACATACGGATGTTTGCGGTCCACTTAATGTACAAGCAAGAGGAAGTTATGAATACTTCGTCACTTTCATTGATGATTATTCAAGATATGGTTACGTATACTTAATGCAAAGAAAATCTGAAACTTTTGGAAAGTTCAAAGAATTTCAAGCAGAGGCTAAAAAGAAATTAGGTAAATCACTAAAAGTTCTTCGATCTGATCGAGGAGGAGAGTACTTGGATTTTGAATTCGAGGACCATCTGCGTGAGCATGGTATTTAATTCCAACTCACAGCACCTGGAATGCCATAGTAAAATGGTGTTTCAGAAAGATGGAATAGAACGTTATTAAATACAGTTAGATCAATGATGAGTTTCTCATCATTACCACTGTCATTCTGGGGCTATGCGATTCAATGTGCTCTATACATATTGAAGGCTGTTCTATCTAAGTCTATCCAGAAGACACCCATGGAATTATGGAATGGTTATAAACCTAGTTTACACCATTTTTGAATTTGGGGGTGTCCTGCACACGTGCTTAAAGGAAAGACCGGGAAGTTGGAATCACGCTCTGAAGTGTTCATGTTTGTGGGATATTCCAAAGAGACTAGAGGTGGAATTTTCTATAGTCCAAAAGAAAATAAAATATTTGTATTGACAAATGCAACTTTTCTTGAACATGACTATGTTAGTAACCACAAACCTTGCAGTAAGGTTGTACTGGAGGAGATGGTCTCGAATGAAGTTGCAAAGTCACCAGCAACAACCAATGAAAAACAGCAAGAGGGAACTGCTAGTTCTAGTCAGAATAGTAGAAAACCTCATCGTAGTGGGAGGGTTAGCAAGCAACCCACATGCTATGAACACAAAGTTTGAATGATTGTGTCTGACACAAACAAAGACGGTCCATTGACATTTAAAGATGCAATGAATGATTCTGACAAGGAGAAATGGAAAGACGCCATGAACCAAGAAATGGAATCGATGTATTCCAATTCTGTCTAGGTTCTTGAAGATCCACCTGAGAATATCAAACCCATTGGTTGCAAGTGGATATTCAAGAAGAAAAGAGGAGCGGATGGGAAAGTAGAGACTTTCAAAGC
Organism: Humulus lupulus; assembly: GCF_963169125.1. Classification (NCBI taxonomy): domain Eukaryota; kingdom Viridiplantae; phylum Streptophyta; class Magnoliopsida; order Rosales; family Cannabaceae; genus Humulus; species Humulus lupulus. Next base: position 122,159,978 of record NC_084795.1, read on the forward strand.
AAGGCCTGTAGCCAAAGGTTTCCTGTAGCCATGCTAAAATCCATTCATATACTCTTGTCCATTGCTGCGTGCATGGATTATGAGATTTGGCAAATGGATGTCAAAACAACTTTTCTGAATGGCTACCTTGACGAAACCATTTACATGTCTCAACCAGAAGGGTTCGAAGAAAAAGGTCAAGAGCAAAAAGTTTGCAAGCTTCTTAGGTCCATTTATGGACTCAAACAAGCTTCTAGATCTTGGAATCTTAGATTTGATGACACAATTAAAATGTTTGGTTTTGAATAAAATGTTGACGAACCTTGTGCCTATAAGCAAGTCAAAGATGGTGTAGTAGTATTCCTCGTTATTTACGTTGATGATATATTACTGATTGGCAATGACGTAGCATCATTATCAAATGTAAAGAACTGGTTAGCTAAACAATTCCAAATGAAAGATTTGGGAGAAGCCAAGTATGTTCTGGGCATTAAAATTCTTAGAGATAGACAGAACAAAACTTTGGCACTGTCTCAAACAACTTATATTGATAAGGTACTAGAATGCTTTAATATGCAAAACTCCAAAAAGGGTGATAGGACAACCAGTTCTGGAGTATTCCTCTCCAAGGAGCAGTGTCCCAAAACACCTCAGGAAGAGGAAGATATGAGACAATATCCATATGCCTCAGTGGTAGGCAGTCTAATGTATGCCATGTTGTGTACAAGACCTGACATTTGTTATGCAGTAGGGATAGTCAGCCGTTATCAATCCAATCCTGGATTGAGTCATTGGATTAGAGTGAAGAATATTCTCAAGTATCTTAGAAATACTAGAGATTATATGCTTGTATATTCAGGTGGAGACCTGAACCCCACTGGTTACACTGATTCTGATTTTCAATCAGACAGAGATAGTCAGAAATTGACTTCTGGATTAGTGTTTACTCTTGGAGGAGGAGAAATAGTTTGGCGAAGTATTAAACAAACCAGCATTGTAGACTCCACCATGGAAGTCTAGAATATAGCAGCTAAGGAGGTTGTGTGGCTCAAAAAGTTCTATTCTGATATGGAAGTAGTGCTAGATGTGGATAAGCCACTAGTCCTATGATGTGATAACAGTGGGGCAATAGCTAACTCAAAGGAACCACAGAGTCACAAGAGGGGAAAACACATCGGGAGGAAGTATCACTTGGTAAGAGAGATAGTTCATTAAGGAGATGTTGTAGTTATGAAGATAACTTCAGAGCATAATCTTGCAGATCCTTTCACAAGGACTTTATCCATAAAATCTTTTCAGGAGCATGTAAGAAACATGGGAATGGGAGAGATGCCTCATTTGATTTAGGGCAAGTGGGAGATTGTTGGGTATTGTGCCCTGAAAGCATATGTAGTAGACATTATTTTAAGAAATAAATAAATAAATTGAATTTGTTATGCATATATTTTATGGACTATATTATTCTATGATAATATTATATAAATATCAGAAAAATTCCTAAGTTCATATATGTGATCTCGAAAACGTATTGGTACGGTAAGATTGTGTTCGAGATAAATGAACTTGAATAGTTTGCAGTAAAATAAAGTTATGGAATCTTTATATTAATTATTGCAAGTACAGTCCACTAGTATTATGAATACATGTGATCTAGATCTGGATTACTAGTGTAGTAGGACACTTTAGTGGAGGTAGTTTATATATTAGAGAATATATAGAATAGGACCAGATATGTTTATTAATACTTAGTTAAATACCATTTCAAAGTATTAATTAAATATATCAACTGATGATCATATACAAATATATCTTAATCCTGAAGTTACTATGAACTCCTGTTTATGTTATATGAGTTCTTTGATTCACTCGTTAGGGTTTGTCAGAATGATCAGGCTAGAAACTTTTGTTTTGGGAACTCATTAATGTAAATGGCTGGGGACATAGTATACAGATATGGAATCTATACCTTCTCATAAGAGATTGAATAATTGTTCTCTTAAGGGTTGACTTTGGGGACTGAAAGGTTATTGAGCTCAAATTCATAATTTAGTTATTAATTAACCTTCACTAGTAAAGTCAATGGTACTTAAGGAAACAATATATAATTAAAAGGGTAAAACGGTAATTTTATTCCCGATTAATTATAAACTATTATTAGAGGGTTAATTTATATGTAATGATTATATCAATGGATGCTTTATTTTATAAAGTGCTCAGTAAATGAAATGTCTATAATTACAAGAGTGCAGTCTCATATTTATAGTGGAGTAATCATGAGATTAATAAATTAAGATTATTTAATTAAAGAGTTAAATTAATAATCTTAAATTTATTGGAGCTTGGAATTATAGGTCCATAGGTCCACACGGCGGCTCTATCAACATTATTCAAGGCAAGAGTTGATATAAAGGGAAAAATGGTTGAAAGACATATTTAAGAAGAAATTTGTTCTTCCGAGCCAAATATGCAATTATGTGATAATAGTGATTAATTAATTAATTACAAATTATTTGTGATTAACAAAATTAATTAATATTTAATTATTATGTAATTTTTGAAATTATATTAAATAATTAAATTTATTTTCAAAATTATATTAAATAATGAATTAATTATAATTTTCGAAATTATAATAAATTAAATATTTAATTTAAATTGGTTTTAATTAATTGGTAGAATTAATTAAATATCTTTAATTGAGTGGGAGATAATAATCTGATAAGTTCAAATTAGATTTGAATTTAAAAGATTGATATTTATTCAAATAATTAATTATATTTGATAATTAATTAAAAAGATAATTAATTCAAATTTGAATTAATTATCAGGTTGTTGGATTTTTATCTGATAAGGTAGTTTGAATAAATAATTAAATAATTATGGAAAAATCAAATATCCCTAAAATATAGGGTGGTACACGACACACACAATCCATGGACTTATTGTTCTTTTCTCTTCTTCTCTCTGTATCTATCTCATGTGTTAAGAATTGCCCACTCTAGTCTAAAATACCGAGACGCTACAATTGTGTATTGCATGTTTAGAAAACGAGATTTATATTCTGCGACCTAACGAACCCCTCACTCTTAACAATGATTTATTCAAAGTAGCTAAACCTAGGACCAATAAACGTCAAAAGACTGATTGTAATGCCCCAAAATCACTAATGAGGTTTAATGGTTGTATTAGTAGGTCGGGAGGGCCATAATTGATTTATTATACCATTAAATGATTATGTGCATGTTTATGTGAAGTATATTATAATATGATGTTAAATGCATGCATGTGGGTCCACATTTCATCATAGGGGCATTTTGGCAATTTGGCCCGTTGAGGGCGTAATTGTGTATTTTCATGCATGTTGATGAACTATTGTTGAGGCCACATAATAATCTAGATTTGTTCGAGGCATTCGGCATGAGACAATCTTTTGAGTGCAAATTAGCAGTTTTGTCATAATAGGATTAAGTTCAAGGCTCGGGGTGAGTCTCGGGGTATTTTGGTGATTAGAGAGTTGCCGGGAATTAAAGGGTAATGGGATATGAATTATTGGTGTTTGAGAATTTTAAGAATAACGAGAATTGGAGGGTGTTAATTATGATTAACAAAATAGGCGGGAAATGACAGTTTTACCCTTGGGAGCCTTTAGAAAACTTTAAATGACCTAGGGGAAATTTAGTCTTTTCACCCCTAGGATATGTTTAAGCCATTGAAGGCTGTGGAAGGTTAGCCAAAACAGAGTATCAAAGTTTCTCTCCCGTACGACTTTCCTTCTCATTTTCTCCTTGGATTTTTTAGCTTCATTTGAGGATTCAAGCTAGGGAAGTGGATCTTGAGGGCTTACGATTGTGTTCCACCATTGAAGAGGATCCTGAACTAAGATTGAGGTAAGGTTCCAGCCATTAAAACTCTGGTTTTCTCTGTTTTTGTTTTGGTTTTCAGCTTGGATTTCTAGGTTGATTAATGGGAATTTATGGGAGTTTTTGGCTAGGGTTACTTGGGTTGTGATGCCTAGGACATATGCAGATGGTTTCTGGGTTCATTTGGGACTTAAAATGAGGTTTGGAAGCTTTTGGTTCAGGTTGGAAATGGTGGAGTCGAAGGGGGAAAGAACCAGGGCATTTCTGCCTAGTTGTAGTGCTACAGCGCCCACAAGGGGGCGCTACAGCACTAGCCAGGAGGGTTCTGATCTGCCTATAGCGTTGGGGCGTTAGAGGGGTAGCGCTACAACACTACCATGTTTCTTCAGATTCCTGTTTTGGGCATTTTTAAGGATTTTTGGCTCGGGGTTTCAATTCCTAAGGCTCGGAATCGAATCTACTCACCGTTTGGGTATAATTCAGGGTCCCGAGAGTTAGGTTTAGGTCAAGACCTTTTTATTATTGATTTTCATTAATGGAAGTTATAATTGGTTATGATTAGGTAACCACTAAGGAATCAAAAGGTCGATCGTTCTCAAGGGGTCATTCTTTTACTATTTCTCGCTCGAACCAGAGGTAAGAAAACTGCACCCCATATGTGACATGCATGGTTATTCATGAAGCATGTTGAGTGTTTAAATGTGGACATTGATTGCATAACAAATTCTTAGCAAATCTTGCTCACTTGTGCATGGCACTGACTAGTTAGTCAGAATTGGCAATGGTGTCAGTATTAACTGTGAAGTTGTGACTCACTAGTTAAGTTCGGCAGTAGTATTGAACATTGGTCACATGGTGTTTACCCAAAAATGACCCCTGATGATGTGGCAGGATTGACCTACACGTGGTAGGCACATGGCAGCTTTAGGTGGATGCATCCTAATCGGCCCTCGACCAGAAAGTTGTTGATTTGTCAAGCGTCATGCTTATATGCGACCAGCCTGATCGCATACTTCCTTTATTCATGAAAATCTTTAATTATGCATTAATTATAATTTCTTTTATTACCTAGATACGCAAGTCTTAATGGTAATTAAGGCCCGTCGGCCCATGTAATCTTTTTAAGCCTATAAATAAGAATAAAAGGGCTTAAGGAGAGGGACTTTTGGAACTTTTGGTCTTTGTACTCTGAGAGAAAAATAGAGTGTGATTATTCACTGAAGTTGTAATCTTCCCAAGGCTGGTGAAACTCATGAACCCTAGTTCATTGATCACATTATTTGGAATTCTACATCAATAAGAACATTAAGTGGACGTAGGTCATTACCATCCAATTGGGGCCGAACCATTATAAATCGTTTGTGTCATTTATTTTTCCATTTGATTTTTCTTCTTGATTTCATCTCATTTCATATCGTTTATCTGACTCTGTGTCATTGACTAATTTGAGGGTCAACATTTTGGTGCTTTCATTGAGAGCCGAACTCAAGACTTCAAGAAAATCAAATGGCTAAAACATCCACGAAGACGGGGCAGACTTCTGGCGCTGCATCCACTCAGCCTCCTCCACCAAATGTGGCTAAATATGAACCATAGTTGGATTTTGAAGAGGAGGAAATGGATTCTGAAACCCTGAGAACAACACTGAGTGTTTTGCAAGAGGAGTTGCCCAATCTGAGGGCCAATCAGGAGAATGCGGTTGAGACATTGGCGTTGCAGCAGAGGGAAATCAAGCGTAAACGTCAAGAATTGAATGAGCGGCAAGCAGACATGGATCGCAGACAACGAGATGCCACTACCGCCCTAGAAGCAGCCATTCAGTTGGCTCGGGGACAAGCTACGTCGACTTCTCAACCAGATCAGCCACCAAGTGCACCACAACAATAGGCCCCAAACCCAAGTCCTCCGCTTCAGCCGGCAAGCCCTCAAAGGCCAGAGCAACCACATGCTGCTCAACACGATATCCCATATCAAGATCCTGAGCAGAAGCCACCTTCTTGTGCTGGTCGAGATAATCCCCAGCGTCAAAGGTAGAGTAGGGTCGGACAGCCTCCCCGAAGCCCTAGCGCCCAACGGCTGAGGAACCAAATCCACCGAGCAAAGGGCAATGTCCTTCTGCTAACAGAAGACACGCCGAATTGGGATTTGCGGTCAAGGGAACACCACGACATAATAATGCCCGGGGACCCACCGACCAACGTAGGCCTCCCCCTGACACTCGGGAGATGCCAGATAGAGGAGGAAACAGTGCAACCAGTTGGTTGCGCCATAGTTGGTCACATTTCAGGGACGGTCATGATTATAATGAAGCTGATTCCAGCAGAGGGAATGCTGGTCGAGGTCGAGGAGAAAGAGGTGAGGAAAGGAATCCCCCACCAAGAGAAAATAGGCCTATGAGCCAAAACGTTGTGGGGAAACCTAGGCAGCCTAACATCTTTGATCGATTGGACGCTAGTGAGCAAAGATGCAGAGATGGTGATTTGAGGGACATGCTCAACGATAGGCGTGAGAGGCATGATGAGTACGCTCCCTCGGCACCAGTTGCCCCAACGATCCTAGACGTCGTGCAGCCCAAATCAATGCATTAAACTAGGCCGTCCGACAACTGGTAGGGAGCTGGACATCCCAAATCGAGTATGATCAGAGAAGGGGCACTCCTTTCATACAGAGAATTGAAATGGAGAAAACCCCCAGCAAATTCAAGATGCTAGTACTGCCTAATTTCGATGGATATGGGGACCCAGTATCTCACGTGAACAAGTTCGAGATACAGATGGACATCCAGAAGGTTTCGGATGATGCTCGCTGTAGGATCTTTCCGGCCACCCTATTTGACACTACTCAGGAGTGATTTTTTAAATTCCCTCCTGCTAGCATAGTATCATGGGAAATGTTCGTGAAGGAATTTTACGGGCAATTCTATGCTGGTTGTGTTCGCCCGACTAAAGCCAACCAGTTGGTCAAGATACGCCAGAAGGAGGGAGAGTCCTTAAAGAAGTATGTCCATCGTTTTATGCGAGCCGCAGCTGGAGCTAAAACAGTTAGTGATGAAGGAAAAATGATGGCCTTTACTGCTGGGCCATAGTCGGTCGCATTTCAGGGACGATCATGATTATAATGAAGCTGATTCCGGTAGAGGGAATGCTGATCGAGGTCAAGGAGAAAGAGGTGGGGAAAGGAATCCCCACCAAGAGAAAATAGGCCTACGAGCTAGAACGTTGTGGGGCAACCTAGGCAGCCTAACGTCTTTGATCGATTGGGCGCTAGTGAGAAAAGGTGCAGAGATGACGATTTGAGGGACATGCTCAACGATAGGCGTGAGAGGCATGATGAGTACGCTCCCTCGGCACCAGTTGCCCCAACGACCCTAGACGCTGTGCAGCCTAAATCAATGCATTAAACTAGGCTGTCCGACAGCTGGTAGGGAGCCAGACATCTCACATCGAGTATGATCAGAGAAGGGGCACTCCTTTCATACAGAGAATAGAAATGGAGAAAACCCCCAGAAAATTCAAGATGCCAGTACTGCCCAATTTCGATGGATATGGGGACCCAGTATCTCACATGAACAAGTTCGAGATACAGATGGACATCCAGAAGGTGTCAGATGATGCTCGCTGTAGGATCTTTCCGGCCACCCTATTTGACACTGCTCAGGAGTGGTTTTTTAAATTCCCTCCTGCTAGCATAGTATCATGGGAAATGTTCGTGAAGGAATTTTACGGGCAATTCTATACTGGTTGTGTTCGCCCGACTGAAGCCAACCAGCTGGTCGAGATACACCAGAAGGAGGGAGAGTCCTTAAAGAAGTATGTCCATCGTTTTATGCGAGCCGCAGCTGGAGCTAAAACAGTTAGTGATGAAGGGAAAATGATGGCCCTTACTGCTGGGGTGAGGCGCCATTCTCCCCTCTGGAACAGTTTAAGGAAGAATGGGGTAAAAAGTACCCAGGAATTCCTTGATCGAGCAGACCGGTACATAAAGCTCGAAGATGCGATTACCAACGAAGGGAAATTTCCCGCGAAATACAAGGGACCAAAGGAAGATCCCACTAAAGCCGCCAACGGGTCGGATAAACCCAATGGCAACGGGAACGGTAAAAATGGTGGAAAGAGGGCAAACAATGAGCCTTCGACGTCCGAGAATAAAGCGCCCTAAGGGAAACAGGTATGAGCCAAGGTTCACCAACTATACGGACCTTGTTGAAAGCAGAGTGGAGGTGTACCAAGCGACCAGCGCCTATAAGAAAGGATATCTCCAAGAGAGATACAACAAAGTTTTGTCATTTCCACAATGACTATGGTCATGACACTAATGAGTGTAACCTGCTGAAAGATGAGATTGTGTTCCTTATCAAACAAGGATACCTGAGGAGATACGTATGAGCCACGGGAGGTTCTCAGCGAGAGGCTCAAGGGGGCAACGAGCAGGCGCCTGTACGCCAATGCTCGCCACCTTTGCAGCCAGCTCCCATGGTAGGTACATTGTTAACCATCTGTGGCGGCCCACACCTTGCAGGAGATAGTGAGAAGGCAATGGAGCGATGCGCTCAGACCTTACGCCATGACCAAGACATCGAGATGCTGAATGTGGAGGAGCGAACTCTCAAAAAAGCTCGAATAAAGGAAAAGCTAATTACTTTCTTTGAGCTTGACGCTCAGCATGTCCGATTTCCTCATTCGGACCCTCTAGTCGTGGACGTCTAGATAGCCAACATGATGGTCAAAAGGGTGTTAGTTGACACAGGGAGCTCAGTAAATATCTTGTACAAGTCTTCATTGGAGAGAATGAAGTTGTCAGTGAAAGACCTAGAGCCATGCAACCAAACCATTTATGGTTTTTTTGGCGAAGGGCTTGCGCCAATGAAGTCGATTAGGCTTCCGATTACAGCAGGAACTGCGCCTACAAACAGGACATTACTCACTACTTTTATAGTAGTTGATTGTCCTTATGCATACAATGTTGTAATTGGGAGACCTATTCTGGTCGACCTGCGAGCTGTAACCTCGGTTTGGCACCTTGCCATGAAATTCCCAACTGACGTAGGGGTAGGATGCGTGTTGGGAAATCAACGAGAAGCGAGGGAATGCTTTAATTCCTTGATTACTAAGGCAAAAAGAGGTGGATCGAAGGAAGTCGCCAGAAAAGAGCTGCAATTGGCCGATGAAATACGAGCCAAATTAGGTGAGCGTGTCACCAAATAGGGTGTTTTCCAAAGGGAGGATAGGGGTTTAGATCCTCGCTTTGGAGATTTTGATGAAGAAGTAGGACCAATCGAGGACCTTGAAGAGGTCCAACTCGATGAGGCAGATCCGACCAGGGTTGTGAAAGTCGGTAAAAACTTAGAGACAATAATAAAGCAAAAGTCGGTGGAATTTTTGAAGAAAAACCAGAAAGTCTTTGCTTGGTCGCATAAAGACATGGTTGGAATTGACCCAGCAGTTATCAGCCATGTCCTGAACATAGATAAAAGCTTTCCACCAGTACAACAGAAAAGAAGGCTGCTCGACAAAAACAGATCGAAGGCTCTAAAAGACAAAGTTGAGAAGCTAAAGGAGAATGGGTTCATTAGGGTAGCGTTTTATCCATCTTGGGTCTCTAATCCCGTACTAGTACCCAAGCCAAATGGAAAATGGAGAACATGCATGGATTTCACAGACCTTAATAAAGCCTGCCCAAAAGATTGCTTCCCGCTCTCAAGGATCGACCACTTGGCCGATGCCACTTCAGGGCATGAGATCCTATCATTCATGGATGCATACTCTGGGTACAATTAGATCAGTATGCACACACCTGATGAGGATCATACTAGCTTTTAGACTGATACAGGGCTTTACTATTACAAAGTAATGCCCTTCGGTTTGAAAAACGCTGGTGAGACTTACCAGTGATTAGTCAATCACATGTTCAAAGAACTGATCGGTATAAACATGGAAGTATATGTTGATGACATGATGGTTAAGTCGAAAAAGGCAGAAGAACACATAGGGGACCTGCAAGAGTGCTTCAGTGTCTTGAACAAATATCAGATGAAGCTAAATCCCCTCAAGTGTTCCTTTGGAGTTGGATCAGGGAAATTTTTGGGATTTATAGTGAACTCACGAGGTATTGAAGCTAATCCCAAAAAGATCAAGGCCCTGGTCAATATGAAATCGCTAACAAAGATAAAAGATGTTCAAAGTTTGACCGGGAGGATTGCTGCTCTAAGTAGATTTATCTCCAAATCGACGGACAAGTGCATCCCATTTTTTAATCTACTTAAGGGCAATAGGAAATTTGAGTGGACGAAGGAGTGCGAGCAAGCTTTCCAGGCCTTAATGTCTCATATGTTGCAGCCACCAATCCTATCTAAGCCGGTTGAAAAGGAAACTTTGTTCATCTATTTGGCGGTCACGGAATGTGCTGCTAGTGCTGTCTTGGTAAGAGATGAGGAAAATGTGCAAAAAGTTGCATATTATATAAGCAAAAGGCTAACAGGGACAAAACTGTGGTATCCGCCCATTGAAAAATTAGCCTACTGCTTTATCTTAGCCTCCAAAAAGCTGCGGCCATACTTTCAAGCTCACCCCATCACAGTGCTAACCAACCACCCCTACGATAAGTTCTGCAGAAACCGGAGGTCGCTGGTCGATTATTAAAATGGGTAGTTGAGCTTGGGCAGTTTGAAATTTCTTACTCACCATGAGTAGTAGACAATGAGCGGACATAAGAACCTTAGCCTCAAAGCCAAACTCCATCTTGGAAGTTGTTTACAGGCGATTCTTCTAATGAACATTGTAACGCCCTACTACCTTAGAGTCGTTACTAAGTGAGTTTGAAAATGGAAATTGTGCAACTAACAGACTCTACGAGGTTTCTAAAACCAAAAGCGTGACTAAACCAGAGTTTAAGGCTGTACTCTTTGAAAATGTTTAGTTTCATTGAAAACGTTATGTATCAAACATCTGGGATCCCAAAAATAAGGTTTACAAAATATTTACAACTCAAAAATAGATTTACACCAGGTTAACTATCAAAAGAATAAGTTAATACAGCCATATACAAAATGCCCCTAACCAAAACAGTCGGGCAGGCCGAACATGTACGCGCTGCCCCCACGCTCTCCATACTTATGGATGGTTGACTGACTCCTTGCTTTTACCTGCCACACAGAGCACTCGTGAGCCAAAGCCCAGCAAGAAAACTCATACAGTATGTAACATATGCATAGAATATAGCTGACATATAATCCACTGATAAATAGGAAAACCATCAGACTGAACAAGCACGACCATGCCGCCCCAGAGGCCTTACCTAAGCCTGGGGTCTCAGTCCTTACCGTAAGGATAACCCATGTATCCATTGGGTCCCACCCTGGCTATAAGCACTCCATGTGCTAAGTGTTACTTCCGGCCCCAAGGCCGTTCTCGGCCTTAGCCGTTCATTTCATTATATTCATACATATAGTACATTTCGATATAATCATTCCAACATATAATAATTTATTTAAGGTTATACATTCGCACATAATACAATCTAGGGCCATGCCCTGAAATAACCCTGTGGGCCCATGCCCTGTCCTCGGGTGTTACGGTTTTCTTACCTTTCAATTCGATAGCCTTGATCACCTGACTCCTTGAGCACGATCCTACTCGAGCCCTAGCGGTCACCTAAACAAAATCCATAAGTCAAAGTCATCACCAAACCTCAAGTCCAAAACCTAGCCTCGGGACCAATCCAGAGCCCCCGGGAAGTCCTAGATCCCCAAAACAAAGTGGTGGAATCGAGCCCCGAACCCTAGGTCAAAATCCCTCATCAAAAGCCCAAAAATCCCTTTATGTGAACAGTGCAGTGCTACAGCGCTCTAAAGAGGGCGCTGTAGTGCTACAAGCAGAACCACACCCCCCAGAAACAGGGCCTAGCGCTACAGTGCCCACTGACTAGCGCTGTAGCGCTAGTTGCAGCCAGACCACACCCAAAAATCGTTTCTGCGATTTTCCTTCAACCATTTCAACCCAAAACTTGTTCAAACCTTTTCCAAACCCAAAAACAAACTTATCAACATCTTACACTCATCCCAAGAACTCATACCCCAAGGTCAAGCAACCCAAAACTCAAGATCTACCATAATGAACCCTAAAACCAGAAATTCATTCAAACAACAAAGATAAGGTCTTAGAAATCATACCGTGGATGGAAATTCGACCTTGAGTTAAACCCTAGACCTCCTTAGCTTGCTCCTTCACAACCTTGACCTGATTTCCCCAAAAATCCCATCTATTTAGCTCAAATACACAGCTCAAACCAGTCAAGCCCTAAAACTGAAATCTCCAAGAACTTACCTCAAATTTCTGATGTGATCTTGCTAATCCCTTGCCAATCCTCAAGTCTAGCTTAGGATCCTTGATGCTCAGCCTACCCTAGCTCTCCACTGAGCTTAACTCCAAGAACAATGAAGGGAAATGGTGGGAGAGCCACAAACCGATTCTTTTGGAACAAAACCCTTCAGCTTTTCTCTCTTTTCCTTTTTCTTCCTTCTTTCTTTCTTTTTCAGCCTTAACTCTTTTTCTACTAATTCCACTAAGTATAAAGCCCCCTTTAACTTATCTCTAACAAGCCTAAAGACCAAAATTCCCTCCCTAATAATTCTAAACCTTTTTTTGCCCATGTAGGGACATTTTAGTCTTATTACCCAAATTCCCACTAATTCCTCAAGTGTTCCTAATAATTCCCGCTCGCTACCCAATACCTGATTAATCACCAATTATACATTCCTCATCATCAAGATTAACCTCAATATATTTTCCAAACTCTCATTTAAACTCCCCAGGCTTAATCCAAGCCGGGTATAGATTCCCGCTTTGACTTTTCTGCTAACCCGCTCATTCTAGGACCGTCTCGAGTCACAGATCACAGATATCAACACAGTCATGCCCAAAATGGCCAAATTACAAATATGCTCTTTCTAAGATAATCAGGTCTACATGCATACTAATTCACATAGTCATGCATCTCAAATAATCAATTAGTCATATAACGTGCATTAAATCATAATCATGCATTAAACTCATTAAAGTCACACACAAAATCCCATTATGCCCTCCAGGCACACCACTCAAGGCCCTTAAGCCTTAATAGTGAATTTGGGTCGTTACAAACATCACGCTGGAGCCAGAGTAATTTTAGTGACACCTGAAGGACATCGATTTCACTGCGCAATCAGATTTGATTTCACAGCGTCTAATAACAAAGCTGAGTATGAAGCATTGCTCACAGGTTTACGATTAGCCAGGGACATGAACATAAAGTCACTTGAAATTTATAGTGATTCTCAGTTAGTGGTTAATCAAATTACTGGAGAATATCAAGCCAGGGGTCTGAAGATGGTTGCTTATTTGAACAAAGCAAAGGATTTGTTAGCATAGTTTGAAAGATACACTCTCCAGGAAGTACCTCGCGACCAGAACTCAAACGATGATGCTTTGACCAAATTAGCAAGTGCAAAGGATGCTAACACCCTTAATATAGTGCTTGTTGAGCAGCTGTCCGCACCAAGCATCAAAGCAAAAGAAACCTCTCTGGTAATTCAGGCAGCATATACATGTATGGCACCTTTCATTGCGTACTTGACGCACGGAGTGTTGCCGATGGACAGAAACAAAGCAAGAGCCCTCCAGAGGCAAGCTGCTCGATTTATTCTACTCGACAGAATTCTATACAGAAGAGGGTACTCAATGCCACTCCTAAGATGTGTTTCAAAAGAAAAGGCCAAAGAATTAATGCGAGAAGTCCATGAGGGTTTCTGCAGGGATCACGCTGGGGGGCAGAGTTTATCAAAGAAGATCCTAAGGCATGGATACTTCTGGCTAACAATGAACGAAGATTCTGTGAATTTTGTTCAAAAATGCGACAAGTGTCAAAGATTCTCCAAGATACCACGAGCAACCCCTAATGAACTAAAGCAGATGCAAAGCCTGTGGCCATTTGCAGTGTGGGGAATAGATTTGATTGGGTCTTTACCCACAGGAAAAGGCAACGTCAAATATGCCGTGGTGGCTGTTGATTACTTCACGAAGTGGGTCGATGCTGAGCCACTAGCAACCATCATGACCAAGAAAGTGCTGGATTTCATGGTCAAGAACATAGTATGTCGATATGGATTGCCAAGAAAAATTGTCTCAGACAACGGCACGCAGTTCAATAGTGATCTATTCACAGATTTTTGTGAAAGGCATGGGATTATCAAAAGCTTTTCTTCAGTAGCTCATCCACAGGAAAACGACCAAGTTGAGGTTGTCAACAAGACACTAAAGGATACTGTGAAGAAAAGTCTTGCAGAAGCAAATAGGCCTGGCCAGAACAGTTGCCTGAAGTCCTCTGGTCGTACAGAACATCACACCGAATAGCAACAGGTCATACTCCATTTTCCTTGGCTTATGGATATGAGGCTATGTTTCCTGTTGAATTAGATCCTCCATCCCATCGACGGATAGCATACAACCAAGACACTAATAGCCAGTTCTTAATGGAATCTTTTGATTTGATCGATGAAAGGCGCGAGCAAGCCCAACTCTGAGTAGCAGCTTACCAACAAAAGGTTGCCTGGTATTTCAACTCTAAAGTACGTGAAATAAAATTTAATGTGGGAGATCTGGTACTAAGAAGAGTTTTCCTTAACACCCGCGATCAAGCTGCTGGAGTACTTGGACCTAACTGGGAATGACCATATCAAATCGAAGAAGTCATCCATCCAAGCACTTATAAACTTGCTCACTTAAATGGAGATCTCATTCCTCGCTATTGGAATGGAGAACACCTGCACAAGTATTATCAATAAACAATTCTTCTTAAAGAATTGGCTTGTATTAAATTTACTTTTTACAAGTTTATGAACAAGGGTTAGTCAACCATGTGACTGATCGCTTATAAGTGTAAGATCATATTTTGATCACTCGTATAGACACAATTGTCCATCTATTACAAGAAATAAAAGGGACTGTGCATAGCTAGTCAATCTTGCCAACTATTGTATTCATTACAAGTATTTGCTCATTACATGTGTTGTTTTGCTATATTATCTTTTTTCATATATTTTTATTACGAACAGTAATGTCCGAACAAGTCTTGGTCAAGGCAAGTGACCGAGGACCTAAAGCTCATCAATCACTTAGAGGGCATATAAGGTATCTAGTAAGCAAAGCATATCGATAAGTATATGTAAACACACGAGAAAAATAAGTGAAAGCATACTATGGTACTTAGAGTATTTTTCAAAATTTTGTTTAAATTTTGTTAAATCAAACCAAGTGCTATGCTAAGTTCGGTCATGCGAACAGATGTTATAAAAAAATAAAAATATTATAATATCAAAAGAGAAATCCTTTACACCACGAGTAGTTACTGCTCGGATGTAATTGTCTGTTAAAAGGAAAAGCTGCCCATGCAGCAAAAAATATATTATCTTGACATCACGAATCGAGGTTCTTGAGGCTGCTAGTCGACTGTGGCCCCAGCATCTTCATTGACACCCTCAATGCCTGTTGTTAGGGATATCTCAGGGGATCCCTGATCCTTCTCCTCCTCTTCTAGGCGGGCAACACACTTCGCCAACTCAGCCTCCCTCATAGGGTCAGGTAGATAAGTAAAGTCAGCCTTGGGGTTGCTTTTCCAGTTAATGTAGAAGCACTGGAACGCTGCTCCCTCGTACTTCTCCAGGTTGCGCGCGTTGGCCTCCTCAAGGTCAGCAACCTCTTTGTGGCTGATTTCCAACTTCGATTGAAGCTTGTGGGCTTCTCGGTAGTTTATCAGTGAGGCTTCTTTGTACTTATCTTTGGAGGCAATAATTTTGGCAACGGAGTCCACTTTCTTCTTCAATTCCTCCTCAAGCTTGGCGATCTTAGCCTCAGCTGCTTGCAACTCTTCAGTGTGCTTGGCTTCAAACACCTTGTGCTGCTTAGCCAGCCTCTCTTCAGCCTGCTTGGCGATCACCTCCTTCGAGCGGCGCCAACTGGTACTCATGGTTAGAATCCCCGCGATCAGAAAATAAAAGTAAAAAGGTTGTTAGTATCTATCAGAGAGATGAATAATCAAACCATAATGGAAGCGAAAGCTTACAGTGAGTAGTTCGTTCAGCCCGCGACTAAGGAGTTGGTCGACTGGGATGGTAGGAGCATTGTTGAAGGATTCCAAACTACGTCGGTGTCTGGACAGTTTCTTTAGCATGTCACTGGCCAAAGTGCAAGTAGAGTTCAAGATCGCCTAGACCAGAGTTTTATCTGGCTGAGTAGCAGGACTTAGGTTGGCAGGAGCTGGAGGATTCTGGTCGGTGGGCGCTGGAGGAGTCTAGTCGGTAGGGCCTGGAGGGGGAGTTGTCTCTTTGGAAGGAGTTGGTGCAGGACGGTCCTCTGTTCGAGCCCTCTTTGCAGATGGGTCACTACAGCCTTCTCCTGCCTAGCGCCTATTCGATTTCTTCATGCTTGCAGGAGTGGCGGTAGTAGGGTTGGTGTACAGGTCGAAGGCTCTCTCGGCAGGCATGTCTGCAAGGAAGGAAACATACGAACAGTCATGCAATATAATTAGAGGTGCTTGCTAAATCAAAGAAATGAGAGAAAATAAATTATAAATAAAATATCCGAGCTACAACTACTGGTCGCTACATTATTTATTGTACTACTGCTACACTCACTCTCTAGCTTGAGGAAGTCTGAATTTAAATTAGGCGTGTATTTAAAGTTGCCATCCCTATCAAATAGATGACAGGGAATGGAAAAATTGTCTAAGAGTGAGAAGTCAGTACCGTTCTCATCCGAAGACTCTAGAGTAGGCTCGAGATGCTTAGAAGCCTTTTGCTTGCCCTTTCCTAGTGGAGCAGGGGCAGCAGTTGCTCGCAAGGTGTTGGAAGGTTCCCTGATAGTCACTCCCGTTGTCCTCCTCCTCGGAGGTTGTGACACATCATGGTGTTGATCGGGAACTTCTTCACCTGTAGCACTCCCCGCAGTTGTTTCCCTCACATCCTGGTGAGGGGCCAAAAGGCCAACCAGCCTTAGATTATTCTCCGTGACCAGCTCTTTGATGCTTTTTTCTATATTGGTCATACTGGCCAGGGATGTTGCTCGTATCTCCATCTCTGGAGTAGGAGCTGGTCGGTGCCATGGACCTGAATAACACCAAGGTTCTAAGGCGTGTCAAGAAAAGTTAAAGGAAATGAATGACCAGTGAATAAATAACTTACCTCCTTTAGTGAAGGCTAGATTGTGGGCGACCAGATCCGTTGTTAAAAAGTACTCCTGGAAGTACTTTCCCACGTTGGACTTGTGGGTAATATCACTCAGGAAAGTGCGAGCAGATTCCTGGTGATAGAAGTGAAAGAACCCCGTGTTGTTTTGGTTGGGGTTGGATTTGAGATCAAACAGATAATTAATCTCGTGTGGCGTCGGAACGGGCCACTTCTTGTGGTTGTAAAGGATATAGAGAGTAGAGAGCATTCTATATCCGTTTGGGGAGATTTGGAAGGGGGCGACCTCGAAATAGTTGGCCACCCCCTGGAAAAATGGATGAAGAGGCAAGGTTGCCCCTACCTCAATATGATATCTCGACCAGGCGCTGAAGGTGCCCCCAGGTAGGTTTGCCCGCTGGTCGATGGATGGTTTGATTAAGGTTACCCCAAGATGTCCGTACTTCTTGAGGTAATTCCCTACCATCCTACATGTAATATTTCTAGGAGGTGCAACGTACCATTCGACCTCTGGTCGAAGGACATCTCGAAGGAGGGTTTTTATTTGGATTTTTGGCTGGGAAGTGTTTTCAGACTGAGGGCTGGTCGATGGATTTTTAGCCCGAGGAGCAGGCTGTTTGGCAGGAGGAGTGGCTATTTTCTTTCTCTTTTGAGCAATGGATTTTACTCGACCCATGTTTGTTGGACTGATCGAAGGTTTATTTAAAGGGTTATGAGAAAAAGGAATTATCGGGATTAGCAGCGAAGGCTGTTCCTGATCTTTGAGTAACTGTGCAAGCAAGTCATCGTCGATCGGCCTCTCACCTCCCCATGGTTTGTGCATGAAAATCTGCGAACAGAGAAGGGGAGATGAGAATCTACGGCCAAAAGACCAAGAAAGCGGAAAATTTGGAATAACATTGCTCGTGTATAAAAGTTAAGCTTTTATACGACCATCAACATTCTAACAAAAACACTAAATTCTATGCGAACAGTTTGTGAAACGGATTAAAGAACAGAAGTGAAAAGTTTTTTCATGAAAAACTTTTCGACTCTGAAAGGGCGGGAAAAACCCTGTTTTTTCTACATGCTTAAAAATCGAATTTTTACTTCGATTTTACGTCCTAAATCAATAATCCTAACTCCCAAGCCAATTCCTGGGCCTCTTGTAGTGTTTTTTCCTTATCTTATTGTGCTCATATCTACATATCCATTTACCCCAAAACGGTTTTTTCCAAGAACATGCAAGAACTCAAAGGCTGAAACAGATATGGTATTTTAGCGACTGAAAAGTTGGAGAAACTTACTTGAATAAAAATTGGAGCAAATTTCTGAGACGCTAAGTGGCTGGGTAGAAATTCCGTGAGTTGTCAAGATCGTCTGAGTTTCTGGGTTTTTTACACTCCGTTCTTCAGTGTTCTTGAGGAGAAAGTGAAAAGTAAAAAGTAAAAAATGATTTTGAGGGGTTATTTATATTGGTCGAAGTGCAGTTACCAAGGTAATGATGATAATTTATTTTTTGAGGTATGGGAAAACGTGATAGCCGTCCAACACCTTTTTGGGAAACTGCAGTTATATGATTGGTTGCCTTTTTCGAGAAGGCATGGATGACTCTGACAGATTTGACAAGGCATACGAAAAGTCAGTTGTCTAAGTTTACTTTATGCTGGTCGCAGTAAAATAAACTTGGGGGGCAAATGTTTACCCAAAAATGACCCCTGATAACATGGCAGGCACATGGCAGCTTTAGGTGGATGCATCCTAAACAGCCCTCGACCAGAAAGTTGTTGATTTGTCAAGCATCATACTTATATGCGACCAGCCTGATCGCATACTTCCTTTTACTACCTTTATTCATGCAAATATATAATTATGTATTAATTGTAATTTCTTTTATTACCTAGATACGCAAGTCTTAATGGTAATTAATGCCCGTTGGCCCATGTAATCTTCTTGAGCCTATAAATAAGAATAAAAGGGTTCAAGGAGAGGGACTTTTGGAACTTTTGGTCTTTGTACTCTGAGAGAAAAATAGAGTGTGATTATTCACTGAAGTTGTAATCTTCCCAAGGCTGGTGAAACTCATGAACCCTAGTTCATTGATCACAATATTTGGAATTCTACATCAATAAGAACATTAAGTGGACGTAGGTCATTACCATCCAATTGGGGCCGAACCACTATAAATCATTTGTGTCATTTATTTTTCCATTTGATTTTTCTTCTTGATTTCATCTCATTTCATATCATTTATCTGAGTCCGTATTGTTGACTAATTTGAGGGTCAACACATGGTATTGACTAATAAATCAAGAACGGTCTGGGTGTGTTTACGCAAGCCAACAAAGATTAGATCTAATCAACATCTGCATTGAATGAATCATAATGAGCATTAATGCTAGACCAACCTCAAGTGCGATGAAAACTAAAAGTGCTTGTCTAGCCTATGGCTAGTCACTTAGAGCCAGGGCCAGAGGGCCCAGGTGACTGCTTCGTCACATGGCTATGGGTGCTGAGCCCTAGTGACTTACTCATCAGTCACTCATCTGTTTAAGTTAGTTACTTACTCATCAGTCACTCATCTATTTAAGCTAGTGACTTACTCATTAGTCACTCATCTAGTTAAAGTTAGTGACTTACTCATCAGTCACTCATCTGTTTAAGTTAGTGACTTACTCATCAGTCACTCATCTATCTAAGTTAGTGACTTACTCATCAGTCACTCACCTGTTTAGGGCTAAAATCCCCATCATGGTCAACGATACCTCAAAGTGATATTCACTCATCTGTTCAGGGCTATAAGCTCTGTATGATTATCATGATCATCATTTGATATTATTTACATGCAGTAATGAGTTTTCTTGCTGGGCTTTGGCTCATGGGTGCTATATGGTGCAGGTAAAGGGAAAGAAGAGCTCACGCAGCCTTGAGTGGAGAGCTTAGGTGGTGATGTGTACATATGCGGCCGCTTGACCACCATGGCTAAGGAGATTCTCGAAGGAACTAGGGGGTTAACCCTATTTTTGCCGCTTAGGTCGGCGGGTTGTAATTTTCACACTGTAATGACCATTTTGGATTGTAAATAACTTGTAAACGTTTTATGGGCCAATGAAATTTTTTATGTTTTAAATAAAATATATCCTTTCCTTTTGATTGGTTTTTCACCTTAACCTGTTAATAACACTTAGATGCACGTTTACAACCAAAGAACTCGATTAGCGATTTAAGCACGGTTCAAAGTTCACAGTAACGATCTTGGAGTAACCAGGGCGTTACACTGATAACGATAATATGATGTATTTATGGTACTTGAGACTAGGTCACATTGGCTATGATAGGTTTCAAAGAATTACAAAGAACGGGCCTTTGAGGGAACTCATCTTAGGTGTATTACCTATCTGTGAATCTTTTCTAGAAGGAAAACTTACCAAGCGTCCATTCTCTGCAAAGGGTAATAGGGCCAAATAACCACTTGGACTTGTGCATTCAGATGTTTGTGGACCTTTGAATGTACAAGCCAGGGGTGATTTTGGGTATTTTGTCACTTTCATTGACGATTACTCTAGATACTCAGTCTGTACCTAATGCATAGGAAATCAGAAACATTTTCAAAGTTTTAGGAATTCTTAGCAATGGCTCAAAACCAATTAGGTAAAATGTTAAAGATCTTGCGATCTAATAAGGGTGAAGAATATTTGGATATTCAGTTCCAAGATCATTTAACTGAACTTGGGATTTTATCACAACTTACTGCCCCAGGTACTCTGCAACAAAATGGGGTAGCAGAATGCCAAAACAGAACTTTATTGGAAATGGTTAGATGCATGCTTAGTTACTCAACTCTACCAACTTCGTTCTGGGGACATGAAATTGAAACCACAAATGACATTCTCAATGTCGTGCTATCTAAATCAATCCCCAAAACACCTTTAGAACGATGGAATGGACGTGAACCTAGTTTACGCCATTATAGAATCTAGGGGGGTCACGTCCATGTCCTGAGGAAAAAGGAAGGAAAGCTAGAACCGTGAACTGAAGTTTGCATGTTTGTTGGCTATCCTGAAGGTACTTGGTGTAACGCCCTAAACTCCAGGGACCGTTACGGTGCGCATTTTAAATAGTGCTAAACTCGCTAACCGAGTCATTTGGCCATAATCGTGTAACTAAGTATGATTAGCGGTTTAGGGATTAAAAATTTCGATTAAGATGTAACGTTTCACTAGAACACTAACTGTATACATTGGGATCCCAAAAATATAATTTAAAGGTCTATTACAAGAAAATATTTACAACCAGCCGATCTAAGCGGCAAAACAGGGTTTAACCCTAGTTCCTCTTTCAAACCTCGACCGTGGCGGTCGAGCAGCCGCATATATACACATCGTCACCTAAGCTCTCCAACTCAAGGATGGTCCAGCTTTCTTTTGCCATTACCTGCACCACATAGCACCCATGAGCTGAAGCCCAACAAGAAAACTCAATATGCTCATGAACAATCATATCATGATATCAAATCACATCTGGCATGCCTAGCAAATATAGCTCAATTCAAGCATGCAAATAATCTCATATAATGCTGGGGAATCAAGGATAAGAAATCCTGCCCTCCTGATTGGATGACTATCAAGTCAATCCTAATCAGATGAGTAATTTAACACTTGAGGTTCTGGTAAACCATACTGAGTGACTGACAAGCAAGTCACTACGGGGCTCAGCACCCAAAGCCATGCAAATGATGATCAGAATGATCATACATAGCTTATAGCCCTGAACAGATGAGTGAATATCACTGTGAGGTTCTGTTAAACCATAATGAGCGACTGACAAGCAAGTCACTATGGGGTTCAGCACCCATAGTCGTGTGACGGAACCGTCACCTGGGCTTTCTCGCAATGGCTCTAATCAAATGAGTGACTGATGGGTAAGTTACTAGCTTAAACAGATGAGTGACTGATGGGTAGGTCACATAAGCGCTTTTAGTTTTCATCGAACTTGAGGTCGGTCCGGCATTAATGCTCATGTTGAATCATCCAAATGCAGATGTCGATTAGATCTAATCTTTTATCGACTGTGCGTTCATGATGCTTATGCTGTTTCTGGCTCTTAGGTCGATAACACGCGACCAATGCCAAACCTGATTAGTCAGGGCCATGCAAAAGTAAGGAATGCTACCAAACATATATCATATGTCAAATATCCAACACAGGGCATTCATCATGCTTACTTAAAAATTACTAGCATACTTGGAATCATGCACAAACAAAGAGACTCAAGCTCTGATCAATCTCATATTCAATATTCATGGCATGCCCTAATCACATGTTTCTCGTGTATCACATGCTTCACATTTGAACATCCAACATGCATCAAGAATAACCATGCATGTCACACATGGGGTGTAGTTTTCTTACCTTTTGTCCAAGCACATGTTACCAATAAACGATCCACAAGCACGATACTTCCACCAAGCCTCTAGTGATAACCTAGTCTCAACCACAAGTGATGATCCAATGAGTTCATGTAACTACCCAAATTTACTAATAAGGCTTAAGGGCCTTGATTAGTGTGCCGGGAGGGAATAATTGGAATTTATGCGATTTAATGATTATAAGTATGTTATATGACTATTTGAATATTTGAGATGCATGACTATGTGTATTAGTATGCATGTAGGCCCTGATTAGGTTAGAAGGGAATAATCGTAATTTTGGGCCCGTTGAGGGCATAATTGTATATATATGTGATAAATTGTCGAGACCACATTATTATGTGGATATATTTTTTATCTGTGATTCGAGACGATCCTAGTGAGCGGGTTAGCGAAAAAGTCACGGCAGGGATTTATACCCGGCTCGGGGTGAGCCGTGGGGTATAAATGGGAATTTAGAGAATATGTTGGGGTCAATTTTGACATTGAGGAATATAATTGGTGAATAATTAGGTATCGGGAAGTAAGCGGAAAATAATAGAGACACTCAAGGAATTAGCAGGAATTGGGTGAAATGACCAAAATGCCCCTAGGTGGATTAAAAGGTTTAAGAAACTATGGGAGGGTATTGTGGTCATTTGGTTTATAAAGGATAGGTATTATTCAGGCTTTATGCCTTAGTGGAATTTGTAGAAGGGGCTAGAATTCTGAAGAAAAGAAAAAGAAAGAAAAAGAAGGAAAGAAAGGGAATTGGAAGTCTACTCTTTTCTCTCTCTCGATTCAAGTTTTCTTCACCATTTCTTGGGTTCCTTTGGAGCCAAAACTCAGGAGGAGTTTGGGTAAGAGCTAGAGGCTAGGCTTCCTGTACTAGCTTGAGGAATTGGTAGAGCAATCCATCCATTTGAGGTAAGACTTTGAGGTTTCCTTTGGTTTTTGGTTTTGAAGTTGAACTAAGTTTTCTAAGCTGAATTTGGTGGGGAATTCTAGGGAAATTGGAGCTGAGCTGTGAGGAGGTGAAGGCCAAGCTTGTGAGGAGGACAGCCTAGGCTAAACTCATCCAGCAAAGGTAAGGGATTCTAGTTTGAACTTTGTGGTTTCAGTGGCTGTTTTGCTGAGTTTTTGAATTCTAGGTTCAGCTATGGTGAAATCTTGGATTAGGGGTGCATGTGCTTAAGTTTTGTATGGTTGGGGTGCTTGGGATGAGTTAGACATGTTAGTAAGTTTGATTCTAAGTTTGGTTGAAGTTTGGAGAAGTTTTGGTAAGGTTTGGCTCGGGGAAAGTCGAAGGAGGGAAAAACAGCATTTGCTGTCCTGTGACTAGCGCTACAGCGCTAGCCTTTGGGCACTGTAGCGCTAGGCCATATACCCTTGAATGATTTTGGGCTCTGTTTGTAGTGCTCTAGCGCCCTCCTTAGAGCGCTCTAGCGTTACCCTATTTCCAGAAAAGGGTTTTTGAGTTATTTTCAAGGGTTTTTGCCCGGGGGTTCGGGGTTCGATTCCACCACCCCGTTTGGTGGAATTAGAGCTTCCCGAGGGCTTGGGATTGGTCCCGAGGCTAGGTTTTGGACTTGAGGTTTGGTGATGATTTTGATCTATGGTTGTGATTAGGTGTGCGCTAGGGCTCAAGAGGGATCGTGCTTGGGGATCAAACCGAACAAAGCTAGCAAATCTAAAGGTAAGAAAACTGCACCTGGTTATGTGTTTGTGATGGGAATAAGTGCTCCCGATATCTGTGTAATGCCATAGATGGTATTATTCCATGGGACATGTGAAAAACGACCTAAGGGTGCCGTGTACAATATTTGCGCACAAGGTGCGACTTGGCCACTTGTAGCCGAGGACAACTTAATATTCACTGAGCTCGGTTTAAGCGGGTCGGAGTCAGTGGGATAAATAGAGGGTGCGGCCTAAGGGCGCTAACCCTAGTAATCATTTGTGAATTGATTATTGATATGAAATGATATGTTTGATTTGATGAGTACTTGGTTATCATGGATGCTTAGACTGTTGAGAACATGTTTATGTGTATGAGATATTGGATTGCCTGTTGATTGATTATGCTCTGTTGTTGTGTTTTCATGCTGGGCCTTGGCTCACGGGTGCTATGTGGTGCAGGTAAAGGCAAAGGCAAGTTGGACCAATCCTGAGATGGAGTGCTGCGGGGCTGAATGTACATAGCCAGCTATTCAGCCGCCATGGCCGAGGAGTGGATCAGGACAAGGAATACCTAATAGTCTGTTTTGCCTTAGAATGGCTAATTACTGTATGTTAATCTTGAACCTTTGTAAATGGTTATAATCTTATTATTATGGGATCCCGTGTAAAAAGAAAATGTTATTTATAAGAAATGCGGCTTTTGAGACCAAAATCTTTTAACCCTAGTTCCATTGTAGTTTCAGTAACACGTTTTTAATTAAATGACTTGATTAGCAAGTCCAACACCTTTATAAATGACTTGATTGGCTATCCAGGGCGTTGCAGTTCAAGTTCTAAAACCAATCCTGAAACCAAGACCTAGCCTCCGAGACATCCAATCCCACTAAACCAAGTAGTAGGAATGATCTCGAGGCCTAAGGTTTGAGTTCCCAAGCTTAAAACATCCTTTCAGCCATAAATACCCTCAAGCGTCATGGCCCCAAAACCCTGAGCTGCAACCCCCAGCCAAAACAAGAACACCAGGGGCAAGTGTCGCGGCCCCCAGCCCACACACAACCTTCCACCTACTTCTTTGAGCTTGGGTCGCGGTGCCCAAGAACAGGGCCGCAGCCCAACCTCGGACCAGCCATTTTTCCCCGTTTTCATCCTTTTAAAACCTTCCAAAAACATATCCAAACATCTCCAAACTCAAAAATCAAAGTTCCCAAACATCCCCATGATCCAAAACCAACAAAACCCAAATCTCAAATCAGTCAAAAACTCACAAAATACAAAATCCAATTCAAGCTTAAAAACTTTAAAAACTTAGAACTTAAAACTTGAATTACCTCTGATTGAGTTGTTTCCAACTAAATCCTCCGTCTAATAAGCTTCTAATATTTCCTATGATCACTATGCCTCGATCCTCGCTTGAATCCGAGTCCTAGAACTCAAGTTTCCTTCGAAAATGCGATCGGGAGACAAAAATGGAACTTAGAGAGAGAGAGAGAGAGAGAACGTTCTGAACATTCTTTTTTATTTCTTAAAAGGTTACTTCAAGCTTAAGTAGCCTCAACCCAATCCTAACACTCGGGGTCCCGAAAACACCCCCGAGGACAAAATAGTCAAAACCTCCAAAATTTCCCCCTGATCTTACTAACTCCCAATTTATCATCAAATATTGATTCCCATTACCCAATAACCCGTTAATGCTCTAAACACCCCTTGACTCACTCTGAGTTAAGAATAAATCCCGTTGTGACTTCCCCATTAGCTTACCTCCTAGGATCGTCTCGCACTGAGTAACCCTAGCATAACCAAATAATAATAAAGCACCACACACATATCACATATATGCCAAATATGCCCAAAATGGCCAAAATATGAAAATCACCCAATTAATCATAAATGAGTTCATATGCATATTTTATACACCTAAACATGCATATTATCATTTAATAGCATATTAAATCAATTATGGCCCTCCCAACCTCTTAATCAAGGTCCTAAACCTTATTAGGAAATTTGGGGCATTACAACTATCCCCTCCTTACAGAAATTTCGTCCTCAAAATTTACCTGAACTGCCGGAATATCAATTCCGCACAATTGATCCCAGTTTTCCCAGGTCATTTCCTTGACCTCACTGTTTCTATAACATACCTTAACCCAAGGTATAATTTTGTTCCTCAGAACTTTATTCTTCCTGTCTCATATCTGGACTGGCTATTCTTTACTTAATACCTTAGTCTCAATCTCCAGATTCTCATAACTCAACTTATGAGTTTCTTTCAACCCACGTCCTCAGCATGGAAATACAAAATACATTGTTCACAACTGACAGTGCCAAAGATAAGGTCGAACCAAAGTCAACTTGACCAGTCCTATTTAGGACTCACACTGTTATACTACTCTAGGGCTCAACTTGCCCTTAACTCCTCACCCATTTCCATGGTGATACTTTTAAGGAAGATACAATCCTCTACTTGGAACTCCATGTTCCTGCTTTTCAATTCAGTAAAACTTTCCCACTTACTCTAAGAAGTGAGCATCCAAGCTCCAACCTCTAATAATCTCAATGGTCCCCTGTAATGCCCTACCTCCTTAGAGCCGTTACTAAGTGTGTTTAAAATTGTGCTATCAACTCGCTAATCGAGGTTTTAACTCAAAACGTGTCACTAAGCCATGATTAAAGAGAAAACATTAGAGAAAGTAGTTTTTCACAATTAATTATAAAAATTTACATTTGGGATCCCAAAACATAGTTTAGAAAATATTTACAACACAAAACTGATCAGAGTCGACTAGACGACAAAATCTAAGTTCATTTACAAGCATCTCCCAAAATCCCCTAGCTGTGACAGCCAGGCTGGTCGGACATGTACACGCCGCCTCACGCCAGCTGTGCTCATGGTTGGTTGATCTTCTCTTTCCCCTTACCTGCACCACAGAGCATCTGTGAGCCGAAGCCCAGCAAGAAAACCCATAACAGATAACATATGCAATACATGACTCAAACATATAAGCAGGCCACCAATGGCTAAACACGTACGGCCTAGCCGTCCCAGGCGTTTACCAAACCCTGGGTTCGCGGGCCATGCCGTTAGGATATCCCAGGTATCTTGTTAGGAACTCGCCCTGGCAACTTGCACCCCACGTGCTCAATGCCACTCCCGGCCTCTTGTCGTTCTCGGCCTTGCACTCATTGTGCTTGACGCCGTTCTCGGCCCCATGCCGTTCCTGGTCTACACCGTTCCCGGCTCTTGCCGATCACACATATAATATCAAACACGATATAGCAACAAGCACATAATTCAAACATAAACAGATAAAGAGCCATGCTCTGCAATTCTAGCATATAGGGCTCGGCCCTGCATATCATTTCCATTCAACACATTGGGCTCAGCCCTGCACACAAGCTCTATGGGAACAGGGGTTTTCTTACCTGAGTTCCGAGCTTCCTGAGCACCGATGCCCCGAGCACAGTCCACTAACGTGAGCCTCGCCGAAATCCTAGTCACAACACATAACAATATCCGACCATCAAATTCCAACCCAACAAATAACCACAAACCGTAACCCTAACCTCCGGAATCTTGAATTCTATCAATCCGAATGATAAAATCCATCCCGAGCCTTACCCTTTAAGTTCCCAAGTCAAAAATATCATTAAAATCCTCACTGACACTAAGGGTCGCGGCCCCACCCTCTAGAGCCGCGACTAGCTCTCCACTGACCACCACGCGAGCCGCGGCGCGCTCGAATTTTCTCAGCCTCCCATGGCTGCGCACGCATGTGGGCCGCGACACACCCCTCCTAGGGTCGCGGCTCCATACGACGAACCCAGATTTTCCATCAGTTTTTCATCCCTTCTTCAAGCCAATTACCACCAAAACCAAGCTAAGACTCCTAAATATTCAACAAAATTACTCCAGCACAGAAACAACATCAAAACCTCATCAAAGTATGCTCCAAAACTTAGCTAAAACACCCAAAGATTAAGCAAGCTTAGCTACATGCAATCCTCTAGAACCAGCAGAAAGTTAAAGACTAGACTTTAATGTTTAGAGCTTACCTTGCTGAGCTTAATCTCAGAATTTTGATCCTCAATCCCAAAGCTTCAAGCTCCTAAAGCATCCCAGCTGAAATCCCTTCAATTCCTTGGTAATTCCTTTAGGTTTCCTCTTGAATTCCACCTTAGAGAGTGTAAGAGAAAGGAGAGCAAAAGCTAACTTCAGTTCTTAGGAGAGTATGAGTCGGTTTCTCAAGGTTTCTAAACAGTTCCTTTCATTTATTTGTTTTATATAACTTAAGTCTAAAGGTTACCTCAAGGCTCGGGGTGTCAAAACGTCCCCGAGGGCAAAAATGGTAAATTCCCAAAATATTCCCACCTAGGCATTCTATCCTCAAATATATCTCCAAATATTTATTTCCATGTCCCGATAATCCCATAACTCAACTAATACCCGAATTACCCCTCGACTCGCCCCGAGTCCGAATCTCAACCCCGTTGTGACTCTCTGGCCAACTGCTCCTCAGGACTGTCTCGGATCGTGCTGTACAGACATATCACACATATACAACATATATTTCATTTATCACATTTATGCCCCCAATATCCAGACGGGGCCCACATGCGCATTTAACTCAATTAAACATGCATCATAATCATATATACACATAAATTCACATATAAGCAAATTAAACCACTTATTGCCCTCCAGGCACACTAATCAAGGCCCTAAGCCCGATTAGCAAATTCGGGTCGTTACATCCCCTGAACCATCTCATGATCCAGATATAACATCTCACCCATCTCATTCCAATAAATGGGTGACAAACATGCTCTACCATACCTTATCTCATAAGGTACCTTTTCAACACTGGATAACTCTCTCTTTGATTAACATCAATCTGAGGACAATGAACTGTACTGAATCCCATCTATATACTCATCACCTTCCTTAACCCTTCCATGACCTGGAAGTAAAAATAAGGTCTCCATCTGATAAAATAGACCTTGAATTCTCAAGAAGGCATACTATCTCTCTCTCTCAAAGAGATCTGAATATTGATTAGCTATATTACTTGTCCTTACTGATAGAAATGAACTCACTTGAAATACTGGTCCATGATGACCCAATGCCAACTCATAATGACCCACTAACCTGGGCAAACCCACTGCGAAACCCATTGCGATGCTTTCTTATTCCCGTTATAAAATACTCAAAGGCTACAATAGCCCCACTGATTTCTGATACTCTGACTTGACCTGCTAACAGGTTAAGAACTTTGCCACGTATTCCATTATGTCCCTCTCCATCCCAGACCATTAATATAAAGCTTTCAAACCCTGGTATACTGTCATGATGCCTGAATGAAGAGAATAAAAGAGAAACATGAGATTCATCCAGAACCTCCCAATTAATCTCAGTGTCCATCAGATTCCAAATCCGATTTCTATACCACAACAAATTCATACCTGACACTGCAAAATCCTTAGCTAATCCAGCTAAGACTTTCCACTCAATCTTTTCTATCTGTGGTTCACTTAATTGTTTTCCTTTTGATCTTCTCTGAGATAATAATCTCAAACATAAAACTTGCCACCTGGCCAACCAGAAACTCTACTCTAGTTCTGGTCAGATACTTTAACCCACATGTTGCCTAACCAATCGCATTTCTTTGCCACTGAGGTGTCATAACCACCTACTAACTGATTCTGATATGCAAGAAGACTCAGAACTCTTTTCCCAAGGCACCTGTAATATCCTTACCACCCAAGGAAACTCCTACCCCTAAGGCATTCCTTGACCTTGGCAAATCTTCGCAAAGAATACACCACAATACCATCGTCCAAGACGATCACAAATCCCATTCAAATAAACCTTTGAATGCTCTGTTCATCTGACTCACAAACACTTGGCATTAAACAAATTCTCAAAACCTACTCAGCACTCCCAGTGCTCTTATCTGGTACACACACAGTCCTCTGTATAACTTTCTCCCTGGTCTCTAACTGGTACTACCCAGGTCCAAGATCGACCTTAGAGAATTCCATCTTACTCAATAACTGAGTCCTTTAAATCTTACAACTCTACTGAGCCATTCAATATAGTGCCCTAAAACCTGTTTCCATTCCTGGCACCAATCAAATCACCATTTTATTTTCTTCACATAAAGGAACCCTGGCAAATCCCCTGGAAGCACATCCAGAAACTCACAGACTAATCCAGTCTATCCTGACTCCACTGGCACAATCCAAGTGGTATCCACCGCACTAGCTAAAAGTTCTATGCATCGCTCTGCAATAAAACTCTAGCTCTCAATACAGATGTCATCAGCATACCAACTCTATGCACAGTGCCAACTGCCATAAGGCTTTCTGCTCTCAAGCCCAAGAAATACTATTCTTTATTTGCAATTTAGCATTGCCCCATACTTGGCTAACCCTTCCAAAACTATAATCATCTCAAAATCAATCATAACCAACCTTATCATATCAACCGATGAGTCCTTTCCACAATAATTCACCTCATCTCTTCAATCACCAGTACAGTATTACTTTCCCATCATAACATAACCATGTGCTCTGCATATTATCTTTATGCTTCTCTATATGCAACAAACAAGGGACCATCATGGCACTAAAACCATTCAGCATAACTAAAAAATCAGAACTAGAAAACTAACCTGCCACCCCTGAGGAACTAGTCTCAGTCTCAGACTCTGACTGCCTCGGAATAAACACTCGAGCTGGAGTCGAGCTGTCCATCCCCTTTTGCTTATTCTCTCCTAGCCTTGGGCAATCCTTCTTGAAATGCCCAACCATGTCACATAAGAAACATGCCTTTGCTCGGCATTCTCCCAGATGATGTCTCTTGCACCGAGTGCATATTGCATAAATTTTCTTCCAGCTTTCATTCTTGCTTGCTCCAATAAGTGGAGATACCACTATCTGAGCTCCGTGCTCTCTGACACTCTTCTTCTCATTTCTTATGCTCTCAACAGCAAGAGCCTTCTCTGCCACATAAGCATAGGTAGAGATTTCATGCACTGGGGCAACTCTAATGCCCCGAGCTATTCCAGGATTCAATCCCTGAACAAACTTTTCCTTCCGAGCAAAATTTATGGGTACCTTGTCAAAAGCGAACCTGGCCAACCCATCAAATCTATTAACATACTTGGTTACTGATGCCTTTCCCTGAACGAGATTCACAAACCCATTCATCTTAGATGTCTTGGATACATCACAATAATACTTCTCATTAAACAGTTGCCTAAATTCTTTCCAATCCATCACAACTGTGTCTCGTGTCTGGGAAACTACTTCCCACCACGTCCAGGCATCATCCCGCAATACAAACGTAGCACAAATCACCCTATCATGACCTACCAGCCCCATACTGTCAAGAATGGAACTGATCATGCCCATCCATTGCTCAGCTCTAAATGGATCTAGGCCTCCCTCGAAGACTGGAGGGTAATACTCCTGGAATCTTCCACAGAGAAATTCACGTATGTTCTCAACCCCAGGCTGAGCCAAGGATGATGCCACTCCTGGCATAACCAAGGAAGAAGTGCTGCCCAACAGATTCTGCTCTTGCTTCAAACACCTGATCTCTTCCTCATGCCTCTGCAATCTTGATTACAAATCTGTGAACATCTGCTGAAAATTCATAGGAGCAGATGAAGAACTAATACCCTGGCTGTAACTCCCAGCCTCATTATAACCACCACCAGGTCTCATTATTTGCCTTGGATATAAACCTGCTGATTGAATTTGTAGTCAATAACTTGACCCATTAAATATGATGAGCATATCAAGAGCTTTCCCCATGGAATCAATCCTACCACACCACATTCACAAATCACTTGCAGTGCTAAAAACATGCCCATGGAATTCATACATTAATCATAATCCCTGCTTTTCCAACATTCATATCATGCCTCCAACTCCAGCATGCAAATATCAATATTATATATTCATGGAGCAGGTAATCATATGATCACATTCATATATATATTCACGGAGCATATAATCATATAGTCAAGAGCAAAGCTCTATCAGAATCTCATGCTCCCTAATACAACGTTCACGTAAAGCATTTACATTCTATTTAAGAAGTTAAGCACATAACTACAGAACTAGTTACCATTCCCTAAGTAAAGCTATCTTAAGTGACGAGTGTACATGCCCAGCTTGTCTTCAGGAACTCAGAAACCTTGACAGGCTCTGATACCAAATTATAACGCCCTAAACTCCAGGGATTGTTATGATGCGCATTTTAAACAGTGCTAAACTCGCTAACCGAGTCATTTGGCCATAATCGTGCAACTAAGTATGATTAGCGGTTTAGAGATTAAAAATATTGGTTAAGATGTAACATTTCACTAGAACATTAACTGTATACATTGGGATCCCAAAAATATAATTTAAAGGTCTATTACAAGAAAATATTTACAACCAGCCGATCTAAGCAGCAAAACAGGGTTTAACCCTAGTTCCTCTTTCAAACCTCGACCGTGGCGGTCGAGTAGCCGCATATGTACACATCATCACCTAAGCTCTCCAACTCAAGGATGGTCCAACTTTCTTTTTCCTTTACCTGCACCACATAGCACCCGTGAGCCGAAGCCCAGCAAGAAAACTCAATATGCTCATGAACAATCATATCATGATATCAAATCACATCTGACATGCCTAGCAAATATAGCTCAATTCAAGCATGCAAATAATCTCATATAATGCTGGGAAATCAAGGATAAGAAATCCTGCCCTCCTGATTGGATGACTATCAAGTCAATCCTAATCAGATGAGTAATTTAACACTTGAGGTTCTGGTAAACCATACTGAGTGAGTGACAAGCAAGTCACTATGGGGCTCAGCACCCAAAGCCATGAAAATGATGATCAGAATGATCATACATAGCTTATAGCCCTGAACAGATGAGTGAATATCAATGTGAGGTTCTGTTAAACCATAATGAGCGACTGACAAGCAAGTCACTATGGGGTTCAGCACCCATAGTCGTGTGACGGAACCGTCACCTGGGCTTTCTTGCAATGGCTATAATCAAATGAGTGACTGATGGGTAAGTTACTAGCTTAAACAGATGAGTGACTGATGGGTAGGTCACACAAGCGCTTTTAGTTTTCATCGAACTTAAGGTCGGTCCGGTATTAATGTTTATGTTGAGTCATCCAATGCAGATGTTGATTAGATCTATTAATTTATTGGCTTTGCGTTCATGACGCTTATGCCGTTTCTGTCTCTTAGGTCGATAACACACGACCAATGCCAAACCTGATCAGTCAGGGCCATGCACAAGTAAGCAATGCTACCAAACATATATCATATGTCAAATATCCAACACAGGGCATTCATCATGCTTACTTAAAAATTACTAGCATACTTAGAATCATGCACAACAAAAAGAGACTCAAGCTTTGATCAATCTCATATTCAATATTCATGGCATGCCTTAATCACATGTTTCTCGTGCATCATATGTTTCACATTTTAACATCCAACATGCATCAAGAATAACCATGCATGTCACACATGGGGTGCAGTTTTCTTACCTTTTGTCCAAGCACAGGTTACCAATAAACGAGCCACAAGCATGATACTTCCACCAAGCCTCTAATGATAACCTAGTCACAACCACAAGTGATGATCCAATGAGTTCAAGTTTTAAAACCAATCCCAAAACTAAGACCTAGCCTTTGAGACATCCAATCCCACTAAACCAGGTAGTAGGAATGATCCCGAGGCCTAAGGTTTGAGTTCCCAAGCTTAAAACATCATTTCGGCCATAAATACCCTCAAGCGCCGCGGCACCAAAACCCTGAGCTGCGACCCCTATCCAAAACAAGAACACCAGGGGCGAGCATCGCGGGGCCCCATACCTAGTGCCGTGGCCCCCAGCCCACACACAGCCTTCCACCTACTTCTTCGAGCCTAGGCCGCGGCCCAACCTCGGACCAGCCATTTTTCCCCGTTTTCAACCTTTTAAAACCTTCCAAAAACATATCCAAACATCTCCAAACTCAAAAATCAAAGTTCCCAAACATCCCCATGATCCAAAACCAACAAAACCCAAATCTCAAATCAGTCAAAAACTCATCAAAATACAAAGTCCAATTCAAGCTTAAAAACTTTAAGAACTTAGAACTTAAAACTTGAATTACCTCTGATTGAGTTGTTTCCAACTAAATCCTCCGGGTAATAAGCTTCTAATCTTTCCTAGGATCGCTATGCCTCAATCCTCGCTTGAATCCGAGTCCTATAACTCAAGTTTCCTTCGAAAATGCGATCGGGAGACGAAAATGGAACTTAGAGAGAGAGAGAACGTTCTGAACGTTCTTTTTTATTTCTTAAAAGGTTACTTCAAGCTTAAGTAGCCTCAACCCAATCCTAACACTCGGGGTCCCGAAAACACCCCCGAGGACAAAATAGAAAAACCTCCATAATTTCCCCCTGATCTTACTAACTCCCAATTTATCATCAAATATTGATTCCCATTACCCAATAACCCGATAATGCTCTAAACACCCCTTGACTCATTCCAAGTTAAGAATAAATCCCGTTGTGACTTCCCCACTAGCTTACCTCCTAGGATTGTCTCGCACTGAGTAACCCTAGCATAACCAAATAATAATAAAGCACCACACACATATCACATATATGCCAAATATGCCCAAAATGGCCAAAATATGAAAATCACCCAATTAATCAGAAATGAGTTCACATGCATATTTAATACACCTAAACATGCATATTATCATTTAATAGCATATTAAATCAATTTTGGCCCTCCCGGCCTCCTAATCAAGGTCCTACACCTTATTAGGAAATATGGGGCATTACACTTGGGGTGGACTTTTCTATAGTCATTCAGAAAAGAAAGTGTTTACTTCTATGAATGCTACTTTAATGGAAAATGACTATGTCCAAAACTTCAAACCATGCAGCAAAGTAGTTTTAGAGGAGATGGTTAAATAATTGACTCCAACCAATCTTCCATCGTCATCAATGCGAGTTGATGATGAAATTCCCACTCTTCATGTCCAACTGATGCAAGTCGATTTAAATGAAGAAAGTACCACTGGTCCTGAGCAAACAGTCACAGTGCGTCGTCGTAGTATGAGGGTTTATAGGATCCCAATTTGCTATGGTTGGGATGGTGAAACCAATATGGTTGTGTGTGACACTAGTGATGATGATTCATTGTCTTTTAAACAGGCAAGGGATAGCTCTAAAAAGGAACTATGGCTCGAAGCCATGAAACAGGAAATGGATTCCATGTACTCAAATTCCGTCTGGGATCTTGTGGAAGCACCTAGTGACTTTAGGGCCATTGGGTGCAAGTGGATCTACAAGAAGAAATGAGGTGTTGATGGAAATATCGAGACTTATAAAGCTTGATTAGTGGCAAAGGGTTATACCCAAAGAGATGGCGTGGACTATGAAGAAACTTTTAGTCCGGTAGCCATGCTCAAGTCCATACGCATCCTCCTATCCATGGCAACTGCTCTCTACTATGAGATCTGGAAAATGGACGTCAAGACAACTTTTCTTAATGGGAAGCTTGACGAAGTAATTTATATGGATCAGCCAGAAGGATTTAAAGTAGCTGGACAAGAAAGAAAAGTTTGCAAGTTGAATAGGTCTATTTATCGACTTAAGCAAGCTTCTCATTCTTGGAACCGTAGGTTTGATGAAATAATCAAAACCTATGGCTTTGAAAAAAATATTGATGAGCCTTGTGCTTACCAACTGAAGGCAAATCAAATAGTGTTATTCCTGGTTCTTTATGTAGATGATATCTTACTCATTGGAAACAATGTTATGAAATTGTCAGATGTGAAGAATTGACTAAGCTCTCAATTCCAGATGAAGGATTTGGGTGAAGCAAGTTATGTTCTAGGTATCCAGATCATTAGGGATAGAAAGAACAATCTCTTAGCTCTATCTCAAGCAGCTTACATAGATAAAGTGCTTGAACGATTCTCAATGACAAATTCCAAGAAAGGATGTTTACCGTCCTACCATGGAATTCATCTTTCAAAGAAGCAGTCTCCCCAGACTCCTGAAGAGGAAGATGCAATGAGAAAAGCTCCTTACGCATCTGCAGTTGGAAGTCTGATGTATGCTATGTTGTGTACTAGACCAGATATCTTCTATGTAGTGGGAGTAGTGAGCAGGTATCAGTCAAACCTAGGACCGGAACATTGGATTGCAGTTAAGCATATCCTGAAGTATTTAAGGCAGACTAGGGATTATATGTTAGTCTACAAGGGTGGTGTTCTGAACCCTGTAGGCTACACCGATTCAAATTTTCAGACTGACGTCGATGACAGGAAGTCTACTTCTAGAATGGTGTTTACTCTTGGGGGTGGAGTTGTGATATGGAGAAGCGTAAAGCAGTCTGCAATCTCAGATTCCACCATGGAGGCCGAGTACATAGCCTCGTCAGAAGCAGCTAAAGAAATAGTCTGGCTAAAGAAGTTTTATTCGGATCTTGGTGTTATTCCAGAAATGGATAAATCGCTTGTGTTGTTTTGTGGCAATACATGAGCGATAGCCAACTCGAAAGAACCTCGTATTCATAAGAGGAGTAAGCATATAGAAAGGCAGTATCACATTATTCGAGAATTTGTGGCCAGGGGAGATGTGAAGGTTATGAAGATTGCATCTCAAGACAATCTTCCAAATCCGCATACAAAGACACTACCAGAAGCTACATTTGATAAGCATATCAAGGAAATGGGATTAGTAGAATTAAGGCATTAGTTTCAATTAGTGCAAGTGGGAGTTTATTAGGGTTTTATGCCCTAATTAAAACCCTATTTCTTTGTAATCTCATTTATTATCAATAAAATAATAGAAATCATTTTTTGACTTGGTCAATCACTTTGCTCACATGTTTTATTTTCATGATTATTTGTTTAATATAAACTTCTATTAAATCTTGAGCATATAGTTAATCATATTTATAGTGACATAATCACAGTGGAATATAAATATGATTATATGTTCAAAATAAGTTAGTCCTAAGATAAGTCAGTGCACAGGATTTACACTAACTTGCCAATCTACGATATGATCTACTTACACATTGTAGTGTTATGTTCTTTCCAGAACATTAGAAAAGTAGATAAGATCAAATGTATTTGTTGCATCAGACTGGACCAATATTGACAGATGATAGGATAAGTAAACATACCGTTATTATCTATTCTAGTCATATCATATAGTTGACCATAGGTCAATTCAATCTCAATTCTGAGTGGTTAGTATTCAAGATGATTGTATTATTTGAGTTCTTTGACTTGTTCGTTACCAGCTTACCCTACGGACTAGCCCATACTTACATCATGGGAACTCGGTAATATAATTGAGTGGGAGTGTTAATCATATATATGAATATCTATAGCTTCTGATGAAGAAGTGAAATGATGGTTTCCTTTTAGTTTGGTTCAAGGTGCTAAATGATAGAGATCTCATTTTAGTAATTAATATTAGTTTACTGAAATATCATTTACAAGGAACTAAGTGTTTTAAGGATAAAATACAATGAGGAGTAAAACGGTATTTTAGTCTCATCTCATTGTAGGCCGTCTATAGAGGATTGGGTGACAATTATGGTTGTAACAATGGATAATTAATAGCGTATCTATATTTGTTATAGAGCATTCTATGAATTC
The DNA here is from genome assembly GCF_963169125.1 of Humulus lupulus. Lineage (NCBI taxonomy): Eukaryota > Viridiplantae > Streptophyta > Magnoliopsida > Rosales > Cannabaceae > Humulus > Humulus lupulus. The sequence goes on from NC_084795.1 coordinate 122,197,785, forward strand.
AAGAGTGTAATTCCGAGTCTTTAGTGGAGTCACGAGGAATTAATAAGTTAGTAAATTTATTTGTTAGATTTATAATAACTTATTGGAGATTGATTTCATAGGTCTATGGTCCCCACCGTACCTTGGATAAAATCATCTAAATATTCTGAATTAATTGATTTAATTATCAAATTTGACCAGGTCAATTTTGGATAGTTTCACAGAGTTATGTAATAGAAGAAAAGAGAAATTAGGGCAGATTTATTAATTAAGATAAATTGGTATCTAAATTAATAAATAAGTTTAAATCAAGGTTCAAATTATAAATAATTAATTTGATAAAGGATTTAAAAAATTATTTAATTAAATCAATAGAAAATAATACATGTCCCTATTTTAAGTCCAACGGGCTTATAATCAAATGAGAAATGTCACGGGCCTAAAGCCCATGATAATTTCGACCTAGGGCTGTTAATTGGATATTATTTTATTTATTTTTTAATTAAATAAATGACCTAAATGAGTCTAGAAAAGGAATGTTAAGCGAGAGTTGAAAGAAGATGACAGACACTGGTTTTCTGATAGGTTTTAGATTCTCTCTAAACATAAGTCATTTTCTAAGCCTTATTGTTCTTTTCTCTTCTTCTCTCTGTATCTATCTCATGTGTTGAGAATTGTCCACTCTAGTCTAGGTAATCCCAAGGATACTTTAGAAGACTGTGAAGAAAATTGAAGACTGGTTCAGTTTTTTGGTAATACTCTACGACAAAAAGGATACAAGGGTTAGAGAAACTGAAGGAAGGACTCATTCATTCCGCTGCATATAATGTAAGTATTCTTATCATTATTTCTCTTTGAATTCAATTTTAGAAACATGTTCTAGGTTATCTCATATTAATTTGTTTAATATTAGATCTACATGAAAATAAATAAAGATCATGTATAAGTTTTCCTAACAAAGGTTGTCTCGCAGGTCAGCCTATCCTTGAAACGCACAGTTATCTTCGAGACAAGCTACTTTGGTCTCTCCGTCGGACTCGACATTTTCGTTTATTGAGATATTGATACTGCGTTCTCAATTTTGTGGGGCATTCCTCAGGTGGATCCTTGGACCATTATTCCTAAGAGGCTAGTTAGATCCCGAGGGGACACCAGCTCCAGGCCTCACGCTGTCCGTATGGGAACGTCGGGGCGAAACACCCCAAGCTCCACGGGTGTTGACTGCCTGGCGGTGCCCTCGGGCCCTTGGGCATTACCTTTTCCAGCCTGCTGAGGAACCTGGTGGCCGTCGGGTTCTTGACAAGCCCTCTTTTGCTTTGGAGCAGGATTATCGTCAGTCTTTCCCTTACAACAATCCTGCAGTGGCATCGAGGTTCCAACTCTTGCTGGGTGCCTGGCGGTTCTCGCACCTTTATAGTCAGGTGCTCGGGAGGCACTCCAGCTGCATTAACAGGTAGCATTCCAATGGGGAGTGCAAGTGGCACACTAGTTGGGTGCCCAGCTGGTGCACTGCCATTAGGGTCCACTCGCAACCTTTGGGCTACAAGAGTGGCCTTCATGGCAAGCACCATCTCCTGCAATGTTACCCTCTTGCGCATCGATCTTTTGTTGATGGGTGGCCACCTTCTCATGGAGCATCACCTTTTCTGGTGTTTCCTCCGCATCCATGGGTTGATGGTATTCTTCCTCATAGTACCCCTGGTCAATGCAGTCATCTTCGCTGTCGTACTCGGCATCTTCGTTGTAATCCTCTACCATTTCAGGTACATCCTAAGGTGGCTGTCGACTGGATTCCTCTCCTTCAGCTTCAGTAGGAGGAGTACATCAGCTGTAACATTTCTTCGTGTGGTTACCATGACTGTAAGTGTTCCAAATGCTTTCTTCAAGCTCTCAATGAAAGCACCAAAATGTTGACTGCCTTTTTCACTATCAACCTTAAAACAAGAGATTAAAGAAATAAGCAATACGAACATAAGGATTTTTACATGGTTTAGGTTATAAAAGAACCCTAGTCCACGAGTCTCTGGTATTAAGAGGATTGGAAGCTTGTGATGGCAAGTTCCAATGGTTTATTCTCAGGTAGAGTTTAGATTGCTCTGAGTACAAGGTGTTTTCTCTCTAAAAAACCGAACCCTTTACAATGAGACTCCCATCTCTATTTATAGAGGTTGGGGTAATTAATCCTAATCATTTGTAATTAATATACATTCTTCCCGTTATTGGGGGATTAATACAAATTCAATGCATTGGGCTGCATTGAATAAAGACCACAGCCTAAGCAAGATTCGCAGGGCTCACTGCAGAAAAGTACCTACTTTATGGGGAACATGCCCCTGGTATAGTCAAGGCATGTTGTATGTATTTTCGTGTTAAGAGACGTAGTTGGAGTTCAAATTTTTTAGTTGCACAATCGACAACATTATAGGTGGATTGCCTAAAAGGTTGGCAGGTGCTCCTCTGATGTTGTAAACCCACACTGGCTGCACCTGGCGTCTTATCTTAGGTCCGAGAACCGAAACCTCAAACCTGAGAGACGACTTGTGGGAGGAGAGCCCTCGCTTTAATTTCCTGAGAAGGAGAACCTCCGGCTCTGAGGGCAAGCCTCGGAGAGTATTCTACCTTTAAGGTATCCACTGCCTACCCACTGGTGGAGATAGGTGACCTCACCTAAAAGGATCTTCACCTCGACTAAAGCCCTCGGGGAGTAACATACTCCGAAGACGTCTAAGACCATCCAAGCTAGTCATTGTGAGTTGCCACGTGTTAGAGGCAAAAATACAAAAAACAACAATATACCGTGGTGCCTGGTAAAACAACTTCCAAGCTGCTTTCTTATCCTGTGATAACTCCCCAGAGACAAGATATTTCACTATGGTCTCCAGCCAACCGTCGTGGGGTTGGACTGCTTCCACTTCCTCGAGAGCTAAGATGCTTGGAGAAGCTAAGTGGTCAGTGGGGACTACGTTGATTAGTTCAGCATCCTTGGTGGTTGCAAGCTTGGCCCGAGCATTAGCGTTAGAGTTTCGTTCCCGTGGAACTTGTCGAATGGTGAATTTTTTGAAGTTGTGTAGCATTTCTTGGTTTTTCGCCAAGTAAGCGACCATTCTTGTCCCCCAAGCCTGGTACCCTCCGAGTACCTGATTAACTACATGGTGCGAGTTACTAAAAATCTCGAGGCTATCGGCCTTGAGCTCAAGTGCTACTCAGAGCCCAGTAATGAGTGCCTCATACTCTGCTTCATTGTTTGAGGCATTGAACCCAAATCTCATGGCGCTATGAACTTTGTGCCCCTCGAGGGTTACCAAAATTAGGCCTTCTCTGGCACCATTTTCATTCGACGATCCATCTACATATAGCTTCCACATTGGTCCATTCACTGGGGTGTCCCCAGGTCTCTTGTGGTTTCTCATGCACTCGGCGATGAAATCTGCCAGCACCTGCTCCTTTGTGGCAGTTCTCGGGTGATAAGTGATGTCAAGCTGACTAAGTTCAATCAACCACTTGAGGAGTCTCCTAGATGACTCCAGCTTTTGGAGGACTTGTCGTAAGGGATGGGTGAGGACCTTGATGGGATGCGCCTGGAAATAGGGCCTTAGCTTCCGAGAAGCTACCATTAGGAAAAAGGTCAACTTCTCCATGAGCGGGTATCTGGACTCCACTCCAAGGAGTTTCTTGCTCACATAGTACACAAGGTGTTGGATGTGGCCTTCCTTGCGTACTAAGGAAGCATCGATGACATTCTCTGAGACAGCCATGTAAAGCAGGACGTGCTCTCTGGCTACGGAGTTAGACAAGATAGGTGGGTTTGCCATATGTGCCTTCATTTGTTGGAACTCCTGTTCTCACACCTCCGTCCAATCAAACCTTTGACCACCTCGGAGTATGTTGAAGAACAGGATGCACTTGTTAGTTTCCTTGGAAACAAAGTGACTCAGGACAGCCATCCTCCTGGTGAGGCTCTGAACATCCTTATGCTTTCGGGGGGATGGCATATCAACCAGGGCTTTGATCTTCTTGGGGTTTGCCTCTATCCCTCGAGCACTAAAAATATAGCCTAGGAACTTTCTGGAGGCAACTCTGAAAGTGCACTTCTGGGGATTTAGTTTCATCCCAAACCTGCGAAGTACTAAAAATACTTCTGCTAGGTCTTTTACAGCACAAACATTCTTTAGCTCGAAGGGCATCACTTTATAGCAGTACACTCCTTTATCAATTTGGAAGCTAGTGTGTTCTTGATCTGCGATATGCATGGAAATCTGGTTATAACCTGATTACGCATCCATAAAGGACAAGAGTTTGTACCCAGAGGTGGCGTCAACCATCTGATCTATTTTTGGCAGCGGGAAACAGTCTTTAAGGCTAGCATTGTTGAGGTCAAATAAGTCTATGCAGGTCCTCCATGTGCAATTTGGCATGGGCACGAGGATCGAATTGGATACCCACTTGGGCTATTGGGCATCTCAAATGAATCTGTTTATGAGTAGGTTATCTACCCCTTCCTTTAAGGCTTCTGCCCTGGTCTGGTCAAACATTCTCTGTTTTTGCTCAATCAAAGCGACGTTTGGATCGACATTCAAGGCATGATAAATGATATTTGGGTCAATGTCAATCATGTCGGAGTGAGACCAAGCAAAAACATCCTGATTTCCCCAGAGAAAGCCTACCAGTGCTTCTCGTACTTCTGCCTTTAGATTCTTTCCGACCTTGGTCTTTCTTTTGAAAATGGAGGCATCAAGGGCCACTTCCTCGACTACCTCCATGGGCTCAATATTCCTCTCTTCCAGAACCTGTGGGTCCAACTCGTTGGTATCACCAAACCGAACAGTATGCATCTCCACCTCCTCGGGAATAGGCTGCTCGGGAGCCATCCGCCTCAATCACCATTATCGGTTGCCAGAGGGACACATTGTATCATTGCCTCCCCTCATTTTGGTCTCCTCAGACTGTGCCGATCCCCGAGTCTGTGGGGAACTTCATGCACAGATTCTGAATGGAGGTAACCGCCCCAAACTCCACTAAGGTCGAATGCCCCAAGATGGCATTATACGATGAGGAGAAATCCACCACCACAAAGGTGCAGTAGTTAAAATCTTGGTGTGGCACCTTTCCAAGCATCACAGCCAACTTGATCTGGCCCATCAGTATGAAACCTTCCCCTGAGAACCCATATAGAGTTGAGGTGCACGGTTACAAGTCTCTTGTTGTCAACCAGATCTTCTTGTAGGCTGACTTGAACAAGATGTTCACTGAACTCCAGTTGTCCACCAGGCTCTGAGAGACCATCTTATAGGAAACCTGGCTCTCGATCACCAAAGGATCGTGGTGTGGAAAGTGTTATATTATTTTATAATATAATGTAATATTATATTATATTATAATATAATGTTTTAGATTAAATAAATGTGACAAAGAGTGTCACATATTGTAACATGTAATAGAGAGTTACAATATTTAGATATATGAGAAATATCCAAAGATGTAACATATTTGGTGTTACAAATTTGTAACTTCCAAATATTACCCTTTATTGTGTAAATTTGGCGTTACACAATATTGAGATGAATTTCATAATAGCCACATGTGAAATGGCTGTTAGAGATATGATTTTAACCCCAATAATGTGTTTTAGGGGTTACAAAATTATTTGGGAGGGTTTGGAACCGTTTGGAAAAACAGCACATTTTCAAGTGCTGAAATTGGTCAGTGGCCGCGGCCACAGAATGTTAGTGGCCACAAGTGTATTTCCGACCAATTTTTCAGTTTTTTCAATCTTTGTTGAACGGCTCAAAAAACCTAAATAACTCCCAAATCTCATTTTTAATTCCATAATAATCCAATTAATCATTGGTAACAGCCGTGGGGGTTGGTGGAATTTGAAATTCAAAGGGTGTCTCTAAACTCTATAAATAGGAGCGTATAGCTCACTTCAAAGACACAACATTTCTATCCATTAGAGAACTTGGCTAGAAACACCTTGAGGCTTGATAATTCCAGAAAGCATTTCCAATATCTGAGAGAGATCCCTTAGTGCTTGAGTTAGGGGGAAATAAGCTTTTGGACAAAGGTTTTAAACCTTGTTCAAGTTGGTGATCCCCAACACTCTTCACTTAGGTTGTGTAAGTGAGAGTTTACTTTTGTTTCTGTTCTTACATTTTATACTATTCCTTTTCTTCTTATTCTCTTGCTCTATTTACTTGTAACTTTTGTTTAGAGTTGTAATCTTCCTTTCTTTTGTTTCAAACACCTTTACTTTACTTGTAATCTTTTGCTTAGAGTTGTATTCTCACTATTCTCTTCTTCTTCTTCTTCTTCTTCTTCTTCCTTTTCTTTGTTTATTTGTATTTTCAGTTATAGATTTGTAACTTTATTTAATCAATCAATATTTATATGTAATATTATTGCATAGAGTTGTATTATCTTACCATTTCCATTGAGGCAAAAACTATTTTTCCTAACATTCAAAAGCTTATCCCATTGTCTGTTTCAATGGAAGGTGATACTATCAAGATCATGAACCAAGATCTAGCAAGTTTGCATAGATTTGATGGATCCAATTGAACTAGGTGGTAAGACAAGGTAAGTGTAAATGTATTCACTATTTTTTATAATAGTGATGAAATGTTATTTCATGTATTAGCATGTTTTTCAAATGTTGATATATGAATAATTGTGTAAATGTTAACATGTTAAATATGAGATACATTGTAACATAGTTGACACATTTACTTGTGAAAGATAATGTGTAATCCTTAGAAGTGAACTTTTGACAAGCTCTACATAATCTAGGGATTGTTTATCTTATGTGTGATATATGTGAGATAGTAGTACATACATTTGACATGAAAATTATGTTTTGAAATTTTATAAAGCATGATAATTATGTAGTTTTTGACATGCCTATTTATTGATTTTATGAATCAATAGTATATATCAATATGTGGATATGTGAATTATTGTATGATATTTCTGATATACTTACAATATAATTATGAGATTCAAAATGCATGCTAATATGATGGATATATGTTGACAAGTTATGTGAAATTTCTTTGAGACATAATTATGTTAATATATAAAAGTATTTTGATATATACATGAGAATTATCATGATTATTATGGTGTGCCATATAATATGATTATTCAGGTGATAATAATATAAAATGTTTTATCCTCTATTATTGCAATGTGATGAGTTACCATTTATTTGGTAAATAAAGAGAATTATTTGAGAAATTAAAATTTCTCATTTAAGTGTTGGTCATCTCAACTTATGAGATAAGAAAAGATGAACCTAAGGGGGTCACATCTTTTAATATGTGTCTTGCTATTGCAAGAAAATGGATTAAAGGGATAAAAAATTATGGGATGACATATTGACCTATAGGCTTGGAGTCTAAAAGTGTGGTCAAAAGAGAAAAAATTTGAGAATTATTTAGTGACAACAATTCTCAAATATTCAATGTCTCAATGAGGTGACATTACAAAATTGGAGAAGCAATTTTGAATCTTTATACCAATAGTGAATAAGGTTGAAGAGAATTTTATTCATTCTTGTTAAAGATGGTGATATGTTTTAAATTAATCTCAATGAGGAGATAATGTTAAACCAAAGCATTAGAAATCAAGGTGTTTAAATAAATCATTGAGGGTTTATTTTTTTATTTAAGTGTTTAAAATTGACATCCTCAAATTAATTTTGATAAGAAAATCAATGGATGTCAAAATGATGTTTTCAAAAGAATCTTGTTGACGGTGAAATCTCGTCAACAAAATTAGATCGGAAAACTCAAAGGTAAGTCAGGTGATGTTTATATAAGAACTGAGAATAAACTTTAAGGAAAAGTAAACACAAATAAACAATGGAGCAAGCCTTGGTATATTTCTCAATAGCCTCTGCATACAATGAATTTTCCAACCCCCTATCCTGAGGGGTCAAGCTCCTTTTATAGCTAGGCTCTAATGGTCCCTTATACATGGTGGTCCCTTGGGACAAAATAGTACATGAGTACACTGTCAGGGTAATAGCACAGGTGGTAGTGGTGTGGGGAGAGTGGTGGTCTGCTCTAGTACGTGTCAGGGGTCTGCCAAAGTACTCCTGCCGTGGTACCATATTATGCCTCCACTACTTGTCGAGTACAAACCTCATAAGCGTGCTAAGGGAGTCCTGATCAAGCACCATTCTCGTACTACCACTACCTGTCTGGCGTGGACACTGTATCCGTACTCTAATTCCTCTTGGTTTATTGGCTCATTTTGTATCTCTCTTGGCTTCATGTCAAATCGTTGTGAGGCCCCTTCTGACCTTCCTCGACCGCATGTTCAAGAGACCCTTGACTCTTCATCTCATGTGACTCATAGGGAGAGTGGTACCCCGTCGGTGGCACTTACCTCAGGAAGAGAGGTAAGGCCTCTTCAACAAGGCCTGCTGCGTGTGTGATGATACATGATGCCTACAAATGAGATGAGGGTCTCATCTTGTGAAACCATCACTTTGCAGCCCCCACATTACGAGGCCCCTGGTATGTGGCCGAAGGGTGTTTAGTGGAGGCTATGTCTCTTGAGGCCCTTAAGGATGTGGTGGGTGCGAGAGGCGAGGCTACTAAGTCCTTAGCACGGTTGGCACGCAAGACGACGCCACGAGCCCTTAGTATGGCTGATGCGCGAGGCCACAAGCCCTTAGTATGGCTGGCGCGCTAGGCGGTGCCTGGCCGAGACGGGGGCTGCATCTGCGTGGGGCGCGAGGCCTGTTGGAGCACCTCCACGAGGCGCCACCCACACGAGGCCCCTAGACACGTGAGGCGGAGCTTGAGTGAGGCTGGGGCTGCATCTGTATGGGGCGCGAGGCCCGTTGGAGCACCTCTGCGAAGTGCCGCCCATGCGAGGCCCCCTAGGGGCGCGAGGCCGGGGCTGCATCTGTGTGGGGCGCGAGGCTCGTTGGAGCACCTCTCCGAGGAGTCACCCATGTGAGGCCCCCTAGGCGCGCGAGGCCGGGGCTGCATCTGTATGGGGCGCGAGGCCCGTTGGAGCACCTCCGCAAGGCGCCACCCAAGCGAGGCCCCTTAGGCGCGTGAGGCCGGGGTTGCATCTGTGTGGGGCGCGAGGCGACGCGTGGCCCTCGGATGTGCAAGGCGTGAGGCCCTTGGCCTCGCTATGCGAGGTTGTAGGTTGGTGCAAGGCTTCGGATGTGCAAGGCGCGAGGCTACACGAGACCCTTAGGACGAGGCACATTACGAGGGGAGACTTGCGAGATGCGAGACATGTTGCTACATGAGAGGAGCATGGCTCAAGACAAGTAGGGCCTCGCTACGCAAGGCCCTCATGCACTTGCCCTTTTGCAATGCGTGGCTTGGCCCCTTAGCCTAGCAAGGCCATACTTCATGGCTCATAAGGTGATGCTTCCCTTGGGACAATCTCCCGGTTCAGCAAGGCTTATGGGCCCGAGTCTAACAACATGACTAAGTGACCTTTAGACTTGTATTCCAACGATGGACTTAGAGATTTTTTCTTTTTGGTGGATTTTTGGCATCCACACTTGCCCCCCAGTCTATAGGGAGGCCTTTAGGTGTTCTTGTAGACTCTTCTCTTCCTTTCTATTATTCCTTTTTTTTTTGTATTAATCATGCTCTAGGTCCTTTGGAACTCACATGAAAGGGGGTTCGATAGATCTCTCTTCGGTGCACCTTGATTGTGTCTATAAGGATACATTGACCCCTTAGGTTCTGGTTATCCTTTTACATACTTTTGCGTGCACTTATTATTTCTTGCGAGAAGCGTCCTTCTCGTCATTAGGCATAGTACTATTTTTGCAAGCGTCTTCTTTGAGACCCTTTTTGCAAGCATCTTCTTTGAGACCCTTTTTGCAAGGATATACTTTTGTGATCCTTTTTGCAGGCATCTACTTTTGAGACCCCTTTTACGATCGTCTACTTTTGAGACCCTCTTCACAAGCGTCTACTTATGGGACCCTTTTTCCAGGCATCTATTTTCGAGACCCTTTTTGCAAGCGTCTACTTTTGAGACCCTCTTCACAAGCGTCTACTTATGGGACCCTTTTTGCAGGCATCTACTTTCGAGGCCCTTTTTGTAAGCGTCTACTTTTGAGACCCTCTTCACAAGCATCTACTTATGAGACCCTTTTTGCAATTTTTGTGGTGATCTCCCCTCGGATTGGGACTTTCATGGCTAGATGGTCTCCGTTCAATCTCAAACTTGGTCTGCGACCCCTCTAGCATGACGTCCCCTCCTATATGGAATCTTCAGACGTATTGGTAGTAGGACAACTGGAGGAAGGTTCGCTTTCTTCAACATACGAGTTCTTATAGCCCTCTTCCACACATATGTACTGGTGTGCTCTATCGAAGAAGTCATCTAGATTCGAAACTTCTCTTTTGAGCATGTTACCCCATAACTTGCTTCTCGGACGTACCCCAGCTGTAATAGCCATCTTGAGTTCCGCTTTGGTTAAACTTCCCACCTTCGTTGCTTCCACATTGAACCTATGGATATAGTTCTTCAGACTTTCATTCTCGCCTTGTTTTATGTTAGCGAGGCTGGTAATTGGCATGACGTAATCACAGGCTGCTTGGTGTTGCTGAAGAAATTCATCAGAGAATTGCTGCCATGATTTGATTGTTCCTGGCCTTAACCTCCTGAACCACTTGTACGCCACTCCTTTAAGCGTAACCACAAAGCAATGGCACTTTGCCCTGTTGTTGACCCCTCTTAACCTCATCAAATTATTGAAGGAGTCTAAGTGATCTTTTGGGTCCGTAGTACCCTCGTACAGAGTCATGCGAGGCTCTCTGAAGCCAGTGGGCATTTGCTCAGCCTGAATCTCCCTTGTGAAGGGTGAATCATGGTCAAATTCTTCGTCATCCATGTGCCCCCCAAGTGTAGTGGTGATCTTGCCCCGAGGGCTTCGCATTTTGGTGTCTAGTCCCCTCCTCTTTTTGTATAGGGAGTTTTGCAGGTTCTCTGGCTGATCCCTTGCCTTGGTTGTATTCCTCGAGGAAACCGCGAGGGGTGCGTTTCTCACTTCTGACCTCTCCCCATGGAGCTCTTTTCTTAGGCCAGGGGGTGCCTCTTTTGAGGGGACTTCGGCCTCATTCTTATGACCATCACCTTCCCTCCGCCTTTGCTCTTGGAGACATTTTGCTGGCCTAGGTCCCCCCTGGTACTTTGTCTGGGGGGTTTTACTGGTGGAAAGTTGGGTTCCCCCATCGTCTACGGGGACAGTGCTTTCCCCTTTTTCACGCTCCTTCCCTTTACGCTTAGGGAGGGGTATGCTTGACTTCCCTTGCAGTAGGCCGTTTAAAACCTCCTGCATGTTCTCTATCGTGGCTTCTAGCCTTCGAGTCTTTTTATGCAACTCGTGAATCTCATCCTTGTAGAAGCGCGTCCTTGAGCTAGAACTTACCGAGCGCACCCCGGGACCCTTGCCTGGCCAGTGCGTCGAGGGATCAGGGTCCTGGTGGCCTGAGCATGGGGTCAACCGGGGCCAGTTAAGTGGATACACCAGTGGCTCTGAATGACCTCCGTCGGGCTGGATAGCTGGGGACGATGCTTCCCGCTCTACTTCGTCTCGGCGAACCTCAACCTCTTGTATCTGCCGTAGGCGTTTTGAACGTCTTAGCATACTTCTTTGTTGGAAGTGATGAAAGAACACTGGCGTGATGCTTGTTCTTCCCACAGACGGCGCCAAACTGTTGACGGTGAAATCTCGTCAACGAAATTAGATCGGAAAACTCAAAGGTAAGTCAGGTGATGCTTATATAAGAACTGAGAATCAACTTTAAGGAAAAGTAAACACAGATAAACAATGGAGCAAGCCTTGGTATATTTCTCAATAGCCTCTTTATACAATGAATTTTCCAACCCCCTATCCTGAGGGGTCAAGCTCCTTTTATAGCTAGGCTCTAATAGCCCCTTATACATGGTGGTCCCTTGGGACAAAATAGTACATGAGTACACTGTCAGGGTAATAGCACAGGTGGTAGTGGTGTGGAAAGAGTGGTGGTCTGCTCTAGTACGTGTCAGGGGTCTGCCAAAGTACTCCTGTCGTGGTACCATATTATGCCTCCACTACTTGTCGGGTACAGACCTCATAAGCGTGCTAAGGGAGTCCTAACCAAGCACCATTCTCGTACTACCACTACTTGTCTGGCGTGGACACTGTATTCGTACTCTAATTCCTCTTGGTTTATTGGCTCATTTTGTATCTCTCTTGGCTTCATGTCAAATCGTTGTGAGGCCCCTTCTGACCTTCCTCGCCCGCATGTCCGAGAGACCCTTGACTCTTCATCTCATGTGACTCATAGGGAGAGTGGTGCCCCGTCGGTGGCACTTACCTTAAGAAGGGAGGTAAGGCCTCTTCAACGAGGCCTGCTGCGTGTGTGATGAGACATGATGCCTACAAATGAGATGAGGGTCTTATCTTGTGAAACCATCACTTTGCAGCCCCCACATTACGAGGCCCCTGGTATGTGGCCGAAGGATGTTTAGTGGAGGCTATGTCTCTTGAGGCCCTTAAGGATGTGGCGGGTGCGAGAGGCGAGGCTACTAAGTCCTTAGCACAGTTGGTACGCGAGGTGATGCCACGAGCCCTTAATATGGCTGACGCGCGAGGCCACGAGCCCTTAGTATGGCTGGCGCGCGAGGCGGTGCCTGGCCGAGATGGGGGCTGCATCTGCGTGGGGCGCGAGGCCTGTTGGAGCACCTCCACGAGGTGCCACCCATGTGAGGCCCCTAGGCACGTGAGGCGGAGCTTGAGCAAGGCCGGGGCTGCATCTGTATGGGGCGCGAGGCCCGTTGGAGCACCTCCGCGAAGCGCCGCCCATGCGAGGCCCCCTAAGCGCGCGAGGCCGGGGCTGCATCTGTGTGGGGCGTGAGGCCCGTTGGAGCACCTCCGTGAGGCATTACCCATGCGAGGCACCCTAGGCGCGCGAGGCTGGGGCTGCATCTGTATGGGGTGTGAGGCCTGTTGGAGCACCTCCGCGAGGCGCCACCCATGCGAGGCCCCTTAGGCGCGCGAGGCTGGGGTTGCATCTGTGTGGGGCGCGAGGCCCTTGGCCTCGCTATGTGAGGCGACGCGTGGCCCTCGGATATGCAAGGGGCGAGGCTACATGAGACCCTTAGGACGAGGCACATTGCGAGGGGAGACTTGCGAGATGCGAGACATGTTGCTACATGAGAGGAGCATGGCTCAAGACAAGTAGGGCCTCGCTACGCAAGGCCCTCATGCACTTGCCCTTTTGCAATGCGTGCCTTGGCCCCTTAGCCTAGCAAGGCCATACTTCATGGCTCATAAGGTGATGCTTCCCTTGGGACAATCTCCCGGTTCAGCAAGGCTTATGGGCCCGAGTCTAATAACATGACTAAGTGACCTTTAGACTTGTATTCCAATGATGGACTTAGAGATTTTTTCTTTTTGGTGGATTTTTGGCATCCACTAATCTCAAAGAGACTCTTAAAATTGCACAAAAGTTGTTTAAGTGATTTTGAGATTATTTAGACAACTAAAAGTGAAATTAGTGATTATTTGCTTGAGAAATTTTCACATGGTATATATATCTCCATATGAGTTATGGAAAGGAAGAAAACCCAACATAGGGTACTTCAAAGTGTGGGGGTGTCTTGCATATTGCAAGAAAAATGAACCTAATAGAACAAAGTTAGGTTCAAGAACCATAAAGTGTGCTTTTGTTGGTTATGCCAACAATAGTAAAGCTTATAGGCTATTAGACTTAGAGTCTAATATTGTGATTGAATCTAGAGAAGTTGAATTTTTTGAGAATATGTTATGCGACAACAATTCTCAAGCTTCAACATCTCTAAAGGAGAATTTGTTATATGAGAACAATTCTCAAGCATCTACATCCAAAATTGATTCTCAAGAGGAGAATTCTCAAAAGAATGTAAAGCAACCCTTTGAACTTAGAAGATGTCAAAGGCTAAAAAGAAATGAGAAAAGTCTAGTAGTGGATGAAGATATATTCTCAACGAATTTCATTCTACATGGTAGAAGGAAATATAAAGGAAGTCATTAGGAAAATTCCTCTTGTACTTCTCATTGAGGATGATCCTAAGACTTATAGAGAAGCTATGCAATCAAGAGATAGTGCATTTTGGAAAGAAGCCATCAATGATGAGATGGATTCCATTTTTTCCAATAACACTTGGGAATTGGTAGACCTCCCACCAAGGTCTAAGCCAATTGGTGTAAGTGGGTATTTAGGAGAAAATACCACACTGACGGCACTATCCAAACCTTTAAAGCTAGATTAGTAGCAAAAGGGTTTAGGCAAAAGGAGGGTATTGATTATTTCGATACCTATGCGCCTGTTGCAAGAACAACTTCTATAAGAATTTTGTTCACTTTAGCTTCTATACACAACTTGTATGTTCATCGAATGGATGTCAAAACGATATTCGTTAATGGTGACCTCAATGAGGAGGTCTATATGGAACAACCCAAAGGGTTTGTCCTACCAAAATATGAACATAAAGTGTGTAGACTTGTAAAATCCTTACATGGATTGAAACAAGCTCCTAAGCAATGGCATGAGAAGTTTGATCAAGCCATCATGTCTAATGGGTTTAGACATAACAATGGAGACAAGTGTTTGTATTCAAAAACTTGTAAGGGATATGTGATCATTGTTTGCTTATATGTGGATGGCATGCTTATTCTAAGTGATAGTATGAAAGGGATAGAAGAAACGAAGATGTTTCTATCATCAACCTTCAAGATGAAAGATCTTGGAGAAGTTGACACCATACTTGGTATCAAAGTAAAGAAACATAGTGGGGGTTTTGTGTTGGGTCAAGCCCACTATGTTGAGAAAGTATTGAACAAATTTAATCATCTCAAGGTTAATGATGCCAATACTCCATTCGATCATAGTGTAAAACTAGAGAAGAATGAAGGAAGAATGGTGGCTCAATTGGAGTACGCTAGTGCTATAGGAAGTCTAATGTACGTTGCTCAATGTACTAGACATGATATAGCATTTGTGGTAAGTAAACTTAGTAGGTTTACAAGTAATCCAAGTGTGGATAACTGGAAGGCTATTGGAAGAGTCCTAGGTTATCTCAAGAAAACCAAAGAACTAAGCCTTTACTACTCCAAATTTCCTTCAATCTTAGAAGGATATACATATGCAAGCTGGATATCCAATCTTGGGGACAACTTGTCCACAACTGGTTGGGTATTTACACTTGGTGGGGGTGCAATTTCTTGGGGTTCCAAGAAACAAACATGTATATCTCATTCCACTATGGAAGCAGAGGTCATAGCTCTAGCTGCTACCGGCAAAGAGGCCGAATGGTTAAGGGATCTGTTGATAGAGATACCCCTAATCAAAGAGAATGTATCCACTATATCGATACATTGTGATAGCCAAGCGACATTGGCTAGAGCATACAACAGAGTGTATAATGGGAAGTCTAGACACATTAGTCTAAGACATGGATATGTAAGAGAATTGATTCAAAGAGGAATCATCTCAATATCCTATGTGAGAACAAGTGAAAATTTGGCGGATCCTTTAACTAAGCCACTAACGAGAGACTTAGTGGTTGCATCATCTCTAGGGATGGGACTTAAACTCCCTAAAGAGATTCACGATTGATGGTAACCTATCTTAACACTAGTTATTCAACTAGTGTTAGGTTCAATAGGTAACAACAAGTCAATCAAGTGAATATTAGTTGTACTCAAAACAAGTCACATCTGAGATAATGAGTACTTGTGAGTTACCAAGTTGAGGGTTAAAATCGAAAGGTTTTTTAGTAGAATTCAGTCTTGTGAAGACAAGTATTTTTTGTAACAAAATACTGTAAGAATTCTACCTATATGGATCTAGGGGTGGTACCGCCTCTCATGAGAATTGGGAGTATTCCCAAGAACATCCATGAATGGAAAGTGCACATGGCCATTAACGGTGCAAAGCGAGACATAGAGGTCTCAAGTGAACATCGCAAAGGTGTGTGTGTTATCACCGATTTATTATCATGAAAAGATGGTTCAATGCCGTGCAACCAAATTTTTGACAAATTTTGTGATTATTACACTATAGTAAAGTTCAAGTTGAAAAACACTTTACTTTATGCACTAATGCAATGACTCCTATAAGAGAGAGTTCTTATTTAATCAAGTGGGGGATTTGTTATATTTTAAAAATATAATGATTGATTAAATAAGTGTTACAATAGATAACTATTTAATCTAGTGGGGGAATGTTATATTATTTTATAATATAATGTAATATTATATTATATTATAATATAATATAATGTTTTAGATTAAATAAATGTGACAAAGAGTGTCACATATTGTAACATATAATAGAGAGTTACAATATTTAAATATATGAGAAATATCCAAATATGTAACATATTTGGTGTTACAAATTTGTAACTTCCAAATATTACCCTTTATTGTGTAAATTTGATGTTACACAATATTGAGATGAATTTCATAATAGCCATATGTGAAATGGCTGTTAGAGATATGATTTTAACCCCAATAATGTGTTTTGGGGATTACAAAATTATTTGGGAGGGTTTGGAACCATTTGGAAAAACAACACATTTGCAAGTGCTGAAATTGGCCAGTGGCCGCCGCCACGGAATGTTAGTGGCCACGGCCTGTGGGATAGAGAGCAGTGGCCGCGGCCACAGGTGTATTTCTAACCAATTTTCAGTTTTTTCAATCTTTGTTGAACGGCTCAAAAAACCCAAATAACTCTCAAATCTCATTTTTAATTCCATAATAATCCAATTAATCATTGGTAACAGCCATGGAGGTTGGTGGAATTTGAAATTCAAAGGGTGTCTCTAAATTCTATAAATAGGAGCGTATAGCTCAGTTGAAAGACACAATATTTCTATCCATTAGAGCACTTGTCTAGAAACACCTTGGGGCTTGATAATTCCAGAAAGCATTTCCAATATCTGAGAGAGATCCCTTAGTGCTCGAGTTAGGGGGAAATAAGCTTTTGGACAAAGGTTTTAAACCTTGTTCAAGTTGGTGATCCCCAATACTCTTCACTTAGGTTGTGTAAGTGAGAGTTTACTTTTGTTTCTGTTCTTACATTTTATACTATTGCTTTTCTTCTTATTCTCTCGTTCTATTTACTTGTAACTTTTGTTTAGAGTTGTAATCTTCCTTTCTTTTGTTTCAGACACCTTTACTTTACTTGTAATCTTTTGCTTAGAGTTGTATTCTCACTATTCTCTTCTTCTTCTTCTTCTTCTTCTTCTTTCTTTTCTTTGTTTATCTGTATTTCAGTTATAGAGTTGTAACTTTATTTAATCAATCAATATTTATTTGTAATATTAATGCATAGAGTTGTATTATCTTACCATTTCCATTGAGGCAAAAACTATTTTTTATAACAGAAACTGCACTCTCCGAGCATCGTCCTTGGAGAATGCGATGACTTGGTCGGTCATCCTTGGCATCTAGGCTGGAAATTGAGCTAATGCCAACACTTCATCGTCATGGTTTAAGGCCTGCACATACCTATTCTGCGAGCCTCGAGAGGTGCCCCCCAAGTGGGGTCCTCCAGAGATGGTCCCTACTCTCTCATTCACTACGGAAGGTTCATGGACTATCTGATGTTGCGGAGCTGCGGGCACCGTACCCAGAGCTTGGGGGTTCGTGGGCTGTGTGAGTGTTACCACAGCCGAGGCCTGAGCTGTAATGCCCCGAATTCTCTGATGTGTTTTAATGGTTGGATTAGTAAGCCAGGAGGTCCATAATTGATTTATTATGCCATTAAACTATTATATGCATGTTTATGTGAATTATATTATAATATGATGTTAAATGCATGCATGTGGGTCCACATTTCATGACAAGGGTATTTTGGTAATTTGGCCTGTTGAAGGCGTAATTGTATATTTGTATGCATGTTAGTGATATATTGTTGAGGCCACATTATAATGTGGATTTGTTCAAGCTATTCGGCATGAGACGATCTTTGAATATCAAGTAGTGATTTAGTCATAACAGGATTAAGTTCGAGGCTCGGGGTGAGTCTCGGGATGTTTTAATGATTAGAGCATTGTCGGGAATAAAAGGGTAATGGGATATGAATTGTTGGTATTTGAGAATATCGAAAATAGCGGGAATTGGAAAGCGTTAATTATGATTAACGAAATAGGTGAAAGATGATGATTTTACCCTTGGGGAGACTTTAGAAGCTTTAAATGACCTAGGGGCATTAAGGTCATTTGGATTAGGATATATATGGTTTAAGTTTGCTATAGAAGCATATAGAACAAAACAAAGCAAGGCTTCTTCTTCCCATACATCACCTTTCCTCTATCTCCCTTTGAAGTTTTTGGTCCTAAATTGAAGTATCAAGCTAGGAAATCAAAGCTTGGAGGTTATAGACTTAGTTCATCTACTAAGGAGGATTCAAAACCAGCTGGAGGTAAGAAATTGTCCATGAGTTTTAGGTTGTACTATGTTTTTCTTTTAGTTTTCAGCCTATGGATTTTGATGTGGATAGTTGGAATCAATGGGAGTTTTTGTGCAAGATTGATTGGGTTTTGGTGAAGGGGTGATGTTGATGAGGTTTAGGGGTTGAATTGGATGTTTTGGTAAGGTTTGGGATTGGTTTGGAAGGTTGGTTTCAAGGGGAATCGCAAGGAGGGAAAATCAGTGGAGCTGCTGGTCTGAAGCTGGCGCCCCAGCGCCAGTCCTAGCGCCCCAGCGCTATGCAGGGCAGAGAGTAGCCCTCTCTGTTTCTGGGCCAACGCCCCAGTGCTGGTTGGCAACGCCTAGGTGCTAGGTCAGTTTCAGGGAAAGTTATTTTTATGGCTCGGGATGGTTTTTAAGGCTCGGGGGTTGGTTCCTTTACCCCTTTTGAGTAGTTTGAGAGTCCCGAGAGTGAGGGATTGATCCCGAGAGTGTGGTTTAGATTGTGAACCATTCATTGATTTACTTTATTGATGGTTTCTAATTGGTTATGATTAGGTAACCGCTATGGAATCTAAAGGTTGATCATTCTCAAGGGTCGTTCTTATATTATTTCTCGCTCGAACCCGAGGTAAGAAAACTACACCTTGTGTATATATGACATGTGTGATTGTATTGAGGCATGTTGATTGATAAATGTGGACATGGATTGCCTATTAAATGCTAGCAAATGTTGTATACTTGTATATGTACTGACTAGTCAGGGACACTGACCTAAGAGTCAGAAATGGCATAGCATCATGAACGTCGAGCCAAATGAAGATTAGATCTAATCGATATCAGCGTTGAATGGCTCTAAGGCTTTAACGCTGGACTGACCCTAAGTTCGATGAACTTATAAGCACTTGTCTAGTCTAAGACTAGTTACTAGAGCCAGGGCCTAAGGCCCAGGTGACTGTTTGTCACATGGCTAGGGAACGCTGTTCCAGGGTTATGACTCTAAGGTCATGAGGAAGGTTATGTTGGTGACTAGTCACCATGCACCTATCCTGTTCGAACTAATAAGAGTTCACATATCTATAAAGCCCCGGTGACCCTATCGTCACAAGGTTAAAGGGAGCTGGACCCAATTTAGTGACTTTTGCGACTGTCACTTATTTGTTGGGACTGATGGTCCTGAATGATTATTATGATCATTGATGATATTATATCATGCTTTATTGTGTTTTCTTGCTGGGCCTTGGCTCATGGGTGCTACGTGGTGCAGGTAAAGGGAAAGAAAAGCTCACCCAGCCTTGAGTGGAGAGCTTAGGTGGTGATGTGTACATATGTGGCCGCTTGACCACCACGGCCAAGGAGTTCTCAGAGGAACTAGGGGGTTTACCCTATTTTTGTCGCTTAGGTCGGCGAGTTTGAAATTTTGAAACAGTAATGACCTTTTTGAGTTGTAAATAACTCGTAAATGTTCTTGTGGGCCAATGAACAGTTTTATGTACTTAATAAAATATATCATTTCCTTTTTATTGATTTTCCACCTTAACCTGTTAATAACATTTAGAACACGTTTTTAACCAAAGGACTCGGGTAGCGGGTCAAATTTCTGGTTCACCGTTCACCGTAACTGTTTCTGGGGTAACCAGGGCGTTACATGAGCCTGGCATGCTCCATCCCTAGCATACTGGCGAAGGTGTCCCAGTTTGATGAGGTTTTTGATCTAATTCTTGAGTTGGGGACACTCATTTATGTGGTGCCCCACATCGTTATGAAAATGACAAAACTTGTTGGGATCTCGTCTTTCCCTATCTCCAGTGGGCACGGAGGACTGAGCTAGAGCAGCAACTCCAGCACTGAATGCATGCTGATAAGCACTATATCCAGTGGGTGCTGCTCCGTATCCCGTCGAAGCTGAATTGAAACCAGCGGGTGGCACAACATGAAAGCCAGCTGACGGGACAATTAGATTGGACTGGGCTCCTGCCACACTTTGTTGGATAGGAGCGTAGGGTGGATACTGGGTCCCTGAGGCCACGGGCCACCCAAATGCCCCGATTTGGGCATCTTCCTAGCTGATATACTCTTTGTGCTAGACGAATGAAGTTGTCAAGCCTTTGGCATCCTCTCTACTGGAGGTCATCCCACAATGAGGACCCCGCACAGATGCAGGACTGTAAGGCCATTAGCTACTAGCCGCCGTCAACTCTCTTGGTCCTCCTTGGTTCCTCCTTGAACTGCTTGATGTAAGCTTTGAGGATCTCAAATGGTCTCTGCTTTATGTTGGCTAAAGCATTGACCTCAAAGCTCACCTTCCAAGCAGCTATGAATTATCGTCGGAAGGAAGACGACAGCTAGTGCCAAGGATGAATGGGTCCCAGACTATGCTTCTTGAACCATTCATTTGCTGGTCCTGTCAAGGTTATCGGGAACACATGACACTTGGCATCTTCAGTGACGCGATGCACCGACATCAACCTATTGAAATTCGAAAGGTTGTTAGTGGGATCTGTACTGCCATCATAGGACGTGATGGCACACATCTTAAAGCTCCATGATAATGGGGATTTTACAATGTGAGGAGCGCATGGCTCCCTCCTCGTCCTCCGATTCGGAGTCATGGCCCTGACGTCGGGCCATTCTGAGCATTATCCTTTTCAAGCTCTCTAACTCTGCGCGGAGGGGGCCACAGTCTTGGTTGGCACTTTGTGCCGGGTTATCCCTCTTTCGGGCATTGAGGCTGTCCCGGAGGTCTGACTGTGTAACGCCCGCATTTAGGTCACTGGATGGAATTTGAGTTTACGGGAAATTTTATTCTCGGAAATTTTATTTCCAAGTATTTTGATACTTGTAAGAAATCTGGTATGTCTTGTATGTAAGTTATGTGTTTAAATATTAATTATTATATGTTAAGTTTGGTTATGCAACAAACTAAGACTATAGTCGCGGACCAAGTCAAAATCCTTTATTGGGTGAAAACCTCGGATCTAAAATATTCTCCAATAATTATGGCAAAAGGAAAATTATGTTGAGCATAAAATAATTATGAATAAGGGGAAAACAAATAATTTTAATGAATTTTCTGGGAATATTCAATATGAGCGAGTTGTGGGAAAATACTTAATCCTACTTAAGGTGGAATTAAGACCAAAGAAAATTACATAAGAAAAATTATGTAATATGTATTTAGTAAGACTAATGTCATCAAATATTTTTGGTATGACATTCAATTAAATTAAAAATCCTAAGTTCCTTTAGTTGAAAACATAGGAAATTACATTTTTACAAAAGCACCATGCTAGCCTTGGTGAATAAGTAGCTTTATTTAATAGCTTGGCTTGAAGAGAAAAAAAATGGAGGGCATTTTGGTCTTTCTATAGGAGCGGCCACAAGGGAATTGAAGATTCTATTGTATTATTTTTTATTTATTTAATTGTGCAATCATTACACACATTTTCTTAACTCCCAAGTCAAACTTGAGAACTCAAAAACCTCGATTCTACTCATTTCTCTTCTTCTTCTTCTTCTTCTTCTTCTTCTTCTTCTTCTTCTCTCTCAAATTACAAAAGTCAGACCCTTTTTCTCGCCATTTCCTCTCAAAATTTTGTGCTCCCTCTCTCTCTAAGGAAAGTAAAAGCCTCCATATTGAAGCTCCTAGGCTTATCTTGAAGAAACAAATCACAAAAAAAGGTAAGGTTCATGAAATTTTCTTTTCTTCTCCCTTATGCCGAACCTAGGGCTCTTTTTTTTCCTATTTTTTTTATGAGTTTCCACTCTTAAAAACACTCTTTGATCTTTGATATAGAACCTAGGAGTGTTGCATGCAAGATCCAAGAGCTTTTATTCATATTTGGAGCTGTGAAGATTAACAAGGTAAGATTTTGTAGGGTTTTGAAATTTTAGTCTCTTTTCCTTCTTTTTATTGAATAAAATCTGATCTTGAAGAGTTATTGGGGATGAGGTTAGAAGTTGGAAAGCATTTGGGAAGCTTAGAGCCAAACCCTAGAAGCAAAACTCAAAGCTTGAATACAAAGGTAAAATCTTGATATTTTTTACCTTAAATCTTTTTGAGTGATCCTAAAATCTGAGTTTTTGGGTCATATTTGGTGTTAAAAAAAGTGAGTTGATGTGTATTGTTGTTGTTATGGCTGTTTGGTTTGCATGCATGTAAGTTGTGGTTGTTTGGTAGTGGAAATCCAAAGTTTCCATAGGCTTTGTTGAAAATAGCTTGCTGCTAAAAATGTTACAGTAGCTTCCAACGAGTTTTACAGTGCCCAAATGATCTAGTTTATAAATGAGGTTTTCAATAATGCATTTCTTAGGAACATTACATGATTTTAGCATCATTAACCACTGAAAAACGTTTTGCATAACTCAAGTTATGAGCATTTTGGGATTGCATGTGCAATCTAAAATGTTGACTGCCAGTTTTAATACTGAGACTTTGCGTAATAATTTGAATGGGTTAAATTAATTATTTGTGGCTGAAATTTTAACTGGACATTATTGGTATATTTAATATTAAAATTATGAAACATTTTTTAAAAATTCACTATATTTTGGGAGTTATGAATTTTATAACTTAGATGCTCAAAACTATTTGCTGCTAAGATGGTGTTGTTACAGTGGCTTCCAACAGGCCAAACACTAGGTTATTGATAAAAAATTTCAAATGGGACTTTCAGAATTTCATTATTTAGGAAGATTACTTGATTTTAGAATTTTTTTAAATACTCAAAAATGTTATTTCTAAGTCAAGTTATAAGCTTTTTGTGATTGATGTACAAGCTGGAGTGAAAAATTGACAGCTTGAAGAGTGCATGTTTGAACAATGTTTTGGCAAATTTAAAATCAACATTTTTAGCTGGTTTTATTTATTTACACTCTTTTTATATTAATTAAAATCTCTGCAAGAGTTGATTAAGAAATACCCCATAGATTGTGATTTTGATTTTTCTAAAAAGGTTGTCAAATCAAGTTATGTTTTGGACAAATTTGGTTTTTAAACTTTAAGTCATAATTCATTAATCATATCATGTTTTTTTTTCTTAAAGTAAATAGAAGATAATTTTCTATGAATTAAAGGTTAATATTTAAGTGGCTTAAAATATAATGAGGTTTTATATTTTAATGAAAATTCTTAAGATAGTACTCTTGTGTGAGTTAAGATTTTATTTTTTTTCACAAAAATAATTATCACTGAAGACTAAAATTTGTTATTTGGTTATTTGAGAAAATTAAAAATCTTTTTGGATAATAAAATGTATGGGTTTCTTAATTTACTGAAAGTAGACCTTTTAAATAAAAATCTATTTTTCAAACTTGGTAATTCTAATTTCAGAACGCTTTCCTTTACAATTTTAATAAATCGGGAGATACTGTTTAATATTTTTATTTTATAAGGAAAATAAGAAAACGGTAATAGAAATTTTCTTTAGGCTTAAGAATGTGGTCTCTTTATGCAATTGGGAATATATTTCCAAATTTCTTGCACCATTATTTGTAGGCAAGCTTTTATGAATAATGTGATAAGACTATAAATTCAAGGGTTTAGTCTAAGCTTTAAGATTTAAGAACAAATGCTTTTAAAGTATTGAAAATTAGTTTAAGTTAAGTTCCTCCCTAATTGCTCAACTTAAAGACATAAACTTAATTAATCAAACGCCATAATTAATCCGAGTCACTGTATGAATTCCATTACAGTGTTATTTGCACGAGAAAGCTCATTTCTGGACTCAAGAATCCTGCTTATCTGCTAAGGACAACTGGTAAGACAACTTATGAATGTTTGGCTACAACATGACATGGCTATTTTTAATTTAAGACTCAATTACACAGTTGAAAACTAGTTCTAGAAGTTACTTAAGATCGTTGTCCTAAGGAAGTTCACCTACTCATAAGTAAGGTAAGCAGTTATGATTATGACATTCGGCTAACTACCGGTATCAAGTAAGTAAGAACTAGGTAGCTCCTGATAAGTAATTAAGAAAGCATTGGAGACCTCTAGTGACTTTGTATGTAGGCTTGATTGGCCACCGTTATAAGTAAGATGTCCGGTTTTAACACCTGCGACATAAGAGTCTGGTTAAACTCCGTCACATGTAGGTAAGACCTCTGGTTTAACACCCATGACATAAGAGTCCGGTTAAACTCTGTGACATGTAAGTAAGACGTTTGGTTTAACACCTGTGACATAAGAGTCCAGTTAAACTCCATGACACATATGTAAGATGATTCTGAAATCAAGTCATTAAGATTATGAGATTATGTTGAATTCTCCTGGAGTCTTAGTAACTAGTGTATGTTAAGTATACACCCGTGTTTGTGCTGAGTAAGTTAAGTAAGCTGGGTAAGTTAAGTAAGTTAAGTAAGTTGAGTAAGTTAAGTATGATAAGATGATAAGTTCGATATTTATGATATGTAAGTTAAGTATGATAAGTACGATATGTATGATATGTAAGTTAAGTATGATATGTATGATATGCTTGTTAAGTATGATAAGATGATAAGTATGATATGTATGATAAGTAAGAGTAAGAGATGTAAGTTAAGTGTGATAAGATGATAAGTACGATATGTATGATATGCATGTTAAGTATGATAAGATGATAAGTACAACATGTATGATACATAAGTTAAGTATGATAAGACGATAAGTACGATATGTGTAATATGTAAGTTAAGTATGATAAGATGATAAGTACAATATGTATGATATACATGTTAAGTATGATAAGATGATAAGTAAAATATGTATGATATGCATGTTAAGTATGATAAGATGATAAGTATGATATGTATGATATGCATGTTAAGTATGACAAGAAGGTTATGAGTTAAGATCATATGTACATATACACCAGCTCTGGGATTTTCTGTATGCAGGTTTACTTAGTTACAAAATCTGGTTATTAGCCATGGCCATAAGTTTTCCAGGATGTTCACACGTTCTTGAATTGTAGGTTAGGGTTCGGTCTTCCAAAACCCTATTTATGGTGGAATCTATATGATCAGGCTTCATGTTTGTCTTCTTTATTCTATGTATGTTAAGTTTTTCTTACTAAACATTTCGTTTACCTAGTTGTTTCATGTTGTAGGTAAGCAAAAATGCAAGACGGGTCAGTGAGCGCTGGAATCTGTCATGGAAAATGTACATGTGGCCTGACTGTGGAAGTCACTATACTTTTGTCAAGTTTTAAGTTGTTTTTAAGTTATGTAAAATCTTTATGTCGTTTATGTTTAGGTTGTTTTAAAGTTTCAAATGTTGTAATCTTATTTTAAGCATACACATGCTTTTAAACTAAGTAAGTACTTAATAGTTATTTTATAGGGATTTTTGGGTCTTTTAATTAAACGAAAGTAAGATGTTTTCCGCAATTATGTTGGTCATTTTTACTGGGTCGTTACAGATTGGTCCTTCCTCCCGGGTTCACACCCGAAAACCTTGTTACACCTACGAGCATTCAGGCCTTCTTGTAGGTCAGTTTGGCCTCGGAATGCACCACTGCCATCGGGGTATGCTACTTCCGTTTCTTCATCAAACTCAACGTTTTCATTGTTAATCGAGATGTTGATGTCGTGTTCTTGGTTAACAGAGGTGTTTCAGCCATTGTTCCTCTACTGATGGTGAGGTGCTAGGGGGACACCACCTCCGGGCCTCAGGTGATCCATATTAGTGCGCCTGGGCGGAACGCCCTAATGGGGTCCTCGGGCACCTAGGCCTTTACCTTTATTGTAACGCCCTACTACTGAGGGACTGTTACACTGTGTATTTTAAATAGTGCTAAACTCTCTAAACGAGTCATTTGGCCATAATTGTGTAACTAAATGTGATTAACGGTTTAAGGTTAAAAATTTTGGTCAAAGATACAAATGTTTCACTAAAACTTTTACTGTATGCATGGGATCCCAAAATACATTTAAAATGTTAATTATAATAAAAGAGTTACAACCTGCTGACCTAAGCGGCAAAATAGGGTTTGACCCTAGTTCCTCTTTAAACCCTCGGTTGTGGTGGTCGAGCAACCGCATACGTACACATCATCACCTAAGCTATCCAACTCAAGGATGCTCCAGCTTTATTTTACCTTTACCTACACCACATAGCACCCGTGAGCCGAGGCTCAGCAAGAAAACTTAAACATGCTCATAAGCAGTTAATAACATGTCACGAAATCGTAATAAGCATGCCTATAAGTAATAACCTTATCCATGCATGCAAGCAAGTACAAATAAATGAGTATGGAATCATTCTGGGGATTGCAGCCTTAATCAGATGACCATGGGGTCAACCTGGGGTCCTTTGCCCTGAATAGATGACCGTTGAGTCATCCAGGGGTCCCTTGCCCTAATAGATGACCATGGAGTCAACCTGGGGTCCTGCACCCTGAATAAATGACTGTGGAGTCATCCTGGGGTCATGTGCCCTGGATAAATGACTGTGGAGTCCTCCTGGGGGCCTGTGCCTTGGATAGATGACTATGGAGTCAACCTGGGGTCCTGTGCCCTGAATATATGACTGTGAAGTCATTCTAGGGACCTTTGCCCTAAGCCATGTGACCATCAAGTCACCTGGGCATTTTAGCCCTGGCTCTAAGTAACTAGTGATAAACTAGCCAAGCGCTTTAGTTTTCTTCGACCATAGGGTTGGACGAGCGTATAATGCTCTGTTGATTATATCTAATCATATCGACCAGCACTTGATGCGCTATTGCCGTTGACTAATAAGTCAGTGCTTTACGACCAGCGCTCAGCGCTTTTCCCATCCTTAACTAATAAGTCAGTACTTTCTCTATGAGGTAATGCAAACATGCTTATATCATATGTCAAATATCCAGATATAAGGCACTCAGCATGCTTAATCAGCAATCACAAGCATAATCATAATCATGCACATTTACAGAGACTCAAGCTTTGATCAATTCCATATTCAACATTCATGCCATGCCATAATCACATGTATCACATGCATCACATACTGGGTGCAGTTTTCTTACCTTTGGTCCAAACACAGGTGTAGTGTCCCAGAATTTTTTTACTTAGCTAGATAGTAGTAGTAGTTAGTAGTAGTTTGTAGTATGTTAGTTTCCGTGGATTTTGGTTCAAGCCGGGACTTAGTTGGAAACTCATAGCAACCGTTATGGATTTTATAAGTTTAACCTATAGTTTAGAAATATTAATTATAACATAAGGTTTGATTAATATTACTAGTCCTAGAAATATTATTTATTATAACCTAAGGTTTAGATAGAATTAATAAGAGCATGACACTTGTCATAATCATGTTTGTTAAGGATTTAAGTATTTTTTATGAATAGTTTAATTAAAAGAAAGATCTAGAAGCTCTAGAACCTTCCAGCAGCTGTTAGGATCACGTTTTGACTCAGTCAAAGCTGTTAAATCAATTCAAAATATGCTGAAAAAGTGAAAATACGTGTTTGATATATCAACGTATATCGATATATCGCAGCTATAGAGGCCGATATATCGCCTACGAAAGATACGAAAAAAACGTCGACTTCGCACGAACGAACGAACAGGGCTCAGGAAAATGGTCTAGGCGATATATCGCCCAGGGTAGGCGATATATCGCCCCTGGTGCATTTTTTTTTTTGAAAGTTTGTGGTTTTAAATTTAAAACAGCCTTAACCACTTGGACCTGCCTTGAACGATTTTGACCGAGTTCTGGGCGTTTGTTGAACAAAAATTCAAATCTTTTTCATTTTATATTCATTTATTTATTCAAATTAAAAGGGGTTAGTATTACTCCTTGAACTTTATAAATAGGACCTAGTACTCATCCATTTCCTTCATTCTTCGAGCATTCTCCATAGCCTCCAAGCTGCTAAGGTTACTATAGAGAGAAACACTTGGGTTTAGGGATAAAAAGCTTTTCCAATCTAATCTTTTCTAAACACTTGGGAATTATGATGAGAGCTACAGAACAATATGTCCTAGTAATTAGGCTTTTTAAAGATTTTCCTTCTGTAATTTCAACATTAGAAGAAATATGGGAGACTGTAGATGATGATGATGATTTACCGTTAGCTATGAGATATTATTTTCTCATACTTAGGTTCACCTCTAAGTTGGAATTTCAATTCACTAATGAACAAAAGCCTAGAATCTTTATGAATCTTCCCCGCGGTAATTTTGAGGCTCAAGAAAATGATGATTATGAAGAAATAGATGATGATATGTTAGATGAAGGTTCAGATGTAGAAGATCCTGATTTTTAGATTTACCCTAGTTATGTTAGTTTATTTATTTATTTATTATTTTTGTATTTATGATTGTACTTAGTGAAAACCTTTTTCCAAATGAATATTATTGTTTTTTTTTTAATGACATGTATGAGTTTGATTTTTTTTCCAATCATAATAAATAATAAAATTAATAAATAATGACCAAGTTTGGTGAGGGTGGATACAAATTAATGGATCGGGTTCTGTATTGAGAGTT
Organism: Humulus lupulus; assembly: GCF_963169125.1. NCBI lineage: Eukaryota > Viridiplantae > Streptophyta > Magnoliopsida > Rosales > Cannabaceae > Humulus > Humulus lupulus. Next base: position 122,226,643 of record NC_084795.1, read on the forward strand.
TAGGGGGCCATAGTAGTGGGAACGATTTTTCTGATCCCAGCCCTCCCTCAATATGGTTAACTTTGGGACAGCGATGAGTTTCGAGCTTGAGAATTAAGTCATATAGGATGATTAGAAACAGACTTAGAAAGTAATAAAGATGGTTGATTTTCTAAGTGTAGAAACACACCCTGATTATAAAGAAGGCTTACATAATTTTTTTCATAACAAATCATAACTAGTAGGTCCGAGTTATGTTTGCTTAGACTAAGTTTTGCCTTAGAGCTTATTAGGGTAAGTTCTAATATGTTTTCTCAACTATTAGAACTTTGTTGAAGATGTCGCTCAGAAGGTCTGCACGCACAGCCGGCAATGCCTCCAGCACCGCCAATGAGACTCATGAAGCCCCTCTAGTCCGAAGAAGGGGAACACATGCTACCAATGCTGCTGCTAATAGAAGTGCACCGCCTCCAGTTGACAACACCGCTAAGATTGTCCGACTATAGCAACAAGTGGAAGAATTGCTGCAACAACAATGACAATTGACTCAGCTGCAGCCTTAGCCTCAGCCACAACCGCAGCCTCAGCAAATGGCTCAGGCACCCCAACAAGTAGGTCCTTATGGGGGATGGCAAATGGAGAACTATGCGCCTTACCCAGCTCAGTACATAGAGTCAACCTACGAGCGGTTTCATAAGCAACATGCTCCAAAATTTCAAGGGACAACCGACTCCTTCAAGGCAGAAGAATGGCTCAAGAATGTAGACCCGATCCTAGCACACATGAATCTCGGCAACGCGAACCGCATATCCTGCATTTCGTCTCTTCTAAAGAAGGATGCTAGAATCTAGTGGGATTTATTACAGCAGACTCACGACGTCGCCGCCATGACATGGACTAGATTTGTGGAGCTCTTTCACAAGAAATATTACAACTCGGCATTCAGCGCTACGAGGGTAGAAGAGTTCACCAGTCTGAAGCAGGGCAACTTAACGGTAGTAGAGTATGCTCGACAGTTTGACTGACTAGCCAAGTTCACGCCAGAGTTGGTCCCAACCGACTTTTTGAGGGTCACCAAGTTCGTTAGATGACTCAAACCAAAGATTGAGCTAGGAGTCAAACTAGCAAATCCTAGAACCACTTCTTATGACGATGCTTTAGAAATGACTATTGAAGTGGAAAGGCTTCAAGCGAATGGTAGTAAGGAGGAGGCCAGTAAACTTGAACCTAAGCAGCAGAATCAACCTCAGAATGGTCGGAACCACAACAACAACCATCACATAGCAACAATAATGGCCAGAAGAGAAGACATCCTGACAATAAGCAATTTGACAATGACAAAAGAGCACGAACTAGTAATGGAGTCAATAGGTCGAGTTATGTAGAATACCCGCTTTGCTCCAAATGTCAAAAGAAACATCTTGGTGAGTGTCGTGCAAACACCAAGGGATGTTATAATTGTGGCTAGGAAGGTCATTGAAAGAGGGAATGCCCACATCTCAAGCAAGAAGATAAAATGGACAACAAGATGGTTCCAGCCAGAGTCTTTGCCTTGACCCAGGGAGAAGTTGAAGCTAGTAACAAAGTGGTCACAAGTCAGATTCCTATCCTTGATAATATATGTTCAGTATTATTTGATTCGGGAGCAACACATTCATATATCTCTTTAGGAATGATAGAGAAATTAGACAAACCTTGTGAAAGATTTAGAACTAGGTTTGTGACAGAATTGCCTTCGGGCGAAGTAGTCCTATCATCACAAATAGTACGAGGCGTACCGATCAAAATTGAGGACATATAACTAGAAGGAGACCTAATAGAGCTAGAGATCAAAGAATTTGACGTAATACTGGGAATGGATTGGCTAGCAAGGCATGGCGCAACCATCGACTGTAGAAGCAAGAAAGTGATGTTCAAAACTCCTGACAGTCAGAGACTATGTTTTATGGGAAAGATTTCAGGACTATGATCACTGCTTATTTCATCTCTTCAAGCTCAAAAGATGATTGAAAAAGGATGTCACGCATTCTTAGCCAGTGTCACGGATGTGGTAAAGGAAACACCACTAAAGGTTGGAGACGTCCGCATTATAAAAGAATTCCTAGAAGTATTTCCTGACGACTTACCAGGGTTGCCGCTGACTCGGGAAATTGACTTCACAATCAAACTAGTACCGGGAACTGATCCTATCTCAAAGGCACCATACCGGATGGCACCTACCAAACTCAAGGAGTTGAAGACGCAGCTACAAGAACTCCTGGACTTGGGTTTCATTAGACCAAGCCATTCGCCATGGGGAGCCCCAATTCTATTTGTGAAGAAGAAGGACGGAAGCATGTGGATGTGTATAGATTACCACGAGCTGAATAAGGTGACCATTAAGAATAAGTACCCGCTACCCCAGTTCAATGACTTTTTTTATCAACTCCGAGGAGCAACCATGTTTTCAAAGATAGATCTACGATCCGAGTATCACCAACTCAAGGTACGGGAAGAGGATATTCCTAAGATAGCTTTTAGAACTCGATATGGACATTACGAGCTTTTACTTATGTCTTTTGGTCTTACCACCACTCCAGCCAAATTTATGGATTGAATGAATCGGGTCTTCAAGGATTATTTGGACAAATTCGTCGTAGTGTTCATCGACGATATTTTGGTGTACTCCAAGGACAAAGTTGAGCACGAGGAACATTTAAGAATGACCATGCTACGACTGAAAAAGCATCAACTTTACGCCAAGTTAAAGAAGTGCGAATTTTGGCTTTCGCAAGTAGTGTTCCTCAGCCACATAGTATCCAAGGACGGAGTTGTTGTAGACCCAGCTAAGGTAGAGGTTGTGAAGGATTGGACAAGACCTAAGAATGTGTCAGAGGTAAGGATTTTCTAAGATAGCCACTCCGCTTACCAACCTGACCCAGAAACAACAAAGGTTCAACTGGACAGATAGACGTGAAGAGAGTTTCGAGTTACTCAAGGATAAGTTATGCTCATCACCAGGACTTTGTGTACCGACACCCAATGACAAGTTTGTAGTATATTGTGATGCGTCGAAGCAAGGTTTGGGTTGTGTGCTAATGCAGAATGACAAAGTGATAGCCTACGCCTCAAGGTAGCTGAAGGAATATGAGCAACGCTATCCAACACACGATATGGAGTTGGCAGCGGTGGTCTTCGCATTGAAAATCTGGCGCCACTATCTTTATGGAGAATGGTGTGAGATTTATACGGACCACAAGAGCTTAAAGTATTTCTTCACACAGAAGGAGCTCAACATGAGGCAGCGCAGGTGGTTAGAACTAGTGAAGGAATATGATTGCGAAATCCCATACCACCCGGGAAAAGAAAACGTAGTTGCTGATGTGCTAGGCAGAAAGAGTTATGGGAATCTAGCACCAATATCCGGAATAAAAAAGTTGCTTCAGCAAGAGCTGATCAATGCCAGAATAGAAGTAGTCATTGGTAAACTAGCTAACTTGTCCATCCAATCAAGTCTGTTAGAAGATATACGGATCGGGCAAGGGCATGATGACATGTTAGTATCTCACATAGCTACCAGTCAACGATCGGGATGGCGCCCTATGAGTTACTTTATGGAAGAAGGTGTCGATCGCCATTACATTGGGACGAGGTAGGAGAAAGGCAACTTCTTGGAACCGAAGTTGTTAGAGAGGCTCAGGATGCAGTAGTGTTGATTAGAAAGCGTATGCTCGCTGCTTAGAGCCGAAAGAAAAGTTATGTGGATGCCAAGCAACGTGATGTGGAATTCAAAGTCGGAGATCAAGTCTTCTTAAAGATATCTCCTATGAAAGGTTTGAAGCGGTTTGGGAAGAAAGGCAAGCTTAGTCCCCGGTCTATAGGCCATTTTGAGATATTGGACAAGGTGGGAACAGTTGCATATAGATTAGCCCTACCACAACCTCTAGCAGATAGCCACAATGTGTTTCACATCTCGATGCTGCGTAGATATGTGTTAGACCCATCTCACGTCCTCAAGTATGATACGATAGAACTCCAGAAAGACTTGAGTTACGAGGAACGACCAGTTAGCATCCTAGATAGAGGGATGAAGGATTTACAATCTAAGAGTGTTCCGATAGTCAAGGTCCTATGGAGTAATAGTTCTGAACGGGAGGCAACGTGGGAGTTGGAGGAAGACATCTTAGCATGGTATCCGGAATTGTTTGGTAAGTAAATTTCAGAGACGAAATACTTTTTAGTAGAGGAGAATTGTAGTGTCCCATAATTTTTTTACTTAGCTAGATAGTAGTAGTAGTTAGTAGTAGTTTGTAGTATGTTAGTTTCCGTGGATTTTGGTTCAAGTCGGGACTTAGTTGGAAACTCATAGCAACAGTTATGGATTTTATAAGTTTAACCTATAGTTTAGAAATATTAATTATAACATAAGGTTTGATTAATATTACTGGTCCTGGAAATATTATTTATTATAACCTAAGGTTTAGATAGAATTAATAAGAGCATGACACTTTTCATAATCATGTTTGTTAAAGATTTAAGTATTTTTTATGAATGGTTTAATTAAAAGAAAGATTTAGAAGCTCTAGAACCTTCTAGCAGCTGTTAGGATCACGTTTTGACTCAGTCAAAGCTATTCAATCAATTCAAAATATGCTGAAAAAGTGCAAATACGTGTTTGATATATCAACGTATGCCGATATATCCCAATTATAGGGGCCGTTATATCGCCTACGGAAGATACGAAAAATACGTCGACTTCGCATGAACGAACGAACAGGGCTCGGGAAAATGGTCTAGGAAATATATCGCCTAGGGTAGGCAATATATCGCCCCTGGTGCATTTTTTGTTTAAGTTTGTGGTTTTAAATTTAAAACAGCCTTAACCACTTAGACCTGCCTTAAACGATTTTGACCGAGTTCTGGACATCTGTTGAATGAAAATTCAAATCTTTTTCATTTTATATTCATTTATTTATTCAAATTAAAAGGGGTTAGTTTCACTCCTTGAACTCTATAAATAGGACCTAGTACTCATCCATTTCCTTCATTCTTCAAGTATTCTTCAAAGCCTCCAAGCTGTTAAGGTTACTATAGAGAGAAACACTAGGGTTTTGGGATAAAAAGCTTTTCCAATCTAAGCTTTTCTAAACACTTGGGAAGTAAGAGAGAGTGTTATTTTGGTATCGAGGTGTAGATCAAAGTCATAGTTATTCAAGGTATTCTTATCCTTAAGTTCAGTTCTTCATGGTTCTTTAGTTTTCTTTATTTTCTTCAGATCCTAACTCTTGTTTATGATTCTTGGTTAGGTGTTTAAGTTTCTTGAAACTTAAGGTTCTTTTCAGTAAGTTTCTTCTTTGATGGTTTAGTTATCTTTTTCATCCATTTTCTTTAGAAACTTTATTGTTGGTTTTAGGAGTGTTCCAAATCCCGTTCTTGTTCCTAAATATCCCAATTTTTGGTAAGGAAAATAGGTTAGATTATATGTGTTTATATGTTTATGTTATGATATGTTTTATGCTATGATATGTATATGTATAAATATGTTGTAGTCCTTGGGCATATGACTTGCTTAGATAGCAAGCCCCATGATTTGTGGCAGCTTGGCATGTGTGTTGAGGATGAATGGATTGAATGGACTGCTGGAAGATCGAGGATGACGTTGTTTAAGTCTTTTAAATTATGTTTTGATGTATTTTCGCATTTAGTATTTAAAAAATCAAAGTTTATGTTTTATGTTTTATAACAATGGGATCCCATACCATATCACATTTTATATATATATATTTTTCTTACTATGTAATTGGTTCAATATTTTGGGTTTCAAATAAAGTTATGTTATTTCTTATGTATGTATTCAAATTAGTAGCTATGTCATAGTAGTTTTTAATGGTCCGAGGTCTTAGAAATAGTCGGGTCATTACAACAGGTTACCAATAAACGACCCTCGAGCATGATCCTGTTTCTGAACCCTTAGCGATCACCTAGTCATAACCATAATATAGAATCCCGTAAAAAATGAGTAAATAAAGACTTTCAGACCGATTCTTAGCCTTTGGGACATCGAATCCTACCAAACCAGGTAGTAGGATCGATCCTGAGCCCTTAGGTTTAAGTTCCCACGACTAAAAACCCAACCTGGCCAAAACTGCACATGCAGGCCACGACTTGGCCCTAGGGGTCGCGGCACACCTCCCAAACAGACAGCCCTCTACCTGGGCTTCAGGGTGTGGGCCACAACTTGCCTCCTAGAGTCGTGGTGTGCCTCCCAGACAAACAACCCTTTGCCTGAGCTTCAGGGTGTGGGCTACGACTTGCCCTCTGCCTGGTTCTGGGTTCACACAATTCGCAACTTCCAAGAACAAGGTCACGACCCAACCTTGAACCCAACCATTTTCTTCATTTTTTCCCATTTAAAATCCTCCAAAAACATATCCAAACATATTCAAATCCCAAAAACAAAGTTCTCAAACATCCCAATAGCCCAAAACCATCAAAACCCAAATCTCAAACCATCCAAAAAATCATCAAAACATAAAATCCAATCAAATCTTAAAAACTTGAAAACTCAAAACTTAAAACTTGGATTACCTCTGATTGAGTCGTTTCCCAATTAAATCTTCCAGCTAATAAGCTTCTAATCTTCCCTATAATCGTTATGACTCTAATCTTGCTTGAATCTGAGTCCTAAAACTTGAGTGTCCTTCAAAAATGCTAACGACATCAAAAAGAGAACGGGAGAGAGAGAATGTACTGAACGTTCTTTTTATGTTTCTGACAGGTTACTTTGAGCTTAAGTAACCTCAAGCAAATCCTAATGCTTGGGGTCCCAAAAACGCTCAGTCAAAATTCCCATAATTCCCTCCTGATCTCAGTAACTCCCAATATATCATCAAATAATCATTCCCATTACCCAATATCTCAGTAATGTGTTAAATACCCAATATACCCCTTGACTCACTCCGAGTCAAGTATGGGTCTCGTTGTGACTTTCTCATAAGCTTGCTCCCTAGGATCGTCTCGTGCCGAGTAACCCAAACATATCCACATAGTAATGTAGTACCACACACATGCCACATATATGCAAAATATACCCATAACAGGCCAAATTACAAAAATTGCCATTTTAAACAGAATTGGGCCCACATGCATATTTAATACACCTAAGCATGCATATCAAGTCATATTATAATATAACTCACATAATCACATAATGATGCACATATATATCACATAATCACATAATTCCATAATTTTCCACCCTGGCCCCCTAATCAAGGCCCTAAGCCTTATTAGGAAATTTGGGACGTTACACTTACTAGCTGACCTTGGGGCCTGGTTGTCTTCGGGGTTCCAACGAGCCTTCTTTTGCTTGGGAGCAGGGTTGTCGTCGATCTTACCCTTGCCATGATCCTGTGGCACAGGTGGGGCTTCAACTCCAATTAGGTGCACGGGGGGTACGCTAGCAGGCAGATCTTGCGCCACATCAGGCGGGTGCCCTGGAGGCACACCGACTGGGTCAACAGGTGGCACTCCAGCTGGGTGCACAGGTGGCACACCAGCTGGATGCCTATATGGTACTTCTCTAAGGGGTCCACTCGCAACTCTTTGGCCACCAGAGTCGCTCTCATGGCGTTAACCATCTCCTGTATGCGGTGATATTACCCTTTTGGGTGTCAAGTTTCTGCTGCTGAGTGGCCCTGGTCGCGGAGTGCCACCACTTCTGGCGTCTCCTCCGTGTTCATGGGCTGAGGGTATTCCTCCTCATAATACTCGTCGTCCATGTCATCGTATTCGGCATTTTCGTCGTTGTATTCCACCTTCTCAGGGAGGTCCTGTGGTGGTGGAAGGTTGGTTTCTCCTCCCTCAACTTCGATGCGAAGAGCTGTATCGTCTGGTGCGTTTCTCCGAGTGGTCACCATGGCTATGTTCTTCAAGATTTCTTCAGGCTCTCAACTAAAGCACCAAAATGTTGACTGTCTTTTTCGCTATCAACTTAATATGAGAGTATAAAGAAAATAATATAAAATAACACAAGGGTTTTACGTGGTTCGGGCTATAAAAGAGCCCTAGTCCACGAGTCTCTTCTATTTAGTGAGCTTGAAGCTTGTTTGAAAAAGCTTCAATGGAGCTTCTCAGGCAGTGTATATATTGCACTAAGTTATAGAGTTTCTCTCTCTAAAACACTGAACCCTCTACAAGAAGATACCTCAGCCCTATTTATAGAGGTTGGGGTCATTAATGTTAATCATCTATCATTAATACAAATTCCCCCATTCTAGGGTGTTAATGCTGAATTAATACAAAAAAGGATGCACTAAATAGAGATTACGACCCAGACACAGGGCCCATTGCAGAAAATTGCGTACCAACTTTATGGGGAACATATCTCAGACAGTCAGGGTGTGGCGCATGTTTGCCCATGTCAGGCGACGTTGTGGGAAATGTCGATTATCGAGGGTACAAACTTGACACGACTAATCGAGGCTCACCAAAAGTTGCCAAAGATCTTCTGGTGGCCCATACCCACAGTGAATCACACTGGCACTACTCCAGGTCCGAGGACCAGAATCCTAGACCTGAGAGATGGGCGAGGGAAGAGAGCCTCTCGGGACGTGGCCTCACCTGGAGACATCCTTGCCATGAGGGCAGGCCTCAGGGTGTGGCCTCACTTGGAGACATCCATGACTTGCAGATTGGCTCGGGACGTGGCCTCACCTGGAGACATCCTCACCTCGAGGGCAGAACTCGGGGCGTGGCCTCACTTGGAGATATCCACGACTTGACCGAACACGACTTTTTGAAAGAGTTACACTCCGAGAACTTCAAGACTTGTCACTAATTACTCATAATTGCCATGTGTCGAGTGGTGAAAACACGAAAACAATATTAATATAAATTTAAATGTTCTAAATATTATTATGATAATAATATATAATCCTAATTTTTTAACTAATTATATTAATATGAATTTAAATATTATAAAATATTATTATGATCATAATATTCAAAATAAGACTATATATTCAATACTTATATTAATATAAATTTAAATATTATAAAGGGTAAATACTATTTTGGACCTTATGTGTTTACAAAATGGAACAAAATAATATTGTATACCCAACTTTGGTAAAAAAAAAATTAAAATATAATATTTCATTGTCAGCTCCTCGATCACTTTCCTCGCTTCTCTGAACTCATCGCATCACTAACGATCCGAGAATTGATATTATAATTGAAATTTTTTTAACCAAAATTAGGTATAAGACATTCTTTTGTTCCATTTTGCAAAACGCAGGGTCCGAATTGTTATTTAACAAAACACAAGACTCGATCGGTAATTTTTGTAAAACACAGGATCCAAAATGGTATTTACCCTATTATAAAATTGTCATTATAATAATAAGATATAGTACATAATCTTAATTTTTATTAAAAAAATTGTCATTTATGTTTAAAAAATTATCATATTATTTATATTTTAAAAAAATCATAAACAATGTTTTGGTTTATTTTTTCATTTAATATGTTCATGTAATTATTTTATATATATTATTTATTTATTTGAAATTTATATGACAATGATACAAATTTAATAAAAATAATTAATATATATATAAAGGAGAGCACCAATCTGATGTGGCACTGGAAAAACTCTTCAAACCACTCTATCTATTTTCTCCTCTAATCTAATTTTTTTATTCATTTTATAGATTATAATAATAATAATAAATGTAATTTTTTAAATTAAAATGAGATATTTATAAGATATTATTATTTAAATATAGGTAAATATCTCTTTGTGAATCTGTATATATTCTAAACATTCTCTATTATTCTCATATTTCATCTACTCTAAAAAAAATTTATCTTCTTCTCTCTAAACTCTTTCAATTTCAATTTTCAATAAATTCCAATTCATATCTCCAAATTTGATTGATTTACGTGTTAATGATAACACAATCCACTCGGATATTTATTCAATTATTAATGTTGTTAATCTTTAAAGTTTGAGTATTTACTCAATTATTAATATTTGTTAATCTTTAAAGTTTATATTTTAAATTAGTGATCTTGATATTCTAACATCTTCATCTCATTTTTCTATCATGTTTTAGATGTTATTGGATGTCCATGTTGTGTGGGTGATATTGAGATTGTTGGAGGTGGTTGGGAAAAAAGAGATATCAAAGTTTTAACAAATTAGTAAGTATAAGTTAATCGATAAATCTTCAAATAGATTTTGTCGCTTCATTAATCGTAAGATTTTCTACCATCTCCAAAAGTGTGAAAGTTATTGCGAGTACTAATATATTTATATTTTTTATTTAATTGCTATTATTTTTTAAAATTAATAAAAAATAGAAAAATAATAAAATTGATATAACCATCTTATTTTTTATCTGCTCATTTGTAGATAATTAATTTACTACTATTATTTTAAATTTAAATGAGATAATATTTTTTTATTTATAATAATACGTTCATGTCTATTTTTGTAGACTTTTTTAAAATTAAAGATATTTTATAAAAAAAATATCTTTTCGTATATGAATATAAATTTAAATTTAAATAATTATTTTTAGATTAATTAAATATTATTCTAGATGGATATTATTAAATATATTATTATTATTATTATTATTATTATTATATGTGAAGTTTTGGCAATTTGAATTGAATCTTATAATTATGATACAAAAACCTATAATATCTCTCAATAATCTTTCCCTTTTTTTTTGGAAAAGATACGAGTAAATAGAACGGAAAAAATCTAAATTTACCATCTCATCAAAATATGCTGCTACATAGAAAATTTAATATATGTATATGTATTGTAATATCTTTAAGTAGCAATAGTATATAATAACTTATCACACCTGCCAACTTCTAAAACTAACAAGTATGAATAATGTCATTGATCAATAACATATTTGCACATTTAGGAAGTCACCATACAAGGTAAACAATAATCATGTCCAGAAATCTAATTCATCAAATCTAAATGAAGTAAACGGTCCCTATGCATAAATAAACTTAATAATAGGAAGCAAAAAACCCTTAAAACTTGGTTTTATAAAATAAAGCTACTCAAGTTCCATTTCTTCTTAAGCTCAAACAATCAACAAATCAAAATTTGGAATGCTGTCATTGCCTTGACAATAATGTGATAAGCCAATTGAAGCAATTTTATTTGGCAAAAACATAAATAATACATATAAAGTTCGTCGCCAGATATAATTTAAATGACAATGTCAAAATTGGAAACTGCCACACAATTTTTTTTAAATAAAAGGAGAATTCAAGTCAAAATCTCTAATCTATTTCTAATTTTTTTATTCTATTTTCTTTAATATATGTTCATTAAATAATTATGAAAATAAAATATCTAAAATCATCAATAACGGCAATACCTCTTCCGTAACTCTTTTTTTTTAATATTTATTAATAACTAGTTTTCTAATAATTATTATAATAAATTAACCATATATAAATTCACATTTATCTTGAAGATTTTCCAATTCATGATAATCTTTTTGTTATTTCATATTTCAAATTCAAAATTTAAAATATCTTAATTTATTTATAAACTAGAAAACATAGTCGCGCTTTGTGCAGTTTTTTGTAATGATTAAAAAATATATTTTTTTAAATATTTTTTGGGAGATTGTGTGTAAGGGATTCCTTTTCACCCTACCCGTACAACATGCTCATTATATGAATACGTAAGGGCATCTTAACCGTAATTTTTTTCATGATAATGTTCATTATATAGCAAGTCTCCTGCAAGTTTTCGAGAAATTCTGAATATTTAAAGTACCAAAAGTAAAATTCAAATTACTTGTTGTACGTGTGATTTTATTTAATATTACTATTATTTTATACGCTTTGTTTTGTTTTTTGTTTATTATATAATTTTTTATGATTTTTATATTTTTAGGGTACAAAATTTATAAATCATGACATTTTGCACAATCATTAATTTTTTAAAATAAATATTTTTATTAATTTAATTAATAATTGTTGATGCGGTTTTTCACCAACAGATAATTATACGAATAAATAGGATGGATTATTGCAAATTGATAAACCGTAATATGAAAATAATAGCAATCTAGAATGTGGAAACTAATTGCAAGGAAAAGATGGTCACTCCTGTTATACCCAAAAATTGGAGATCAATAACGTGGCAATAAAGGTGACAAGTGGCAGTGCATGATCAGTAAAAGACACATTAATAGTCAATAAATACATTGACTCCTCAGAGTTGTGATAAAGGGACCTGGTAGACTGACGAAGAATTTGGACTGCTTGAAAGATGTCATAACCAAGCCAAGTGCACCTTGGTCCGAGGAAAGCTAAGGAAAGTGCATCCTAGGAGGCTAAGGAGAATGCATCCTAGGAGAGCTAAGGAGAGTGCATCCTAGGAGGCTAAGGAGAATGCATCCTAGGAGGCTAAGGAGAATGCATCCTAGGAGAGCTAAGGAGAATGCATCCTAGGAGGCTAAGGAGAATGCATCCTAGGAGAGCTAAGGAGGATGCATCCTAGGAGAGCTAAGGAGAGTACATCCTAGGAGGCTAAGGAGACTGCATCCTAGGAGGCTAAGGAGAATGCATCCTAGGAGAGCTAAGGAGAGTGCATCCGAGGAGAACTCAAGAGAGTGGTCCTAGGAGACCCCAAGAGAGTGGTCCTAGGAGACCCCAAGAATTTGGTCCGATGAGAAACATGGCATGCTAGAGGAGAGTGTCATGTTAGAGGAGAGAAGTGCATGTCCTACCACCATGCACGTCCGACCAAGAGGTGGATCAATTAGCTAGAGGAGGACTAAGTCAAGATTCCCATAAACAGCTTCAACAAGATACGCGGGAATCTCTCATTCTTCCCACAAATGGGGGGTTTGGTTACATTTTGAATGTTTTTTGTAATTTAAATGTAATAAATATAATAAAATATCCCGATTCTAAGGGATATCAGTTGTATGACCCTAAGTCTATAAATAGAGGGCTTATGGGATTAGAGAGGGGCTTCTTCTGCTTCTTCTTTCTAGAGAGAGAAAATTTGGGTCTGAGTATTCTAGAGAGAGAAAGTGCTGATATTTGAAAGGATTCTTGTAGTTTTGCAATCTGTACTGAAGAAACTCAGTTGGCTCAGTCCATCTGATCTTGAGTACGGATCTATAAATCACAACTCTAAGTGGATTAGGCTATTACCGACAATTGGGGCTGAACCACTATAAAAATCTCTTGTGTTATTTACTTTTCCTGTTTAAACCGTCTGTATCATTTTTATTTCTCTTGAAGGTTTGTCATATTTGACGTTCTCACGTCGTTGGCTAAAAACGCAGTCAACAACTCCTTTTTTAGGTGGTTCGAAGGTTAAAAATCCCCCTAGTCCACCAGTCGATATTATTGATATCTCTTTCTTATTTCTTACAAAGTGCTTGCTTTACAAGAAGGAGCCAACCCCTTGCACTACCCAGGGTTTCGGTATTTATAGGAGATTGTTCTCTGAGTAGGTATTGGGGTCATCCCGTGATCTAATCATCCATCAATGTCATTTACGTGACACTGATGATTAATTCCTAAACCTTACAGTGAAGTGTGGTCTAATCAATACGTAAGGATGGGTAATGGGCCGCATGGCCCAAGTCAGGTGTGGGATGTCCAAACACGCACGTTTATACTGTGTATCCAAAAATTCAGGAATAGAACAAACACGTAATGTCTGATATATGCACGTTTATATTGCGTGGTTAACTTTACAAGGATTCGGGGGTGTCAGACCTCTAATGCATCATGAGCTTAATGCAGCACTAGCTCGTGGTTTCTATTATGCCGACACGATGGCTCCAAGGAGCAGCTAAATGATCCACCAGCTCGGGTTGGTTAGATAGGGGACTGTAATAAACAGCTCCGGGTGGACGGTTGACACGTGGCAGATCTATTTAGGCCATTCTCTAGCTCGCCAAAGTGTGTGCGGATATTTAGGGCGTACAATAATGTTCTTAATCAAATTAATATCACTTGTATACATGTTGATATTTTTAATTGTTAAGATATTTTGGTTTTAAATTTGAAATATCAAAACAATAATTCTTGAAGATAAATGCCAATATATATTATACATTTATTATTATAATTATTAAAAAAAATAGTTATTTCTAAATATTTTATTTAAATATTAATATAGATATTTTTATTTTAAATTTGAAATGTCAAAACAATAAAAAGATAAATACAGATGGAAAATTTTGAAATAAATGTCTATTATATATAATTATTGAAAAATTAGTTATTTATAAATAAATTAAGATATTTTTAATTTTGAAGTTGAAATATGAAACAATAAAAAGATTATCATGAATTGGAAAATCTTCAAGAAAATGTGAATTTATATATGGTTGATTTATTGTAATATTTATTAGAAAATTAGTTATTAATAAATATTAAAAAAAAGAGTTATGGAAGAGACATTGCCGTCATTGATGATTTTAGATATTTTATTTTTAATTATTTAATAATTATAAATAAAATAAAAAATGTAGACAAATTAGAAATAGATTAGAGATTTTGACTTGAATTATCATTTTATTTAAAAAAAAAACATGTGACATTTTCCAATTTTGACATTGTCATTTAAAATTTATCTAACGACGAACTTTATATGTATTTGCCAAATAAAATTGCTTCAATTGGCTTATCACATTATTATTGTCAAGGCAATCACAGTATCCCGTATTTTGATATGTTGATTATTTGAGCTTTAGAACAAATGAAACTTGAGTAGCTTAATTCTATAAAGCCAAATTTTAAGGGTTTTTTGCTTCCTATTATTAAGTTCATTTATGCATAGAGACTGTTTACTTAATTTAAATTTGATGAATTTGAATTCTGGACATGATAACTTCCTAAATGTGCGAATATGTTATTGATCAGTTGTATTATACATACTTGTTAGTTTTAGAAGTTTGCAGATGTGATAAGTTATTATATACTATAGCTACTAAAAGATATTACAATACATATACATATATTAAATTTTCTGTGTAACACCATATTTTGATGAGATGGTAAATTTAGATTTTTTCCATTCTATTTACTCATATCTCTTTCGAAAAAAGTGAATGATTATTGTGAGAGAATATAATCTTTTGTATCATAATTATAAGATTCAATTCAAATTGTCGCAAAACTTTAGATATAATAATAATATATTTAATAATATCAACTTAAAAAATAATTATTTAAATTAAAATTTATATTCATATTGTTTACCGAGATTTTTGGAAACTATATTAATAAAAAATAAGGGAGATTAATGATATGGAATTTAGAAGATATAAACAAGATTTTTACGTGATTGGGGCGTTAATGAGCCTTAGTCCACGAGACAGTTGTATTAGAGCTTGGAAAGTCTTTTACAATGGAGTTTCTCTCTATGTTTTAACAGAGTAACTGTATACAAGCCAAAAAGAGATCCCTTCTCCAGTGCTCTTTCACCTGTATTTATAGGCTCACAGGAGAACTGGGCTTGGGCCAGGCTGACCCGGACCCAACAAGGATATAAGTACCCTTGGCTTCTCTATTGGAAGCCCAATACAAAGGATAAAAATACAAAAGACTAAGAATGATCAAGGCCCACTGGGGCAGCCCAAGACCTATATTTCACCCGATAAAATGGGGCTTTTGGTCTGGGCATTCTGAGTTACGAGACAGATTCAGGGGACAAAATCATTCAGTGTAGTGGCAGCGCAGGTCTGAATCAGCGGCGTGCAATCCCGAGGTGGCCTTTTCCGCAGGTGAAAAGTGGAGACAACCCCCACGCATCATGGGGCGGCTTCAGGGTCACAGATGCCTTTTCCTGCCAACCTGGAGGACTTGACCCAGGTTCGTTTACCTCTATCCCTCTTCATTTATTGTAGGCCCGGATCGTTTACCAGACTCCGGGACCGTTTGCGTACACTTCGATCGTAACCCCAAATGGCTATACGTCTCCCAGATGATCGTCTTGGATCATCTTTCCTGGACACCGTCCGGGTCTAGACCCACACTTGGGCCGTCGTACCCGGTCATTCCCTGCCAAGCGGGCCTGGGCTGGGCCCAAACCCAATTGCCCAGATAATGGGCTTGGACCACCGTCCCGGGCCCAAGGTAGGAAATGGGGATAACATTTACCCCCCAAGCCTTCGCCTGGGTATGCGAGGTGGAGGCTTGCCTTGCTCCCGGATACTCCATGGTTGCCTTCCCAGTTCCTGCTTAGAATTGTGGGTCTGTGGCAAGGGGCAGTACCGCTGGGCGCACGCGGAGCTTGGACCATTTACCAATGTCCGGGTCCATTTACTGAAGTCCCGTTTCATGGTGAGGGATACACGTGTCGCCAAGCGACTGCTGCAACGATGGCACTTGACCTTGAAAGGTCACCTAACCACCTCAAGGATCGCTAGGCCTAAGCTAGTGCATCAGCACGAATTCCAAAGCGTCCCATCCGCATGGGGGTCCTTCATTAATGCTTCTGCGCTAAGGTAGACCGTAGGATGGGGCGACCTTTGAAGTTCCCCTCTCCTGGGACGTTGGATTGAAACGGTGAGGATCCAGCTCTCAAGTGCTCATTAATGCCCCTGCACGATCTTGGACCGTCCGATGGGGGATTTTCTATCCGCTGGATCAGAGACCAGGATTTGGGTCTCTATAAATACTCCTCAGACATTCATTTGAAACTTTTACACTCTCGAGCCATTTTAAGAACTGAGGATCTGTTTATGTTTGATCTCTCCGACGACAACTTTCACCGCCTGCTCACTCTGCGCTGTCGCCTTTTTCCAACAGTCCCAGTGTCTGCACCTCCGCCTGAGCGCACGTCCTGGGCCTGTCCTATCGACGAGTTGCTGAACCACCTTCACCAGTTCAAGAACGAGATTCTGCCATCCTTACCGTCGAACAACCACCATCTTTCACGGCCAACTATTCAAAGTAAGTCTTATGTCTTTCTTCTTGGTAAATACATGAATGTAGGCTGCCTTTTTGTTCATATGCTTAGGCTGCTAGAACTTGCTTACGCTTAGGAATAGTGCTAGGAAAGCCGCCTGGTCCGGGTTGCTCCGGGTCTGGATGCTTCCTGGATAGACGGTGGAGCCTATTTCGTAGCCCATT
The DNA here is from genome assembly GCF_963169125.1 of Humulus lupulus. NCBI lineage: Eukaryota > Viridiplantae > Streptophyta > Magnoliopsida > Rosales > Cannabaceae > Humulus > Humulus lupulus. The sequence continues at coordinate 122,243,752 of NC_084795.1, forward strand.
TTTCATTCCCGATCTGGGTCTCGTGGTTCTCTGGTGAACCCGGACCTGATCCGGAGGGGACTCCAAGCAGTCCGTAGGAGGCCCCCCGTACCTTAACCGACTTTCTTGGGTTTTGGTATTGACTACTTGGTTTCTTTTCGTTGCTCCCAGATCATCAGCCATGACGTCGAGTGTCACCCTTCATTCGGAGGAGGAAGTCAACAGGGCCCCCTTAGCCCTCCTCGGGTCCCGGACCCCCAAAGGCAACAGATGGGAGATGGATACGGTGCCGAATCTGTTCAAGAACTACCAGATGATGTACATCCTGGAGAAGCACTTGGGCATAGAGTCCACTCTTGGACTCTTCCACAACCGCCTGGCCAGGATAGAGGAGTGGGCGCATACTTCCATGGAAGGATTCGAGGCCTGGAGCGCTGGCCACATCAGTGCGGGTGCCACACTCCCGCTTCACGACTACTTCGTGCAGTTCCTAACATACGTGGGAATCGCACCCTTCCAGCTTCTGCCTCAAGCCTACCGAATGCTTGCGGGATGGCGTGTCTTCTGCGTCGCAAAGGAGATCGCGAAGCTGACCCCCGCGGAAATCTTGTACTTCTACAAGATGGAACCGCAGGTCAATGCCAAGGACAAGACCTTGGATGACTTCTATAGGCTGAAGCCGCGGGGTAGCTACCCTGCTCCCACAAGCTCCTTGAAGCATCCCACGAACGTCCGACATTATTGGTTCTTGACGTCCGGGTTCCTCGTGGAGAAGAACCCCACGCTGCTGCTGGACTTCCAGCGAGTGGGTAAGTGCTTCCCCGACCCTTAGCTGGCCGGTTTTTCTTTTTCTTTTCCTCTTTTTTTTTTTTTTTTGTTTTTGTTTCTCAACGTGTTACTTCAGGTGGCAGGACCTTTTGCCCAGACTCCTCTCACCCAGTTCATCTTGGACCGGAGGAGGTTTTACTCCGGGCTGAGCTCAGAAGATCTGGACGTTGGAGGCTACGTCAATAAGGAAAACCTCAAACTGGTCGGGATGCTCGCGGCCCACCAGACTATCGTCATCCCAAGCCTTTGGAGAATTCAATGCAAGAATAATGCCATCATAAGGGAGCAGCTGGCCCTGAAGCACATCGTGGAGGTGGAGGTTGCGGCACGAGCGGATGCGGCCAAGCGGAAGAGGGACTTGGCCCAGACGGAGGCGGCCGCTTTAGAGGAGCTGGAAGCCCTCTTCGAGGAGGCCCTGCCAAACACGGGTACCCCCGGGGCTAGCGTATTAGGGCGAGGTAACTCACCTTTGATCTTAACTTTTGCTCCCTAAGTTGGGGACTTAGCTAGGGATAGGCTAGCACTTCGAGGCCTCGCGTTCGGGGCTGACAGGGAGATAAGACCTTCGTCTCCCGTTCCCGTAGGCTCGAAAGTTCTCATGTTTTTGTCCGGCCTTCAGTACGGGAATTTCTTGAACCTGGACGACATGGGGGATCGAGTCTACTTTTTCGCGATAGATGAGTTGAGTCACTCCCGGGGCTTAGATGAGGGTTCGTCCCGGGTCACTCTTAGTTTTGACGTCTATTTTCTTGTTTAATCGTACTAACTCTTTTTCATTTACGTTTGTTGTAGGAGACTCTGACATGTCTACCCCCGTGGACAAGATGAGGCAACTCCTCGAAGCCCGGGCTGCGAGGGCAGCCAAGGTTGCGAAAAAAAAGGCTGCCAAGAAAAAACCAGAGGCGCTGAGCCCGGACCCTTCCCGCAACAAGGAGACGCCAGGGGCGGATCCCTGACTCGACGAGGGTGCAATTGTCGCGGTCCCTGTCACGGCCGTGCACCTGGCCACCGTCCCTGGCCTTGCCCAACCCTCGGTGATCGATCTGAAGCCAAAACCCGCGATAAGCCAGAGTTCCGGGAAGAGGGCCTTGGACTTGGGCGCAGCGAAGGTTGAGACCGGGAACAAGAGGCCCCGGATGAGGTGGGCTAGCTCAGCCGGGGAGTCGCACGGGGAAAGCCGCCTCGCCGCGAAAGAGATTCCTGCATTACCAGCCCTCCCCATACATCCGGCACTACCTGAGGAGGGGGAAGCCGTCTTGCGGGACAAGCAGTCCCGGCTCATTTCCCGGACCTAGGAGAGTGGCCGGAAAAGGATAGATGAGATGTACAAGGCCCTGACGATTCGTCGTCAGGTTGAGTTCGCTGAGGGCCCGGCAGCTTTCAGCGTCCCCCAGCCAATCGTGGATCGGCTAACCGCCGAGACGGGCTTTCGCCCTAAACTAGGGCAGGACATGACCCCTTTTGTGGCGGACTTGTTGGACCAGGTGGGGAACACCATGTACAACCTCCAACTCAAACGGTATGCCACCATCGCCAACCCGGACATGTTGTTCATCTCCCAGGCCCTCCGCCATCAGGCCACCGCTGTAAGTTTGCTTCATGTTTTTTCTTCCCCCTTTTTATTTGTTTGTAAGGATTCTTCTAACTTTGCTTTGTTCCAGGACTCTCTGTTGTCCCACCGGAATGCTGACCTGGTGCCCGAGGCGGCCATGAAGATGGAGACGCTCCAGCTGGAGCTAGAGGTGGTCGTGAATCAAAGGGAGGCCGCCAAGGAGGCCCTGGCCAGGGAGACGACCTAGGCTTGGGAGACCTTGAGCAAAGCGGTTGTTCAGGCCGACGCAGACCGCATAGAGTTCGACCGAGTCAAGGCCAGGCTTGAAGAGGTCTTGTCCCGGAAAGAAACTGAGGCTAACGAGAAGGCAGCCCTTTTGGAGGCGGCTGTGGCTCAGTCTGTCCGGGACGGGGAGAAGATCCAAAGCTTGGAGACCCAGGTCCGCGAGCTGGACGGCTCTCTTCGTGAGCAGATGATGGCGCATGAGGAGGCCCGCCGCGGAAAGGAGTGGACGGACGACTTGCTGCATGTCACCTTTGAGGAGGCCATCTACATGGCTTGGCGCAAGGATAAAAGCATGAACCTCCTGATCTTTCCTGACCCGGACTCGAAGAGGGCTGAATTCGAGGCCAAGGAGAAGGAAGATGCAAAGCTTCTAGAGGATGAAGCCTAGGCCCAGATCTTCACCTCGCCTCTTCTTTCTTTCTTTTTTTATAATTTTGTAATAACTTTTTCGGACGCGTACACGTCCAAGACAATTTTTATTGCTTCCTCTGGTTTCTGTTATTTCTGTTATCCCTTAGAAATTTTCTTTTATCACCGTGCATGACTGATTCTGAGGGTTTGGTCCAGGTTCCAACGGCCTGGACTAGACTAATTCTGACTTTAGCTTGTCAAATTGTCTCAGTCCTACCCGCCTAATTTTTAACTTCAAAAACATGATGCCCTGGGCCAACGAGGTTGAGATAGTTTACCGCGAAACCTGGTTCCCTTACTCTACCAGTTGCGGACCACGGCCTTGCCCTGGGGCATACCGGATGCATTATACCCCCGGACATCGTTCGTCCGGGGTGGGACCAGCCTGAGGCTTGGTCCTCTTAATTTATACCCCCGGACATCGTTCGTCCGGGGTAGGACCAGCGTGGGGCTTGGTCCTCTTTATTTATACCCCCAGACATCGTTCGTCCGGGGTGGGATCGGCCTGAGGCTTGGTCCTCTTTATTTATACCCTCAGACATCGTTCGTCCAGGGTGGGACAGGCCTGAGGCTTGGTCCACTTAATTTACACCCCCGGACATCGTTAGTCTGGGGTGGGACCAGCCTGAGGCTTAGTCCTCTTAATTTATACCCCCAGACGTCGTTCGTCTGGGGTGGGACCAGCCTGAGGCTTGGTACTCTTAATTTATACCCCGGACATCGTTCGTCCGGGGTGGGACCGGCCTAAGGCTTGGTCCTCTTTATTTATACCCCCGGACATCGTTCGTTCGGGGTGGGACTGGCCTGAGGCTTGGTCCACTTAATTTACACCCCCGGACATTGTTCGTCCTGGGTGGGACCAGCCTGAGGCTTGGTCCTCTTAATTTATACCCCCGGACATCGTTCGTCTGGGGTGGGACCAGCCTGAGGCTTGGTCCTCTTAATTTATACCCCCGGACATCGTTCGTCTGGGGTGGGACCAGCCTGAGGCTTGGTCCTCTTAATTTATACCCCCGGACATCGTTCGTCCGGGATGGGACCAGCCTGAGGCTTAGTCCCACAGGGTTTATATCCCTCGGACATCGTTCGTCCGGGGTGGGACCAGCCTGAGGCTTGGTCCTCTTAATTTATCCCCCCGAACATCGTTCGTTCGGGGCGAGACTAGCCTGAGGCTTGGTCCACTTAATTTACACCCCCAGACATCATTTGTCCGGGGTGGGACCAGCTTGAGGCTTGGTCCTCTTAATTTATACCCCCATACATCGTTCGTCCGAGGTGGGACCAATCTGAGGCTTGGTCCTCTTAACTTATGCCCCCGGACATCGTTCATCCGGGGTGAGACCAGCCTGAGGCTTGGTCCTCTTAATTTATACCCCCGGACATCGTTCGTCCGGGGTGGGACCAACCTGAGGCTTGGTCCCATGGGGTTTGTATCCCCCGAACATTGTCGGTCCGGGCCAGGACTATCCTAAGGCTTGCACCCCGCCTGGTATTTGCTCATACCCAGGAAACCCCCCACAAGTGAGCGGAGATTGGTCTGGGATCACTTGAGTAAAATTTTCATTGATTGATAACGTTTCTTTATGGTATTTTGCACACGCCATTTTTATTATTCAAGGGATCGCCCTAAGGCGTACATTATTTACAACGAAAATACAAAATTGGAACACGTTCTCCTGACTACTGATAGTATTTACGGAGATGTTCCGCATTCCAGGCTCTTGGGACTTCCAAGCCATCGAGCCGCTTTAAGCGGTACGTCCCGGGGCACACTTCATGTTGGATCTCGTACGACCCTTCCCAATTCGGGCCCAGAACCCCTACTCCTGAATCTTTTGTAGCAGGGAAGACTCTTCGCAGGACTAAGTTGCCGGTTCTGAACCTTCGGCTTTTTACTTTTGAGTTGAAATGTCGTGCGATCTTGCCTTGGTACATCTTCAGCTGCACTTGCGACTCCTCCCGGATCTCCTCGGTGAGATCTAGTGATTCCTGGAGTAAAGCGTGGTTCTGGGCAAGATCATATGTGTCTCTTCGGTGAGACAGGATGGTCGTTTCGATGGGGATGACGGCTTCGCATCCATAGACCATGGAGTAAGGAGTGTGCCCGGTGGATGTCCTCTCGGTGGTCCGGTAAGCCCACAACACGCGGGGCAGCTCTTCGGGCCATTTGCTCTTACAAGCCTGAAGTTTTTTCTTTAGCGTCCCTTTCAAGATTTTGTTGACGGCTTCCGCCTGCCCGTTTGCTTGGGGCCTGGCGACCGCGGAGAAGCTTTTGATGATGCCATGTCTCTCACAAAATCTCTGAAGTGGAGGTTGTCGAACTGCTTCCCATTATCAGATACAATTTTGTAGGGGAGGCCGTATCGACACACTATATTGTTGATGACGAAATCCAGTGCCTTCTTCGAAGTGATCGTGTTCATGGGCTCCACCTCAGCCCACTTGGTATAGTAGTCCACGGCCACGATGGCGTATTTCACTCCTCCTTCCCGGTCGGGAGTGATCCTACCAGATCGATCCCCCACACCGCGAAAGGCCAGGGGCTAGTCATTAAGGTTATCTCTGTCGGCGGGGCCTGCGGGACCTTCGCGTATCTTTGGCACTGTTCGCACTTGCGGACGTAGTCGATACAATCTTTCTTCAGGGTCGGCCAGAAATATCCTTGGCGTAGGATCTTTTTGGACAGATTGGGTCCGGCTGTATGATCGCCGCAGAAGCCTTCGTGCACTTCGTGCATGATGGTGCTTAGTTCTGTCCCATTGACGCACCTGAGGTAAGGCATGGACAACCCCCGTCGATAGAGCTTCCCGTCCATCATGACATACCTGTGGACCTGGTGCTGAAGCTTCCTGGTCGCGGTCCTGTCTGCGGGCACCTCACTGGTTGTCAGATAGCGAATAAGAGGTCCCATCCAAGACGTGGAGTGGTCAACGGCGTTGACCGCGGAGGCTCGGATGCTTGGGCTAGGGAGATGGTTAACGGGGACTAGCCCGGCCAGCTCTGCTTCGGCGTCGGTGGCCAGCTTTGCTAGTGTGTCCACGAACACATTTTGCTCTCTGGGGATCTGGCGAATGGAGTGCTTTTTGAACGCCTGCAGCATCTCTCTCGTCTGAGTCACATAAGCCGCCATTCTCCCTCCTTTGGTTTGATATTCCCCCAAGACTTACCTGACGACCAGTTAGGAATCGTTGTAGATCTCTAGGTTCATGGCCCCTACCTCCCGGGCCAGGCGCAACCCAGCCAACATGGCTTCGTGCTCAACTTCGTTGTTCGATGCCTTGAACTGGAAATGCAGGGCGTTTTGCAACTGGTGCCCCTAGGGTGATACCAAGATGATCCCAGCTCCGGCCCCATTCTCATTTGAGGCCCCGTCCACAAACACCTTCCATTATGGCGTGGGCTTGGAAGTAAGGCCGGAGTTTTCGGGACGCCATCAGCAGGCAAAAAGTCAGCTTTTTGATTAGTGGATATCGAGACTCAACGGCCAATAATCATTTACTCACGTAGTATACAGGGAGCTGGGTCCTTTCTCCTCTCGTACTAATGCAGCGCTGATCGTGTGCTCGGTCATTGCCAGATAGAGGTATAGAGGCTCCCCGTCCACCGGCTTTGCCAGGATCGGCGCTTGGGCCAAGTGCTCTTTCAGCTTTTGAAAATCTTCTTCACCTTTGACTAACCATTCGAACCATTAGCTTCCTCGAAGGACGTTGAAGAATGGGATTCACTTGTCCGTGGCTTTGGAGACGAAACGACTTAAGGCGGCTATCCGCCCGGTCAGACTTTGCACGTCCTTATGCTTCCGGGGAGAGGGCATATCAACCAGTGCCTTGATCTTATCCGGATTGGCTTCTATTCCTCGGAAGCTCACTATGAAGCCCAGGAACTTCCCGGAGGCCACGCCGAAAGTGCATTTCTTGGGATTCAGCTTCATCCCGTACTTCTGAATGACTGCGAAAGCTTCGGCCAGGTCGTCCGAATGCTTCCCGGATGTCTTGGACTTGACCAGCATATTGTCGATATAGACTTCCATGTTTCGCCCCAGCTGGGCCCGGAACATTCGATTGACGAGCCTTTGATAGGTTGCCCTGGCATTTTTCAGCCCGAAGGGCATGACGATGTAGCAGTATATTCCCTTGTCGATTTGGAAACTGGTGTGTTCCTAATCCGCCACATGCATGGAAATCTGATTGTAGCCGGAGTAAGCATACATGAAGCTTAAGATCTCGTACCCAGATGTCGCATCCACCATTTGGTCGATCCGGGGAGGTGGGAAACAATCCTTCGGACAAGCCTTGTTGAGATCCGTGAAATCGATGCACGTTCTCCACGTTCCGTTCAGTTTTGGCACTAGAACGGAGTTGGCCAGCCACACGGGGTATACAGCCTCGCGTATGAAGTTGATTGATGACAGCTTCTCTACTTCCATCTTGAGGGCCTCGGCCCTCTCCGTTCCCAAGGGCCTTCGTTTTTGACGGACCGGGGTCGCGTTTGGGTCGACATTCAACGCGTGGCAGATGATGTTGCAGTCGATCCCCGTCATATCGGAGTGAGACCAGGCCAGAATATCCTGGTTTTCCTTAACTTGGGCGATTATGGCGGCCCGGACCTCTGCCGACAGATTTTTCCAGACTTGGATGACCCTGGCTAGATTGGTGTCACTAATGCACACCTCCTCAATCTCGTCTATGGGCTCCAAGACGCGATCGTCTCCTATCCTCGGGTCCAGTTCATCTTCTTCCTGGATCACTCTCTCAGCAGGGGGGGAGGAACCGAATCGAAGAAGTCCTCGAAGGGCTCGTTCCGGACCATGTATATTGGTCGGGTGGACACGTGGTATCACTTTTGGGTGCTCTTCTGATCTCCCCGGACAGTCCCCACCCCTCCGTTGTCGCAAGGGAACTTCATGCAAAGATGACGGATGGAGTTGATAGCCCCGAACTCGACTAATGCGGGCCGGCCGAAAATGACATTGTAAGAAGTGGGGCAATCCACCACTACGAAGGTGCAGAACTTGAACGAGTGCTGCAACTCACTCCCCAATGTTACGGGCAACTGGATCTTTCCCATGGGGAGTAACGCGTCTCCGTTGAAGTCGTAGATCTGGGTTGGGCACGATGCCAGATCCGCTTTGGTCAAGCCAATCGCGGTGAAGGCGGGCTTGAACAAGATGTTGACGGAGCTCCCGTCGTCTACCAGCACCTGAGACACCAGCTTGTTGGCGATCTACGCATCAATGACCAGCGGGTCATGGTGCGGGAAATGGACGTTGTGGGCGTCGTCCTCCGTGAAAGTGATAGGGAGGTTCATCAATTTCGGGCACTGAGCCGGGACCTGGACCAGGGCGCACACCTCCTGATCGTGGTCGAGCTCGCTTAAGTAGCACTTTTGATCGTTCCTGGACGGCCCTCCCAGGTGAGGTCCGCCTGAGATGGTGGCCACATGTCCGTCCACGCGAGGGGGTGCCATCCCGGATGGATAAGGCATCCCAGGGCCGGGTGTTTGCGTGACGGGGGCCCCCTGAGGGGTTTGCGCCGCCAGACCCTGTGCATACCCTCCCGAAGTCAGATATGCCCTGGGCGCACCCTGGACTGCGGTTGTCCGGGACCTGCTGACAGGCCCGGGTCTCCCACGGGCATCCTGACCCACTGGTGGAGATGCCCCAGCTTGATCAGATTCTCGATCTCAACCTTGAGCTGCCGGCACTCTTCGGTCGTGTGGCCCACGTCCTTATGGTAGGCGCATTGTTTGTTGGTATCCCTCGCGTTTCTCCCCCCTTTAAACATGAGGCTAGGTTTCCGGTAGTGAACCGCCCTTTCTGTGGCTAGGAAGATGTTCTCCCTGGTGTCCACTAGATTGGTGTATTATGAATATTGGGGCTCGTAGCCCCTTTTTCCTTTCTTAGCCGGCTCAGACCGATTTTGGCCTTTGCCAGATCTCTTCCCCTGGGAGGGGTTTACGCTTGCCTCCATTACTCCCGCCTGCGACTGCTGGGCCCCGACGGGGGCAACGCTGTGACCTGCTAGCGCGGCTCCGTATCCGGAAAAGTGGGCGGACTGGATTGAGGCATACCCTGAAGAGGCAGGACCGTACACCGTAGGGGTGTAGGTAACCCCAGGCGTAACAGCCGATCCCGGGGCGATCGAGGGCGTGATGTAGGACTGCGCAGGGAACTGCACCCCGTACCCCGGGAATGCCTGGGCACCGGGTTGCGGCGCCGAAGGCCATCCGAAAGCTTGGATCTGAGCCTCTTCCCAGTTGATAAATCCTTGGGCCCTCCTTATGAATTCTTCCAAGGTAGCTGCATTGCTATGCTGCATGTCATCCCAGAGAGGGGACACGGCCTGGATCCCGGACTGCAATGCCACCAGGCGCTGCCCATCGTCCACCTTAGTCTTGGAGGCTTCTTCAGTGAAACGTTGGATGTAGGCCCTCAGTGTCTTTGCGGGGAGCTGTTTAATATTGGCGAGGGCACTGATTTGCATATCCATCCTCATGGCGGCCACGAACTGCTTGCGAAATGCCGACTGCAGCCCTGACCAGGATCGGATGGATCCCGGCTCAAGTCTCTTCCACCACTCCTCGGCGGGACCACCTAGAGTGATCGAAAAACAGAGGCACTTTCCGTCATCACTAACGTGGGCCACGGTCATAAGCTGGTTGTACCGGGACAGATGATCCCTAGGGTCGGTGTTTCCGGTATAGGCAGTGAGGCTCGGCATCTTGAACCCCTTCGGGAGCATAGCATCCAGAATGTGCCTCGCACAGGGCTCTTTGTCCTCTTCATCAGAGTCGGTATTCGCTCCTTCCTACTTGCGGACCAAACGATTCGTGACCTTTTTCAAAGCGGCCAGCTGCTCCATGAGCTGCCTGGCCATGCCATCCTCCAGGGGGATTCTTTCGTTCCTCCTGTCGTTGATGTTGTTCCTAAGGTCGCCACCTCGGGGAAGGATCTATTCCTTACGGGCCCGCTCTTTCCGAGCGTTTAGTCCTTCGCGTAGGTCTATCCGGGACGTGTCATCCCCTGAACTAAGGGCATGACGCTCTTCGCTACGTGGGCATTCCCGGTGATTTTTGTTTACCGAGGCATTGGGATGCAAAGAACTTTCCCGTCCGTCTCGCCCTGGGGCGTGCCGGGGCCGCACATCCCGCGGGCGCGTCCCCTGCAGATTGGTCGGGTGGCCCTGTCCTGGGATGGGGCGCACCTTCTCTTTCCTAGGAAGCGGCCGGGAACAGGTCCCGGCTTTCGTGACGGGGGTGTTTTTCTCTCGGGTCTTTCCCCCGGCCTTCTTTTTCTCCCGGTCTGGGTTTCCTGGGACTGGCTCAGGAAATTGTTTCGGGGGAGGGCCCGGCCTCACGTCTTCGGGGACTCCGACTTTGGCTTGCGGAGCGGGCTGTTGCGCTCCCGAAAGCGGGCCAGCTGGGAGATTGGTCGCCGGACCTTGTGCGACTATGAATGCCTGCAGGGCTTGGAGGGACTCTTGCATTCGTCGATGCACCTTTGCCTGCTCAGCAATCCTGGCCTCCTGGTCCAGGACTTGTTGCCTCAGTCTAGTCACCTCCAGGTCCTGCTGGTTGGGATCTTCTCCTGGGATCTCAGGATCCGTAGCTTCGTCGTGGTATACCCCCTCGTTCTCCTCCTCTTCATAATATTCCTCCTCGTTCTCCTCTTCATACTCTGTTCCACCCTCATAGTCTTGTGACTCGTCAAGGTGAGACGTTTGAGGAGGAGCGTTCTCAGGCAAATTCTGAGGAAGAGGCTGGGAAGGCAGCAGCTCTCCATTGCCCTGCTCTAGGTTAGTAGGGTCGAAAGTGGTGTGTCTTGTATTCACCATTGTAGTAGAGGTTTGGCGTTAGCACTAGATTTCTCAGGCTCTCAATGAAAGCACCAAAATGTTTACCGAGATTTTCAGAAACTATATTAATAAAAAGTAAGAGAGATTAATGATATGGAGTTTAGAAGATATAAACAAGATTTTTACGTGGTTGAGGCGTTAATGAGCCTTAGTCCACGAGACATTTGTATTAGAGCTTGGAAAGTATTTTACAATGGAGTTTCTCTCTATGTTTTAACAGAGTAACTGTATACAAGCCAAAAAGAGATCCCTTCTCCAGTGCTCTTTCACTTGTATTTATAGGCTCATAGAAGCACTGGGCTTGGGCCGGGCTGACTCGGACCCAACAAGGATAAAAGTACCCTTGGCTTCTCTGTCGGAAGCCCAATACAAAGGATAAAAATACAAAAGACTAAGAATGATCAAGGCCCACTGGGGCAGCCCAAGACCTATATTTCGCTCGACAAAATGGGGCTTTTGGTCTGGGCATTCCGAGTTATGAGACAGATTTAGGGGACAAAATCAGTCAGTGTAGTGGCAGCGCAGGTCTGAATCAGCGACGTGCAATCCTGAGGTGGCCTTTTCCGCAGGTGAAAAGTGGGGACAACCCCCACGCGTCATGGGACGGCTTCAAGGTCACGGATGCCTTTTCCTACCAACCTGGAGGACTTGACCCGGGTTCGTTTACCGTAGGCCCGGATCGTTTACTAGACTCCGGGACCGTTTGCGTACACTTCGACCGTAACCCCAAATAGCTATACGTCTCCCGGATGATCGTCCTGGATCATCTTTCCTGGACACCGTCTGGGTCTGGACCCACACTTGGATCGTCGTTCCCGGTCATTCCCTGCCAAGCGGGCCTAGGCTGGGCCCAAACCTAATTGCCCAGATAGTGGGCCTGGACCACCGTCCCGGGCCCAAGGCAGGAGATGGGGATACCACATATATAAAAAGATATTTTTTTATAAAAATATCTTTAATTTTAAGAAGAGTCTAAACAAAAGATATGAACATATTATTATAAATAAAAAAAATTTAATATCTTATTTAAATTTAAAACAATAATAGTAAATTAATTAACCACAAATAAGAAGATAAAAAATAAGATGGTTATATCAATTTTAATATTTTTTTCTATTTTTTATTCATTTTAAATAACAATAGTAATTAAATAAAATATAAATATATTAGAACTCGCAATAGCTTCCACACCATTGGAGATGGTGGAAAATCTTTCAATTAATGATGCTACAAAATCTATTTGAAGATTTATTGATTAACTTATACTTACTAATTTGTTAAAATTTTGATGTCTCTTTTTTATCCAACCACCTCCAACAATCTCAATATTACCTACACAACATAAACACCCGATAACATTTAAAACATGATAGAATAATAAGATAAATATGTTAGAATATCAAGATCAATAATTTAAAATAAAAACTTTAAAGATTAACAAACATTAATAATTGAATAAATACCCAAGAGGATTGTGTTATCATTAACATGTAAATCAATTAAATTTGGGGATATGAATTGGAATTCATTGAAAATTGAAATTGAAAGAATTTAGAGAGAAGAAGAGAAAAAAAATTAGAGTAGAGGAAAATATGAGATTAGTAGAGAATGTTTAGAATATATATAGATTTACAAAGATGTATTTATCTATATAAATAATAATATCTTATAAATATCTCATTTAAATTTAAAAATTACATTTATTATTGTTAACGCGGTTCTTCGCCAACAGGTAATTAATAGAATAAGAGAATGAGATTAGTGCTAAGTAATGAACCGTAAAAGATGAATGATCTTTTAATAAAATGATGACACGAATACTTTTTTAGGTGGTTCAAAGGTTAAAATCCTTCTACTCCACCAGCCAATATTATTGCTAGCTTTCTGGTATTCTTTACACAATAGAATCCAACCCTTTGCCACTCCCAGGGTCTCCATATTTATAGGAGATGGCACCTGGGGGTTGGCAAGGGGGGTCATCCCGTGACCTTCCTACCCATCATGTTACTTCTGTGACATTCATGATCAATTCCTAAAACCTGACAAATGAAGTGTGGTCTAATCAATAGGTAAGGGGGATAATGGGCCGCACGGCCAAACCCAGTCGTGGGTGCCTGAACACACACGTTTATGCTGCGTGTCCGAGAATTAAGGGATATATCAGACACGTGATGTCTGATATATGCACGTTTACATTGCGTGGTTGACTTTATAAAGGGTCACAGCTTCCAACTCAAGCACGCCCCTCGAGCTGGATGTCTTCTTAGCCTGTGGTGTCTATACTCCTGACCCGACTCCTTAGTAACCTTAGTAAGCCTTTGGTTATCTCGAGCTAAAGAGGTGGGACCTGATAACAGCAGCTCCGGGTAAGTGGCATCCACGTGGCTGACATAATTATGCCCTGCCTAAGCTCGCTAATAGGCCGTGGAGAATTAGGGCGTACATTTGCCCCCCAAGCCCCTGCTCGTGGCACACGACGCCACCTGGTGCCACAGTGGGGGCTTTTAGTCTTCCTTGTGGACTCTTCACATCCCGCCCATTACGCAGGCGTCGAATACGTGGAGCATCGTGGTTGGTGACGGTACGTCTTCCGAGAACCGCATTAAATCTCAACGCCGAGTGGAATCTATGTCCTTCTGGGGATATCAAAATGATTCCAGCCCCAGAGCATTTCTCATTAGATGAGCCATCGACGAAGATCTTCCATGACGCCTGGGCCGAGGTGACCTGGGGTGAATCTTCCACAGAATCTTCTCGGAATCTTGTGCATTCTGCCACAAAATTACAGTTCGCAGAGTGTATCAAATCTCGAACTGGCTGAGCTCAATAGCCCATTTCAACAGACGTCCTGATGCTTCAGGTTTTTGCAAAACCTGCCTTAAAGGTTGATCGGTTATGACGTGTATTGAATGGGATTGGAAATACGGCCTGAGATTTCGGGAGGCCGTGATGAGACAGAACGCCATCTTTTCCATCAACGGATATCAGGACTCAGCTCGAGAAGCCTCTTGTTGATGTAATAGACTGGTTTTTGAACCCGGTCTTCTTCTCGGACCAATACGGCACTAGCTGCATCTTCTGTGACGGTTAGGTAAAGGAAAAGAGGCTCTCCTTCCGTTGGTTTGGATAACACGGGCGGCTCGGCCAGATGCGCTTTCAGGTTGAGGAAGGCACGTTCACACTCCTCTGTCCACTCAAACTTCTTATTCCCCCGGAGCAGGTTGTAGAATGGCAATCACTTGTCGGTGGATTTAGAAATAAACCGATTAAGGGCTGCCACCCTTCCTGTCAGGCCTTGAACGTCTTTTTGCGACCGAGCTGAGGGAAGCTCGAGCAACGACCTGATCTTATCGGGGTTCACCTCGATTCCTCTAGTGTTGACAATGAAACCCAGGAATTTTCCAGATGCGACCCCGAAAGTGCACTTCTGCGGGTTAAGCCTCATGCCGTATTCTCTTAGTATCTTGAAGCATTCCTCCAGGTCAGAAACATGGTTATCAGCAGTTTTTGACTTGACCAGCATGCCGTAAATGTACACTTCCATGTTCTTCCCGATCTGGTTGGCGAACATCTTGTTTACCAATCTCTGGTATGTAGCACTGGCGTTCTTCAGCCCAAACGCCATGACATTGTAACAATATACGTTAGTCGGGGTCATGAAGCTAGTGTGCTCCTGGTCTGCTGGATTCATGGCGATCTGATTATAGCCTGAGTACGCGTCCATAAAGGTCATGAGTTCGTGCCCCGCCGTGGCGTCCACCAATTGGTCGATCCTTGGCAATGGAAAACAGTCTTTGGGGCAAGCTTTGTTCAGATCGGAGAAGTCAATGCAGGTCCGCCATTTCCCGTTGGGCTTCGGGACCAACACAGGATTAGCGACCCAGATCGGGAACTTAGCTTTGCGGATAAAGCCGCACTTTTTGAGCCGGGCTACTTCTTCTTCTAGGGCTTCAGCTCGAGTTGTTCCTAGGCGCCTCTATTTCTGGGACTTCGCAGGCACGCTCTTATCTAAATGGAGGGTGTGTGATGGCTGTCGTGTACCACACAAATTTAACAATGATTTTTCTTTCAATACTTCCAATTATTTTAGTATAATAGCAAGCACAGGTCGAACCCACGAGGACTATCATTCACTTTATTATTCAAGAATTAACACTAAAACTTAAAAGGGGATTTTGATTTTTTACTCAAAATTAAATAACATAAACTAGAAGCAATTAAAGATAGATAATACGATATTAAGAAACAGTTAAAGGTTAATCTCCACCCTCAACAATCATTCCTAATCACTAATAATAAATATTATTCCAATTTCTCAATTAAACTATTAACCCCGCAGATAACGCTGAAGCAGTCAATTATCCCAGTCTCCCTATTATAAGTAATCAAGGCGAAGCGCTCAATAATTAACTCTTTTATCTAAGCAATAAATGTATGAAGCATACAATCTATTTAACTTAGATAAAGCATTAAGTCCTATGGAAACAAGTTAATCTAGGCAATAAATTAATGAAACATATAATTCATTTAACCTAGGTTCTATTTTTCATCACAATCAACAATTCTTTTGACATAACTATCAATTGTAATTTATCACATACACTTAGAATCCTAAACTATTAGGTGAGTAGTAATTCTAAGATGACAATTGAACAATGTAAAACCTTAATTAGTTGGCCACCTAACAAGAAATTACAAGATTCATAACATTCAATTGGAAAAATAAAAACAATCTAATATTGAGAGAAATTAAAGAACAATATTCATTATCAATAATCAAGAATTCATGTCTTGGGTTTTGAATTAACCCTTAACCTAAAAAGAACCTACTCCATAATAGTAATCATAATCACAAACATAATTATAATTAAAATTAAAGAGATTAAGGGAAGAAAAGAAACTAGATTGATGAACAAAAGTAATGTAGTCTTGTCGTCTTCTCTTCAGCCCTTTCTCAGTCTTTTTCTCTCTTAAAACCGTCATAAAGATCCCTCTCAAATTAACCCTAATCATCCTTTATAGTCTCAATTAAATTCTAATTAAAAAGTAATAAAAAATCTGAAAACGACGCCGCAAGCCGCGGCCTAGAACAAAATCTGTGCCTAAATCTGTCCCTCAGGCAGCGACCTGTCTGGAAGAAAAAATTTTGAAACTGCGATTCCATTTAAAGTGCCGCGGCCTACCTCCAATTTCTTCAATTCTTGATCTTAGATAGCTTCCACGTTGCCACCACTTCCACATTTCAATCCCGAAAGCTTTGAATACTCCTAAAACTTTATTTTAACTACACTTGCCATCAAAATGTCAGATTTATCATCATAAAACGCAACGTAGAAAATATGTTGTAGAATCACGAAACTTAGTTAAAACTATTAAAAATGCTATCATAACACCATCCAAGCATAGAAAAACTTAATAAATATTAATACAAAAATGACCTTATCAGTGTGCATGATAACGCTTGGACTGATTCCCACCATGTCCTCATGTGACCATGCGAACACATCCAGGTTCTCTTGCAGGAACTTGATCAGCTCCGCCTTCCTCTCGCCACAGAGGTTTTTCTCGAGCTTAACCATTCGTGAGGGATTATGTGGGTCGACATTTACTTCCTCGATCTCTTCGATAGCTTGGAGCTCGAACTTATCCTCGCCTACTCTGGGGTCAATATCCTCACTTAGGACGATATTTTCCCCTTCGACGCTCTGAGGTTTTTCAATCTCAGGATTAGACAAAGGTTCCTGAGATTCCTCTTCTCCACCTTGGACGGCCATCGTTAACTGCCCGGGTTTTAATTTTCCCTTCATGGAAATGCTGTAGCATTCCCTGGCAGCAAGTTGATCGCCTCGGACCGTGCATATCCCCGTAGAAGAGGGGAATTTCAGCGCGAGGTGGCGGATGGAGGTAATGGCTTCAAAGGCTATAAGTGTAGGTTGACCCAAAATGGCATTGTATGCGGCGGGACAGTCGATGACCATGAACTCGAGGAGTTTTGAGACTGTCTGAGGTCCTTCTCCTAAGGTGATCACCAACTCGATCATCCCTATTGCCACCGATCCTTCTCTAGAGAATCCATAAAGCATCATGGAGGTTGCTTTTAGCTCGGTGACAGACAAACCCATCTTCTCCAGCGTGGACCGGAATAGAAGGTTTACCGAGCTCCCATTATTGACCAGCACTCTCCTAACCCTCCGATTAGCGAGCTGTACTGCTATGACCAGAGAGTCGTTATGAGGGAAGTGAACATGGCTGGCATCTTCTTCAGTAAAAATGATTGGTTGCCTCTCCAATCATTGCTGCTTGGGGACGAACTCCACTCCATTATGAGCCTTAAGTTCGTTGACGTACCTCTTTTGGGCACCTCAGCTCGTGCCAGCCAGATGAGGACCTCCAGAGATCATGGAGATCTCTCCTCCTATCACGGGAGGAGGGACGTCCTGATCTACCCGAGACCCGGGCTGACTGACCGGGACCTCCGGAGCTGGATGGCTTGCGGGAACTCTGTTCTGCGCATACTGAGCCAAGGGGCCGGCTCGGATGAGAGTCTCGATCTCATTCTTCAGGTGTCTACAGTCATTGGTATTGTGGCCAACGTCGTTGTGGAACCGGCAAAACTTAGAAGGGTCTCTCTTTCCCTTCTGGTGCTTTAACGGCTCCGGCTTCTTCCAAGGAAGGCGAGCAGGGTTTGCTAGGAAGATGTTCTCCCTAGAGTGGGTGAGCTCCGTATAAGTCGCGTAGACCGGCTTAAATTTTTCTACGAACTTATTCTTCTTTGGGCCGTTCTGGTTGCCCTCGCTGCTCCCCTTTCTCTTGCCTCCACCAAACTGGTTATTTTGTGTAACGGTTTGGGTCGCTGTCGCGACCTCCGTTCCCACTCCAGCGGGCTGCTCGGGGACTTGGCTGGTTCCTGCAGCTGAGGCTTGCGCCTCCTCCAGGTTGATCCACCCCTGGGCCCTATTTAGAAATTCGTTTACGGAGCTGACTCCCTTCCTTTGTATCTCATTCTAGAGTCCCCCTCCGATGAGGATTCCAGTCCTCAAAGCCATGAGCTTAGAGCTGTCATCTGCGTCTCTAGCCTGAGCAGCGACGTTCGCGAATATGCTTAGGTAAGCCTTTAGAGGCTCGTCGGGTTGCTATCGTACGTTCACCAGGGTGTCGGCCTTGACGCGGGTAGCCTGGGAAGCTCAGAATGCTCTTTTGAAGTCAGTAGAGAAAGTTTTCCACGAGCTGATTGACTGTTTTTTACTCTGTTTGAACCACTATCTAGCCGACCCAGTCAAGGTGGAGGGAAATATTAAACACCTCAGCTCGGGGCCAATGTTGTGGACCATCATCAGGGTATTGAACATACCCAGGTGATCTGACGGATCTCCGTCTCCGTTGAATTTGGACAGGTGCAGCATACGGAAACCGGGTGGGTATGCCGTTGTTGCTATGCTGGGGGCGAAGAGCTCAAGTTCGTCCCCTGAATCATATTCGTCTTTTTTTTTTCTCTGACAGGAGCTTCCTCATTAGCTCCTCCATCTGAGCCAGGCACTCAAGAGTTTTGTCCTGATTTCCTTGGTTATTCCGGGGCTGTTCAACAGCTTCGGATCCATTGTACACGTTTGGCGGGTTATTGTCCCTCCTATCTTGAGATAGGTTATATGGGACATTCCCGCTGTCGCGTACCTCGGATAGGTCTTCCCTTGGGCGAGCATGGCTGCCGTTTCCCGCCGGGCCTCCTCTCTGAGAGTTTAGACGATCTCGGAGGTCGTCCCTTGGGGTGGCTTGAGGACTCTGCGCCGAGCTCAGGCGTTGGCGCAGGTCTCCGCCAGAAAGGTCACTACGACGGCTTCCGGTCCAATAGCTCTCGTTTGAGAAGCTTGGAGCCCGCCTCTGGGGGTGAGGATCCGGGACTTCTCTGGGCGCCCTGCTACGATGGGAAGGCCCTGCGGAAGGTGGATTTCTAATACTGCTCCCATAAGCTGGAATATCTCGGACTGGCCGAGGAGGAGACGGATATCTTATCGGTGAAGGAGGATGTCTGACCGAGGATACGATCCTGGTCCCATCAGAGCAGATCAGGTTAGGTAGGGGCCGCTCGGCTCTACCAACCTTCGGGTCCTGCGCGGGGCGCAGAACGACTGGCCGGGACGGGCTGTCGCTATGAGCCCTCCCCGGATCTCCTTCGAGAATTCCCTCGAGCCCTCCTGGGCGCACTCGAGGGTGGTAGTGAGCTGGGAGTCGAAGTTCGAACCGACTGGCTATACTGTTGCTCGGCCCTAGGTAGTTCTTCAAAAGTGGTCTCCTGGTGGTGCGATGTGGGAGTAGAGTTAGATGTCGGGAGTCTGACCGACCGGCTAGGCCTGGACCGATTACCCTGGCGGGACTTATGAGTCTCGCCTTGCCTCTTTCCGACGTTAACGTCGGTTGTAAGAGGGGGTAGTCGGGCCAACACCTCCTTAATCTGCTGGTTAGCCTTCGCCAGCTGACTCCTCAGCTGAGCATTCTCCATCTCTACTGCCGTGTAAAAATCTGGGTTCAGATTAGGTGGGTGAGCTCCCGAACGTCCAGTGTCATCCTGGCCTACTGGCTGCTTGCCCGGCCACTATTGAACCTCAGGGTTCTGATCACCGGTGATGGCGGCATGATGGGCCTCCTGCCCATCATGTTGGTCTGCCTCGTCATTGTGTCTTGAGCGAGTGACCACCATGGTTGGGTATCTGCGATAGCACCAATCTAACAAGCTCTCAATGAAAGCACCAAACTGTTGACGCGGTTCTTCGCCAACAGGTAATTAATAGAATAAGAGAATGGGATTAGTGCTAAGTAATGAACCGTAAAAGATGAATGATATTTTAATAAAATGATGATACGAATACTTTTTTAGGTGGTTCAAAGGTTAAAATCCTTCTACTCCACCAGCCAATATTATTGCTAGCTTTCTGGTATTCTTTACAAGGTATTTCTTTACACAATAGAATCCAACCCTTTGCCACTCCCAGGGTCTCCATATTTATAAGAGAGGGCACCTGGGGGTTGGCAAGGGGGGTCATCTCGTGACCTTCCTACCCATCATGTCACTTCTGTGACATTCATGATTAATTCCTAAAACCTGACAAATGAAGTGTGGTCTAATCAATAGGTAAGGGGGATAATGGGCCGCACGGCCCAACCCAGTCGTGGGTGCCTGAACACGCACGTTTATGCTGCGTGTCCGAGAATTCATGGATATATCAGACACGTGATGTCTGATATATGCATGTTTACATTGCGTGGTTGACTTTATAAAGGGTCACAGCTTCCAACTCAAGCACGCCCCTCGAGCTGGATGTCTTCTTAGCCTGTGGTGTCTATACTCCTGACCCGACTCCTTAGTAACCTTAGTAAGCCTTTGGTTATCTCAAGCTAAAGAGGTGGGACCTGATAACAGCAGCTCCGGGTAGGTGGCATCCACGTGGCTAACATAATTATGCCCTACCTAAGCTCGCTAATAGCCCGTGGAGAATTAGGGCGTACAATTATTATTATTATTATTATTATTATAATCTATAAAATGAATAAAAAAAATTAGATTAAAGGAGAAAATAGATAGAATGGTCTGAAGATTTTTTAGAGTATTACATCATCTCCTTTGATGTTCTCCTTTATATATATAGATAACTATTTTTTTTAATAATTATAATAATAAATAATCATATATAATTGACATTTATTTAAAAAATTTCCATCATTATTTATCTTTTTATTGTTTTGATATTTTAAATTTAAAATAAAAATATTTTTATTTATATTTAAATAAAATATTTAGGAATAACTAATTTTTTAATAATTATAATACTAAAGGAATCATATATAAATTAACATTTATTTTCAAGATTTATTGTTTTGATATTTCAAATTCAAAACAAAAATATCTTAACAATTAAAAATATCAACATCTATACCCATGATATTCATTTGATTATGAATATTATTAATTAAATTAATAAAAATATTTATTTTTAAAAAATGAATAGTTGTGCAAAATGTTATGATTTATAAATTTTCTACCCTAAAAATATAAAAATCTTAAAAAATTTATATAATAAACTAAAAAACAACGCAAAACGTATAAAATAATAATAATAATATTAATATTAAATAAAAGTACACGTACAACAAGTAGTTTGAATTTTATTTTCAGTACTTTAATTATTCAGAATTTCTCGAAAGCGTACAGTAGGCTTGCTATATAATGAACATTGTCATGAAAAAAAAAATTACGGTCAAGAAGCCCTTACGTATCCATATAAGAGTATGTTGTACGAGTATGGTGAAAATGAATCCCTTACACAATCTCTCAAAAAAAAAAATTTAAATATATATTTTTTAATTATTACAAAAAATCTGAGCATGCACGAATATGTTTTCAAGGACTAAGCAAATTTGCTATGCACCTTTTTTTTACTCTTTTTATTAATATGTCACATGTAGATATTAATTAAATATTATTTTAAGTTTTAAAAAATATTATAAATATTTAATAACATCTGCATATCAAATTTTAAATTAAAAAAGGTGTAAAAAGATAAAAATAAAAAGAAACTATTTAGAATTTCTCAATATTTTTGAACCCTTAACATGCTTAGTGATTGGAGATTAGAGTTATTTAATTTACGGTCAATAATGAACGATACATAAAAGATAAAACTTAGTCAATAGAGAAATTATAACCAGCTATAATTGCAAGCACATAAACAAGTGTTTTTTTCCTTCCTTCTTAAAGCACAAAAATTTATAGGATTCATCTCTTCTATATAGTAAGTGGTAATAAGTGTGTATATAATACAAATTTTTTATTTTAATAATTTTTTATTTTTTCTATTAACTTTAACGAAATATTTTTATATTTAATAGAATATTCTTATATTTAACATAATATTCTTATATTTAACGTTAGATTGTAAACATGACTTAAACTTAAATACAATTAAATAAATAAATAATTAAACAAATTAAAATAAAATATTTTTGAGATATTTTAAAATAATGATTATTTAAAAATAATAAAACCATATATTTTATAAGTAATAAAATCTAATTAAACTTAAATTTAACATTATATTAAATATATAATATATAATCTTTTGTTGTCACTGCCAAATTCAAAAACTAAAACAAATATAAACTTAAACAAAAATTAATTAATTAATTGAAAAATGATATTTTAAAGATATTTTATGATAATTTAAATAATTAAATTATATTTATTTAAAAATAATATAAGCATACATAATTTTTTTATCTTATAAATTTGTGTGATATTTTTTTTTTATCAAGTGATTGAAGCTATTTTTCTTTATCAAATTCACCAAAGGACATTGTGATATACATTAGAAACTAAAATTAGTTGATGCATGTATACTAGTGTCTACACTATACACTATGACTTTTTATATTCTTATTTTATTCTTATTATTAATTTCTTTTTAAATATATAGAGATTATTAATATAAATATATATTATATATTTATAATTTATTCTATTATATATATTAAAAATAGTAAATTAATTTTTATTAAAATTATAAATAATATTTCCAATTTTAAAACTAAACACATAGAAACAAAAGTTATTAATTGCTGAATACAATTATTTTTAATATTGATGTTTAAATATATATATATATATATATTTTACATGATTGATGTTTAAATTTAAAGTTCAAAATAGGGGAATTTTAGCATTATCTAAACCTATAATAATGATGATGAGTGGGACCTTTTATCATATGACACGTCATAAATATCACCTTTTTTATTGGATATTTTTTAGGAAAGATTTAATAAAAAAAGTGAGAGTATAATAGAATATTTCATGATCTAACTCTTTGTGAAAGAAAAAAAAAGATATATAAGCATTTAGAACAAAACAAATCAAACACACTGTCATTTGTTTGGTCGTCTTCTTCCGCTGTTAATGCTCGGAGCTCTGTATTGGCCGAAGCCATGTCGACCATTAGTATAGAGCCTCTATTCCACCGCTGTCGCATGCGAAACTCCAGCTGCCTTCCCGGATCAAACCGATCCCACCCTTCCTCCTCTTCTTTCTATTCCCACCCCAACAAGCTCTTCTCCTCCCATGGCCGACGAAGCTTCTTCTGCAACTTCAAGCCTCCGAGACCTCTTCTTCTTAGAGCCAGCTCCACCGATACAGCCATCCTTGAAAACTCTACATCGTCTGATGTATTGTTTAATAAGACTTTCCCTTTGAAGCAAACTACATTGGTTAGTTTTTTTTTTTAAACTTTTTTTTTACTTTCGTCTCTGTTTGGTTTTATCCAAAAGAAAATTTATTTGTGAGCTTGAATTCTTTTTTTTTTATTCTTCTTTTTGTTTGGTTGACAGAATTTGAAGCCTGAAGCACTTTTCACCATTATTTTTTTATTCATATATATATTTTTTTTTAAATAATTTATATTCTAAATGGAAAAATAGAAAGAATAATTTTGTGATTTGCATGATTAAGATGGTTATTAAGATTTGAAATGAAAGTAATTGTTGATTGGTTTGATATGGAATTGGTAGGAAGAGGGAAAGATCTTCATCAGATTAGATCGTGGGAAGAAGGAACATCATTGGCAGCTTGCTGTAGGTTGTGATATTCCTGGCAATTGGATTCTTCACTGGGGTGTTTCTTATATTGACGATGTGGGCAAGTGAGTTTTCATTTAGTATTGTAATATTAATTTGTTTATTAATGGATGCATATCCATTTATCGATCGACATAAGTGCCTTGGTGAACTATGATAAGAGTGAAATATATTGTTCCATTTAGTTTGATGTTTTTGTTAGATTTTCTCTACCAGCTATAAAATAATCCCATATGACTTTTTTTTTGCAATATATTTCCATGCAGCGACTGGGATCAACCTCCCAAAGGAATGATACCCTCTGGATCAGTTCGCATTAAGGTACCTAATTTGCTTTTTCCAAAATAATAGGATGCATTGATTGGCAGCTTAAATTTGATTAATACAATTATTATTTTATTGTTTTCAGGATTATGCAGTAGAGACACCGTTGAAGAAGTCATCTTCATCTTCGGCAGGTGATCCTTTTCAAGAAGTCAAGATTGATTTTGATCCCAAGAGTGCAATAGCAGCAATAAATTTTGTCCTAAAGGTTTTGAATTTGAATAGTTTTCGGTTGACAGTGTCATTTTTTATGATAAAAATGCTAAATTACGGTGTATAATTAGATATTTTTTGAGATTTTTCTATCCGGATTCCGTTTTCTTATAAATTTCTTCTACTGTTTTGGTGTTGGTGGGGATTGGTTATGGGGTCTGTTGGTGGTGCAGGATGAAGAAACAGGCTCTTGGTATCAGCACAGAGGGAGAGATTTTAAAGTTCCTCTTGTGGACTACCTGCAGGAGGATGGCAATATGGTTGGACGGAAAAAGGGCAACAGTATATGGCCAGGTTGTTATTCTCACCAGATTTTGTATGCTTGATTTGATACATTGGATCATGTGTAATTTCATACTTTTTCTATCTGGTGTCTTCTCGTCTATCATTTGTCAATCATAAACTGAAAAACAATTTACTGGTCGTCTGTTAATTCTAGGAGCATTGGGACAGCTATCAAGCATATTCATTAAAAAAGAATCGTTGGATTCTAAAGATGAAGATAGCAACACGAAATCCAGTGTTCCTGTCAAAGAAAAAAAGACCCTAGAAGGATTCTATGAAGAAATTCCCATTGCTAAGAAGGTGGATGTTCATAACTCAATTACTGTTTCTGTTAGGAAGTGTCCTGATACAGCAAAAATCCTGTTACACATGGAAACAAATACACTTGGAACTGTTGTTGTTCACTGGGGAGTTTGTAGAGATGATGCCAAAAACTGGGAACTTCCGGCTTCACCATATCCACCTGATACTGTCATTTTTAAGGACAGGGCTTTAAGGACACTGTTACAGGTAGAAATGCTTCTCGCTGAACTAGTTTATTTGCTGCTTTTGTCCAATGACTTGTTTGCTGTCAAGTGATTTTCCGATTCTGTAAACCATCTTTAAAGATATCAAAAACTTTGTTGGTTTTCTCTTCCTTTCAAATTTTTATCCTTTTACTGTACTTATAACTGGGAACCACTGTCACTTTTCATTTTTTTTATTATCAGTTTCTATAATTTCTAAAGGCTGAAATCAACTGGGTATTCAAGTAGTGAGAAGTGATCTCTGAATGTCATGGCTATTCACCTTTTCATTTCTCAATTCTGATTGTATGCAACATAGTGCTTCCTTGTTTTTTCTATTAAACTTCTGTTACTTTCATCTTTCCTTTGCTTTTTTTGTTTTTATTCTTCTTAAGAAAAACTGTTAGGATATCTCATTTTCTTTTTGTAAAGAATTAGTATTAAGCGGGCAAACTGGATTATTTGCTTGATCTTATTTCAACTTATGTGGGTATCCTGTTTGCAGCCAAAAGAAGGTGGAAATGGATCTCAAGGATTATTTACTTTGGAAGAAGGTCCTCAAGGATTTCTTTTTGTTCTTAAGCAATGTGAAAATACTTGGTTAAAATATATGGGAAATGATTTTTACATTCCCCTTTCAAGCTCAAGTATCTCTTCTGCTCTTCCCTCATCGGGTCAGTCTGCAGGGCAAGAGACACCTGGAAAATCTGTAGGGCAAAGTGAAAGTTCTCTTTCTGCATATACCAATGGAATAATCAGTGAAATACGGAGCTTGGTAAGTGACATTTCCTCTGAGAAGAGTTTGAAGACGAAGACCAAAGAAGCACAAGAAAGTATTCTTCAAGAAATTGAAAAGTTGGCTGCTGAAGCATATGGTATCTTTAGAAGCTCCGTTGCAGCTCCTCCAGAGGAAGCTATTTCAGAAACCGAGGAATTAGAACCTCCCGTCAAAATATCATCAGGGACAGGCACAGGTTATGAAATAGTATGCCAAGGATTTAATTGGGAATCCAATAAATCTGGAAAATGGTACATGGAGCTCAAAGAAAAAGCTGAAGAATTATCTTCGCTTGGTTTTACTGTGATTTGGTTACCTCCGCCTACAGAATCTGTATCACCTGAAGGGTACATGCCAAAAGATTTATACAATCTAAATTCCAGGTAAGGTACCATAAAGTGGCTTTTATAATGTGTGGTACGATGTGTTGATTCTTTCATACCAAAGAAATTAGGCGAGTTCCTCCACCCCGGAAGAAGAAACTTCTTCTCTCTCTAGTATAACTAGCTTTGCAACCTTTTAAGTACAAATTAGCTTAGAGTTGTCTGCTTCCTTGTGGGACAATTGGCTCAAAGCACTTGGTTTAATTATTATTTTTTAAATGAATAGGTAATTTTCCTTATGTAGGTGTAAATTGTTAGAGTTTATATTGTTTTCTAATGTATTTTATTTCTTCAATTGATTTGGGTTCTGGGATGTTTAACCATATGGAGCATTCTCTGAATGTTATTTTTTTTTCCTTTTATCTTATAAAACAAAAGATATGGAACCATGGATGAGCTGAAGGAGATTGTGAATAAATTCCATGAAGTTGGTATGAAAGTTCTTGGAGATGCTGTCTTAAATCATCGGTGTGCACACTATCAGAATCAAAATGGTGTTTGGAACATTTTTGGTGGTCGTTTAAATTGGGATGACCGCGCAGTTGTCGCTGATGACCCACATTTTCAGGTATAATATATCCTCTTTGTTACAAACTGAGAATCTGAGATATTTGTTGGAATTAGTGGTCTTTCTGATTTATTTTTTTATTATTTATTTATTTTGTTTGGAAAAGATTGGAATAAACAAATTGAAGTTTTAGCAGTCTCTATTAATTTGTGTAATAACTATCCATCATTGCGACTCACATTGTTGCATCCCTCATTTCCTAATGTAATGTGATTGGTTTATAATGCAAAGCCTAATGTATTTTGCGCCTCATTGTCTAAAATTATGAAATAAAAACTTTTTTTTTCTTCCCTTTCTCTTATACAGGGTAGGGGCAACAAGAGTAGTGGAGATAATTTTCATGCTGCTCCAAATATTGACCATTCACAAGATTTTGTGAGGAAAGATATCAAGGAATGGTTGTGCTGGCTAAGGTAGTGTCTAATTACATTCTCCCGTTCCCTGAATTCTTATGGGTTACGTTTTGTTTTCGTATATGAGAACACAAATACGTATCAAATTGGGTTTCAGATAGTAATCATGGATGTCTTATTGCAATATATTTTTTTCATTTTTGTGTGACCTACAGGAAAGAAATTGGCTATGATGGATGGAGACTTGATTTTGTTAGAGGATTCTGGGGTGGTTATGTTAAGGACTACTTAGATGCTAGTGAGCCCTACTTTGCTGTAGGTGAGTACTGGGATTCACTTAGTTACACATATGGAGAGATGGATCACAACCAAGATGCACATAGGCAGAGAATTATTGACTGGATCAATGCTACAAGCGGAACTGCTGGTGCATTCGATGTCACAACAAAAGGAATTCTTCATGCGGTGAGCATTTCATTAAGTAGAGAAATAATGAAATGATTTTAATCTCTGAATAAAATCTGTGGAATGGCAATTAGAGACGTACTCAGTAGTGGTTTTTTTTCTATTTCTACCGCAGGTCTACAGCCATTGTTTAATTATAATAATATATGAATTTTGATCAAATATTTATTTTCCATATAGGCACTGGAAAGATGCGAGTATTGGCGATTATCAGATCAGAAGGGGAAGCCTCCTGGGGTTGTTGGATGGTGGCCTTCCCGTGCAATCACTTTCATAGAGAATCATGACACTGGTTCTACTCAGGTTTGAAGTTGGATTTCCTCAATTCTATCAGCCATTTTTCTAGAAACGCTTAAATATAAAAAGAAAGGTCTAAACTGATAGTAATATTTCTATTTTAACAAAAGCATCTTGGCATTGAATCTATAACAAACACCTGAATTTTGTAAATAAGCATTGTGCTCACAGTCCTACTGAAATGTCAGTGCTTCTTTAGTTTCCCATCTAGCTGATAAGTATTTTTTATTCAAATGTTCTTTCTTTCTGAAGGGTCATTGGAGGTTTCCTGGCGGAAAAGAAATGCAAGGATATGCATACATTCTGACCCATCCAGGCACTCCATCAGTGTTTTATGACCACATTTTCTCCCACTGCCAATCTGAAATTGGAGGTCTAATCTCTGTTAGAAATCGGAACAAAATCAACTGTCGTAGTACAGTAAGTATCAAACTATGAAACTCATTTTTTCAAGTTATGACTTACAGACAAACAATAGATATCTAAACACATTAATTTTCTGATGCCTGTGTGATCAGATTAAAATTACAAAAGCAGAAAGAGATGTTTATGCAGCCATCATCGATGAAAAAGTTGCAATGAAGATTGGACAAGGTCATTACGAACCCCACAGTGGATCTCAAAAGTGGTCTGTGGCTATGGAGGGAAGAGACTACAAGGTCTGGGAAGCATCCAGCTAAATTTTCGAGGTGGGATGTTTTGTATATTCAATTATGTGAAGTTTGATTAAATGAGGCGTCTAGATAGTAGTTTTTCCTAAATTATATCTAGAAGAATAGAGGAAACAATAAACTACTTGTGAATTGTGACGGTGGTTCTGCCATGTTTTTCGTGACGTTGAAGAAGTTCTAGAGACTTGTTCTTTTGGGACCAAGTACAACACTTGCTGTGTCAGCTAATGTGGTGGGGGTGATCAGTGATGTATAAATGCCACCAATATAGATTCTAAATTCTTATATCATTGGTAATAAAAGAGATACTTTCTATCATTGCTGTGCATGTCATTGCACAATCTCAGGCAGTCGGTCTCTGCGGTTTGCCATCAAAAGACTATCTGTCGTGTGCATAAATAAATTGAACAAATGCATCTTTGATCGACCCCTAATGAAATATGGTGTTTCATACTATTTTTTAGGAGTGTTTCATACTATGTAGTATTCTTAAACAATAAAGAGTTCTCTCAATTTCTAATCTACTAATTCAGTAAAAGTACACTGCTCTAAATCAAGTAAATATTTTGGATGTTCCAACTTTGTAATTAATATGCAGTATTACTAATGTAGTTTCATCTATAATTGTTTACCAAGTTTTTTAAAAACTAAAAATATATTGAGAAATAAGAGTTAGAAAGAAAGGCTAAGAAATGAACAAGATCACAATTTTTACGTGGCTGGGGTGTTAATGAGCCTTAGTCCACGAGTCATTAGTATTAGATTTTAGAGAGTTTAATAATGGAGGTTTTCTGCAAGTTCAGCAGCGATTTTGCATACAAGAGAAAATCAGGATTCTTGCTACAGTGCACGAATGACTCTATTTATAGGCAATCATGTGACTTGGGCCAGACTAATCCGGGCCCAATAAGGATATAATTATAAGTGCTCGCTAGTGGATGTTGAACGCGCTAGAAAAAGCCTTCGGGATAGAGTCGACTCCAGGGCTCTTCTACAACAGGATGATCCAGAAAGAAGAGAAGGCTCACACTAGAGTGGGCACATTCTGGACCTGGAGTGCAAGCCATATCAGTGTGGGAGCCATTCTCTCGCTTCACGACTATTTCGTGTGATTCCTCAAGTTCGTGGGGATCACGCCCTCTAGCTCATACCCTAGGTGTATAAGTTGCTGGCGGGGTGGCGTATATTTTGCGCCTTGTAAGAGATCGCGACACCCATCCCCGCTGAGGTGCTGTACTATTATCGGTTGGAGCCGCAGCTGAACTCCAGAAACAAGACTTGGGATGAATTTTATCGACTGAAAAGCCGTGGCGTCAGTCCGACTTTGTACAACTCCTGGAAACATCCCTCGGATGTTCGACACTACTAGTTCATGACATCCGGGTTTCTTCTAGAGAAGAATCTCACTCTGGTGCTAGACTTTCAGTGTGTGGGTAAGTTATCATTCTTCATCCTTCGTCTCGTCCTTTGTTTTGTTTATTGGATACCCACGTTCTTGTGAACAAGTTTGTACACTCATACCCGGCTCACTAAGTCAATCCTAGACCGTAAAATTTTTTATGCCACCCTCAATGCCGAGGAACTGGACGTGGGGGGGTTCGTGACTACATAGAACCTTTGATTGGTCAGGTTGATTTCCGGCCATCAATCGATAGACGCCCCTAGCCTCAGGGGACTGCAATGTGAGAGGGACCTTGCTCTAAGAGAGGAGTTGGCTCTCATTCACATAGAGGCGGTGGAGGTTGTAGTCAAGGCGGACGCAGAGAAACTGAAAACGGAGCAGGCGAGCCGTGTGGAGCGTGCTGAACCTGAAGTGTTGGATGCCCTTCTCGAGGGGAGGCAGCCCAACATTGGAGCTCCCAAGGCCAGCATCTCGGGGCAAGGGGAAATGCCTCTGATTTTAACTTACGCCCCTCATACTGAGGGCTTTGTTAGGAATAGGCAACAGTACTGGGATTATTTGACCGGGACTATTAGCAATGTGGGGCTTCCTTGTCCCATTGCCGTGGACACGCTGACCCTCATGCATTCATCCCAGTTCCTTCAGTATGGTAGCTTTTTGGACCCGGATGACATGGGAGATCAAATTCATGCTTTTGCACTAGGAGAGTTAAGTCTGGCCCATTCCGTGGATAAGGGTCTGTCCCGGAGGACTTAGACTTGCATGTTTCCTTTGTATTTGTCTGTCATTCCTGATTCGTTACATTACTAATTTGTTTTTTATTCCTATCTCAGATGAACCGGACATATCTAATCCCATGGCCAAGATGAAAGAAATGATTGAGGCCAGGGCTGCTGCAGCCAAGGCCTCAACAAAGAAAGTTGTCAGGGGCCCGACCAAGAAGAAGATCATTGATATAATACTCGGGGACTCAGAACCAGACTTGGGGGCTTCCGAGGGAGTTCAAACTGTAGTCTCGGTTCTGATGGCGCTCGTTGAGTAGCATCTGTCCCACTCTGCTCCTCTCCAGATTATTAACTTGGAGCAGGAGCCTTCAGAGGGAGGTGAGACGAATAAAAAGAAGGCAGACTTTGTCGCCGCGGAGTCCGCAAAGCGTGCCAAGAAGACCAAAATAAAAGACTTCATCGTGACCGAGGAACATTCCTCTGGTGAAAGTCTTATTGTTACGCTGGAGCTCTTGGGGGCTCCCGAGCTTCCCATCAACCCGACCCTTCCTGGGAAAGAGGACTCAATTATATTAGAGGAGAGGGTGAAGATAGTGTCCCAGAACTGGGACGAGGGGCGCGATAAACGAGATGAGGTAGCTTGGGCCTTGATCATTCGTCGAAAAGCAAAGTTTTTCGAATGTACAGAGGCCTTCAACGCCCCCAACAGATCGTGGATCGGTTGGGAGCTGAGATTGAGTTTCGACTTAAGTTGGGGCAGGATGCGACCCCGCTAGCTGCGGACTTGCTGGCCCAAGTGGGGACGTCCATGTCTACCCTTCAGCTCAAACGCTACGCCACCTTGGCTAGCAAAGATTCCGTCTTCATCTCCCAGACCATCCATCATTAGGCCACTGTCGTAAGCCACTTGCCTATTTCGTTTCTTTATTATCGCTGTATTTTTGTGTTCTCTAACTCTGCTTTGTTCCAGGATGCCTTGCTGGCTCATAGGAACGCGGACCTGGTAGCCGAGATGACCTTGAAAATGGAGACGACTCAAATGGAGCTGGAAGGGGCCATCAACCAAAGAGAAGCTGCCAAGGAGGCCCTCGCTAAGGAGACTGCTCGGGTTCAAGCTCAGCATGAGGAAGCTCTGTCCAGGAAAGATGTCGAACACAAGAAGTTGGTGGATAACCTGGAGGCTGAGCTATCCCATGCTCGCGGCTCGGAGGCTTCGACCAAGGCAATCTTGGAGGCAGCCGAGGCCCAACTTCGCCAAGAGCGGGAAAAGGTGACATCTTTCGAGGTACAAGTCCAGGATTTGGAGGCCATGGTCCAGCTGGAGATGAAACAGAGCGAGAAGGCTCGCAAGGAGAATGAGCAGGCTGACAAATTGTTGGCGACCACTTTTGACGAGGCCATTTACATGTCCTGGCTCTAGGACAAGAATATGAATCTCTTCCTTTACCCGGATACAGCTACAAAGAGGGTCGAGTTTGAGGCTAAGGAGAAAGAGGACGCATAGCTCCTTGCTGGGGATCAACAAGATGAAAACACTCCAGACGTCCCGGATCAGAACAAAGCCCATGCCTGAGCCTTTATACTTTTAATTGGGGCTTCCTCTCTCCTTTTTTTTTTGTAAACATATTTTTTATGGGCGCGGATGCGCTTAAGACAATTGCTTATTGTATTGTTATTATATTGGTTTCTGTCTTTGCACAATGATTCTCGCTTTATATTCATTTATTTTTTCCTTAAAAATTTACTAAGTGTTTTACCACTATGCATGAATAAGGATTAAATGTGGAATCTTGGTTCCAATGGCCAAGACCATTAGGTGAAAAATTGTAGAAGGTAATTACTTAGTCCTGAAATCACAATTCAGGTCTCGACGGTCTGGACCGTTTTGGACTTACCAAATATAACTTAACTGGTTTATCCAGATTCTATGGTTCAGGTTCCAACTGCCTGGATCGTTATGGATTTCTCAGATATAACTTAGTTAATTAACTTATCCCGAACCCGAGGTTCAGGTTCAAACGACCTGGACTGTTAAGGAATTATCAAATATTATATGCTTAATTTGTCCTGACTCTGATGTTCAGGTTCCAACGACTTGGACCGTTATGGACTTTTCAGACATGACTTAGTTTTACCGGCTTGGGCCATTAAAGATATGACTTAGGTAGAAATTAGTTGATTAACTCCCGAGGTTTAGGTTCCAATGGCCTGGACTGTTTACAAGACTAAATTTAATCAATTTAAACCTAAGATTCAAGTTCCAATGGTTCTGGATCATTATAGGGAAACAATAAATAGGGAATAGGCTATTCTGGACCATGTTCAGTTAAGGCCAATCTTTTTGGGAGTTGGTTTTTGAACCCCTAATCTATATGGATCTGGATTAGGACTAGGCTTTGAACCTTGCGTCCTCTTTTGTTTTTAATCTTGGACTGTATAGATGGTCCTACCCCCCAAGTGACCAAAGAGTGCAGTCTTAGGTCACTTGTTTGTGTAAAAATTAAAGACGGACATGAACTTTTTCTTTTCTTAAAACATTTCTTATGGTGTTTTGTTCACACCATTTTCCTTAAATAAGAAATGGCCCTGAGGAGTACATTACTTGAAAGTAAAAGTTAGAAAAAGCAAGGTTAAATCCTCCCGACTACTGATAGTACTGGCGGAGGTGTTCTGCCTTCCAGGCCCTTGGGACCTTTGTTCCGTCTAGCCGCTTTAGGCGATATGTTCCTGGACATACTTCGTTTTGGATCTCATAAGGTCCTTCCTAGTTTGGTCATAGAACCCCCACTCCCGGATCTTGAGATGCAGAGAAGACTCTTCTCAGGACTAGATCACCGGTTCCGAACCTTCGGCTCTTAACTTTCGAGTTAAAATGACTTGCGATATTTCCTTGATACATCTTCACCTGCACTTGTTATTTTTTCTGGATCTCTTTGATGAGATCCAGGGATTCTTGGAGTAAGACGTGATTCCAGACGGGATCGTACGTATCTCGTCTGTGAGACGGGACCGCGGTTTCTAATGGGATGACTGTTTTGCATCCGTACACCATTGAATAGGGAGTATGTCCGATCAATGTTCTTTCTGTGGTTTGGTAAGCCTATAGGACGTGGGGCAACTCTTCCAGGCACTTGCTCTTGCAAGCTTTTAATTTTCTTTAATGTCCCTTTCAAAATCTTGTTCACGACCTCTGTTTACCCGTTTGCTTGAGGCCTTGCAACTGCATATAAGCTTTTAATGATTCCATGTCTTTCACAGAAGTCGGTGAAGTGGATGCTATCAAATTACTTCCTGTTGTCGAACACAATTTTGTGAGGGAGGCCGTATCGGCACACAATATTGTTGATGACGAAGTCCAAGACCTTTTTGGAGGTGATGGTGCTCATTGGTTCCGCTTCGACCCACTTGGTGTAATAGTCGATGGCTACAATGGCATATTTTACTCCGCCCTTCCCCGTTGGGAGGGATCCTACCAAATCAATTCCCCAGACGCAAAAGTTTAGGGACTAGTCATTAGGGTTATCTCCATGGGAGGAGCTTGCGGGATCTTTGCGTATATTTGGCATTGTTTGCACTTTTGGATGTAATCTACACAATCCTTCTTCATTGTTGGCCAGAAATATCCTTGCCTTAGGATCTTCTTGGACAAGCTGAGTCTGGCTGTATGATCTCCACAAAAGCCTTCGTGCATGATTGCGCTCATTTCAGTCTCGGATACACATCGAAGATAGGGCATGCATAACCCCATGTGATAGAGTTTGCCGTCCATCATGATGTATATGGGAGCATGGTGCTAAATCTTCCTGGCAGCGGCCCTGTCCGTGGGCTATTCCCCAGTGGTTAAATATTGGATGAGAGAGCCCATCCAGGACGTAGTGTAATCGATGGCGTTGATGATTGCGGTGGCTTGAATACTAGGCGCGGGTAGATGGTCGATTGGGACTACTCCGGAGAGTTCTACTTCAACATTTGTGGCCAATTTTTCCAGCATGTCTGCAAACACGTTCTGTTCCCCAGGTATCTGGCAGATGAAGTATCTTTTGAAAGATTGGAGTAACTCCCGGGTTTGCACCATGTCGACAGCCATCTTCTCCCCCTTCGTTTGATATTCTCCTGAAATCTGCCTGACCACCAGCTGGGAGTCGCTGTGAACTTCGATGTTTTCTACCCCCACTTCCTGGGCCAAGTGCAATTTGTCCAGTATGGCCTCATGCTCGACCTTATTGTTTGACGCTTCGAATTGGAAGCGTAGGGCGCTTTGCAGTGGTGACCTTGAGGGGAGATTAGAATGATCCCGGCCTTGGCCCCATTCTCATTGGAGGCTTCGTCCATAAAGATCTTCCAAAAGGGCACTATGGGGTCAATGGGTTTTTTGTCCTCAGTTATCCCAGTGCATTCTAGGATGAAGTCGGCCAGGGCCTCTCCCTTGATGGAGATTTTGGGGACGTAGGCAATATCGAACTGACTTAGCTCCATGGCCCACTTCAAAAGTCTTCCCAATGATTCAGGTTTTTGTAACACTTGTTGTAGGGGATGGTTCGTTAGAACCTTGATGGAGTGAGCCTGAAAGTAAGGTCTTAGCTTCCTGGAAGCGGTCAATAAGCAAAATGTCAACTTCTCGATCAATGGATATCTGGACTCTGCGCCTAACAACTTTTTTCTTACGTAATAGACCGGGAGTTGGACCTCTCCCTCTTTTCGCACTAATGTAGCGTTGATAGCATTTTTCGACATTGCCAAATATAGGTACAGTGGTTCCCCATCCACCGGTTTCGAGAAGATTGACGCTTGGGCTAGATGCTCCTTCAATTTTTGGAAGACCTCTTCGCACTCAGCCGTCCAGTCGAACCTCTGGTTTCCGCGAAGTATGTTGAAGAACAAAATGCACTTGTCCGTGGACTTCAACACAAAGCGGCTCAAAGCCGCTATTCTTCCCATAAGGTTTTGAACATCTTTGTGTTTTCATGGCGACGACATGTCGATCAGTGCTATGATCTTATTCGGGTTGACTTTTATCC
Organism: Humulus lupulus; assembly: GCF_963169125.1. NCBI lineage: Eukaryota > Viridiplantae > Streptophyta > Magnoliopsida > Rosales > Cannabaceae > Humulus > Humulus lupulus. The sequence continues at coordinate 122,279,266 of NC_084795.1, forward strand.
CTCTTGAGCTTACTATGAAACCCAGAAATTTCCTGGATGCCACGCCAAAAGTGTACTTCTTGGGATTTAACTTCATCCTGTACTTTCGGATAATGGCGAATGCTTCCACCAAGTCGTCCACGTGTTGGGCCGATGTCTTGGACTTGACCAACATGTCGTCTATGTAGACTTCCATGTTCTTCCCGAGTAGGTTTCAGAACATTCTGTTGACCAGTCTTCGATAGGTGGCTCCGACATTCTTGAGCCCAAATGACATGACAATGTAGCAGTATAAACCCTTGTCCGTTTGGAAGCTGGTGTATTCTTGATCTGCTACATGCATCAAAATTATGTTGTAGCCGGAGTAGGCACCCATGAAGCTTAGCAACTCGTACCCAGACATAGCATCCACCATCTGGTTTATTCGGGGTAGAGGGAAGCAGTCATTTGGGCATACCTTGTTGAGGTCCGTGAAGTCGATGCAAGTCCTCCATGTCCCGTTTGGTTTTGGCACTAACACTGGATTCGCCAGCCAAACAGGATACACGGCCTCCCAGATGAAGTTGATCGAGGACAACTTCTCGATTTCTAGCTTAAGGGCCTCTACCCTTTCCGCGCCCAATGACCTTCGCTTCCTCGTATTCTCTTGCTTTTTAATGAGCCTAATTGCAAGATCTAGAGATGGCAACTTATGTTCTGGTTCTTCTGGTGAGAGTTCTTCTAGCACAGGTCGCTCATCTCCCCAGTAATCGTCACAACTAAAGGATATTTGAGAAAGAAAAATGAGAGGTGAATTTTAACCACTGAACCACTATATTTTCATCCATTTATTTTCGTGTAATTCAAACCCTAGTGCTAAAAGAACTTAATTGTCTTCCTATATTTAGTTATCGAAATTCTTCATTAACATTCTTGAATCTATAATATATATATTATTAATTTATGTCTCTCGCCTTAACACTTATCATTTTGAAAGGTCAAGCTTATGAACAATGTGATTTCTTGAATCTTTTCTTTAAATTAGTGTTTTTAGGATGTTTGATTGCTTTAATGTAGTTTAGTTTAGGCCTCGGCAACTTGATTTTAGAGGTTGATAGACTAATTTTTTTTAGAAAATCTTACTCTTTCAGGAAACTTATGTTCTTGAAGAACATTAAAGCTACCTAACAAAGCTTTGGGGAAAGAAAACAAAACCCCTATGATCCTTTTAATGCACTGATTGCATTAATTATCTTGTTACACACGAGTAGGCATAATATATCTTAACTTTTGTCTGCATAGAATATTAATGAAGAATTTCGTCAACTTAATATAAGAAGACAATTAAGTTTTTTTAGCACTAGGGTTTGAATTACACGAAATAAATAGATGAATGCATTGTATTTTACGTGGTTCAGTGATTAAAATCTACATAGTCCACAAATTTATATTATCAACAGGTTTCAATATCTATTTTTTGGATCATCTTCAATGAACTATTTCCTCCCTATTTATAGGGGAAATTGGTGTGTAAGGTTTCTCATGAAAATCAATTGTATGTTCTCATGAAGATAGATTAGGGGCAAATATTTTTGCCAATTTTTGAAAGATGAGAATGGCGTTAATTTCTTCATATTTTGTTGTATATCCAAACTATAGTTTTGTTAATTTACTCATTAAGTTGTCGTTGATCAATTCTGAAGTCAGCACTTATCTATAAACAATATATTTGGTGACTACATTTAAATTATTCTATATATTTCGGCGAGTGATATATTATGATCAATCACTTTATATTATTTTCTATATAATTATTGAAGTCATTCTATTAATTTTTAATCCATATTTATTTTACTTTATCATATAAAATAAAGATCATTTATGAGCATTATTTTCTAACAATAGTCAAAGTGTGATATTTCGCGACCAAAATTATAGATATTACACATTTTGTTACGATCAGAAGTGTAAAACCTCTGTTTTTCTAATAAAATAATAGTTTTTTATATAGTGGTGGGACCCAGTTTAAGTCAAATGAGTCAAAGACTCTTTTCCTTTTCCCTCTCTCTCCCCGACTCCACCTTCTTCTTCCTCTTTTTTTTCTTTTTCTTTTTCTTTCTTTTCTTTCATTTTCTCTTCCTCTCTTTGGCAGCCACGACCAGGACCACAACCAGACCCACCCACCGTCGACCTCCATTTTCGACACGCGACGACCCTCTAGATTCACCTTGCTCCGACGCTATCAAACACTAAGTGGCGCCGCCTAACTTGCTCTCAACAACCCGGAATTGCAAGTCAAAGTTTTGGTCCATCAACTTTGACTCCATTTTCCGGGAAACTCCAGTGTCCATTCAACAAACTGTTTCCGCCATTGAACTCAGCTCATCGAGGAGAACAAAACCCAACAAGCCTTTGCAATTAATTCGTCACTTTTATCCAATGAGATTTTGAAATCTTCGCTCCTTTGAGAGAGTTTTTCGGCGACACCGTGGGTTATTTGGGCAAATAAGTTGTACTTTCGTGATGTCATCAAGATGATCGTTTTAATAGATAGAAAGTCAATTTCTGTCTCCACTGCCGGTGCACCATCACCGATCACCGCGAACGGCCAATCTGTGCGATTGAGGTGAAATTTTTGACTGTTTTTAAATGGTAACATGCTATATGTCATTGGACTCTGTTTGAAGAGTACATTACAATGATGATACTTATTTGTTCAATTTAGGATTGTAGGACAAAGTGACTTGGAAGCGGGCTAAACTACTTGGAACCTAGCAATAGGGCTTATGAGCGTCCTCTTTGTATAGATGATAACAATCCTAAGGAGGTAAAAGATTTAACTTGATTATTGTACTTATTTTACTGTATTGAATTGTATTAAAAATATTTCAATTTAGATATTTATAAAATGTTTGAAAACTTAATCTGTATGTTTTTCTGAACAGTTTCGAGGGCACTGAGTGTCAAATATATTTTTGTATACTTACCAATGCAGGTTATGATTTTTTAATTTTATTCATATGTAGCTGTTATGCTACCCAATTTTCTAAAATAAATGGAATATGTTCTTTTGTTATCATGTTTGCCTACATTTGGTTATATTGCGAGAGCCATATTAATCATAATTTGTGCATATTGTTGTTTCACGACCTAGTCTCTGTGTCATCATAAGTAGGTCAAGTGTTCACTCACCTGTAGGTGCAAAAACTTAGTATTTGTATATAGAATGTGAGCTGAGCCACCTCTTGTGGTTATCAGACACGACTACCCCGTTTAGGATGTTGTTTTCTATGATGGGTATCGGGAACTAGAGATCTAGTGGACAGTGTGATGTGCGCGTATAGTTTGTCTCTTGTGATGTGGTTTCTCATTATTTTTTATTTTACCTGATGACATATGCTTTGTTTTCAAAGCTAACCATGCATGAGTTTTATTAAACTATTGGTCCTTTGATAGTTGTTTTCCTACTGGGCTTTATAAGCTATAACCTTCTATATCTCTCCAATTCTAGGAACCCAGTGATGCGAGTGTGGATGAGGTGATTTATTGGTGGAGCCAATGTGATTTAGCCTAGTTCTATTTACAACAATAGTCTTATAATTTGAACACTGTATATGTATTTGAATTGGAACCTTAGGGTATGTACCTCTTAATTAGCTATATAATAGTTAGGAATGAGGGATAATGGATGCTAAGTATTATTTTGATGCTTTATGACTTATTAAATTTAAATGTTTGGTGACTACATAACTGTGTTGATATTATTGTTCTATATATAATGATAGATGATCTTGCTTAATTTTATCATTAATATTTTTATATATAATTATAAGAGCTATTCCAATACTTTGGACTTATTTTGTACTGTTTTGTCTATTGCGACGACACCTCGTTGAAATAGGGTCAAAAATAAAAAGAGGGAAAGTGGACCACAAAAAATTTCAATCAAATTTTTATTGCCTATAGCAACGATGGTCGTCGCTATAGACTGGGCGTAACACGTGGCATGATTCATGTACGATTCACTTATCTACAGCGACAACATGTCGTCGCTGTAGGGTCTAACCGTTTGAGTGAACGGTGCGTTCAACCTCGGCGACGACTTACTTATACTTTATAGCGACGACATGTCATCGTTATAGAGTTTATCGATATAACTTCCCAGGCGTTGTCTTCTTCCACATTTTCCCCCTCTCTCAAAAATTACAGAGAGCGAAAACCAGACCCACCGTCGCCCTCCATCGCCCCATGGTTTCCCATCCCATTTTTGGACTTCTCCACCGCTCTCCTCTGCCCCACGGTGTCCCAACGCATGTTCTGAAAAGATTTTTGTATTAATATTTGTGGTTATTTAGTTTTTTGTAAAAAATTGTTTTTGATGTTTGTTTTTTTCTTTTCTTTTTTCAGATAACAGAAGAATTAGGGTATTGCTCAGATTGTAGAGATCCTCCCTTGGGTATTGTTTTTAATTGTGTTTTTTTTTTTGGTGATTGATGAATGTATTGATGTATGTTTAATTTATATTTTATAGGTGTGTGATTAGTTATTTCAGATAGTGCTAATTTTTTTCATATTCATTTTAAAGAATTACAGGATTATTAGAAGTATATTTATTTGTTAAATTAATTATATTTGTGTTTTTAAGATGAAAATTGTATATTTATATATATATATATTTATTTATGTTTTAAGAAAATATGAATGTATGTTATAAAAAAATGTTAGGTTAGATGATATAATTTTTTTAATTGTATGTTAGGTTAGATAAATCCATGTTAGATGTTTAATGTTATTTATGATTATAGTTTATAAATAAATGTTGATGAATTTATTGATAAATCCATGTTAAGATTTTATATTATTTATTTATAATATATTTTTTGTTGTTGATATGAGAATTTAAATGATTTTATTCAATTTTATGTATGTTCTTAGACTGGTATTTTGGTTTTTATGCAAATTTTAAATTTTGGGATATGTTATATTACAAACATTATGCTGTCAAATTTTTTGTAGATTTAGAAAAACTAAACATTACAAAATAGTTTTAAAGTTAGTGTGATTAAAATTTTCAATTAATAAATTTTAAAGAAATTAATTAAAAAAATTATAAAGTGTAAATTAAAATAATAATTTTACAAGTATAAAACTTTATTAATATTTTTCTATAAAATAAGTAGAAATTAAAATAATAATATTTAATGGTAAATTAATAAATTTGAAATTAAATATTTATTTATTTAATTAATTTTATAATATATTCATAAAATTTGATAATATATGTTGATAAAATAGATAATTAAGTTAACTTTACTCTTAAAATTAAGTTAAAAGTAAAATAATAAAACTTTATTGTTGGCCAACGGTCGTATGTACGGTATACGACACATTTTGAATGAAATAAATATAAATATACGACAGAGCACAAATATTTAAACAAACACACAGACTTTTATAGTGGTTCAGCCATGTTCTGATGAACAGTAGTAACCTAATATACTTAGTCTTTAGTATTGAATCATTCGATTGACAATTAAAAATATGAACTGAAGAGTTCACTCGTCACAAATTTGCCCAGAGTCTCTTCTCCGAAAATATCCGTCCAAGAATCGTCCCTTTAAATGAAGCTTTGGGTCCTTACCCATGGGCTGTTACATGATCAGCAAGACTGGGGATCGTGGTTTGGTACACGATCATTGTGAGTGGAGATACCTGTCCACTTCCCCATGATTATAAGATCATGGGTCTTCTCGTTATTTCTCTGGATCGTGGTTGACGACACATGATTGAAACCTTCGGAAAAATGCTACGTCTTGATTGGTCTATGAGACTTAGGTGCTAGGCCCGATGATCCTTTAGAGCTTAGGTGCTAGGCCTGATGATCCTCTGGGTGCTAGGCCTGTTGATCTTCTGGTGCTAGGAATGTTGATCTTCTGGGTGCTAGGCCTGTTGATTTCAGCTTGAACGAGCATGAACTTTATCCAACGAAGTGTATTTGGGAGTTTAGGTCGACCACCCTATGAAGAATAGGGTGGGCCGACCACCTCATGCAGTCCTTGAGCATGCCAGGCCGACCATCGCTAGGGGTTGGGGTCAGGCCTACCACCCCTAGGGGCTAGGGCCAGGCTGACCACCCCTAGGAGGTTTAGGCTTGATCAAATTCCCTATAGGTCCTGGACCTATCCATTTTTGTTCATCGGTCTTTTTTTCTATACTTTGTCATTTTTCGATGACTTGTGATGCCACGTGCCGCTTTCTCATTCGCCACATCATCTCTTGAATTTTGAGGGATAACATTTGCCCCCAAGTTTATGGTACTGTGTCCAACATTATGGTATACTTGATCTGGCCTGAGAAACATATCGTAGCAGTACTTTAACAGCAAAGTCCCTCTAAACATTACATAGTACTTTTATCAACTATCGATAATTTTCTCACCATGTATTTTTCAAGGAAAATTGTAATTCCTAAAAAGAATCATGTTTATAAAGGAAAATTAATTTCCTAAAAATCTAATATATTTGTCAAGGAATTTTGAATTCCTAAAAATATAATGTATTTTTCAAGGATATTAATTCCTAAAAATACAAAATATTTTTCAAGGAATTTGAATTCTTAAAAATATAAGATATTTTTTTAAGGAATTTGAATTTCTAACAATACCAGATATTTTTCAAGGAATTTGAATTCCTAAAAATATGGTTAGCCTGAGAGGCTATAAGTAGGAACTCACTCATCATATCCCTGACCTATGCACACACTTCAGGGAAGTTCTAAGCAGTGATATTCTCCAACTCTTCATCAACTCTGTATATCTTCTCTTTACGTTTTTGATGAATCTGTCTGAATTTCCTTGCTTTGCTTTATTTTGATTTAAAACAACTAACTTGTTTGAATAAAAAAACTTGTTTTTAGTCAAAGATTGGCTTAATCCTTGTTTCTTTTTGTGTGATACTTTAGGGTTTAGAGGTATGTAGGCCGACCACCCTTAGTTTTTCCTTAGCCTGGACGATTTCCAGGCCTACAAATCCCTCATAGGTTGACCACCTCTAGGTTTCCATGGCTTGGGCGATTTCCAGGCCTACACTTCCCATCATAGGTCGACCACCCCTAGGGTTTCCCTTGCCTGTGAAATTTCCAGGCCTACAATTCCCATCATAGGCCGACCACCCCTAGGGTTTCCCCAGCCTGTGCGAGGGTATTGACACCTTCTTGGAAGAGATATCTAGAAACAACAAGGCATTTAGATATGCTGACAGCTACTTCTTCACAAAAGATGTCGAGGCCAACTACTCCAAGTTCAAGCATGTCCGGCCTTTTTATAGATTGGTCCCGACCTATGCCATGATTGTTAGGGCCAAGGCATTGATTGCCATGACCTGTGAGGAGAAGAACATCAAGGTTCTCGTTACTTCAAAGAACCTTAGGAAGGTCGGGTTGTTTCCTTCTACTGTTGCCGATGTTCCGGATGTCGATGGTACCGAGCCCGTGAAAGCCATAGACTCCCCAGAGCCTATTCATATCGAGGAGGTACCTTCTTCACTCGTGTTAGCTGGACAGGAGGGTGATGTGGTGGGTGCATCCGTGCACTCACTGCTTGCTTCAGATGACTTTGATGAAGCCACGTTCGAACTCGAATCTCCTTCAGAAGGTTCAACACTTTTATCATCTTTACTTTATGTTTCGTTTGTGTTTGATATCCTGCTAATATTTGATCTTCCTATACAGGTTCAGATATGTTCGGCTTTGTTCACATCCAACAAAGGTCGACTCCAACCGAGACTAGTTCTTTCGTTCGAGCGACCAAGAGGGCCAGGGTTGAGCTTGAGCCACTAACGGAGGTCCCTCCCGAGACTTCTTTGGCTCCACTGGCGCCTAGTCTTGTTGTAGAGGTAGAGCCATCCTTGCCCATGTCGATTCCTCCTAGTATCACAGATGCGGGTACCTCATCCTCTGCGCTGGCTCCCTTATCTGAGCCATATTAGTCTGCCATGCAGAATTTAGGTGCCATCATGGACCAAGTGTCCCATCTGGAGCAGATGACAACGACCTTTAATAGGATCAAGAATGAGGACTTGAGCACCATCCTCACGAAGTCACTCCTTGACATTTAGAGTGTAAGTCCTCTAAAGTTTTCTTTTTGTCTGGTTAGCTTGTGTGTTGATGTTATCTAACACTTGTATGTTTTTTGCAGGCGCTGATGCTAGTCTCCTATGTCCGTGATAGGTCTATGGAGTATACCTCTACGTTTTCCAACCTTCGTTTTGAGCTTGAAGCTGTCCTCCAGGAGGTACTGGACCTTAGACGCGTTCTTGGCTCTAGGGATGCAGACATTGATTTGAAAGATGAAGAGATCAGCACTCTCCGCAGTACCGTGGAGCTCAAACAACAGGAAGTGATCGAGTTGACTTTTAGGGTAACCCAGGTGGAGGGGAAACTTGCCGATCAGCTTAAACAGTCTGAAGCTGAGAAAGAGAAGCTGATTGCTAACATGGACCAACTGCGAAACGATGCTCTTGTCGAGAAGGAGCAAGAGGTCAAGGCTGCCCAGACAAGGCACGAGATGAGTATTCAGAGACTGCCTTCTCCTGCTTCTACTTCATTTGGAAGTCCAACAAAAATCCGAACTTGGATTTCCTCCCCGAAAATACGCGAGCGAAGGAGCTTAAGAAGTGCCTGGCTCGTGAGGCTGCTGAGGCTCAGGGTGGTCTTTCAAATGATACTCCTCATCCTATTTAGTCTTCTTTTTGGTCTTTTATTCTGTCTTTCCTTTTGTGCCATTGGTAGGGTACCTTGTACTTGACAATTTTTACATATGACATCTTATGCCTTTATGCTTTTTTGTTATGAGTACTCAGTGTATTGATTGAATTTTTTTTTTAATTTCCAATGCTTACTAAGTATATCAACTTACAACCCTCATTGGTTCAGGTATCAGTATACTCTGAACGCATGTATTTCACTTGCCATACTAACCTTACTCCTTTACGTTTTTCATGCTAACAACCATGGTAATGTGAGTAGTACGATACTTCACCAAGTACCATGAACAAAACAGTCAGGTCGACCACTCCATGGGTGATGGGCTGACCACCCTATAGAGTTGATGGACTAGCCGACCACCCTATAAAGGGACATGTCTAGGAGTCTCCCTACCAATGTATATTTTGTTTTTGTTTTTTGCACCTTCGGAACTATTATCCAAAAAACGGGCATGGATGACGTGGCAGGCGATTTCTTAACACGTGGATGACACCTGGCAGAGTTCTGTTAGAGTATCGACCAGTAAGATATTGCAAGCATAACAGTTGAGTTTTTCTTACGACCAGCATGGTCGTACACTCCGCATATTTCAAGATGATTTTGTAAAGATCATAGTCAATCCCGAGATTGTCTCCAATAATTCCTGATGATCCGATTAATTAGGAGAGAATATCTGTAACAAATTAATGTAATCCTCCTTGAGCCTATAAATAGAGAAAGATAGTTCAAGGAAATCACTTTTGGCTTTTTGATTACTTGAGATTATAGATTTACGAGAGAATTAAAGCTATTACATTACGATATATTGTTTATTCTTCAGAGGTTGGTGAAACTCATAGAACCCTAGTTCTTTGATCACTCATTTGAGATCTCATATCAATAATAGCTAAAGTGGACGTAGGTTATTACCAGTTTCTGGGGCCGAACCACTATAAATTCTTGTGTGCTTTACTGTTTTTGTCATTATATTCATTCCAACATATCTGTCCACATCAAGTATTTTGACTCCGTGCCAGTTGACCAAAACTAGGGTCAACATTCTGGTGCTTTCATTGAGAGCTTGATATGATATTATTGAAGCATAAATGGCGAAAACAACAAAGAAGACTGGGCAGGCGACCGGTGCTGCACCATCTCAATCGCCTCCTCCTCCAAACGTGACCGAAGATGAGCCACATTTGGAATTTGATGAGGAAGAACTGGATTTTGAGACGCTGAGGAATACCCTCGGGGTATTGCAGGATGAACTGGCCAATCTGAGGGCCAGCCAAGAAAGTGCTGTTGAAGTTATGGCGCAGCAGCAACGAGAAATTGAGCGACAGCGCTAGGAATTGAGTGAGAGACAGGCGGAGATGGACTGCCGTTAGAGGGAGGCCATGGTAGCCCTCGAAGTAGCCCTACAATTGGCTAGGAATCAGGCTGCACCTGCCTCACAGCCTGATCAACCTTCAAATGGGCCACCCCAAAGGGGTCCCAATCCTAGCCCGCCGATCCAGCCCTCGAGCCCCCAAAGGCCCTCGAGTCACCAATGCCTCAGGAGGATGTCCCACCAAGGGATCCTGAAACACAGCCTCCATCCCAGGCTGGTCGTGACATTCCCCCGCAGCCAAGGCAGAATAGGGCCGGGCAACAGCCCCGCAGTCCTAGACGCCATAAGGGCGAAGAGCCAAACCCCCCGAGCAGAGGGCAGCGTCCTTCTGGAAACAGAAGGAACTCAGAGATAAGCTTTGCGGTCCGGGGACCCCCACGGCATGATAATGCACGGGGACCTACGGACCAACGCAGCCCACCCTCTAACGCTCGGGAAGTTCTAGCCCGAGGAGGCAACCGAGGGGACAGTCGATCCCACCATAGCCAGTCGAGGTTCAAAGATGGCCATGGCTACAATGAGGCCGACTCAAGCAGAGGAAATGTCGGTCGGAGAAATGGAGAGAGAGGTGGGGGCAGAAGCCCACCACCTAGGGAAGACAAACCTGAGAGACGTGACGCTGGGGGGCAACCCAGGCAAAATAACGTCTTTAACCGGCTCGGAGCAAGCGAGTAGCGATGAAGAGACGAGGATTTAAGAGACGTACTCAACGATCGCCGGGAACCGCATGGCGAGTATGTTCCCCCAGCACCAGAGGCCCCGACGATTCCCGAATCCGTGCAAGCCCAAATAGAGGCCCTGAACCAGGCAGTACAACAGCTGGTCGGGGAAAGAACGTCTCATATCGAGTACGATAGGAGAAGAGGCACTCCTTTCATTCAAAGGATAGCTATGGCAGAAATTCCTAGCAAGTTTAAGATGCCCACGCTTCCAAACTTTGACGGGTATGGTGACCCGGTATCTCACGTCAACAAGTTTGAGATACAGATGAACATTCAAAAAGTGTCCGAAGACGCTCGGTGCAAGATCTTTCCCTCCTGCAAGTATTGTTTCTTGGGAGATGTTCATAAAAGAATTTTACGGACAATTCTATGCGGGTCGTGTGCACCCAATTGAGGCGAATCAACTGGTCGAGATACGCCAGCAAGAAGGAGAGCCACTGAAGGATTATGTCCAACGCTTCATGCGAGCATCAGCTGGAGCCAAAACAGTGGGTGATGAGGGCAAGATGATGGCCCTAACTGCGGGAGTTAGGCGCCGCACGCCTTTGTGGAGTAGCCTCAGAAAGCACGGAGTTAAGACTACTCAAGAATTTTTGGATAGAGCTGATCGGTACATCAAGCTCGAAGATGCCATCGCCAGTGAAGGAAAACCCCCAGGCAAGGATAAGGGGATTGCCGATCCCGCCGATGGGTCAAAACCCAACGACAACGGCAAAGGCAACGGGAACGACAATGGCAATGGCAAGAATGGGGGGAAACGGCCGCATAATGAGCCTTCCACCTCTGAGAATAAACGCGCCAAGGGAAATCATTATGAACCGCGGTTCACTAACTACACTGCCCTTATTGAGTCTCGGGGAGAGGTGTATCAGGCCACGAGTTCTAGTGTGCCTTATAAAAAACCCGCTCCCATTCGAAAAGATATTTCGAAGAGAGATACTGCCAAGTTCTGTCGTTATCATAACGACTACGGACATGATACAAATGAATGCAACCAGCTGAAGGATGAAATCGAGTTCCTTATCAGACAAGGACACTTGAGAAGATGCGTACGGGCCTCGGGAAATTCCCAACGAGAGGCTCCATGTGGCAACGAGCATGCGCCCGCACGCCAACGCTCGCCACCTTTGCAGCCTGACCCCGTAGCTGGCACTTTACTCACCATCTGTGGAGGCCCGCACCTCGCGGGAAGCAGTGGAAAGGCAAAGGAACGATATGCTCGGACCCTACGTCACGACCAGGATATCGAGATGATGACTGTGGAGGCATCAAAGAAGGCTCAATCAGTGGATGGTGAAATAACCTTCTCTGATAGCGACGCCCAGCATGTCCGGTTCCCACATTCCGATCCGCTGGTCGTGGACGTTCATATTGCCAATATGATGGTGAAGAGAGTGCTAGTTGATACAGGAAGTTCAGTATACATCATGTACAAATCTTCGCTGAAACGCATGAAGTTGTCCGTCAAGGACTTGGAGCCCTGCAACCAAACGATTTACGGCTTCTCCGGTGAGGGACTCGCCCCAGCAGGGTCAATCAGACTTCTAGTAACAGCAGGTACAACGCCTGCTACCAGGACATTACTCGCTACTTTCATAGTAGTCGATTGTCCTTCGGCGTACAATGTTGTCATTGGAAGGCCCATACTGGTTGACCTTCGAGCCGTCACCTCAGTATGGCACTTGGCCATGAAATTCCCGACAGACGCAGGGGTAGGACGCGTGTTGGGAAATCAGAGGGAAGCAAGGGAGTGCTACAACGCCTCAGTCACAAAGGCGAAGAAGGGAACGTCGAAGAGCATTCCCCCAGATAGGTTGCAGATGGCTATTGATACACAAGCCCAATTCGGTGATGGAGTCACAAAATAGGGTGTTGCCCAAAGTGAGGATAAGGATTTAGATCCTCGCTTTGGGGATTTTGAGGGAGATGTTGGACCCGTCGAGGATCTGGAAGAGGTCCAACTTGACGAAAATGACCCAACCAGAGTTATAAAGGTCGGGAAAAATTTAGAAGCAATAACGAAGCATGCACTGGTAGAATTTTTGCGAAAGAACCAGGAAGTTTTTGCCTGGTCACATAAAGACATGGCTGGAATAGATCCTGCAGTTATCAACCATGTCCTGAACATTGACAAGAGTTTTCCACCCGTGCAACAGAAAAGAAGGCTGCTCGATAAGGATAGATCGAAAGCCTTAAAAGAGGAAGTTGAAAGATTGAAGGAGAATGGGTTCATCAGGGTGGCTTTTTATCCATTGTGGATCTCTAATCCAGTACTGGTTCCCAAGCCTAACGACATATGGCGAACCTGTGTGGATTTCACATACCTTAATAAAGCCTGCCCAAAAGATTGCTTCCCACTCCCAAGGATCGACCAACTGGTCGATGCAACTGCAGGACATGAGATCCTCTCTTTCATGGATGCATACTCAGGATACAATCAGATCAGTATGCATCCCCCTGACGAGGATCACACTAGCTTTCGGACCGATACATGGTTATACTGTTATAAAGTAATGCCCTTCGGACTGAAAAACGCTGGTGCGACTTACCAGCGATTGGTTAACCACATGTTTAAGGAGTTAATCAGAGTAAACATGGAGGTGTACGTGGACGACATGCTGGTAAAGTAAAAAAAGGTAGAAGGACATGTAAAGGATTTACAAGAGTGTTTCAACGTTTTGAACAAATACCAGATGAAGTTAAATCCTCTCAAATGTTCCTTCGGAGTAGGATCAAGGAAATTTTTGGGGTTCATTGTCAATTCAAGGGGAATCGAGGCCAACCCCGACAAGATCAAAGCCCTGATCAACATGAAATCGCTAGTGAAAATCAAGGATGTGCAAAGTTTAACTGGAAGAATTGCCGCACTAAGTAGATTCATTTCCAAGTCGACGGATAAATGCATCCCTTTCTTTAATCTACTTAGAGGCAACAAGAAGTTCGAATGGACCAGAGACTGCGAACAGGCTTTCCAGGCCTTAAAGGCCCACATGGCACAGCCTCCTGCTTTATCAAAACCCATAAATGGAGAAACTTTGTTCATTTACCTGGCGATCACCGAATTTGCTGCTAATGCGGTACTAGTACGAGAGGAAGAAGACGTACAAAAGGCGATTTACTATGTAAGCAAGAGGTTAATTGGGGCCGAATTGAGGTATCCTCCAATCGAAAGATTAGCCTATTGTTTAATCTTGGCCTCAAGGAAGTTATGTCATTACTTCCAAGCCCATCCCATCACAGTCTTAACTGTCCAACCCCTTCGGCAAGTTCTGCAAAAGCCAGAGGCGGCTGGGCGCTTATTAAAATGGGCAGTCGAACTCGGGCAGTTCGATATCACATATTCACCGCAAGCAGCAGTAAAAGGACAAGTCTTGGCTGACCTTATAGCTGAATTCACTGAGCTCCCAGACGACGAGCAGTGCGAAAAACCTAGTGCGCCTGAGCCCCAAGTCAAAGTTCCTTCGTGGAAGTTATTCACGAACGAATCGTCCAACGAATCTCACGCAGGAGCAGGAGTGATATTGATAACGCCAGAAGGGCATCGATTTCACTGCGCTATTAGGTTCGATTTCACCGGATCAAACAATGAGGTCAAATATGAAGCACTCCTCGCAGGGCTAAGGTTGGCCAAAGACATGAGTATAAAAGTGCATGATATTTACAGTGATTCACAGCTGGTAGTGAATCAGGTCTTAGGGGAGTATCAAGCACGAGGCCTCAAAATGGTGGCCTACTTAAACAAAACTAAAGATTTGTTGGCGCACTTCGAGAAATATACCATCCAGCAAATTTCCCGAGATCAGAATTCAAACGCAGATGCTTTAGCCAAACTCGCGAGTGCGAAAGACGCTGACACTTTAAATATAGTGCCAGTAGAGAGATTATGCGAGCCGAGCATACGAGCAGACGAAACCAATATGGAAATTCGAGTAGAAGGTACATGGATGGCACCGTACTTGGAGTATCTCACGAATGGTGTACTACCAGCAAATAAAAACAAAGCCATAACTCTTCAGAGACAGGCTGCTAGGTATATACTGGACGATGGTGTTCTTTACCGAAGAGGATACTCCATGCCATTGCTTAGATGTATTACACCAGAAAAGGCTAAATAACTAATGAGGGAAGTACATGAAGGCTTCTGTGGGGATCACGCTGGGGGGCAGAGCTTGTCGAAAAAGATTCAGAGGCAGGGTTATTTCTGGCCGACTATGAACGAAGACTCAATGGAGTTTGTGCGAAAATGCGATAAGTGTCAGAGATTTTCCAAGATCCCACGCGCAGCTCCCAACGAGTTAAAGCAGATGCATAGTCCTTGGCCTTTCGCAGTATGGGGTATAGATTTGATTGGATCCTTGCCAACGGGAAAGGGTGGAGTAAAATACGCAGTCGTAGCAGTTGACTACTTCACCAAATGGGCCGAAGCTGAGCTGCTCACTACCATAACGACCAAGAAAGTTCTTGACTTTGTCATCAAGAACATTGTTTGCCAATATGGTTTGCCTCGAAAAATTGTCTCAAACAACGGCACCCAGTTTGACAGTGACTTATTCACAGACTTTTGCGAAAGGCATGGAATTGTCAAAAGCTTTTCTTCAGTTGCGCATCCACAAGCAAATGGGCAAGTCGAAGCAGTGAATAAAACACTTAAAGATACCTTGAAGAAAAGACTCGAAGACGCTAAAGGAGCATGGCCAGAACAACTGCCTGAAGTACTCTGGTCGTATAGAACTTCTCATTGAATAGCGATAGGTCATACCCCGTTTTCCTTAGCATACGGGTATGAAGCCATGTTGCCAGTAGAGTTAGATCTGCCCTCACATCGAAGAATCACATACGTCCAAGACCAGAATAGCCAACTGCTGATGGAGTCCCTAGACTCGCTTGATGAGAAACGAGAAAAAGCCCAACTCCGAGTAGCTGCGTACCAGCAAAAAGTCGCCCGGTATTTTAACTCAAAGGTGAAAGAAAGAAAGTTCAACGTCAGAGATCTAGTACTTCGACGAGTTTTCTTAAACACCCGCAACCCAACTGCTACAGTACTCAGACCAAACTGGGAAGGACCTTACCAGATTGAAGAAGTCCTTCATCCGGGCACCTACAAACTTGCACGCTTAAATGGAGATCTCATTCCACGCTATTGGAACGGAGAACACTTGCGCAAGTATTATCAGTAAACAGTCATTTTTAAAGGACTGGCTTGTATTAATTTTTACTTTTTACAAATTTTGAAAAAGGGTTAGCCATGTTATATGGCTAATTGCTTATAAGTGTAAGATCTTATTAAGATCACTCGTAAGGACATGTTTAGTCCATTTTAATACGAGAATTATAAGGGACTGTGCGCAGCCAGTCATTCTTGCCAACCTTTGTAAATTCTTTTTTTACAAGTATTTGTTCATTACGTGTGTTGTTTTGCTGTATTATAAGTGTTGCATTTCCTACCGAGCAGTAATGTTCGTACAGGTCGTGGTCAAGGCAAGTGACCAAGGACCTAAAGCTCCTCAGTCACTTGGGGGGCATATAATAGCAAAGCATACCAAGAGGTATGTAAACACATGAACAAAATAAGTGAAAGCATGCTACGGTACTTAGAGTATTTTTCAAAATTTATATTTTGTTAAATCAAGCCAAAGTATTATGCTAAGTTCGGTCATGCGAACAGATGTTATAATAAGCAAGAAATATTATAATATCAAAAGGAATTCTTTTACACCGCAAGCAGTACTGCTTGGATGTAATTGTTCAAAGTAAAAGGAAACTATACTGCCCATGCAACAAAATTAAAAATAAAATTTAGTCTTTACATCCCGACCCGTGGGTCGTGTAATTAAAGAAAATTAAAAGAATAAAAACTTCAAGGAGCATTAGGAGCAGGAGGATCTTGTTCAGCACTCTGGTCGACTACGTCCCCGGTGGCTTCTCCTCCCTCCGCTCCGGTAGCTGGCTGAATGCTCGGGGAAGCAGGAACTCTAGCTCTCTCTTCGGCAGCCAACCGAGCAGTACAGCGGGCTAACTCGGCATTCCTGGCGTCATCTGGGAGATAGCTGAAGTCGACACCTTGGTTGTGTTTCCAAAAATCGTAGAAACACCGAAGTGTCGTGTTCTTGTACCTCTCTAGGTCCTTGGCATTAGTGAGCTTGAGCTGTTCCACCTGGCTTTTGAGAACAGCAATGGTCACGTCCTTAGCGAGGTGCTCCTCCCTAAGTTTCTTGACTTCACGCCATTGAATTCGGCTGGACTCCAGGTAGTCATCCCTTTGCTTCCTCAGAGTTTCCTGAGAAGCTTCCTTCTCAGCCAGTTCTGTCACCAGAGCATCCTTCTGCTGGGTGACCACCTCCAACTCCCCAGCATGTCTAGCCTCTGCAGCCCGAATCTCCTCGATGACCTTCGCCCGAGACTGCTCGATGCTAGCGCTAGCACGAGTACGAGCAGTAGTCATTGTCAGCATGGCCTGCAGTCAAAGGATAAAAGTTAGGCTATATTACAAGAAGGAAAGATAAAGGCCAAGAGAAAGAATACTTAAACTGGCCACTTCGTTAAGAGCCCTATTAAGGATCTGATCGACCCCCATGCTCTCAGCTTCAGCCATTGCTTCCCTGCAACGGTCATGCTTCAGGATGTGAGCAAGGCCACCCCAACGACTATAAGGATCAATTATTTATATCGAATGGGTTCCACAACTTTGAGCATCGATATTTAAACCGTCCTTGTAAGTCTTCTTTCTTTTCTCAGCTCGCGAAGTCATTTTATCTTTTTGATAGACATACTCCTTGTGTTTATACTAATCGAGTTTACCATTTTTTGTGCAGCCATATTCGCGAGGACGGAGAAGTCGGCGACCCTCGACTGTCAGTATGACACATTGTCCAGGCTTCCGCCCCACGAGAAGGATTATCGCCAGCTTGTGAATGACGTCACGATGTTGGCGTGCCAATTAATCGCTAAAGGCCAGACTTTGCCCTTAAGGACACGGGCTAACCTTTTGGTAGTCCACGAGCTCCCGCCTCCCCCAGAAGGAGACTCTGAGGCCGCTGAAGGCGAGGAACAAGTAGAAGATGAAGTGCCTCTTATGCGAAAGAGGCGGGCTCCCGAGGCTGCTAGGGGTCATGACCTAGAACAAGCTGCATCAGGGGCAGTAGCCGGCCCCTCCGACCAAGGTAACCCATACCCCTATAGGGAATTAGATAGGTCTGTTGCTGACTTTAGGCTAGTAAGATTTAACCCAAACCAGCTCGTCCACCGCCACCCTACCAATCCAGATCGTAACATTACCCTGCTCCAGTGCGTGGATCACTTAGTGTTGCGCCATGATACGAGTTACCCTAGAGGTTCTATTGTTGTAGATAACACCTCAACTTTTAAGTCAGCCATTTTTGAGGAGTATGATACCAATCGTAGGTCGTAGCCCTCTTTGCTCCAGGGCGCCTTTGCCCCTGGCTTTAGGAAATATGTAGACGAGTCTAGCCCTGAGGTGAAACCTGAGCCCGAACCTCCCATAATCCACGAAATTCTAGACTTATATTCCCTTTCTTCTCTAGTAATCCCATGGCTGGAGGTCGTGATAATAGACTCCTCCCCCAACCCGGAGGGTAGGACTTTTATTTATTTATTTTATGTAAATTTCCGACTTTACTTGTGTATTAATTCCCTTCTTAAATTTTTTTTTTCAGAGGAAGAAATGGATCGATCCGGAGCTCTTAACCTTTGTACCGCTTTCCAGGGCGGAAAATGCAACTTGGGTCCTGTCATTAAGAAGCCTCGATTTACGAAGAAAACGCCTCCTGCGGCAGGAAACGCCTCCAAATCCCTTGCTAAGGGGAAAGGTACGAGCTCAGTGTGGCGTGCTGCCCCTTTGGCACACCCACATGGGGCCATTTTGTAAGTGAGCATGCCTTGGTGCTTGATCATTAGTCAAGTCTTGCACCAATAAACCTCATGGGATAGGGTAGTGGCAGTTTTGTAATTATGCATGTCTCCCAAACAAAAATCATATATGTTACTGGGAAGACCTTATTTCCCTAGAAGGCTCCTTAGGGGGAGGTGACCTGGTGACTTAGGGAAGCACCATGGCCATCGGCAGATAGGGGGCAAAGTTGTGTACTCCCTTACCCTATCACGACTATATATTAATAAAACAATATTTATCCATACTTGCCCCTGTGTGCTTCCTTGTTGCCTATGTGTTACTTGTTTGTTATCTTCGTTGGGCCATTGCGTGCCACTCGCCTTGTTGTGTGCTTTGTGTTGTGTGGACGTTCCTAGGAATGACTTGCTTTGTGCTTGCTCATACTTCGTTATTGCCCGTTGCATGTCCGAGATGTGTATGTGGCTAACTACTGAGTTTGTTTGCCTGTAGGTGTGTGTTGTAGGCTGACTTGCTAGCTTGAAGAGTCTGTAAGTGCCGCACGTTCCGTCTACTTGGAGTACCCAAAGAGTCGGCCCGTGACAGTTGGTATCAGAGCCAGGTTAGAAAGAGCTTGGAAAAACACACTAATGGTGAGCAACACTTAAAGGATCGAAGCACTTGAGAAGCGTGTGGGGGAATTAGATGGCCTGGACGAAAGGGTCAGGGATCTTTCCTCTGCAAGTCATAACTCTGGATCGTCTGATGCAAACAATCGCATAGTTGCGCTAGAAAAGGAAAATGATGTTCTCCTATCCAGAATAATCGAATTGGAGCAAAGAAACACTCCAACGAGTACTTCTGTTTCCCCTCGGTGGGTAGAGCGCATTGCAGCAGTGGAGCGCATGCTGAAGGAACAAGAAGTTTCCATACATGACACTACGGGAGACTGCAGAGAGGCAGTTGGCGTGCTCAGAGAAGAAATGGCTGAGTTAACTGCTAAGGTAAACCTAAACATGCGAGCGGTTGGGAATGCCTCGGCAACAGGGTCGATAGGTATGGAATATGGCCGAGTTAAAGTACCCGAGCCGAGGCCCTATAACAGGGCCAGAGACGCAAAGGACTTGGAGAATTTCCTCTTCGACATGGAACACTATTTTAGAGCCGTGCGGGCTGATTCAGAAGAAGGAAAGGTCACCATGGCTACCATGTATTTGTCTGTGGATGCCAAGGTGTGGTGGAGGACCAAGTATGACGACATAGAGAATGGTAGGTGCACCATCACATCTTGGGTAGACATGAAGAGAGAATTGAAGACGCAATTTCTGCCAGAAAATGTCGCTTACATGGCTCGATGCCAGTTGAGAGAGCTTAAGCAAGTTGGGACAGTCCAAGAATATGTGAAGAAGTTTTCGGGACTAATGCTCGACATAAAGGGCATGTCCGAAGTAGACAGGCTCTTCTACTTCCTCAAGGGATTGAAACCGTGGGCCAAGCAAGAACTTCAAAGACAGCGTGTGTCTGACCTAGCCACCGCTCAAGCAGTTGCTGAACGCTTAACATACTACACTCCAGAGAGCAACCTGCCGAAAAGGGCTACCCCTCCAACTAGCTCAAGTAGCGCTAGGAGTAAGAAGTTTGGGAAGTCATGGCAGGGCAAGAGTGGGGGAGAGAAGAGGACAGCTAAGTCCAATTCTTCCAGCGGTGCAGATGCTGCTGCAGGGAGGAAGCCACTGGCTTGTTGGCTTTGCAAAGGCCCACATAAGTCGGCAGTTTGCCCTTACCGGGGCAAGTTGAATGCCCTCATTGGCCAAGAACAACAGGGCGAGGGAGAAGAGGAAGACGAAGAGTACGCGCACATTGGCACTGTCCGCTTGTTGAATGCTCTCAAGAAACACAGCGAAAAAGGGAAGAAGACCCTGGGAAAGGGGCTAATGTTCTTGGATGCCACCATCAATGGCAAACCCGCCAAAAGCGTGATGATCGATACGGACGCCACCCACAACTTCATCTCTGAACTCGAAGCAAAGCGACTGGGACTAAATCTGGAGAAAGATGCCGGCCGCATGAAAGCGGTCAACTCCAAGGCCTTGGCCACAACTGGCGTGGCTAAAGGGGTAAAAGTTAGAATCGACACGTGGGAGGGGCAAACGGACTTAGTGGTGGTCCATATAGACGACTTTGATGTAGTCTTGGGAATGGACTTTCTAACTGAGAAAGGTGCCATTCTAATTCCTGCCACTGGGAGCTTGCTCATAATGGGAGAGACTCCTTCAATGGTGCCCGCAAAGGTGAAACCACCCCTGGTGTGAAGCTTCTATCAGCTTTACAGTTCAAGAAGGGTGTGAAGAAGCAGGAGCCCACTTATGTAGCGGTACCCACTTTGTTCGAAGAAGCAGTGGAAGAGATTGTTCCACTAGAAATTACGAGGGTCTTAAAGATGTATGGGGACATGATGCCAGATAAACTCCCCAAAGCCTTGCCACCAAATAGGGGGATTGATCACCAGATAGAGCTGGTGCCGGGAGCAAAACCTCCAACAAACCACCTTACAGAATGGCACCCCCTGAACTAGAAGAGTTGAGGAGACAACTAAAAGAGTTATTGGAGGCAGGCTTCATCAGACCGTCGAAGGCGCCATTTGGCGTACCTGTATTATTCTAGAAGAAGCACGATGGGAGCTTGAGACTGTGCATTGACTATAGGGCTCTCAACAAGGTGATAGTTTGCAACACCTACCCCATCCCTTTGATCGCTGTTTTGTTCGACCAGCTAAGTGGAGCTAAATACTTCACAAAGTTGGACTTGAGATCAGGCTATTATCACGTGAGGATCACAGATGGGGATGAACCAAAGACTACGTGTGTTACTCGATATGGAGCATTTGAGTTTCGAGTAATGTCGTTTGGGTTGACAAATGCACCTGCGACTTTCTGCACACTGATGAACCAAGTATTCCACGAGTATCTAGATAAGTTCGTGGTGGTGTACTTGGATGATATCCTGGTTTATAGCGCCACGATTGAAGAGCATCAAGAGCACTTGGCTTAAGTGTTTCAGAAGTTGAGAGAAAACCAGCTATATGTGAAGCGCGAGAAATGCTCATTTGCACAGGAGAGCATCAAGTTCCTAGGCCACGTTGTGGAACGTGGCCGAATTCGTATGGATCTGGAGAAGGTGAGGGCAATCCAAGAATGGAAAGCCCCCACAAACGTGAAGGAACTCTGCTCCTTCTTGGGCCTAGCCAACTACTATAGAAAATTTGTGGACGGCTACTCAAGAAGGGCGACACCCTTGACTGAGCTGCTAAAAAAGGGTGTGACTTGGGCGTGGACTGACAAGTGTGCTGAAGCATTCAAGAGTTTGAAGGAAGCCATGATGAAAGATCATGTTCTTGCCTTGCCAGATGTTAGCAAGCCCTTCGAAGTATAGACAGATGCCTCAGATTATGCTCTGGGAGGGGTACTAGTACAAGAAGACCACCCAGTAGCATATGAGAGTCGCAAGCTGTCTGAAGCTGAGAGGCGGTATACTGCCCAGGAGAAGGAACTCATCGCAGTTATCCATTGCTTGCGAGTGTGGAGACATTACTTGCTGGGGTCAAAGTTCGTGGTGAAGACGGATAATGCAGCGGTTAGTCATTTCCTTAATCAGCTGAAGCTGACCCCTAAGCAGGCTCGATGGCAGGAGTTCGTGGCGGAATTCGACTTCCATTTTGAGCACAGGGCAGGACGCTTGAACCAGGCAGTTGATGCCTTGAGTCGCAAAGCAGAATTGGCGACTCTAAAGATATTGGCTAGTTTGTTGGCTAGCGTGGTGAACACTCCACTTAATGAGCGCATCAAAGAAAACCTGGAGAAAGACCCGGTTGTCAGGACCATCCTGAAGCTTGTAAAAGAAGGCAAGACTCGCCAGTTCTGGGTGGAGGATGATCTTCTGTGGGCTAAAGGGGGTCGCTTGTATGTTCTGAAAGCTGGAGATTTGTGGAGGACATTACTAAGCGAGTGTCATGACACCTTGTGGGCTGGTCATCCAGGGTGGCAGAGAACCCATGCCCTCTTGAAGCAGGGGTACTACTGGCCACAAATGCGAGATGATGTAGTGGAGTACACCAAGATCTGTCTCGTCTGCCAGCAAGACAAGGTCGATAGGAACAAGACACCTGGGTTGTTGGAGCCCTTGCGAGTCCCAAGCTGACCATGGGAGAGTGTGTCGCTTGACTTTATCACCAGTCTACCGAAGACGGGGGATTTAAGTGCGATCTTGGTGGTCGTCGACGGATTCTCGAAGTACGCAACATTCATCCCGGTGTCAAAGTACTGTTTGGCAGAAGAGACAGCCCGACAATTTTTCAAGCATATTGTCAAATATTGGGGAGTGCCCCAGAACATTGTTAGTGACCTAGATGGAGGATTCACTGGGACCTTTTGGTCCGAACTATTCAGTCTCTTGGGGTCACAACTGAACATATCCTCGAGCTACCATCCACAGACAGATGGGCAGACAGAAAGATTCAACGGAATGTTGGAGGAGTACTTGCGCCACTTTTTCAATGCCAATCAGAAGAATTGGCCACAACTACTCGATGTAGCTCAATTTTGCTTCAACTCTCAAAAGATTTCTTCATCGAATAGAGCCCTTTTGAAGTTGTTAATGGACAGCAGCCACTGTTGCCCCACACAGTGGACGAATATCGCGATCGGAACTCGCGAGCCTTTCGCTTCACAAAAGACTGGAAGAAAACGACAGAGATTGCCCGAGCTTATTTAGAAAAAGCATCAAGAAGAATGAAGAAGTGGGCAGATCAGAAGCGCATACCACTGGAGCTTAAAGCAGGTGACTTAGTGTTAATCAAGCTAAGGCCCAAACAGTTGAGATTCCGAGGAGACAAAGACATCAGACTCGTTCGCAAGTACGAGGGTCCAGTCTCAATCATCTCAAAAGTTGGCCTAACTTCCTACAAAGTCGACCTACCAGCATGGATGAAGATACACCCGGTCCTTCACATCAGTAACTTGAAGCCGTATCATGAAGATCCAGCAAATCCAGAGTGCAACCAGTCAACCAGAGGAGGAGTCATCGTTCAGCCAAGGAACAAGCGTCAACCTGAAGAAATCCTGGCGGAAAGGACGGTCACCACTGACCGTAAAAAGCATAAGGAGTATCTGGTAAAATGGAAGGGGCTCGCAGATGATGAGATCGGCTGGGAGAGGGCGGAAGACTCGAAGAAGCTCACGCAGAAGATTGAAGATCTACAAGCTACTTCGTCGAGGACGCCGAAGAATTAAGTGGGGGAGAGTGGCGTGCTACCCCTTTGGCACGCCCACATGGGGCCATTTTATAAGTGAGCATGCCTTGGTGCTTGATCATTTGTCAAGTCTTGCACCAAGCAACCTCATGGGATAGGGTAGTGACAGTTTTGTAATTATGCATATGTCTCCCAGACAAAAATCATATATGTTACTGGGAAGACCTTATTTCCCTAGAAGGCTCTTTAGGGGGAGGTGACCTGGTGACTTAGGAAAGCACCATGGCCATCAGCAGATAGGGGACAAAGCTGTGTACTCCCTTACCCTATCAAGGCTATATATTAATAAAACAATATTTATTCATACTTGCCCCTGTGTGCTTCCTTGTTGCCTATGTATTACTTGTTTGTTATCTTCGTTGGGCCATTGCGTGCCACTCGCCTTGTTGTGTGCTTTGTGTTGTGTGGACGTTCCTAGGAATGACTTGCTTTATGCTTGCTCATACTTCGTTATTGCCCATTGCATGTCCGAGATGTGTATGTGGCTAACCACTGAGTTTGTTTGCCTGTAGGTGTGTGTTGTAGACCGACTTGCTAGCTTGAAGAGTCTGCAAGTGCCGGACGTTCTGTCTACTTGGAGTACCCAAATAGTCGGCCCGTGACACTCAGCAGCTCCGGCTTCCATCGTGATGGAGAAAAGGATTCCTCCTCCAACTCCTCCTCCTTGGTTCGCGCCTGCTCGGGATCAGGTAATACAAGCTGATCCCCCAGCTCTTGTCCTTACCGCTACTGTGCGCATTCCAGTCGATCCTTAGGATCTGGAGAAGATCCCCAATACCTTTCGGAGGACCCTTTACAAGATGGTGAACCACATGGTGGAGCACGTTTACAAAGCCAACCCGAGGGATCTGAGGATGATAGAAGAGCGATACCCGGAGAACATCCTGGAGTCAGCCTTGGGGGTGACCCTCACAGTAAGATATCATTCCTTAGTGAATTTCTTCTTTTCATTTTGCCCAAGCATGCATCTAACTTGTCCCTTTATTTTGTAGTCGGCCCTGACTCAGCACCGCAGTATGGCCCGAGCTAGGGCTAGGAATGATGAACTCTAGACTGAGCTCCAAGCCGCCAAGACCGCCCTGGCTGTTGTTCAAGAAGGCGAGCAGGCCACCAAGGCTGCCTTTGTAGCTGCTCAAAAGGGCGAGTATGATGCCAAGTTCGCCCTTGCATTGTCTCAAGAAAGCGAGCAGGCCGCAAAGATAGCCTTGGCAGCCCTTCAGGTTGAGGTTGTTGAGGCCAAAGAAAAGCATGTAGAGGCAGAGGCTGTGGTTAAAGAAGAGAATGCGACCTCACTGTCTACCATGAAAGACATGTTGTATCATTGCTGGGCATTTAACCAGGACGGAAACTTCTCTTTCATGGCTCCTGAGCTATGGGATCCATACCTCGAGAAATTCAAAGCCCGAATCTTACAAGAGCCGTCGGAGACAGGGGATGCTTCCACTGCGGGCGAGCAGGAGATTGAGGAGGTCACGTCCTCAGAACACCCTGGAGGGGCTTGATGAAGCCTTCTTTATTTCTCTTTTCTTTCCCCCTTTTTTTTATGTGTTTGTAAACAATTTCCCTTGGGCTTAGTTCGAGGTTTTTCTCCTCGGGACAGCTTGAATTTTAATTCATATATCTAACTTTTAATCTATTTGTCTTTTCCTTGACTATCCCTCATGTTTATGCTTTCTTATACTTGCACATTTGGGATTTTAGGAATCGATCATTAGATCGGGATAGATATTTCGAATTTGGTTTTTTCCAAATTTAATGTGTTGATTTATATCGTACCTGTTATGTGTCAGGCCTTGGACCCGGTTATATTCAGGAGTTTAAATTTTCAAACTTAGTTCGCGTTAGGTTTATTGACATCTCAAGCTTTTAGGAAAGCCATCGAATATTCAATTTTTGTTAACTTCTGAGTTGTGGGCCTAGTTGTATCCATGGTTTTAAGTAATTTGAGCTTAGTTCGTGCTAGGTTTATTGATACCTCGTGCTCTTAAAAAGCCGTCGGATAATCAATTTTCCAAGCTTCTAAGTTTCCGACCTGGTTATATCGAGGATATTTTTGTACCTGGTTGTATCCAAGATTTTAAATTTTAAATCTGCAACCTTGCTCTGATTCACCTCAGGTTATATGCCCCCCAAGTAACCAGAATGTGAAGACTTTCTTGGTTTATTTTACAAATATTAATACACGAACTAATTTATAAATTACCTTATAAAGGGAAAATATTTAAAACCATACGAACAGAAAAAACTATATAACAATCTGTCATTATTTAATTAAATGACTTTTATAACTAAGCCTTACATAGATGGTTGGTAATACTATTGATAATACTTTTTTAAGTGCATTGCGTTCCAGATCCGTGGGACTGTTTCTCCACTAAGCCGAGCTAACTTGAAAGTTGCATACCACGATCTGATAGGGTCCTTCCCAGTTCGGACCTAAAGCGATGTCTTTAGGTTCCTTGTTCGCCAAAAAGACCCTTCAGAGAACTAGATCGCCCAAACCAAAACTACGTCTTTTGACCTTGGAATTAAAATAACGAATGATTTTTTGTTGGTAATGTGCGAGTTGTAGTTATGAATCCTCTCATTTCTCATCAATCAGGTTGAGAGACGCGTTAAGCAACTCATCATTCCGCTCCTGGCTGAATGTCCTTAGCCTGTGCTTGGCTACCTTTGCTTCAACGGGAAGGACGACCTCACTTCCAAAAGTCAAGGAGAAAGGAGTGTGTCCTGTGGAAGTCCTATGGGAAGATCGGTATGCCCAAAGTACTTGCGGGAGCTGCTTGGGCCATACTCCTTTGGCCTCATCTAACATTTTCTTAAGGCTCGCCTTTAGAGTCTTATTCATAGCCTCGACCTGTCCATTGGCCTGTGGATATGCAACTGAAGAAAAACTTTTAATAACTCCGTGCTTTTCATAGAAATCGGTGAAGAGATCACTGTCAAACTGGGTTCCATTATTTGACACGATCTTTTTAGGGAGCCCAAATCGGCATACAATGTTTTTCACCACAAATTCTAGGACTCTCTTTGAAGTGATGGTTGCCAAAGGCTCGGCTTCTACCCACTTCGTAAAATAATCAATTGCCACCGCCGCATAGCGAACTACTCTCTTTCCCATAGGCAAGGATCCTATTAAGTCAATGCCCCATACTGCAAATGGCCACGGGGATGAGATCATTGTCAGCTCGACTGGAGTAGCTCGGGTGACTGTGGCGAATTTGTCGCATTTATGAACATGGGAGATGGAATCTTTTATTAAAGTGGGCCAAAAATAACCCTGCCTTAATATTTTCAAGGCTAGGTTTTGCTCCCCAGCATGATCTCCACAAAAGCCTTCATGCACCTCTTGCAGAATGGTTTTAGCCTCTTCAGGCATAAAACACCGTAGAAGAGGGAGTGAATGACTACGTCGATATAACGTTCATCTATTATCACATATCTCGGAGCTTGATAGAGTATCTTTCTCGCATCCTTTCTTTCTTCAGGTAGCCTTCCTGCTGTAAGGTACTCCATTATGGGGGTCATTCAGGTCGGCCTTGTGTCAATCATCTCGACCTCTATCACTTTTTATGCCACTCTTAGACTCTCCAAAAATTCCACTGGTACTACGTTCAAAGTCTTAGCTTCCTTGGTGGTGGCAAGCCTTGCCAAAGTGTCAGCATTAGTGTTCTGCTCGCGAAGGATCTGTTCGACGGTATCATACTCAAATTCTGATAGCCCTCTCTTCACCTTAGCTAGGTAAGCTGCCATCTTGGCACCACACGCTTGATATTCCCCCAACATTTGATTGACCATGAGCTGGGAATCGCTATAACACTGGACGGACCTTGTTTTCAATTCCTTTGCCACTCTAAGCCCGGATAACAAAGCCTCATACTCAGGTTCGTTGTTTGATGCTTCGAATCCAAATCTCAGCGTTGTATGGAATTGATGCCCCTCTGGAGAGATCAATATGATCCTAGATCCGGATCCATTCTCATTAGATGAGCCGTCCACAAATATTCTCCATAACTCCTGCACCGACTCCTTCAAAAGCTCCTCTTGAAATCCGGTGCATTAAACCACAAAATTAGCAAGGGCCTGAATTTTGATCGAGGTCCGTGGTGTGTACAGTATCTCGAATTGGCTAAGTTCTACTGCCCATTTTAAAAGATGTCCCGATGCTTCAGGTGTTTGCAAAACCTGCCTTAGAGGTTGGTCGGTCATGACGTGGATTGAATGGGACTGGAAGTATGGTCTAAGCTTCTTGGAAGCTAATATCAAGTAGAATGCTATCTTTTCTATCAGCGGATACCGTGATTCAGCCCCAAGAAGTCTTTTGCTTATATAGTACCTAGTTTTTGAGCACGATCTTCTTCCCAAACTAACACGGCGCTGACTGAATTTTCTGTCACGACCAAATATAGGAACAGGGGCTCTCCAGATTAGGCTTAGACAATACTTGGGGTTCGATCAAATGTGTCTTTAGGGCGAGGAATGCCAGCTCGCACTCCTCAGTCCATTCAAATTTCTTATTTCCATTGAGCAAGTTGTAAAAGGGCAAACATTTTTCAGTGGACTTTGAAATAAATTGGTTTAACGCTGCCACTTTTCTAATCAAGCTCTGAACTTCTTTACGCGAGCTGGGCGAAGGCATCTCATGACTTGATTTTTTCTGGGTTCGCCTCTATCCCCATTGTATTGACTATGAATCCCAGAAACTTTCCCGACACTACTCCAAAAGTACATTTATGGGGATTTAGCCTCATATTGTATTTCCTAAAGATTTCAAAACATTCTTTTAGATCGAAAACATGGTTATCGGCAGTCTTGGATTTGACTAGCATATTGTTGACATACACTTCCATATTTTTCCAGATCTGATCAACCAACATTCTGTTAACTAACCGTTGGTAGGTAGCCCGGACATTCTTCAGCCCGAAGGGCATAACTTTATAATAGTATACATTCGTCGGAGTCATAAAGCTAGTATGCTTCTGGTCCGCATGATTCATCGCGATCTGGTTATATCCAGAGTACGCATCCATAAAAGACATGAGTTCGTGTCCCGCGGTGGCGTCTACCAACTGATCAATTCTCGGCAATGGGAAACAATCCTTAGGACAAGCTTTGTTCAGGTCGGAGAAATAAATGCAAGTTTGCCACTTTCCATTCGGCTTTGGTACCAGGACAGGATTCGCAACCCAGATCGGATATTTTGCTTCACGAATGAAATCACACTTTAATAACCGAGCTACTTCTTCTTCCAATGCTTTAACTCAAACTGTTCCGAAATGTCTCTATTTTTGGGATTTCGCAGGCACGCTTTTATCAAAGTTTAGGGTGTGCATGATCACACTCAGGCTTATTCCCACCATGTCTTCATGACACCAGGTGAAAACATCTAGATTCCCTTGCAAAAATTTAACCAACTCCTTTTTCCTATCATCGCCAAGGTTTTTTCCATTCTTAACGACTCTTGAAGCATCTGCGGGATCTATTTTTACCTCCTCGAGCTCCTTAATAGCTTGGAGCTCTGACCTATCCTCGCCTATTCATGGATTGATGTCATCATTTGGGGTGACGTCTTTATCGTTTGTTCCTTGAGGTTCTTCCGTCCCGGAGGCAACTTCAACTTCCGGGGACTCCTCACCTCCATCACTTATGGCCATTGCTTGCTGCCCGGGTTGTGATTTTCCCTTCATGGAAATGCTATAGCATTCCCTGGCAGCGAGCTGATCGCCTCTAATAGTGCATATTCCTGCGGATGAAGGGAATTTGATTGCCAGGTGGTGGATAAAGGTTATGGCTTCAAACGCCATCAACACAGGTCAGCCCAAAATTGCATCGTATGCGGCTGGACAATCGATGACCACGAACTCGAGAAGCTTGGAGATAGTTCATGGACCTTCACCCAATGTTACCACTAACTAGATTGTTCCAATAGCTACCGACCCTTCACTAGAAAACCCATATAGAATCATGGAGGTGGCCTTTAGCTCGGTTACAGACAATCCTATTTTTTCTAAGGTGGACCTAATGAGTAGATTCACGGAACTTCCATTATCTACTAGCGTCCTCCTAACTCTCCGGTTGGCGAGCTGAATGGTTATCACTAGAGGATCATTATGTGCAAACTGGACATGGCTGGCATCTTCCTCTGTAAAACTGATTGGTTGTTTCTCCAATCGCTACTGCTTTGACAACCGTTGCTCCGGGACAAACTCGACTTCGTTATGGGATTTTAGCTTGTTGATATACCTCTTCTGGGCACCTTTGCTCGTTCCTGCCAGATGAGGTCCTCCCAAAATGGTGGCTATATCTCCTCTTGTTATCGGAGGAGGATTGTCCTGATTCACTTGAGCTCCGGTCTGATTCACTGGAATTTCCGGAGCTGAAAGAGCGTTTTGTCCAACAAGCTGACTGGAAGTTGCCCGATTCTGGGTGCACTAAGCCAAAGGTCCTGCCCTGATGAGAGTCTCGATCTCATCCTTTAGGTGTCTACAGTCATCAATATTATGACCGATATCATTGTGGAATCGACAGAATTTTGAAGAATCTCTCTTCGCCCTTTGATTCTTTAACGATTCTGGTTTCTTCTGTGGAAGGCGAACATAATTTGCCAAGAAGATGCGTTCTCTAGTACCTGTGAGACCGGTATACACAGACTTGTTTTTCTTTGTTCCATTCTGGTCGCCCTCACCATTTCCCTTTCTCTTATTATTTCCCCCTTGGTTATTCTGGGCAACGGTTTGAGCCATAGCTGCTACATCCGTTACCACTCCAACGGGCTGGACAGGGACTTGGCTAGTTCCTGCGATGGAAGCTCGCGCCTCTTCTAAGTTGACCCACCTTTGAGCTTGGTTCAAGAACTCATCAACAGTACTAACTCCTTTCCTCTGTAGCTCCTGCCATAGGTCGCCTCCAACAAGGATTCCCATTCTCATTTCCATGAGCTTAGAACTCTCGTCGGCATCTCTAGCTCGCGCAACAACATTGGCAAACCTACTTAGGTATGCTTTCAATGGTTCACTGGGCTGTTGCTTTACGTTTGCTAGAGAGTTAGCTTTAATCCTAGCTGCTTGAAAAGCCCTGAATGCTCTCTTGAAATCAGCGGGAAAGCTCTTCCACGAGTTGATTGAATGCCTCTTGTACTGTTTGAACCATTGCCTAGCTGGCCCAATCAGAGTCGAGGGAATATTAAGCATCTTAGCTCGGGCCCGACGTTGTGGGCCATCATCATGGTGTTGAACATCCCCAAGTGGTCAGACGGATCTCCATCTCCATCAAACTTTGACAAATGTGGCATCTTGAAACCATGCGGATATGCAGTCGTCGCAATATTCGGGGCCAAAAGGTCGAGCTCATCCTATGAATCACACTCATCTTTCTCTTTTTCCGATAGGAGCTTTTCATCAGATCCTCCATCTGGGCTAACCTTTTGAGGGTTTGGACCCTGTTTCCTTGGTTATTCTGGGGCTGTACAACAGCTCCCGTCCTATCATATGCGTTCGGCGGGTTGTTGTCCCTCCAAGTTCGGACTTGGTTTTGTGGGACATTTCCATTATCACGTACCTCAGAAGGACCTCCCCCTTGACGAGTGTAACTAATTCCTTCATTTCGAGCTGAATTTCTTCTCTGCGAGTTTAAACGATCTCGCAGATCAGGCTGTGGATCGAATCGGGGACTTTGAGCCGAACTCTGGTGATTTCTCAGATCGCCTTCGGACCTGCCACTTCGATGGCTCTCAGTCCAATAACTTCCATTAGCGAAGCTCACTGCTCGCGGTTAAGGCTAAGGATTCAGACTATTGACATGGGTCCGCGGGACATAAGTAGGGGCAGACAGAGGAGGATTTCTCCTGTTGTCCCCATAAGCAGGAATTTCCCGCATAGAC
Organism: Humulus lupulus; assembly: GCF_963169125.1. Lineage (NCBI taxonomy): Eukaryota > Viridiplantae > Streptophyta > Magnoliopsida > Rosales > Cannabaceae > Humulus > Humulus lupulus. The sequence goes on from NC_084795.1 coordinate 122,311,111, forward strand.
GGAGGAGGATTTCTCCTGTTGTTTCCATGAACAGGAATGTCCTGTGCAGAACGAGGCGGTGTCAGATGTCTTATGGGTGATGGGGGATGCCTGACTGGCGAGGCAATTCTTGTCTCATCAGGGCGAACTAAATTAGCCAGTGGTCGCTCCGCCCCGCCATTTCTAGCTCTTTGCGCCTGGCGATCTGATCGTGACGCATGAGGGTTGGTTGGAACATTTTGCCTCTGTGAGCTTGCTCCGGCTCCTCCTCGTGGGTTGCCATGGGTATTCCCATGCACATGCGGCGGTGGTACCAAACTTGGGATCGCGGTTCTAACCGATCGACTGACCTACCGATGACCCCTGGAAGGGCCACTAGGCTGAGCATTTTGGCGATCTCGCGCTGTGGGCATAGAACTTGGGGTGGCAGTTCTGATTGACCGACTTGGTTTGGATCGGTTATTCCTGTGGGACTTATGAGACCACCTTTGCCTCTTTCCGACATTAACGTCGGTTGCAAGAGGGGGTAACCGGGCCAAAACCTCCTCAATTTGCCTGTTTGCCTTAGCAAGATGGCTCCTTAACTGCATGTTTTCCAGTTCTACTACAGTTAAGTAGTTTGGGTTTGGATTCGGCGGCAATGACGCCGAACTCCCAGTATCGTTGTGGCCCACTGGTTGCTTTCCCGGTAGTTGCTGAACTTCAGGACCGTGCTCATTTGAAACAACGGTATGGTGGGCCCCCTGCCAACCAGGCTGTTCCATCTCATTGTCGTGCATCAAGCGAGTGACCACCAAGATGAGATTTGATTGGGATTTTGATGAAAGAACTAATTTTCCTCCCAATGAAAGCACCAAACTGTTGACGCGGTTTTTCGCCAATAGTGAATTAAGAAAATTACAAGGTTGAATTAGTGCTTGATGGTAAACCGAAATAAGAAAATAACTCTCAAGAACACTGGTCTTTTTACGTGGTTCAGTGGTTAAAATCCACCTAGTCCACGAGTCTATATTATTACTGCTTTTCTCTCTCTATTTTGACAGAGTTTCGGTATTACAGAATAATCGTCCCATTTCCTGTCCAATATTCTCAGTATTTATAGAGGAATTCCTTGGACAGATTTGGGTAACCTTGTGAGTCAATCACGGATTTGCGTATTTATTACATTTATTATGGAATATTCCCATTTATACTAGGATATGATATGATCATGAAATAAACAGACTCCTAATATCTGGGGCATTAACTATCACAGGCTGGCCATAAACTATCGTATAAAGTATCCGGGTCTTCGGGGATCCGCAGACATGCAATAAAATTCAATTCACCTCGAGCTGAACAGACCACCGATCTCGTATCATGGAGGCCATGCCTTATAAATACTATAAGCTCGCGCTTATCAATTTATGCATCCCTAGCTCGTACAACCATCATGAAAATCGTGCTGTCTATATGGAAAGTACATGGACTCCTTGGCTATTTCTTCCATGCATTTATTTGCCAGCTGCATACGATCTGAGGGAAAGACCCGTGCTGAAATTAGGATACACAGTTCGCAATATCTTCAGGGTGTAGAGACTAAATTTAATCGTCCGGAAAGAAATGTGGATATTGTTATTCCTAAAAGATAGTTGTCAGTTTTTGAATCACAATGTCATCCAAGTAGCAAAAAGAAAATCATATCCCTTGACTATCTTCATCGAAAAGAAGCGGAGTGATTGTACTCAACAATTGCCCTGAAATCCAACTATATATGGAGTAAGTAGCTCAACATATATATGAATTCATTAAATTTAATTCATAGCAAACTGTTATCTTACCTTAATCCTTGTGCTATACAGTGAATGCCTTTGAGAAAATTCAAACATAAATCTTCAAAAAGATTTCCCTAGCTGGTTTAAATTGAAGGTAAATTATAGAAACTGTAGAATTCTTACGAAATTCGTATCGAATAATACCCATCTCATTGTGTTTTCTTTTTTTGTGTCATACTCTATAGATTGGTCGTCTGCGACAAGTACAATAATTTAGTGTACTGATGAATTATTTGCTTTAGCAAACGGGTCCAATCAGAATGCATACTCCTACACTGCTTGCATTGTTAACAGTGTGAAGTTTTTGGTACATAGTCGTGACGAAAGACGTACTACTCAAAATAGTGGAATTTCGGTGCCAGGAACCGATGATTTCACTTTCTATGGCCAACTTGAGGAGATTTTAGAGTTATGCTATTCCCATGATTACTCGGTAGTATTGTTTTGATGCAAATGGTTCAACATCGATGCAAGCAAGGGTCGAAATGTGACTGAGAATAACATAACTAATATCATGATTAATTCTGAATGGTACAAGAATGAGCAGCTTATTCTCGCCACTCATGCAAAACAAGTTTTCTACTTGGAAGATCCTTAAAGAAACAAAAATTGGAAGGTAGTAGAAGTCAATCATCGAAAGATCTGGGATCATCCAAGTATCGATGATGATAACGAGGTTGATGTCGTGCATGATAGTACTTCATCTAATTTTGTACTCATTGTGAAATTTAGAGAGTTGGAGATTATGCATTTGGATCGACTTAGTCACACCAGCATAATTGGGGAAACGTCTCGATCTGTTTCGGATGTGGATGACGATTTCATCAATGATGATGGTGATGATGAAATTAGTGAAGATGATTTAGAAAGTACAGATGATGATGTAGGAATAGACAATGATGAGGAATAATATTTTTTTATGCATATTCTTATTGTATGTTTAATGTGTATGTTTTAATTTCAAGACTTTTCAATCAATATATGACTTTTCTCAACAATGTTTGTTTTTCAATAGTTTCAAATTCATTACCGAAATTATTTAAGTTATGTAATTAACCTCCAACTATAACTGATTTTAAGTTAATAATTATTTAAACTACAAAGATATGTCTGTTGTTGTTGCTCGTTTTCATGGCGGTGATGGAGCGGGTGATCCTCCTCCAGATCCTACGCAAGTTCCTACTTCTCGCGAGACAGGTAATATACTATAATTAGTCTATGTTTTATCAATAAATGACAAATTTTTATTATTTTATTCAATTTAATTTTATTGTTTAATTAACAAATGCAGCGGTTGCCACAAAAAGAAGAGCTCGGTCTCGATCCACAAATTTGCAGCAGCTCTTCAATGACAATAAATGTCTGTTGGTTCTACAATTTGATCTGAAGGAGGGAACCTACAAAGAAGTTGGTGATTTTGGCACATTGTTCACGAGACTTATTGGTAACCTTATTAGTCACCATTTATATTATGAATCGTGGTAGAGTGTTTCAGATGAGCACAAGATAGGATTGATGCAAAAGATTGAGGTAAATTTATCAACTTATTCACATGTAATGTTTTTTTAATAATTTAAAAATTCTAACAATTTTTTTTAAGGAAATTTTCATTCTTCCCCGAGCTCTCCCTGAGTGGCGATTGATAGAGACTGGGATTGAGCGAGAGTTTTAGGATTGCTACAAGGATAGAAAAGGTCGCAAGAAAAAACACTTCGATGAACATGGAGGGTATGATGATATCGAGACATCCAGAAAGAATCCACCGAAGGACATGGTAATCGTGAAAATATGATACGCAAGTATACGTAATCGATTCAAGTAATATAGATAGTAAATAAAGTATCGTTCCCACAATGACTATCAACCAATTACCAATAAATACTTTTAAATTTCAATTTGACTGTCGAAAATAGAGTGATTTTTAAACTAAGACTTAAAATTAATTATTCATAAACATTAAATTGAAAGACTTGAAGAAGAAATAAAAAATATGAAAGTGCAGAAAAACTAATCTCAAAATCAAATTTTATCTCTAAACTTGTAATTAAAATCTGACCTAACCCTAATTTAAACATATAGTCTAAATTTATAGTCAAGAAAACACGAATTCCTCTTCTTTTTTTTTACAGGCAGGCCACGACTTGGCCTTTCCTAGGTCGCGGTCCGTGTCATTTTTAAGGCCCTTCAAATTCTGATTTAGGTCTTCAGGCGCCGCGACTCTCTAAACCCCAGTTGCGGCCCATGTGTTGATGCCTACCTGGGTTCGCCTCTGACTTCCACTAGCGCCATGACTTATAAGAGCAAGTCGTGGCTCTAATTTCCTTCAGCAACCTTGAGCTTCTGAATTGACTAGAGTTTTAAGCCTATGTCGTGACTCTAATTCCATTATTTTCAAATTTAAGCCTTTCAACATCCTTTTTTCATCAAAAACGTATTATAACTCGTTCTTAGTGCCATTTTGATTAAAACGACCACTAAAAGCTCATTTTTTTCACCATTTCCTCTTCTTTTCACATTTATCTCATGATTCAACGCACCAACCTGCAACAAAGGCAAAAAAAAAGCGTAATCTTGCACAAAACAAACATAAATACTCAAGATTACCAAAAAAACACATCCTAAAACAACACTAAAATGGAGTTATCAAACTCCCCCAAACTTACTCTTTATTCGCCCTCGAGCAAAGGACTCAAAACAAACCTAGACTCTAACAACAAAGACAATGTCGGACAACACCCACAATATGAATTATACCAACAAAAACACTTATGCCTCAAAATCATGAATGCTAATCATATAATTCTCAAAAACTACTCAATAGTTTATGCAATCTAGAATTTCGATCAAAACACTCCATCAACACACTTTAGTATACTAACATTTTGGATTACCAAGTCATGATCATTAAATAAATGTATTTGAAATCAATTATGCTAACCAAATTCTTTCCAATCAATCCATTCAAACCAATTAATTCTGTAAGCTCACTTACTTGCTATTCTCCACTAATATAAATCATGATAGGCATAAGATTCAATAGGATTTGTATAAGCTTGTAATGATGGCTTGGGTAAAGGTAGATGAGAAAATAAATTTTAAGATCACTCTACTATAAGCACACAACCAAAAATCACCGACTTTACTCCCATAGTTAATATAATCCCATAATTCCCTTTCTTGATTTTATTTAGAGAGATATAAAATATATTTTTTTCTTAGATGATAACTACACTCCCCACAAACTTGATTCTTTTATATATTCATATTGGGAGTGTAGTTTTTATTGAATCTTTTTTTTTTAATATATATACTCTCTCTAATCATTTGCACTTTTCATTTTCTAATCCCACTATATTCACAAATGAACCCCATTACACATCAATCCCCATAACTTTTTTCAATCATGTGCTCATAGTATATTAGGAATGGATATATAACCAAGTTTCAAGTATTAGGATTAAATGGTGGCTTAGAACAAAAAGATATAATGTTAGGCTCAAAAAGGGTAAACAAATGATCAATTAATTTCAGGTTGGCACGAAAAGCTCAAACGGTCCAAATGATAGCCTAAATCATATTCCTAAGCATACATGATATATTATTTCGCCTCAAATAACATATAAGAAGTTCTAGAATTATAGAAAATAATTTTCACTTTCCATTCATCAATCCACTAACCAATTTCAGCAAGCATAATCAATATCAAAAACATCAATTTAAACATCATGACAAGATATTCAACAAATGTTGTCTATACTAAAATGAATTAACAGAGTGTTCAATCAAGGACGCAGATTTTTTTCAAATTTCATTTTCTTTGGAATATACGCATGACATTCACTTTGTTCTCATTGACACTTGTTGTCAACCATCATTCATGTTGGTACTAAACACACACTAAAGCAAAACTCTACACCAAACACTAACACAAACTAAACGAACAACACAAACAAAATGAATGGAAAAATAAGCTCCCTCCCCCAAACATAAGCTAAACATGGTCCCCAATGTTTAAAAATAATTAAAGAAAGAAAACTTACCTGGTGCGAATCACGTCAAAAGGGTGGTTGTTGCGTAAATTTAAGCAATTAAAATGTGCAAGTATACACAGTCGGCAACGAGTAATATAGTAGTAAGTGAGTATCGTCTTTACAGGGATTTCAAATTAAGCAAATGCAAAACCAACTAAATAACAATTTAAAAGTAAAAGAAAAAGGAATTATGAGAATGAATGTAATATGGATCTGAAATTAAATGGTTGCAATTAATTCTAATTAAAATTTAGCTAAGATGTCAGCAAAATTTAATTCGAGAAAAGTGTCTATGGACTAATGGATCTGAATGGCTATTTCCCCCTATGTTGATCTGCCCAGTTGTTATAGCAATCGTTCAGCAATTATGCACAGAGTTAACAGATTTCTAAATAAGCCAGTGAGATTTTTCCAAAACCCATTGAAGTAATTCCACAACGTAATTCAATACATTCCTATATTAAACCAGGTTGTAAAACAAGCAATTACACACCAAATCTCAGGTTATACAAGGTAGCAAAATATTCCTATTTCACTCACTAAGAACTACCTAAACATGGTATTCCTCTTGTATCATTCAAGTTAACTCCACTAGATAGATTCTTTCCAAAATAAGATCTAGCTAAGCAAATTGTTAGTCATGGCCAGTAATTAACAATCATTTAACATTCATCTCACTTGAATGAACAAAGGAAAATTACTAAACTCATGCATTTCATTAATAAGTCATAACATAGGGTTCACAGCCATCCAAATCTCAAAATGATTAGTTCATGTCTAAACTGAAAATTACAATCCCATGTAAAAATAGTTCATCCATGGTAACAACAGTTCACAGATTAATCTAAATAAGAGTATACACTACAAAGGAGGGAATGTAGAAGAAAGAGAGAATAGTAAAGTCTTGTGCTAAAACCCTCTTCCTTCCTAGCCGTGAGCTTCTTTGATCTTTCCCTTCTGTGTATCTCTCCGTTTTTCTCTTTTTTTTTTCTCTGTACTCTTCTTGCTGAAAATGATAGTCATCCACGTACTGTGTCCTCTACCCTTCTATTTCGACTGTACTCTTCTTCTTAGGGTACTTTCCTTTTCACCTTACCCTAATTAGAAAGCCCATTTCCATCTTTGGTCCATTACTCTTTGCCACCTCAGCCAGCTGACTTAATTCTTTAAATGGGTGCCACATAGGCGCTGAGATCAGTAAATAAATGCATCTGGCTTTTGTCCACGTTAGTCTTCATTTTCCAGATTTGCTAACATTTTGGTCTACAGCATTCAAGCAACAATTCCAACTTTCTGTCCCCTTTTTCTTTTGATTCCCTTGGCGAGTTTAAGGTTCCTTTCCTAGATAACAAAACACACATATTTACATAAATATTTACAATTACTACCAACAAATCACAATACTCTTGAATTGGCACACTAATTATAAAATAAAGGTAAAAACTAAACAAACTTACAATTAACAACACCCTCATCACTCTTTTCAACCAAAAACAAGTTCAAAGTTCATAAAAATAACTCTAAATCATAGAGTTATCAGTGGTGGATCGGGAAAAGGATGCCAAGGTGGTGGATAAGGAAAATAATGTCTGTCCTCCTCCTGATTTGACCACCGGTAAACCAACTCATTTTTGTCTGGGTGCCTAAGCTCGATGATAATCATGAAGCTCCCCCAAATAATTATGAGTGTGTTGGTTTTGTCGGATGATATAATCCAATCTGGCCAATTGCAGATTTGGTGGAGCCTCAAGCGCCATAAATTGAGGATAAGCTCCTCTCCTCCTTAGCGACCCTTGATTCTTCTGGTTGAGCATTGGTATGGACGTGTTCATCGGCTACATCTTCTTCTTCAACTCTCATAGGTCGGGGCTATGGTGCAGGTGGCTCCAAAGATGGGGCATTGAATTTAAACACAGAAGCACGATAAATGGGCTCCATTTCCTTCCTATAAATATCACTAGGATACTTAGGTACCTCCCTCACCATACATAAGTCAGTAATCATCGATCCACGCCCCAAACCAACAGTGGTAGTCATTCGACATACATCTCAGATACTAGTTCGGATAACTCGTACAATATCTACAAAGAGTCCCGTCATGATAGCATAGACACGAAGACACCGATCAGTTCCCACTTCAGATAAGTGAGTGTTGGGCATAAGCCTTGCACTCACATAGAGAGTCCAGGCTTTGCCACCTGATTCATTTGAAACCGTCTGAAATGCTTTGGTTCTCCATTTTGCATTACAAAAGTAGCACTGGGAATGCCTAACGTTTCCGCCACTTCAACCCAATCAATCTCATTTTGATAAGCTAGTTGATAATATTCATCCTCCTCTTCCGAAAACATCGGTAGTCGATATAGTGCATCAATAATATCAATATTACATTCCACCAAAATCCCTCGCACAAAAACCTTCCTATTAACTGCTCCTGGAAAATTGACATAAAATTCGTAGACCATAGAACAATTGGCCTTTGACATTTTATGATCCACAAAAATTTTCCAACAGCGACGTTTAATTTCAGCCTGAATTATGTCATAAGTTTCCTGGAGATAAGCTTCATCTTGATATTCCATGCCTCGTTCTTGAATTATTTGACGTTGAGATAACCTTTGATAACGATCAAATGAATCTTTATAATGAAACAAGTAGGATCATGTTCCTGAGGAGGTGGTGGTGGTGGCAGGGTTTGTTGTGGTTGGGGAGGTTGGGTGCGGGAAGTGGAAGGGCAATTAGTATTTTTAGTAGAAGCAGCCCTAGCAGCTTGTTTTCATGGTCCCATAATCACACAATGCACAAAATATTGTAACAAAAATTCGGCAGCACTTTCGCTAATTTATCTTATTTCCCCAATTGAATAACACCCCAATAATCCCAACTCAAAGCACACAAAATGTACTAACAATGTATTCCAAAATTCCAAATCAATCTCTTGTCACAGAATTACTTCAATCAAAATCTTCAAGATCATTAAAAAGGAAAAACTTACGTGCTTTTGAGTCTTTGAGATTGCCCAATCTTCAATGTCACAAATAGAACAATTTAGGGTTAGATTAAAAGAAAGAAAGAAGGAAAATATGTATGTAGGAAGGAATGGGTGTGGCTTTATGGTTGTTTTAAGAAGAAGGGAAATATAAAAAGGAGAGAGATTTTGCAAAAAAAAATAAAAAATTGTGTTGGAAGAAAGAAAAAAGTGAAATGAGGGCTGTAGGCTGAGAAAAAATGAATTTAAACAAGTTTCCCCTTTCTGACGGAAGCGCACCGCGACCCAGCCATAGCAAGTCGCGACCCGCCTCAATTTTTTTCTTTCAATTTTCATATGCATGCGCCGCAACCCAGCCGAATCAAGTCGCGACCTGCTTCTGCTACAAAACCCCAAATGCTCTCTGACTTGTCTTGGGGCCGCGACTTATAAGCTCAAGTCGCGACTTGACCTTTAGAGTAATTTCAAAATAGCGTTTTCATGAATTGCACGATTTTTACGTACATTTTTACTAAAAATAATAAAAAAAATCTTTACAAATCCAAAAATAAATTAAATAAAACTGTTCAAATAATTAAGAATTAAAACAAAAACAACACAAAAACTAAAATAAAGTATAGGAATGCCTCCTATAGCGTTGTCATTAACGTCATTTAGGTGGACACTGTATACCCAATTCAAAGGGGTTCCAAAAGCAACACAGACTTGCATTTTTCCACCGGTCCTTTCAAATAGTGCTTTAATCTCTGACCATTCACTTTAAAGTGTCTCTTCTTCTCCCTATGAATCTGCACTGCTCCATAAGGCAATGAAACAACAACTGTGAATGGACCCGACCATTTCGACTTTAATTTTCCTGGAAAAAGCTTCAATTGAGAATTAAATAATAGCTTCTTGGCTCCCAGTTGGAAATCCTTTCTAATTATTCGTTTATCATGAAAATCCTTAGACTTTTCTTTATAAATCTTTGCATTCTCATAAGCTTCATTTCGAAATTCATTGAGCTCATTCAAATCTAGAAGCCTATTCTGTCCTGTCATAAATAGATCAACGTTTAGCTTTTTTACCGCCCCATAAGCTTGGTGCTCAAGTTCCACTGGTAGATGACATGCCTTTCCAAACACCAGTCGATATGGAGACATACCAATCGGTGTCTTGAAGGTTGTGCGATATGCCCACAGTGAATCATCAAGCTTTTTCGACCAATCTTTCCTTGATGTGTTTATAGTCTTCTCCAAAATACTTTTAATCTCCTCGTTTGACACTTCTGCTTGACCATTAGCAAGTGGATGATTGAACAAGGCCATTCTATGATGAATTCCATAACGAGCGCATATAGCTGTAAATGACTTGTTACAGAAATGACTTCCTCTGTCACTAATAATTTCACTTGGAGTACCGAATCAGGTAAAAATATTTTTATGAAGGAATTTAAGTACCTCCTTACCATCATAAGTAGGAGTTGCTGCAGCTTCCACCCATTTAGAAACATAATCTACTGCCAGCAAAATATACTTGTTATTACAAGATGATGGGAAAGGCCCCATAAAATCTATTCCCCAAACATCAAACAACTCAACTTCCAAAATTCCAGTCATTGGCATTTGATCTCTTCTTGATATATTACCGGTCTGTTGGAAACGATCACAACTCTTAACAAATGCACTAGCATCTTTAAATAAAGTATGCCAATAAAACCCACATTGTAAAACTTTTGCTGCTGTCCTCGTTCCTCCATAGTGACCACCACAATGTAAAGTGTGACAATGAGTAAGTATGGAAATCATCTCCTCTTCTAGGACACATCTTCTAATTACTTGATCAGCACAATGACGAAAGAGAATGAGCTCATCCCAATAATAATGCTTGACTTCCGAATAGAACTTTTTGAGTCGTTGCCTTGACATGTCTGGAGGCACAACTTTAGCTACCAAATAATTGATATAATCCACAAACCAAGGTAGCTTTTCTTCACTTTCAATCGAAAATAACTGTTCATCAGGAAAGTTTTCATCAATTTGTTACTCTTTGTCATTATGCTCTTCTCCTTTTTCCAATCTAGAGAAATGATCTGCAACTAGATTTTCTGCCCCCTTTTTGTCACGAATTTCCATATCAAACTCTTGCAATGATAGGACCCATCGAATCAAGTGAGGTTTAGCATCCTTCTTGATAATAAGGTACTTAATAGCGGAATGATCTGTATAAAAAATCACCTTATTACCAATTAAATATGGCATGAACTTGTCAAATGCAAAGAAAATTGCAAGTAATTCCTTCTCAGTAGTTGCATAATTTATTTGAGCGTCATTCAAGGTTCGACTAGCATAATAAATCGTTCGGAATACCTTGTCAACTCGCTGTCCCAAAACCACTCCTACTGCATAATCACTAGCATCGCACATTAATTCAAAAGGAAGTTCCCTATTCGATGATACCACAATCGGAGTAGACACCAATTTCTCCTTCAACATTTTAAACGCCCTTAAATAGTCAGCATCAAAGTCAAACACCACACCATTCATAAGTAGAGTAGATAAGGGCTTTGAAGATTTTGAAACTTCCTTTATAAACCTCCTGTAAAATCCATCATGGCCCAAAAAATAAAAACCCCCTTAATAGACACCGGTGGAGGTAAATTTTCTATTGTCGATATCTTGGCCCTATCTACCTCAATACCATGGCTTGAAATCTTATGGACCAAGGTTATGCCTTCTGTCACCATAAAGTGACATTTCTCCCAGTTTAATATTAAATCTGACTCCTCACATATATTCAAAACCCTTTTCAAATTAGACAAACATCCATCAAAAGAGGGCCCAAACACTGAAAAGTAATCCATAAAGATCTCTATACCTTTTTCCACCATGCTTGAAAAGATAGACATCATACATCTCTGAAAGGTTGCTGGAGCATTACATAAACCAAATGGCATTCTGTGAAATGCAAATGTTCCATAAGGGCACGTGAAGGTGGTCTTTTCTTGATCCTCTGGTGCTATAGGAATTTGATGGTATTCCGAATATCCATCCAAGAAACAGTAATAAGGATGGCCTGCCAATCTGTCTAACATCTGATCTACAAAATGCAAAGGGAAATGGTCTTTCCTGGTGGCCTTATTCAGTTTACGGTAGTCTATACAAATTCTCCACCCCGTCACCATGCGAGTTGGAATTAGTTCATTATTATTGTTTTTAACCATCGTCATGCCATCCTTCTTTGGAACTACCTGAACAGGACTAACCCAAGCACTGACATATATTGGGTAAATTACCCCTGCATCGAACCATTTAAGAATTTCCTTCCTTACCACCTCTTTCATTGAAGGATTGAGCCTCCTTTGAGCATCGATACTAGGCTTACTATCCTCCTCCATTAATAAACGGTGCATCACCGTTGAAGGGCTTATACCCTTGATGTCTGCCAAGGTCCACCCAATTTCTAGCTTATGTGCCCTCAACACCCTAAGTATCTTCTCTTCTTCAATTTGAGACAATGAAGCTGAAATAATAATTGGGAGAGTGTCATTCTTACCCAAATAAACATACTTAAGATGATCCGGTAAAGTTTTTAACTCAAGAACTGATGGCTTCTCTATAGATGGGAGACGTCTCTCAGACACTTGCCCCAATTCCTCATATTCCTTTTTATAAATTTTCCCTGATGAGTTTAGCCACTTAACATATGCACTAGCTTCAGTACCATTACACTCTTCAGGACTTGCAACCAAACTCAACTCAAGTGGATCCTCAATAGACTTAACCCCTTTACCTTGTTCCTCCAATACACTAACACTAAAACAACTGTCATTAGCTGAAGGACATTTCAAGGCTTTAAAAACATTAAAAACGACCTCATCACCTTGTACTCTGAGCCTTAACTCACCCTTCTGGAGATCTATCAATGTTTTCCCCGTGGCTAAAAATGGTCGTCCCAATATAATAGGCATGTCCTCATCTTTCTCCATATCTAATACAATGAAATCTGCTGGGAAACTGAACTTATCTACCTTCACTAGAACGTCCTCTATAATACCTCGGGGGTGTGTTAATGAACGGTCAGCCAGTTGAAGAGTAACAGGAGTGGGTCTAGCTTCCCCTAAACCAAGTCTTTTAAATATGGACAACGACATTAAATTAATGCTTGCACCCATATCACATAAAGCCCTCTCACAATGAAAATTCCCAATGGTGCAAGGTATAGTGAAACTGCCCAGATCTCTTAACTTTTGAGGAATATTCTTTTGAATAATTGCACTACACTCTTCAGTTAATGCCACAATTTCATAATCCTCCATTTTTCTCTTATTAGACAATATCTCTTTCATAAACTTCACATAACTAGACATTTGTTCTAGAGCCTCTACAAAAGGAATGTTAATGTGAAGTTTCTTAAATATCTCAAGAAATTTGGAGAATTATTTATCAAGATTGGCCTTTCGGAACCATTGAGGATACGAAATCTTTGGTCTAGTATAGGTGTATTTCAGTTTCTCTATCTTTGAAAGGTCTGTAGTAACCTCTTCTTGTGCTGGACTAGTAAAATGTTGTTCCTCTGTCTTCTTTCTCTTGTCATCCACTGTAGTTCCATCATACTTAGTCCCAATCCTCAAAGTTACAGCTTGACATTGCTCTTTAGGATTTACCTATCTGGAACTAGGAAAATTCCCTTGCTATCTACTACAAAGTAGTTTAACCAACTGACCCATTTGTGTCTCCAAATTCCTGATTGAAGACCTTGTCTCTGTCATGAATTGATTTAATTGGTCTGGCTGAGCTGTTGGTGAGTTCATTGGAGGATGTGGTGGTGGATGAGATGGGCATGGGTTTGGATATCATAATAGGCCTAGAATGTAGTCCATAAGTCGATTGATGAGGTGGATACTATGGTTGTAAACCTTGGTTATTTTTCCAAGACAGGTTAGGGTGATTTTTCCACGCATGAGTATATGAATTTGAGTAAGTGTTGGCTGCAGGTCTTGAAAAGTTACCAATAACCTGTGCCTGTTCCAAAGGCATACTATTTACGTCTGTTGAGAAACTAGCTGTGCTCGGGCATTGTTCATAAGAATGCATTCCCCCACAAATCTCACAACTCATGACATTCTGCACTTGCATTGCTTGTGCGGCAAGGTTATTCTGCTGCAATTGCTTGGTTAGAGATGCCACTTGAGTGGTCAATAAAGCAATAGGATCGACCTCTAAGACTCCTGCCACCTTATTATTCTCACACTCAGTAGGCCAATTATAGTGTTATTCATGGAAATCTCTTCCAGTAATTCATAAGCTTCATTAGTGCTTTTTCTCATAAACGCTCCTCCCGATGCTGCATCAATTATTGTCCTTGTATTTCCCCCCAGGCCATTGTAAAATGTATGCACAAGCAGCAACTTCTCTATTCCATGGTGTGGGAACTTCCTTTGCAACTCTTTAAAACGTTCCCTCGCATCATATAAAGACTCCCCATCCAACTGATGGAAGTTATTAATCTCTCCTCTATATCGGGCTGACATCGCAGAAGGAAAGTATTTACCAAGGAATTTCTAAGCCAAGTCTTCCCAAGTAACTATAGAGTTGGCTTGTAATGAATTCAACCAACTCTTAGCTCTGTCTCTTAACGAAAATGAGAATAATCTTAATCTGACATCATCGTTACTCACCCCATTCATTTTGAATGTCGCACACAGCTCTAAAAAATTGGTGATATGGAGATTTGGATCCTCGTTTGGTAATCCCCACTACTAGAAAACTATACTTAGGCAACACACGAGAGACAACAGTTTTCATAGAACAGTCGTCTTGTGTCAAAAATAGACATGACACGACATTATCTCTTGAACTGTTGTGTCATGCAAATTAAAACTTGCATGAGACAATAGTTTTAGTGAGACTGTCATAACATGTCTACTTTTAACATGAGACAACATTTCTACGAAAACTGTCGTCTCATCCAAATACAATTTTTTTTAATCAAGTATTCATAAATTTGTATTTTGTTAATATAATTTAATATATTAAATAAATATATTCATAAAAAATGTTAAATTAATAATTTGAAACATAGAATAGCTATTAGTTATATAAATAAATTATTCAAATAATTTTCTATTTTTTAATAATTTATAATATTAATTGCAAATTCAATTGGTTATTATATTTTTATGTCCAATTTGTCATAAGGTAGGTCAACAAAACGTATATATAGTATTTAGGAATTGTTAGTGATAATAGTATAAGTAAAATTATTTTTTATTTTAATTGAAAATTTATATAAATTAAAATATTTGAAATATTTATCATCACAAAAACAAATTATTTCTAGTCACAATACATTTTGCGACTAAAAAATATAAACATTGTAACTAAAAAAACTTCATCAAAATTATGTTATTACTAAAAAAATCTATGACGAAGAGTATTAGTAACACAAACTGTAATTTATTGTGATTAAAAATATATTTAGTCATAATAAATTCTATCATTATATTATAAGTTTTAAGAGAATTTTTAGAGTTGTGATATGTAAAATTATTTTTTATAATAGGAGTGCAAAATTGTAACATCCCACAAATTCTACATTAAGAATTTTACGGAAAAAAATAATATTTTATTGAAAAAATAATTTAATTGGGGAAGTTATGAAAATTAAATCACTTTTGATTTAATTATATATTGGGATGATAAATAGATTTTTATGTCCCAAGTTGTGCATTATTTTGTGGAATAATTAATAAATGATATTAAAATTTAAAAATAAAAAATAATTAGAATTTAAAGAGTTTTATTTTTTTTAATTCATATTATTTATTGAGAAATAAATAATAAGAACTCTTTTTAATTTTTTTTAAATAGAGTTTATTATGATTTGAATATTTTACATTTTAAATTGTGAGATTTAAAATAAAAAAATGATTGCTCAATTATTATATCATTTATGATATAAAATGTTTTAATTTCAATAAAAATATTATTTTATTAACTAATTATGATAAATTGGTTTAAAATGTCATCTAATTATTTTTTGGGATTTAAAAATGATTTAGATAAATATTTTTTGTGACAGATTTAGATAAATATTTGTTTAACTTAAAAAAAATACTCTAGTAATTAAGTGCTAAATTAACAAAATAGAGTAATTAATAAAATAATTGATAAATAAATGAATTAATATATTAAATATCAGATTTTATTTAATTGAATAAGAAAAAGGAGTTAAAAATTATAATACTAGAATCCTAAAATTGTATTAGCCCCTTCTCTCTCCTCTTCTTCCCAGCCCGATACCACCACTCTTTCTTTTCTTCTCTCGCATCTCAGTCGGCCAGACCAAATGAGCCATCTCCAGCAACCACCCAATGACACGCACCCCATCACAAGCTTCCTTGGCCCCCAAAACCCCCAACCCGTGAAGCTTGCCTCCCCACTCGTCGGCATCCGTCGCAACTGGCCCCCCGAAGTTCTGTCGCCGATGTGAGTTTGGAGGATTTTTCTGGCCTCCACCGTCTTCGAAACAAGAATTCAAGGGAATGGTTGGGTTTGTGAGCTCAAGATAAGCAAAACCCCTATGGAAATTGGACTGAAATGTCGCTGGAGGTGCTCACCAATGTCAAGAACGACTTTCTTCTTCTTCTTGTAAGTTCTTTCTTTTGTTTCCTTTTCTTCTTTAGTATATATTACTGTCACTGAATCTTGTGGAGCCAGAATTGCATATATTAACTCTTTTTAAAGCTACAAATCTAGGACCCTATTTATTTTGATATATATATATTCAGCTTGAGAAAGAATGTGAGATATTTGGTTTTGGCTTATTATTTTAGACAAATTTATGCTTACTAGCCATTTGGGTATTCTCTTCTTTCTCTGCGTAGTAGCTCTATTTTTTTTCTCATTCTCTATCTATATTTCTATATGTATACATTGTGAATCCTTCTCAATAATTTGTGAAATAAGGGATATCTGACTTCACCTGTGCTGGCCTCTTCGCTCCTAATAGCTTCTTCTTCAAAACCAGGGCACTTCTGAGAGAATTGCTTCCTTTTATGAGCTTTGATGTGTATATTATTTGGTGTAAAGTATATATAGAAGCATTGGCTTATGCTTAGAGGGCATATCTATTTGTTATATTCATTGATTTCAGATCTATTCCATGGATATACATACACGGTATGCTCTCTCGTCAACCCTTATTGGTGGTGTAATGGGTGCACATGCTCAATTATGGGAGGTATATTTGCTATATTTAATCTTCTATGCTCTTCTCCTTTTGTAGCATTCCCTTTCATAATGTGTTTGAGTAGTTATCTTGATGCTCATAATATTATTTTTCTGTGTTTTGTCTGTTGCACATAAATTGTTTGTTAAAATGCCTTAGTGAAATGGATTGTAGTGTGCAATCTTATATTTTCATATACTGATGACTTGTATAGCTATAACCAGGTTAATAGAAACAAAATGATACTAGTTTTACACGTACAATTGATTTTTTCATTATCATTGTACTAATTTTTTTTATCTTGTAGTCATTCTTTCATGTATATGATATGGGATTTGATCTAGTTAGCGCTGCACATTTAATATTAATGAAGCATTTATATTGAAAAGGGAATTTAAATACATGTGCTCCTATTTTGTTTTCTTCTCAATATTGAAGTGTTATTTTAGAACTTTACATTTTTAGGCAGAGACATCAAAACTTAGTTCTATATTTTTATTTGGAAGGAATTGAAATTTGGTAACTGTAGATAAAATTGGCTTGTGGAAGAGGAAAGAATCATATTAAAAATATCTCTACTTTAGTCATGTATCTTTTCAAGATTAAGCAAACCAGATAACAACTTTGCTCAAGTAGTTGTTTGAATCAAAGCTGAGCTACCACTTATTTACTTTGTTGAATTATGACTTGTCAAGTTTATATTAATTACTATTATGGAGGAAAAGAAAATATACATTTCAGTTGCATTTTTGTGTTGTATATTTGTTGAAACTAGGCATTGATTGCCATTTGTTAGCAAATGCATACGACAAATTCATGCCCATCAAGAACATTCTAACTTATGATTGCTTTGGTTCTTAAATTTTGTTCAATTTTCATTTGCCTTCCATATTAAAGGTATATAGTGGTCTGTCTAGTTGTTGTGGCATTCCTCAGCTATCAAGGAAGCTGAATCAGGTTGGTTAACTCCTTTCTTTGCATCATTAATACTGCTTGATTCCTATAAATGGATTAAGTAAATTTCAAGTTTTACGTGCTTTTGTGTCTCATTTCAGTACAATTCACTTACTCCTATTTTCTTTTTAATTGTTGCCAATGATGTTCACATGCCAGATTTTGGAACAACATATTAGAATGGCTCTCCCAAGTTTGAAGTCTGAGCTGAACTCAGAAATGAATGCTATTGTTAAAGAACTTCAGACATACGGAAATGTTGTAGAGGCTAATGTAAGTTGTACTGTAATCATATGAATTATATTCTGTTATGCTATTGGGTGATAAGACTAGGTGTTTCTGGCTTTCTGCATATGGTTGGCATGTCATATTTGTTTGGATCTTGAATAATGCTTGCTTTTAAATATGCAATTGTAATATGGAATTATACATGTCTAAATTCTGAAAACTATCATTTGAACTTCAAATTGAGAAACATTGGCAAATTTTTTTTCTTAGATGCGTGTAAAAGTTTGTCCATCATCTATTTGTTGATTATTATTTATTTGTTTGCTCCTGAAAACTCGTTGCTTTGCTTGTCTCACTACCGTGACAATTATTTATTTGAGTTTATATTGCTACCTTGTCCTGTATATCAACCAGGTGGAAAAAGGAGTAGTTTTGTTGAACATTTTGTCAAAATATTGTGAAGGTGAATTTCAATATCCCGTTATCTTGCTCAAAATTTAGGTTTTTTTTTGTTAAGTCATTTTTGTAATCTGTAGAATTTGCACTGGACTCCAAGTACGATCTTTTATGTTATTTTTTAAATGAAAAACTTAATGATTTGGTGGTCTCTATTAGTTCATTACTATTTTTCACTGGACTCTTTTAGTCATTTCTGATCCTGTTTTATTCATTTAACAGATTTTTATGCTATGGTGGATGGAAGTAGTCAGGAAATATCAACTAAAAAATTGTCAGGTGGAGCCAGGATCCATTATATATTTCAGTCAATTTTTGTAAAGAGCTTGGAGGTACACCTTCAACTTTAAAACAACTTTGTCTTTTGTTTTTATGTTGCTTGTTATATATGCTGCATACATTTTAATTTTAGAACTAATAAGTTTGAACCACAATCTCATTAAGGTAGTCATTGTTTCTTTTACTTCAGTTAATGGGCCCCTGCCATGAAAGCATCTCTTATTATGTTTATGGTACTGATTTATATGGTGCGAAGATAAATTATTAAAAATAAGGTGTTACTGTATTAACAAGCAGTTTGGCTATAAGTAATTGCAGGAAGTCGATCCTTGTGAGGGTCTAAATGATGATGATATTCGGATAGCTATTCAAAATGCTGCTGGTGCTAGAAATGCATTAATCGTTCCAGAGGTGAGATGATGATAATGGCATATGCTGTATTGTTGTCCCTATCATGCATCATCCTTTATGAAAAATATGTTGGGATGGTAACTTCTTAGTTTTTCCGCCTTCCAAAGACATGGAGGACAAAAAATAACTTCCTACTTTTTCCACATCTCAGGTCCCATTTAGAGTTTTGGTTAGAAGGCAGATTGCTCAGTTGTTGGACCCTAGTCTTCAGTGTGTCTGTTATGTTTATGATGAACTGATGAAGGTGAGATACTTTTTATAATGTAATGCTATCGAAGATTTAGATATGAACATGAAGCTAATTTTTTTGTTACAGATTAGTCGTGCTTGTGAAGTAACTGACTTGCAAAGGTTTCCAAAATTGAGAAGGCGCATGGATGAAATTGTGGTAAAGTTTTTACGTGAAGGTGTAAAGCCTGCTGAGAGAATGATAGGACATCTTATAGAGATGGAGGTAGTTCTCTCATTTCATAGGCAATCTAGTGTATATTTTAGTATTGAGATTAAGATGTTTTGGTGTTACTATTTTTCTAAAAAATTTAGAACTATTAGAAAGAAAGTTGATGGTTCCTTTGGTTTTTGCGCATTACATAAGTAACAATTCTTCATTGGTTTCATTCTGATTTATCTATTTGGAACATGTCATAGATGCAGGATTCTTAATATTGTATATCATTACAGATCCAACTGCTTTTCTGGTTTTAAGCTGATTGACCAACCCTTTTTTTTCAGATGGATTATATAAATTCTTCGCATCCAAATTTCCTAGGTGGCAGCAAAGCTGTTGAGCTTGCTTTGGAGCAATTGAGATCACAACAGGTTCCCCTGCCCTACCACTTTAGTGAAAATTATATAATTTTCATAGCTTATCAAATAAGTTTCCTTTGGCCACAAATGGGGGGGATTAGTTGAATTCTGAAGACTGGTCTTATTACAATAACAAAGAGAGGTTTACAGGCTTTGTTAAAAAAATCTCACATTATCAAAACAAACAATTTTTATCTGAACCCCAAACTGTGTCATATCATATTGTTGTGGAAGGTGAGAGATATTACCTCACATGAGAATTATCTTTCATTAGAAATAACCAAGTCATTTGGAAACAATCATCAATAAAAGAAATGAACCAATTTGCCTCAGATATGTAGAGAGTATAGACACGAGATGCACCCCACTTAGCGTGAATCTGATCGAAATGACAAGAATATTTTCTATTGCTGAATGGAAAGGAAGCTCTGTTTTTTTTTTTTTTTGGCAACTTCACAATGTAAGGCATTAGATTTACATTTTTAAAAAGTACAGTTTTTTTTTTAAGATGATGGAATTAGATTTGATCAGTGTGTGATGAGAGCTTTTATGAAAGGAGAGATAGAGGTCAGATAGAGATAGTTGGTCGACATTGTCACTACAAGTCTCAAAATAGTAGGGTTCATCATTGTCCTTAGCACATTTTATCACCTTCTGTAATATGGTCCAGAAACACACAATAAAAAAAGAAAATGACAACTCAAGTTTTTGGTGAGTTGATGAATAGATAATAGATTGATAGATTATCTTGGGACATGTAACATTGTTTTCAAGGGTAGAGAAGGGGTTAGGGATACTGTGCCCTTCCAGCTATGGAGGCTATTGGACATATGTGTAGAAATAATTTGAGGTTGTTTTCAACCTTGATATTTTGGTTTCTTGGACATATGTGTAGAAATAATTTGAGGTTGGTCATGAGATCATTAGCTCTGGAATCAATCACTCAAGCATAAGAGACATTTGTTTGAGATGCTCAAGACATGGATATATGATACTCACCTCAGTGAGGAAGGAAGCAAGAGGCACGAGGTTTCTTTAAAGATCAAATCAAGTTCTTGAGCTTTTCAACCTCTTCCTTGGGACTAGCAATCTCTGATATAACGATTCAAAGTCATAGTCTCTTGTTGTGTGTATGTGTGTCTGTGTGTTTTTTTTTCAATAGGATTTGCTGAATCTGGTATCTGTATTAGCTGCAAGGTTCTTGTTTCCGTGTTTATCCCTTGTTGTAAGGGATTTTCTGAATCTTATAATGAGATTCAATAGCAGAATTGTTCCCCTTATACTATCTTTGGGAGTCAGCTCTAAAAATTCATCTCTAGATTTGAATTGATATAATTTTTTTAATAAGGATGTTTGCTGCATGCTTAACAGCTTTTTGACACACTTAATTTTATTTCTACAACACTTGTTTCTACTTGTATTGTTTTTGTTTTTCTGGCACGATGTGATTAGTCAGAATTGAACGTTAATCTCATCTAACTCTGAAATATGTTGAGCTCTTTGAACTCATACCAGAAGATTTAGGCTGATTGCATCTTGAATACCCCAATTATACATTAACTTTTTAAATTTGACTAGATAATCAAAAGCTGCACTGAATACATTTTACTGTGCTTTATATGTATCAGGGCATTGCAGATGTTGAAAAGCCAATAGAGAAAAGCCAGAATTCTCGAGCTGTTATTCCTAGGTCTCTTATGAATGGAGCTTTACTAACCCAGGTGCGTTCTCCAACTCTGTAGAAAATGGAAACGACCTAGAAACTGGCAATGATAGAGAAAAGAGGGAAACAAAGGAGTGGTATTGTAATACTGTCTGGCTGGGTCTTATTTTCTAGTTGCTATTTGTGAATCACTGTATAGCCACTTTTACCCTATGTTTGGAACTTGAATTGTAGCAGGAAAATAAATTTTTTGTTTGGATTCAAAAAACAATTAGAGAATATTTTTTATAGGAAAAGTGAGAATGGAATTGATGTAATTTATAGTGTTGAAAACTTTTGTTAATCTATTAGAAAAGAGAAAAATTGCAAAAAAAAAGCTATAAAACTTTAGGAAAACTTTTCTCTCTTTCTTTTTACTAGACTTCTCCCTCACAAAATTTTTCCTTGCCAGAATCCAAGTTCTGAACAAAGTCTTAAAATTCAATTATATCTTAATATTTAATCAAATTTAAGAATTTTAGTTTGGTTGGAAGGGAGAAGGAAATACGGAATTAGGCATCGTTAACAGTTCTAAGATTGAATTATGTTAGCTCCCGAGTTTTCTTTTTATAAAAAATAATGACTTTATCTATTTATTTTAAACAATTTTGATGTGAGATTTAAATGGATGAATGAAGTATACATTTATTTATATGTCTCATAAAGTCATTAAGTATAAACTATCTAAAACTTATCTTAAAATATTCAGGGTCAACTATCTGTTTGACGTTTGTCATATAGAATGGATGGAGTTTAATGCTGAAGTGCTCTTAACTTTTTTCAAATGTAGTAATCCTGCCTATTTTGTTTGAAGATATGCTCTGAAGATTGTGAATTTTTGTTTGGCAGGGAAGTCGGTCTTCAGTGAACAATGAGAAACCTACATCATCTGGTAAATTCTAATGTTCCATCAACAAGAACTCCAGTGTCACTAGTTAAATGAGCTTTAAATTTCGTATGTTGCAATATAGGAGTAAACACATCAACAAGGACTTGGGGTATTTCATCTATATTTGGGACTAGGGGATCGTCTGGAGGGAATCCATCTAACAGCAGAACCTTAGGCGAGCCTGATGATTCTGGTCAGATGCCTTCTACAATCCAATTGATAGAGGTAACTATATATGCCTTACAACAGTTAATTTTGTATATGTGATTTGTTACTAGTCTTATATCTGTATCATTTTCTAACAGCAGTCATTTTCCTTCTTATTGTCTTATTTGGTATCAGCCCCCATCCATGTTAAGGCCACTTGAAGCTACAGAGAATGAAACACT
The DNA here is from genome assembly GCF_963169125.1 of Humulus lupulus. Taxonomy (NCBI): domain Eukaryota; kingdom Viridiplantae; phylum Streptophyta; class Magnoliopsida; order Rosales; family Cannabaceae; genus Humulus; species Humulus lupulus. Next base: position 122,334,250 of record NC_084795.1, read on the forward strand.
CGAAATTTTTGTAACCAAATTACTCATCCAATCATACTATGACATTGTCAGAAAGAATATTCAAGATCTAGTGCCAAAAGCTATAATGCATTTTCTGGTAAGCGTAATTCCCTCCTTTGTCTTCTTTCGTATCTTACCCTTCATTGACACTATTTGGTTTGTGCTTGATGTGCTTTAGGTGAACCACTCAAAACGGAAACTTCAGAGCACCTTTATACAAAAACTTTACAGGTACCTAAACGGATGAGTCATAGCTAGAGTAACTTTTGAAATCATAATTAAAAAATATATTAATTGTAGTTTTTAGTTATCCTTACATAGTTATTACAAGTGTATATTTTGTTCTTGTAATTTTTAAATCTGGAACATACGGAGTTTTATTGATTATTTTGTTTGCCTATTGATTCTGTCTGAACCATGTTGTAATTACACAAGAAATTATGAATGAATATAGTAGTTGAAAATAAAGAAATGAAAAAATTCCCATATTCTACATGGGACGTCGGTCTCCACAAAATTGTTGTCTTATGTATTACAGGGACGATGCTTGTACATAAATTGTCATCTCATGTATTGCAGAAAGATGACGCTTGAGTAGGAACTGTCGTCTCATTTACTGCAGTGGATGATGCTTGCACAGAAACTGTTGTCTCATGTACCACAAGAGACAACGTTTGTATAGGAACCATCGTCTCATGTATGGTAGGAGATGATGCTTTTATTTAAACCGTCGTTTCATGCATTACATGGCATGACATTGCATGGGACGACGGTACTAGAACCGACGTAGAGAGTCCATACGACGATTTAAAACCATCGTCTCATGTCAATTTTGTAGTAGTGCCCCCAAATTGTACACAATCCTGTACCATCTAGATGATCGAGGGTTTGATCTCAAAATTATTCGCCTCAACAATAGTAGGATGAATACTTGAATGTATCCCTGTAACAGTAGGGAGTACATAGTTTCTCAATGGTGAAACGACTTCAGCTGCATTACCCATATTTGCATTGTTGTTCACACCGTTATTAGCGTTCTCAGCCATGATAAAATCCAACCTTTTCTTTATCTTTTGGTTTTGTCTGCATGTTCTCTCAATTTCAAGATCTATCGGAATGAGTTCCTTTTGTCTACTTCACCACATATACCAATAATTCCTGAAACACAATACAATCTCGATCCGAATGAGTGTAAAATATAAAAGCCAAATTAGAACAAAAATAATTAATTTTGATATTGGAAATTAAGTCCCCGGAAATGGCGCCAAAAACTTGATCGTGAAAATATGATACGCAAGTATACATAATCGATTCAAGTAATATAGATAGTAAATAAAGTATCGTTCCCACAATGACTATCAACCAATTACCAATAAATGCTTTTAAATTTCTATTTGGCTGTCGAAAATAGAGTGGTTTTTAAACTAAGACTTAAAATTAAAATAAACTTTGCAAGAATAAAGATTGATTCAATAATTAAAAACCTAGGGTGTTAATTTCATTAACTTTTCATTCTATTAATTTTATTAATCAGTTCTAAATTTCTTTCTTCCTATTCTATTAGCAGGTTAATAAAAATCGATTCCTATTCTTTTTCAATATATAAGATCTTAACCTATATGTATGTTTTCTACATCTCTGTGATTAACTTAAACATACAGCAGACATTAAGCATATAAACTTAATTATTACACAAGCCATACAGGTACTTTCGTCCAATATGTAACCTATGTCTATATAAAGATAGCATATTCAATTCTCATCTTTCGAATTTTGAATCAAAATCATAACTCAAGCAAATATTGATCAGGTATTTACTGGCATTAAACAAACATTATATAGATTAGAATAAAGAAGAAGAATCAATAGAACATCATAATAAGATTAAATAGAAATCCAAGTGATTACATTAAACCCTAGATAGAAGTGTTTTGTTCATATCAAACATGACTAAAACAACAAAATAATTATTCAAAGACTTGAAGAAGAAATAAAAAATATGAAAGTGCAGAAAAACTAATCTCAGAATCAAATTTTATCTCTAAACTCGTAATTAAAATTTGACCTAACCCTAATTAAAACATAAAGTCTGAATTTATACTCAAGAAAACACGAATTCCTTTTTTTTTTATAGGCGGGTCGCGACTTGGCCTTTCCTAGGTCACGACCCGTGTCATTTTTAAGGCCCTTCAAATTCTGATTTAGGTCTTCAGGCACCGCGACTCTCTAAACCCCAGTCGCGGCTCGTGTGTTGATGCCTACTTGGATTCGCCTCTGACTTCCACTACTGCCACGCTTATAAGAGCAAGTCACAGCTCTAATTTCCTTCAGCAACCTTGAGCTTTTGACTTGACTAGAGTCGCGGACCTTAAGCCCATGCTGCTACTCTAATTCCATTATTTTCAAATTTAAGCCTTTCAACATCCTTCCTTCATAAAAAACGTATTATAACTCGTCCTTAGCGCCATTTTGATTAAAACGACCGCTGAAAGCTCTTTTTTTTCACCATTTCCTCTTCTTTTCACATTTATCTCATGATTCAACGTACCAACCTACAACAAAGACAAAATCAAGCGTAATCTTGCACAAAACAAGCATAAATACTCAAGATTACCACAAAAACACATCCTAAAAACAATGAGAGTTGGCAGAAGTTAGTTGACCTTTTTACCACTCCACAGTTCATGGCACGCTCAAAGGAAAATGCTGCCAATAGAGCAAAACAGAAGTATCCAAGTCTCTATGGATCGACCTCTTATACTTCTGCTCGATTTAAGAAGGTAAATAAAAATATATAAATAATTTGAAATATTTTAAGTTATCTTAATAATAATTTAAATATTTAACTGATATTTTGTTAAATTTTGTTTTCTAAAGATGAATCTTCAGACTAAGGAACTATCCAATATTATCGATACGTTCCATGACATGCACAATCATCTGATACGTGGATGGGTGAACACAAATACTAATGATGCATATGCAAGTAACTTTCTAAGTTTTGTATATATGTATATTATTCAATTATATTATGTATTAATTGTCTTGTTTCTAAAACGCAGGATGCCTTGCAGCAAGAGGTCCAGACACAATCCCAATCCCAATCTCAATCCCAATCTGAATCTTTAGCAGAAAGTGCCACTATCAATGAGACACAAGTCGTCTTAAAGATACTTGGTCAATGTCGTGGCCACAACCGAGGTATTGGACGCAAGTTGAAGGGCACTAGTACCTTTCCCTCAGGCGCCACCAGATCCTCTTCACAATCAGAGGCATCACTATTTTCGTCCACCACAGTGGACCCTCCAATGGTACCAGCTGAGGCTTTCCAGCCAATGGTTCAACACTTCACTCAAGCCATTATGACCTAGAACAACAACTTCAACCAAATGCAATAGTTTTTGCAAGATACAAATCTGAACATCCAAGCTCCACAATTTCATTCTGTCAACTTGGACATGAATATGATACAGTCCATGATGGTGAACTTTCAACCACAACAACCACAACAGCCACAATCACCACAACAACAACCATCACAACCACCACCACAACCACCACAACAGTCCGATGATGATGATGACTTTGGAATTGATTTAGATGACATTTAGTGTGATTATATTATTATTTTGTGTTGTTTTTATTTTATTTTGGAGACTATACTACTTATGTTTTGTTTTTTTACATTTTGGAGACTATGGATATTGTTAAATTTGTTTTATTATTTAATTAATAAATTGATTTTATTATTTAATTAAATAAATTGGTTTTATTTATTTAATTAATATTTAATATTTTATTAAATAAATTTTAATTAATATAATTAATTAATTTTTTAAAAAAATTATATACCTACAGCGACATGTCGTCACAGTAGGATGCTTGCTGAACAAGAAAATTTTAGATTTCGTGACCCTACTGCGACAACATGTTGTTGCTGAAGGCATATAAACCCACACTCTCTAGCGACGATATGTTGTCGCTGTAGATGTGGACAGTCGACAGACCTACAGCGGCGTCGCTATAGGAGTTTTTGAGATTCAAATTTTGTAACCACATACAGCGACGACATGTCGTCGCAATATCCCAGTCCACCGAAAAAATGGATTTCCTACTGCGACTCACATGTAGTCGCTGTAGTAAAATACAATTGCGACGACTGCATTTTGTCGTCGCTGTAGGTCACTACACATACGAACCTACAACAAGTTGTTTTGGCGATGACATGTCGTCGATCTATACCTACAGCGACGACAACAGCTTTTGTTGTCGCTGTAGAGGCTTTTCTTGTAGTGATTGCTATGGGTACATGGTGCCCAACAACATATGATGTGTCATAGCTAAATGCAATTTAATTTCAGTTCTTATATATTCTATTTTAACTTAAAATATTTGAGACTAAATATTAAATTGCATCAATTATTGTAACATCTTGTAGTGTATTGGGCACCATGCATATGGGTAATAACAATATTTGTAGAGACTCAGAAAAAGAAAAAGAAAAAGTATTATTTAAATTATTTTTTTGTGGGTGGGACCCACTTGAGTAAATGAGTCAGTACTCATTTTTTTCTTCTTTTCTTTCCTTCTTCTTTTCCCTTCTCTCTCCCCGAAACCCCTTCTTCTTCTCCCTTTTTCTTTTCTTTTCTTTCCTTTGTTTTCTCTCCAAACCAATCACGACCACAACCAGTTGGACCACCGTCGGAGTGCCATTTCTGACACGCGCCGGAGCTGCAGCTTCCCTGACCGGCGATGACGGAAACCCCAAAGTTTGGTGGCCATCGGAGCAAGGACGCGCCTATACAGCCACTCCGAAGTTTCGCCGTCGAAACTTTGAGGTGACTTTCCGGCGAACTCCGACCACCGTTCGGCGAGTGGGTGGTACCGTTGGAATCAACGTCGTGAGAGGATCGTCGCCCACTAAGTCATTCCGGTCAACTCACCATTTTTCTCCGGCGAGATTTTGGGTATCTTCGCCCCTTTGGAAGCATTTTCCGGCGACATCGGAGGTCATTTGGGCGAAGGAGTTGTACTTTCGTGATGTACTCATCGGGATGATCGTTTTGATATATGCCATGCATATATTCGTTGACGTTTCCGGTACCGCCACCAACCGCTATTGTGCACCGCTTGGGTGAGGTTCCGAAACTTGAAATTTTAAATATGGTCATATTATATGTCATTGGACACGATTTTGAATAAGGAATGCTATGATGATAATCGTTTTCTCATTTGGTGCACGTAGGAAAAACGTGATATTAAAATCAGACTAAATCATTCTAAGATCATCGATAAGCTTAGGAGCGTTGCTTTGGGCTCGGATTAAATTCTAATGAGGTATCTAAAGAGGTAGGGACTCAACTAGACTATTGGACTTATTTTACTCGTATTAAATTGCATTCAACATATTCCAATTTTGATATTTATAAAATGTTTGAAAAATTGAAAACTTAACCTGCATGTTTTCTGATCTGTTCTGAGGGCACCGAGTGCCAAATATATATTTTGTTCACTTATTTATGCAGGTTATGATTTTTGGGTTTATTCAAATGTAGCTGTTATGCTGCCCAATTTTCTAAAATATAAAGGGAATATGTTTCTTTCTTTTCATGTTTACCTGCATTTGGTTATACTGATGAGAACCATAGTGATCATGATTGGTGCACGTTGTTGTTTCACGACCTAGTCTCTGTGTCATCATAGGTAGATCAGGTGTCCACTCACCTGTAGGTGTAAAGACCTAGCATCTGTATACAGGAAGTGTTCTGAGCCTCCCCATTGTGGTGGTTATCAGGTCCGGCTACCCGGTTTAGGATGTCGGATTTTCTATGGTGGATAACGGGAACTAGGGGTCTAGTGGACGGTGTGATGTGCACTTGTAGCTATGCTCTTATGATTATTTGTGGTTTCTCTATTTTGGTTTATACATGATGATATATGTTTTGCTTTCAAAGCTAACTATGCAGGGGTTTTATTAAACTTTTGGGTCCATGATATTAGTTGTTTTCCTACTGGGCTTTATAAGCTCACCCCTATCTCTCCCATTCCAGGAGCCTAGTGACGCGAACGTGGAAATGATGAATTATCGATGGAGCCAATGTGTTTAGCCTATTTCTATTTCGGGTCATTGTCTTATCTTTTGAGCATTATATATGTATTCGACTTCGAATCTAATGATCGGTATATCTGAATGAGCTATGAAATAGTTAGGGATGAGGAATGGTGGATGCTAAGTATTATTTTGAGTGTTTATGACTTATTAAATTTAACTATTTGGTGATTACATAACTGTGAGAATATTATTGTTTTATGTATAATGATAAATGATCATACTTTTATTACTAATATTTTTCTATCTAATTATAGGAGTTATTTCATTATTTTAACTTATAATTATAGTATGATTTAATATAAAATAAATGATCATTTATAAATACTATTTTTCAACGAGGGTCAAAGTTTGACCTTTGACCACTCAAGTTATGGATATTACAAATCTGTCACGGCCTAGGGCTCGGGTCGTGACAATATTCATAATAATAAATAAGTATTTAAGCAAACTATATACCCTATATTTAAATTGAAATTTTATTACTTTTCCTGTGATACTTTTCCACAATAGCACCATTATAAATTTAATTAGTTTTTTAATTAATATAATATGTTTCCCTTTTTAATCAGCTTTCTATTTCAAATACTTAACGATTGAGTTATATTTGGCTTCAACATTTTATTGAAAGAAACCACACACATTATTATATATAGTTGTGTTTAGTTTTTGTGATCTACATATCCATATATAGTTTTGTAGTGCATCTTTAATTGATAGATATTACAATGTTTTGGATCGTATGGAGAATTTAAACACACTACTGATTAATGGCAATTAGACATATAGTAGTGCTATTTCAATGCCTAATCTAAACATAGAGTAGTTTGTTTAGAATGCAACCGTTGTCTAGAAGTGGTTCACCACTTTCTCCGCCTAACACATCTCCAGCCCAACAATTCGTATATTGATCATCATACGTACATGTATGTGTAGTCTTGTCCTGATCTAAAATCTTATATAAACAAAGCATTGTCCTTACCATTGAAGACCTCCCCAACAATAAACATAGTTGATATATGCATGCATGCATCTGCTGCCATATATAAGTGATCCTAATCAGGTTATTTTTATAATAACCTGTTGGATCGAACTGGGGTTGGCTAGCTAGGTCCCGCTTGTGGATTCAAAATCCATACCTGCGACCTAATTAGTCTTCCTCATTCACCAGAGCGCGGGGGTAAATATTCCATATATATATATATATTATATAAATATATAAAAACAACAATATGGTTAACACAATGAAATTCTATGTTTTGTTCATTTTCTTAACTTTTGCTACGATATTGGTTCAATCTAAAATCGCCGAGTACGACGATTATTGGAAAAGAAGAGCTGAGCAATCCCAGAAATATGCCATTGAAGCTTACGCTCCAAATCCAGAGGAAGTCACTGACCAATTGAACTCCCATGTCGAGCAGTGAGTCCCCCACGCCCCTATCCATATATACATATATATATATATATTGTTCTGTATTAATTTTTCATATTTCTATATATATTATTAACTTATCATATTAGATGATGTATCACAAAAATATAAAGATAGACATGACATGACACCAGGGCTAAAACTTGAGATCATGCATGTAAAATATATCTACACATACACGATTACTCAATATATATATATATATGTATCATAATTTATGAGTATATAATTGATCCAAAATATTTTACTCATGATAAACTTTCTCTATATGCATGCATGCGCAGGTCTCTAACGTCGAACAGTACGAGAAGAGAATTGAGAGGAAGGAGGAACAGGAAGACAGGTCCATGCAGGGCCACAAACCCAATAGACAGGTGTTGGAGATGTGACCCCAACTGGGCCAGTAACCGTAAGAAGCTTGCCGACTGTGTCCTCGGCTTCGGGCGCGACACAGTGGGTGGTAAGTACGGTTCGTACTACATAGTGACCGACCCTTCAGACAACAATCTCGTCGACCCCTTACCCGGTACACTCCGCCACGCCGTCACTCAAAAACAACCTCTTTGGATCATCTTTGCTCGGAGCATGATCATCAGGCTCTCCGAGGAGCTTATCATGACCGGAGACAAGACCATCGACGCTCGAGGAGCCAATGTCCGCATTGCCTTCGGTGCTGGCATTACTATCCAGTTCGTCAAGAACGTTATTATCCATAACCTTCACATACACGACATCGTTGCCAGTAATGGCGGCAACATCCGGGACTCGTTCGACCACGTAGGTTTTAGGACCAAGAGTGACGGCGATGGTATATCCATCTTTGGCTCCACAAACATTTGGATTGATCACGTGTCCATGTCTAATTGTCAAGATGGCCTCATCGACGCCATCATGGGCTCCACCGCCATCACCATCTCCAACTGCCACTTCACCCATCACAACGAGGTGATTATTTTGAATTTTAAAAGTGATTAATTGAGAATAATTATCTAAATCCATGACTCACTCGATCGTGTTGCTGTTGATTTTATTGATTAGGTGATGTTGTTCGGGGCGAGTGACAGTTACTCGGCGGACCAAATGATGCAAGTGACGGTTGCTTTCAACCATTTTGGGCAAGGATTGGTGCAAAGAATGCCGAGGTGCAGATGGGGATTCTTCCACGTGGTGAATAATGACTACACCCACTGGCTCATGTACGCCATTGGAGGTAGCCAGCACCCTACTATTATCAGTCAGGGAAATAGGTTCATTGCTCCCCCTAATGAGAATGCAAAACAGGTACGTACTCATTTCATATATATATATGTGTGTATAATATGACACATGCATGTATATATATATGTATATGCATGGAAACTTTATGATTCTAAACAATCATGAATTGTTGTAAACGTTTTGGATCATTTTTTATGTTTGGTTAATTTGTATATATGGTGATTTAGGTGACCAAGAGGGACTACGCAGACGAGAGCGAATGGAAGAAATGGCAATGGAAATCTCAGGGGGACCTAATGATGAATGGGGCTTTCTTTGTTGAGTCAGGAGGTCACTTCAATAAAAAACGGTTCACGAGGCACGAAATGATTAAGTACAAGCCTGGCACCTTTGTCACCAGACTTACTCGCAATGCTGGAACCCTCGTTTGCCGCTTCAGCAAACCATGCTAACATGCACATCAAATCAATTTAATCATATATCCTGTCGCTCAAATCTTCGCTTTTGATACATAGGTATGAAACAAGAAAAGGGTTTAGCAATGGTGAATTTCTTGATAAATTGTGGCCTGTATATTCATTTGTAAGCACTTTTATATTTTGTGTTTTTTTTAGTGTTTTTTGTTTTTAAATTTTATTTTTGGGTTCTTTGGCTTGTTTGGGGAAGAGGGAAAAGGGAAAGGAAAAAAGGGTAACTTTGGTGTCGGATATATATCACGAGAAAAGAATATGATGGAAAGGAAACAAGAAAGAAAAATTTCAGAAAACCAACTGTTTCTGTAATATGTGTTTCATTATAATGCGTTTCTTTAATCTTCTATATGTGTGTGTGTGTTTGTAAGGATACATATTATGGGTAGTCTCCACGTTATTATATATACCAATTTTAAACAAGGAGTGTATAAATAATTATTCGTGCATTCTTCAGTATTCTTTCAAGTTATACATTGCCACAAGAAAAAAGAAAAAAGAAAAAAGAATTATACATAACCAAACTCTCGTCATAGCAGGACAAATCACACAGAACGATATATGTGACTTTTGAGTTTAAAAATGATACTTTTAACGCTCCCAACATTTTAAAACCTCTAATACTTGTTAACTTTAAAATCTCAATACTTCATAACTTTGGAATAATATAACAGAATAATATTAAAACGGTATATTCCCTTGTAAATAACATTGTTATATAATTAGCTTCCCGGTCGAATAAAACTCTTTTTTTTTTCGCTGAAGAATAAAACTCATTAATAGAACTGCCTAATAGGATAATCAAAATTGACATACTTCTAAATAAGTGAAGCTCTTATTGGACGAAGAGTTCTATGGTTTGAGCTAGACGCTGGTAAATAATTGCGTTCCATGTTGTCGTGCAGGTGCACACAGGACAGGTTCCTTAGTTTAAAATTTTCCCACAAAACAAACACAACTCAAGTGTTGTGGTAACTATCTAAGAAAAGTTAAATTTAGTTTGTCCTGTTCTGTGCTTATTTGTCTACTTTGATCCTCCTTAAATATTACAGCACAGTTATAACAGTTTTATATTTGCTTTTCTCTGGTTATATATTGACATGTTACTAATATTTTAGGTTTTAAATTGAGATGGAATTTGAGATTAAGTCCACATTAAAAAAAAAACCTTTTGTCACAAAAATCATCAAATAGTTTAAGTTGTACCACTATTAAATACTAAAGTAAAAAATTTCATGTCAAGGTCATTACCGTTAAGTTTTGTTGCAGCCATAGGGTAGGTGTCGTTTTCAACTCTATCCAATCCAAGCATTCACATAATCGTTTTCTTAGTAAACAATAAATAAATGAAATTAAAATAAATACATATACATTAAAAAAATAAAGGAATTTAAAAAAAATGAATTTTTAAAATCTTAATTTTATTTTTTTACCTAAATTAAAACCAATCACCTCTAAGTGGTTGGTTGGGGTCTTGAGCTTGGTAACCCACATATGGGGGTTGATCAAAACCCCCAACCCCATGTGTAAATAATTATATATATATATAAATTTAATATTGTGTACGTATAATTTTTGTACTATATTGTATTTGTGATTGACTTTCTTTATGTTTGTTGTTCCCCTGTATTTATTAGTCTCCTTTTTTGGGAGTTGTTTAGTATTACTTTCTTCTCAGAGATGTAATATAAGAAGAGAAAAAAATTAAATGTGCAGTCACCAGAAGTACCTCTATTGGTGGGCAGTGCGCGAATTGGAGATTTTTTTTTTGTGGAATTGGGGTTCAACATATTATGTTCTATACTAAATTGTAATATATCTGATTGTAATCTAAAAAAACCTAAATTAAAAATACAATTTTAAATTGTTACAACTGATTATAAATTCAAATAATATTGGAAAAATACATTCAAATATCACTTACATAAATATCTTGGAATATGTTATAATATCTCACGAAACCCGGATCTTCAGGTTTAAATAAATTGTCCTTCAAGCAGGTCCATCTTCGAGCAACTTCATTTGATATTGCCAGCTATCAGTTTCCAACCCACAACAAGAATAAATGCTATTTAGCGGCAGGAAGGTACACCGCTAATAAGGCTTGGCTCCGTCGCTAATTAGTATTAGCGGCGGGATCTCGCCGCTAATACTCCGCCGCGAATTATTGGTCGCTAATAAAGATTATTAATGGCGGACTAACACACCTGCCGCTAATAACACATTATTACTGGTGAACAATAGCGACAGAACCCGCCGCTAATACCTGTGTTAGAGGCAACATTATTAGCCGCGAGGTCCGCCGCTAATAATATTTATATTATATATTTTAATAAATAATTTAAAATTAATTAATATTTATTAAATTTAAATATTTTTAAAAATAATTCATAATAAAGTTTAACAAAATAACCAATTAATTAATTTAAGCATAACTACCATTAAAATTAATAGATAATTTAATATTTATCAAACTAGCTAATATCGCTATTGTCATTAAAAATTAATACATTTTTAATTTAATCAAAATACTTAAATTATTAACTAAATAAAATCATTAAGGTTAAAATTGTAATTATCCTCATCTTCAACATTTTGCTGTGGTTGTGGCGGTGGCGGTGGAAGTGGCGTTGAGGGCGGCGACTGTGTTTATGGCGGTGAAGGAATATAAGGCAGTTGTGAAGATCGTCCAAGTGTGAGGTCCCCAAACTGATCCCGAGGCTGTGGCTGTATCAGGGTGGATAAGAAAAGTTGTTGCGACCCACCCCCAAAATCACCATATCTAACATATGGCTGTTGCGACGAACCTCCATCCTCCCCATACCTAACATTAGGTAGCGGATGCTGCATCGATCCTCCTTGAAAATCGGTAAAGTTAAGATATAGTGGAGGAAACTGGGAACAGCGTCCAAACATGTACTGATTTTGATACTGCGAAGGTTGTTGCGACAATACATGTGGCAGATACTGTGGAGGAGGCTGGTACTGCTGCTGTGGCGGGGTATGAAGGTCAGGATGGGCGGTGTTACTATGAGAAGACGTACCACCTTCAGATTGTGATGGCAAATACCTCTGCAGAAAACTGTCAAACTGTGGGCCATACAGATTACTGGGTTGCTGAGGTACCACCTTCTGAATCGTCTCACGCATTGCCTTCATCATCAGAGCTAGTCATATCTTCATTAGGCGTAGGAGCAGTATGTGCTTGGGACTGACTTTGATTTGTAGAGCTAGAGGTTGTCTTTCTCGCTTTCCTTTTCACCCTATAACCCACTGCTCTTTAGTAGTTAGATCTCTCCCCAAGTACTTTACCTAGTATCTCGTATTGATCGACCGGGGACGAATCGATGCCAGATACATTATTAGACCCCTGACTCTGCTGTTGAGACTTCCTATCAAGCTGTGACCTCTGAGGCTCCGCTGCCTTTTTTTCCTCTATAAAGAAAACATTAGAAACAAAAATTAGAAACATTAGAAACAAGAAAACAATAATATTCACTTTCATAATCTTGTTGAGCTGCCTCGTTGACAAAAGTTTTTGTCGATTTTTTCATATGAACATCCCTCCAAGTATCAACAACATGCGCATTTGGGTTCTCCTATACAAATGTAAATAAGATGTTTTAGAATGTGTTATTTTATAAAATTAAATTAACATCTTCACTTACATATTCGTGACGCTTACCTGCCAACGATTTTATGCCTTGTGTTGTTACATACTTCATTTGTTTTCTGTTTGCTTGGTTTTTAGCGGAGGGAGCCAAAAATCTTTCGCTAAAAAATAACTCACAAATATTCTTCCATGTCTCCTTAGTGCAATGGTCAGGTGGCTTAGAGAGGACATTCTCCCAATCTTCAAGTCCATCGTAATGATTTTTGAAGTGTTTATGTCTGATGTTCTTTCTCTCGCGATATCTTTCGTCCATCTCCTTATAGATAGTTGCTAGGACTAACTCATGTTGTGGATGACCGTCTATATTATAGTAATAATGCATTAAGAAATCTTTTTAGATGACTTTGTAAATAATTTAAAACATAAGATTTGTAATTTTTTACCCTCATACGATCAAGCACTTGATCCTTAAACAATTGAGGTAAATCAGCAAAATCCAAGTGATGTCCCGGATAGAAAATTATAACTTGAGTGCTCAACATGCGAATAAAAGCTTGGTCCTCCTGCCCAACCACTTTGTTCGTCACAGGATCAAGCTCTAGATCCAATGGTTTATCGAATTTTTTCCTTCGTTCTTCAAGAAAATTATTACTAGCAAGGTCACGACCTTTTTTTCTCGTCGACGGGGCTTCAAAATTTATTAACAATAACCAATATTAGTATTGTTGTTATATTTCTCTAACAATATAATTTCCAAAAATAATTTTGATATAAAGTATTTAACCTGACTCGCAGGATGACGGTACCCTATAAGGATCTGGCGGGTCTCGACCACCACCATCTCCGCCGTGATAGGTTGCTATATCAGCTAACATTATACTTCAATTTAAAATTTATTAGTTAGTAATTAGCATAAAATTAAATTAGAGGTATACTAGTTAATATCACATTCAATTTGTAGACATAACAATTACAAAAAAACTTTATTATATTTCAGTATATAATTCCGTTACAAAAATAGAAAAACTAAATAGAGTAATCCCTATCATTTCCATCAGTAATCGGAGACAAATTTTCATCTTCACAAAGCTCAACTAGCAATTCATCCTCTACATCTGCGACTTCCTCATGTTTTGGCATATGACCTTCGTCGTCACCCTCTTCATTAGCCCCAACATATGCAATGGGTTGACCTGCTTGCATAATCAACTCTCCGAGGTCTACAGTCAACACAAAATTTGATGAGCTTGTTTCATGTACAATATCAATAACATCATTAACCTCATCAGAATTGTCCTCAATGTCCCAAATTTGTCGATGATTCACATCTTCTACAACTTTCCAATCACGACCTCTAAGTAGATCATCGAGATAGAAAACTTGCTTAGCTTGGCTAGCAAGTATATACGACTCATCTTTATACCATTCACCATTGACATTTATACTGGTGATATTATTTTCAATGATTGTTTTCTTCCTTCTTGGATTTGTATTAAACCATTTGCATCGAAATAATGCCACTGAATATGCACCAGTGAAAGATAGTGTCACTACTTCTTCAAGCCTGCCGTAATAATTAAAACCTTCTGTTCCAGCAACAGACACTCCACTATTCTACGTGGCACGCTTTTTATCCTAGTCATGTGCAATAAATCGAACACCATGGACTATACAACCTTAGTAATAGGTTGCCAAATGATTTGACCCAGATACTAAAGCTAGCAATTCATCACCATTTTCCAAAGACCCAAGCTTGTGCAAGTCATATATCTAAATACATAAAAATGTATTAGATTCACAAAAGATATCATTAATAAAATGAAAGTTCAAAGCGACCTTCTTATGAAACCACAAACAAATTTTTTTCCTATGCAAACGATCATGATCACCATCAGGGTATTTTTGTCTAATCTCTTGTAGGTGTTCGCTGTTAATTAGAATAGTGTTACGATTCTTGATAATAAAAAACTTATAGTAACCACACATGTTCTAATTTAAAAGGAAATAAACTTACTCTAAATAAGGATCAATTTCAGGAGGATTCTCAAGAAAGAACCACTCAGCTATTTCACGAGTGTTATGATTGAGAGACTTCAAAGTTCCCTTTGTGAGTGGACGACATTGAGATTGGAAAACTGTAAGGTTTCGTGGGATATATGTCGCATCTTCATTTCGATTAAGACGATTAAATCTTGTTTCAATATCTTTGAAATACATTGAACAAAAGGTCAAAGCCTTGTATTCAACATAGCCTTCGGCGATCGACCCTTCAGGGTGAGCTTTATTTCCCACGTAATTCTTCAAATTTTTCATGTACCTTTCAAAAGGATACATCCACCTCATAAATACCAGGCCACCCAATATAGCTTCTTCTGGAAAATGTAAGACAAATGAATCATTATGCCAAAAAAAGCTGGAGGAAAAATCAACTCCATCTTGCATAATATCTGAATAAAGTCATTTAGTGCTTCCTTCATATCTTTAACATTTAAAGTCCTCGAACATATTTTCCTGAAGAAATTGCACAATTTTGTAACAGTGGTTGATATCGCCCAATAACTCCTAAGCGGTCGCAGTAGTAATCGGGCTATGTCGTATCCACAGAGAGGTAAAATACAAGTAAAAAGAAATATTAGTAAATCAGAAATAATAAAATTTGAAATGATGTAACTTTGAAAAAGAATATAAACGTTAAATAAACAAAATCGAGGAATTAGAATCAGAAAGAAAATATGGAAGGCATAAGTTTCATTCATGCAAACATATATATATTTTAATAAAATTGATTCATTATACTCAACTATAATTCTACACCATTAATTATAGTTGGAAAATATATATAATAAAGCTCACCTTAAATTATGTTATTTAATTAAATTATACTAACTTCTAATTTTAAAAACCTATCATATTATATACCTTAGAGCGAAAAAATACCAATGGCAGAATGCAATAAAAAGCATATAATATAACAAATATCCTAAATTAAATTAAGAGCCTAAATTACATAAGAAGAGCATGACTAGACTTATGTAAAAGACACTAATAAATTTAGAATAAAAATTAGAAGAAAATAAATTTAACTGTAACAAAGATATAGAAATGAAGAACAAAATAAAGAATCAATATATTAAAAATATAATGTAAAATATGAACTTCACTCTAGCCTTTCCACAAGAGAATTTAGCATAAAATAGGTATTTTCACTCAAAGTAATGTAAAACAAATGAAAGAAAAATAAGAAAAAAAATGCTTTTCTCTCTCACTATACTCTCCACTTTTAATTCCACAATCTGATGAGTTTTTACTCCATTTGGTTCTCTATTTATAGTGGAAAATAGGACCCAAAATGTGTAAAATCGTGAACAAAATAGTGGGGGAAATGGCTGCAAAATTGGAGCAAAGTGGGGAAAATGCTGTTGAGCCGTGGGAGACAAGGAGGCCACGTGGCGGAAGCAGATTGGCACGGCAGCTGGCGTGTTGCTGCGTGGGGGACAGCCGCCAGGCAGTGGGACAGGGGGTGTCTTCGGGTTGGCTCGGCTGTGCAGCATGGAAGAACGTGGCAGGATGTGGCAGGTGGCTTTGTTGGGTGCGTCAGGTGCGTGTCAGGTGGGTAGTGACGTCAGGCGGCTCGGTTGGAGGCGGCGGCGTGGCTCGGCTGAACGAATGGAAAGCTGCCACGTGGCAGCGTGGAGAACAACCACTGCTTGGGTCGAGGCTGTTTGGGCTTGGTTTTGGGCCTAGTTTTTGTCAAAAATGCCATTTTCTTGAGGAATTCTTCATTTTTATTTCTTTCTTTCTTCTTTCTTTTTGTTTGTGTCAAAATACATTTTATTTCCTGAAAATTAAACACAAATTAAATTAAAATTAATATTTTCAAACATAAAATATATAACAATAAATCCATGAAAATATTAATTAAAACTTAATTAATTTTAAACGTTTAAGACTAATAAAATGATATTTTTGAGCACTAATCAGTGGTCGATATAGATTTTGGGAGAAACTTGCGAACACCGAGAGAAAGTAATCGTTGCATTATCACATGACAATCATGAGACTTCAACCCAAGAATATTTGTATCATTATCGAACACTTTCTTCTTCAAATTTGAACAAAAGCCATCTAGAAATCTAACTCCTTTTATAAACTGACAAAACTGTTGCCTCTGCACCGGAGTTAACACGTAAGGAGCATGCGACTTCATCAACTTCTTGTTCTCAGCTTCATAAATCCACAACGATTCCCTCACACCCATATTTTTCAAATCACATCTTGCATTAGTGGTGTCCTTAGATTTATCATTGTCCAAGATGGTGCCAAGGAGACTATCACACACATTCTTCTCAACATGCATGACATCAATATTGTGTTTTAATTTGTTTGTACACGAATACTCAAGCTCATAAAAGATACTTTTTTTTTCCTCCAATTACCTTCATCTACACCTCTTTTATGTTTCACACCCCCAAACAGGACGTGTATTCTAGGAACTTGCGGTGCAAGAGCATTAACTTGTTCTAGTATATCCTCACAAGTAAACCATCTCGGAGGATGTCTTATCTCAACTACTCCATCGAACTCAGTGTCTCTTCTCATTCGATGAGTACTTGGCAAGAATTTTCAGTGACCAACATAAGATGTCTTACCGATCACTCGGATGGAAGTTGTGTCTTCATTACACGTAGGACATATCCTTGACCACTCCATCCAGACAAACTATTGCGAGCTAGAAATTGTTCACTGTCCACAAAAAGGTTGTCCGCATCTTGAACATCGTGTTGGTCATACTATCTCTTGTATCAACTCTGTTAACCCAAATTTCCTTCAACTCATCCACCAATGGTATTAGAAATACATCCATGTCCTTACATGTTGATTTTGGCTCGAAAATAAGGAGGGTCAACATGAAATAATTGTCTTTCATACACAACCAAGGCGGCAGATTATAGTTTGCCAACACCACAGGCCACATGCTGTATGCGAGGTTCATGTTGGCAAATGGATTAAATCCTTCGGCAGCTAAGCCCAAACGAACATTTCTAGGATCCCTTGAAAAATTAGGATGCTTGACATCAAAGTCCTTCCACGCAGAGCCATCCACTGGGTGTCGCATCACCCCATCATCTTTTGATTTCCTAGTGTTATGCCATATCATATGTTTCGCTATAATCCTTGAACTGTATAATCTTCTAAACCGAGGTGTCAACAGAAAGTAATGCATCACCTTGTGTGGCACTTTTTTTCCTTTCGTCATTTCAAAAGCAATTCATTTACTACTTCCACATACTAGGCATGTCTCTTTAGATGCATGCTCATTGTAAAATAAGCAGCAATCATACTGACACACATAAATGGACTCGTATCCCAACCCTAATTTTTTCAATCTCTTTTTCACCTCGTAGTATGATCCGAGAATTTTGTTTTCCTTAGGAAAGGCAAGCTTTAACAACTTCAGCAATTCATCAAATATGTTGTTAGACACCTTCCCTCAAACTTTTAGATGTAATAACTTTGTTAAAAAGTTCAGGGATGAAATCCAATCACAGCCAAGACACAACTCTGCATCAATCTCCTCAAATAACTCGTCATAATACTGACTCTCACCAGGATCCCTTTCTACTTCCTCAATTTTCGGTAAAGGAAGTCTTCCATAACGTGAATCATCTCATCATCTTCATTGTCATCAACTGTAACGCCCTGGATAGCCAAGACCGCTATACTGTGTGTTTGTAAAGTGCCAGACTTGCTAATCAAGTCGTTTAAGTAAAACCGTGCTACTGAAACTATAAAGGAACTAGGGTTAAAAACGTTTTGGTCTCAAAAGCCACATTTTCATTAAAAAGTATCATCTGTTACATGGGATCCCAAAAATATTAAGTTTAAAGACCGTTTACAAATGACACAAGGTTTATGTACAACAACCAGCCATACTAAGGCAAAATAAGCAGTTAGGTGATCCCTGTCCTGGTCCACTCCTCGACCGTGGCGGTCGAACGCTGGCTATGTACATTTCACCTCGGAGCTCTCCACCTCAGGTTTGGTCCAGCTTGCCCTTGCCTTTACCTGCACCACGTAGCACCCGTGAGCCAAGGCCCAGCAAGAAAACACAACAACAATAGAGCATAGGCATTAGACAGTCAAGTCAATATCTCACAGTGCATCACATAGCCTCAGCCAGGTAACCATTCAATATAGTCAAGTATTCCTCATACTAGGCATATCAATTAATAACATACACAGTTTATAACGATAACCAGGGCTAGCGCTCACAGGCTGCTCCCTCTGTTATCCCAGTGTTCACGGCTCCCAGTGGCCAAATCGCGCTCTACGCGCTATTAGTATGTACGACACCCTTAGGCCGCTTTTACATGTCCCATGGAGTGATACCAACATTGACACGATACAACTCACGGGAGCACTTAGTCCCTTCACAATCATATAGCTGGGTGCAGTTTTCTTACCTTTAGCTTTCAAATGAGGTAGTTACGGGCGACACTCCTTGAGCGCGATCCGATCCTCGAGTCCTAGCTAGACACCTAGTCACAACCATAAGGAAAGACACCATTACAACCTTAAATGAGTTTCTAAGCCAAGTTCTAGTACTCGGAACATTGAACTTCACCAAATATGGTAAAAGACTCAACCCCGAGCACCCTAGGTTAAATTTCCAAGCCTAAAATCTTAAAATCCCAAAATCCCTTAAGCGCCGCGGCATAGGCCACCCATGCCGCGACATGGCCCCCAAACAGAACCTCCAAAGGTACAAAAACAGGTAAGGGCCGCGGCATTGCTTGGGCCATGCCGCGGCCCGCCCTTCTTCTTCAGCATGCAACTACTTCGAAGGGCCGCGGCTCACCAAGAACCATGCCGCGGCCCGACCCTTCGAACCCAGAAAAAAACCACCATTTTCAATCTCTATACCTCACCTAAAACCATCCCAAAGCCCCCAACTCAAAACCAATTAATAATATCAACATTAGAATGATTTAAACAACACAATCCAACCAAAAATCCAGCCTAAGACTCACCAAAACCCCAATCCCAACTTCTGAAATTTCAAACTCACAGAACTCAAAACCAGCCATGAAAACTCTCAAATTCAACCATCAAACTTTAAATTAAACCTTACCTCAACTGTAGAATCGATTCTCCAAGAGTCCCCTGACCTATCTTCAAAGTTTCAAGCTTCAATTTCCACCTTGAATGTCAAAACCATAACCATTTAAAACCCAGCCATTTCTTTAAGTTCCTAACCCCAAGAACGAAAATTCAAAACTTACCTTAACACTAGCTCAGACCTTGATCAGTTCCTGAGCTAATCCTCCTAATTATTCCCTTCAATTCCCAAAGGCACAGCTCAATTCCAGCTATTTCCTCTCAAATTCCAGTAGTTTTCCTTTGCTAAGAGAGAGAAGAAGGAGAAATAGAGATAGGGTCGGTTTACATTTTTCTGTCTAGTATTTTCCTAAGTCTTCCAAGTATACCCTTAGATTATTAGACTAATCCCAAAGCTCGGGGTGCCGAAAACGTCCCCGAGGCCAAAACGGTAAAATTCCCCAATAATCCTGCCTAGACATCCTAACCTCAAATATATCTCCAATTATTTATTTTCATCACCCGATAGTCTAAATCACTACCTGATACCTAAAATACCCCTGACTTGTCCAAAGTCAATTATAATACCCCGTTGTGACTTTTCCCGCTATCTAGCCCTAGGATCGCCTCGAGTCGCCGGCTGCAGAATTATCCACATCATAATGTGGTTCTCGCATATATCTCAAACATATATATATATCACATCATCATATAATATCACTAATTATCATAAACACACTATTAATCATACATTTATGCATTTAAATCAATAACATTCATTCTAATCCCAGTTATGCCCTCCCGGCACACCAATCAAGGCCCTTAAGCCTTAATAGCAAATTTGGGTCGTTACATCAACCACCTCATCAGCAACAATTTCTTCCACCTCACCATGAAAAATGCACTTATCATAAGCTTGATGAAAACCCCTATCAAATACGTGTGCCCGAACAACATCCAAAGATTTGAATCTATTATTACTGCATCTCACACACGGGCACCTAATTCTTCCATCAGAATCTTTATGTTCTGACGCCATCCTAAAAAAAGCTTGTAGACCATTCCAATATTCTTGACAACCACGATTTCTCAATGTTGTCCAAGATTTATCAATCGCCATCTACGATGATTTAAGAGAGTATAAGAAAGGGTAGAAAAAAGAGCAACTGTCCTACTCCTTTCATTTTAAAAAGTTTATTATTTTAAATGTTTTATGATGTCTTATGAGAAGTGTTATTCCTGGACAAACTTGAGTTTTATGATCTCTTATTACTTAATTAATTAGTCTAAAATTAAAATATTTTTCTATTTATAATTACCAAAGTGGGGACTCATTGACTCGTGAAACATGTTCTATTTTTCTATTTGTTCTATTTTTGTGAAACATGTTCAATGCAAGAGAAAAAAAAGTGGGGACTCATTGACTCGTGACATGGTAGCACTAATTGGAAATATGTTTCATAGACAAGCAGCCAAAACAATAAAATGAACATATGTTCACGCAAAAAGGAGAAAAAAGAACAAAATAACATGATAATATGCACTTATTGTTGTTTTTTTTTTCTATACTCACTTTTTTTATTAAATAAACTATCATAAATTTGTTTAAAAAAATTTCGTGCACAATCTAAAAAAAATTAGTCCCCCTATTAAAAAATCAAGTTGCGATGAAAGTTAGTACTCTAAAAACTTTCACTTATTTGACTAAATACTTTTTTTTTGACAAAAAATTAATAAGTAGTTCAAAAAATTTGGTGTGACCGCTAATAATGGCAATGGAGGAACACGGACGTGATATAATTAGTTTGTCTCAATTTTAATTTAAAAAATAATTAATTTTTTTTAAATAAAAAATAATTTAAAATTTAGTAATAAAATCTAAAAATATTTCAAACATTAAAAAAACATTTTAAAATTTAAATTAAAAAAATATTAAATTTATTAAATTAAAAAAATATTAAATTTATTAAATTAATTTTAATTGAATTTGTATATTTTTCTAACACTTAGTTTAATTAATATTAAATAATTAAGAAAATAGTGATAAAGAAAATAGGGGTGCGAATAATCTGATTGGTCAAGTTTAAATCCTCTTTATTTAATAATAAAAAAACTATATTTTAATTGATACTAAACCATCCATTATTATATTTTATAAATTAATTTAAATTATCACTTAAATTTTGATTTTCACCAAAACTGTTCTATAATTATTTATATATTCCTATATATTTAATATATTTTCTTAATCTCATGCGAAACATGGGAACATTGTTCTAAGAATAAATACATTTTCCCCGAAACATGGTTTGTACACTCTGTAAAAATTAATTAATTAAGAAGCTAATCATGACTAAAAATTTATTAAATATGTAAAAATAATTTAAAATACATAAAATCGCCACATACCTTGTGCCAAGTTGAAGAATTTAGTCTTAGATATTTCTCTAAGGAGAAAATAGAGAGAGGTCGTGGTGGGTGGGTGGGTGCCGTTGCCTTGCGCCTGAGAGAGAAGAGAACGAAAGAGGGGCGGACGAGCATAAATTCAAACTAAAAATCATTATAATAAAAATTGGTAAAATACTACTAGAAAACATACCTAGATTGAAGAGAGGATAAGAGAACAAGGAGAAGAGAAGACCCGCCTGGTGGGTGCCGTTGCCTTACGTCTGAGAGAGAAGACCCGCCACGTTAAAATTTGAAGAGAGGAGAAGAGAACGAGAGAGGGGCGGACGAGGGGTTGTGATTAAATTTGAAACTACTCAAGAGCATTAGCGGCGGGACCTGTCGTTAATAATATTATTAGTGGCGGATATTCCGCCTCTACTAAAGGTGATTATCTGCAGCTAATAGTATTAGCGGCGAATAGTCCGCTTATAATAAAGGTGATTATCCACCGCTAACAAATTTTTAAAAAAATCCTCTTCATTTCCCGGGAATTTCATCTGGTGTATTAGCGGCGGACTACCCGCCACTAATAATGGTAAGTCTGCTGCTAATATATATTATTATATTTTTTTAAAATAATCACACATTATTAGCGGCGGACCTCCTAGTTCGCCGTTAATATTCTGTACAATACCGGAGAACTGCGTCCGCCGCTAATAGCTATGCTGCAAATGGAATTAATTCTTGTAGTGACCTATGGCAAAGTAGACTGCAACTCTTTACCTAAATGATGTCTACTCGAGCATCTATCTTATCTCGACCAACTCTTAGAATTTGATGTCGTCTACTACCACGTGTCATCTTCAAATGTCACGTCCACATGTCAAAATTTGGGTTGAACATTTTCCCTCCACGTTTATCTTGGTGCGACCAGCACTGGATAAACCTGCATGCTATGACTAGGTTGACGCTTCTTCATCATATTTTTTAAAGTCTTGTTAACATCTTCTACTTGTCCATTAGCTTGGGGATGAGGAATTACTGAAATAATTTTTGTGATACTATGCCATGCACAAAAGTCTGTAAATAAGTCACTCTCAAATTGAGTACCATTGTCTGAAACTATCTTTTTTGGTAGTCCATATCTGTAGAAGATATTTTTTTTACCACGAAGTCGAGCACTTTCTTCGAGGTAATAGTTGCTAACAGTTCTGCTTCAATCCATTTAGTAAAGTAGTCTACTGAACTCCTCCCTTTCTCGTAGGTAGTTGTCCGATCAAATTTATTCCCCACATAGCAAAAGGTTGGACTTTGCATTTGTTGAGCTCTTTAGGAGCTACTCAAGGTATCTTAGAGAATCTCTGCACCTATCACATTTTTGCATGTACTCCATTGCATCTTCATTCATAATTGGTGAGAAATACCCTTGTCTCAATATCTTTTTGGCTAGGCCTTACCCCTACATGATTGCCACAAAATCATTCGTACACTTCAATCATTAATAGCTCGACTTCTATTATGGTGACACATCGGAGTAGAGGCCTCGAGTACCCTCGTCTAACATTCCTCCATTAATGATTACATATCTAGCAGCCTGCCTTGATATTTTTTTGGCCTCGTTTTTGTCTTGGGACAAAGTTCCGTGCTCCAGATTAGCAGCAATTGGAGTCATCCAGGAAGGGGTATTGTTGAGCAGCAACACCGTCTTTATTTCATTAATAATTGTTTGGGCAAGATGCTCAACTAGTATTACGTTTAAGGTGTCTACATCCTTGGCGCTTGCTAGTTTGGCCAAGGCATCAGCATTGAAATTTTGGTCTCGTAGTACTTGTTGTATAGTAAATTTCTTGAACTGTGCCAGAAGATCTTTAGCTTTTCTTAGGTAGGAAGCCATTTTTATACCCCAAGCATGGTATTCGCCTAATATCTGGTTCATGACCAATTGTGAATCGTTGTAAATTTCTATTCATAGGGCTTTTACGGCCCTAGCAAGTCGTAATCTAGCGAGCAAGGCCTCATACTCTGCTTCATTGTTTAAGGCATTGAATCCAAACCTTAGGGCACAATGAATGCATTGTCCTTCAGGTGTGATCAAAATTATTCTAGCTCCAAAGTTGTTGTAACGACCCAAAATTGCTAATAGGGTTTAGCACCTTGATTAGCGTGCCGGGATGGCATAATTGGTTTATATATATGTTTAATTGGTTAAATGTGTGACTATGTGAAATGCATGATTAATATGACTATGTGAGTATGTTATATGCATGTGGGCCCTTTATAGCTTATCAGAGCATATTTGTAATTTTGGCCCGTTGAGGGCATAAATGTGATTATATGTGATAAATGGTTGAGACCACAATATTATGTGGATATATTTGCAGTATATGGCTTCAAACGGTCCTACTGAGCGGATTAGCGAAATAGTCACAGCGGGGTTTAATACCCGACTTGGGGGGAGCCTAGAGGTATTTTTGGGAATTTAGAGAACATGGTGGGATTTATTAGAGATTGAATAAGTATGTGGTAATTAATTGGACTTGATGGGGTTAATTGGTTAATAGTAGGAACACATGAAGAAGTAGCGGGAACTGGGAGCGGAATGACCATTTTACCCCTAGAGACAACTAGGGGACTAATAAGCTAGAAGGGGCAAAATAGTCTTTTGTGGGGTAGGATATACTCAGAAGGCTTAGGAAATAAACTAGAAAGTAGTAGAAACTCACAACTTTCTCACCCATGATTTCTCCGTCACTCCCTCTTGTGATTGAAGCTTGAGCTGCTGAAGAAAAGGGTTGGGACTTAGAGCTTGAGGGTTAAAGATTGAGGCTAGAAGGGGACAAGGAACAACTAAGGGATACAAGCCACAACTAAGGTAAGAACCATGTATTATTTTCTGGGAATTTTGATTGTTGGGGTGGAATTAAGCTGAATATTGGGTGATGAATTACTACTGAGTTGGGGTAGTGGTTTCAGTAGGATTGTTAAGGTTTTGTGTTTAAAATATGCGATTAAAAGTCCTAAACTCATAGCTGAGCTTGATTTTTGGTTGGGGGGCTTGTTAAGTTTGAATTGTGGGAATTTGGATGGGAAGTATGTTGAGGAAAACCCAGAAAATTCTGGGTCGGGGGAGGGGGGAGGGGGGGGGGGGGGGGGGGGGGCGGGGGCACTGCGACCCAGTTCATGGGTGCCGCGGTCCGCATGCCCAGAATGCCCTATGAGGGCTCTTTGTTTTGAGGGCGTGCCGTGACCCTAGGGGGCAAGTCGCGGCCTGCCTCCCCCAAATGCGTGGGGTTGTGTCTTTGTCTTGGGGGCGCGCCGCGACCCTTAGGGCATGGTCGCGGCCCACCTAGGGGATTTTGGCCTATGTTGGTTTTTAGAGTTAGCAAGACTTGGGGGTTCGAACCTAAGTGCTTGGGAAGATTTCTACTACCCGGTTTAGTAGAAATCAATGTCCTGGAGGCTAGCTTTTGTTACCTAAGTATTTATTTGGGTTTAAAATTGATGATTACCCATTGATTTTGTGACTAGGTTTATCGCCAAGGCTCAGGAATGAGGATCGTGCTCGGGACCATTCTTAATTCTCCGCTCGGGATTCGAGGTAAGAAAATTGCACCCTTGTGTGGTTGTGAACCGGACTGAGATTCCCAATTATTGAATGCTTTTACTACGTGTTTGTAAGAATGATATGATGTATGAGAATAAATGGCCTAAGAGAGTCGGGGCTGACGGTAAGCGTATTGAACGCAGCTCGGCCTAGGCGAGCCTGGGTCAGCGAGATCAATAGGGGGCTTGACATAAGTGTGCCAACCCTAAATATTTGTGAGCTCGAAATTATGTGTATATCATTGATTAGTTTAATATTCGTACTCTATTTTATGGTTGAATTGAATGAATTAAGCTTGATCGAACACCATTATAACTATACGTGTCTGCTGTTTTCTTTGGTTTTCTTGCTGAGCCTTGGCTCACAGGTGCTACATGGTGCAGGTAAAGGTAATGGGAAGCTGGACAAACCATGAGTTAGAGTGCTCTGGGGGCGAGGTGCATTGTCAGTTGCTTGTCCACCACGGTCGAGGGAAAGTACAGGGACAGAGCCTTAAAACTTGTATTTTTCCATTAGAGTGGTGTTTGGTTGTATAAAACTTTTGAGAGTTGTAAATTATCACTTATAGCCTATTTTTGGGATCCCATGTTTTAAACGCCTGTTTTTAATGAAAATTAACTGTTTATGTTCAAAATCTTTTAACCCTAACATGATGGTTGACCTTAGGAACACATTTTTATTCAAATGAATTGATTAGCAAGTCTTGCACCATTTCAAATTCACAGTGTAATGGTCTTGGTTATCCTGGGCATTACAACTTGGTATCAGAGTGGTCTAGGTTTATGGGTTCCTGAAGACTTGGTGGGCATGTACACTCGCCGCTAAAGACAAGCTCGACATAGGGTTTGGTAACTGTATATATGTGATTACATGCTTAAGTGCTTAAGTGAAATATAAATGTTTTAATCTGTATGAATGATAGGGAGCATGAGATACTAATAGGGCTTGACCCTTGACTGCTATGTGATTATAATGAGGGGTGCTTATTAGAATTGTTGCTGCATGTGAATGAAAATTTAAATGCTTGTTTGCATCTTGATTTCTTATGGTTGGTTTAGTTTCAATGGTGGACTATGGAAAGGTTGTTAACCTGTCATCATTGCTTGACCGCCGAGTCATTGATTGTAGATAAACTTGGATAGCTATTCGTATAAGGCGATCGATATGACTAGCCGGCACAGGGTCCGAGGCTAGAGGTGATGAACAGGTCCAGAACCCTCTGCCAGTCCCTAAGAACGGGCAGCAGATACTTGCTGATATGCAAGCCCGGTTACAGAGTCAAGAAGAGCAGATCCGTCTTTTGAGACAGTAGGTTCCGTCAGGGAGTGCTGTACCTATTATGCCACATGTTGTGGCACCAGTTTTACAACCACCTAAGATTGGGAATAGGTGGAAGCCACTTTATGAGTGGTTCAGGAGACATCATCCCCCATCTTTTGAGGGGGGACCAGATCCAATGAAGGCTGAATAGTGGATGCGTATGCCACTTCCATATTGGATTTCATGAGTGGAAGGTAATGACAGGGTGGCTTGTACCACCTATATGCTCAGAAATGATGTCCGTATTTGGTGAGAGGTGGCATCACAAACCAGGGATATTTCTACTTTGAGTTGGGATGGGTTCAGAGATCTGCTGAACCAGAAGTATTACAATGTTTCCATCAGGGCAGCGAAGGTGAATGAATTCACAGGGTTGGTACAGGGCAACATGTCAGTTACAGAGTATGCCGTGAAGTTTGATAGGCTAGTGAAGTTTGCATCAGACTTAGTGCCTACAGATGCGGCCAGACAGGATAGGTTCATCCGGGGGCTTAATCCCATGATAGCCTGAGATGTGAGGATTACATTAG
Organism: Humulus lupulus; assembly: GCF_963169125.1. Lineage (NCBI taxonomy): Eukaryota > Viridiplantae > Streptophyta > Magnoliopsida > Rosales > Cannabaceae > Humulus > Humulus lupulus. The sequence goes on from NC_084795.1 coordinate 122,362,035, forward strand.
TACGTGGGTAGACAACTTATGCTCAGGCTATTGAAAAGGCTTTTACAACAAAAGAGGCAGAAAATAAGATCTGGAGGGAGAACGCTGCGAGACGGGATGTTCGCAGGGCAGTGCCTCCATCAGGGTTTGGTAGGGGCGGAAGGCCCAGTGATCTGAAGAGGAAGATCCTTGACAATTCGACCACTGCTGGTTTTGATAGGAGGGGTCAGGGTGTTTAGGGTGGTCGCCAAGGAAGTGGTGAGACATGGAAAAGTTATTCAGAAAGCATGAGATGCAGGAAGCGCCATCTGGGAAAATGTCGAGCAAAGGCTTGCTACTTGTGCGGGGTGGTGGGACACCTCAATAAGGAGTGCCCAACATCGATGAAGGAGGAACCAGGGAACGTGGACAGCTTGACTCCAGCTCGAGTGTTCACCCTGACGCAGGCAGAGGCCGAGGCTAGTCCCTCGGAAGTGACAGGTCAGCTTTCTAGCGCTGGCTCTTCATATAATGTATTGATTGACTTCGGTGCTACACATTCATTTGTTTCTAGTAAGGTAATTGATAGATTGTGTAGACCTAGTGAGTATTATATTATGGGGTTGGGACTATACTGTCTACAGGAGAACTGGTAGTTTCTAGGAGATGGGTTAGAGCACTGCCAGTGATGGTAGATAGTAGGGAACTATCGATAGATTTGATCGAGTTGGGTATGGATGACTTTGATATGAACTTAGGGATGGATTGGCTGGTCAGATATGGGGCTACTATTGATTGTAGGAAGAAGATGATGACTTTTGAGCCAGAGGGAGAGGATCCCTTTTTTCTTTTTGTGGGTATCGTGGATGGACCCCGTATACCCATGATATCAGCATTAAGGGTTAGGGACGTACTGCAGGGAGGTTGTGTGGGTTTCCTAGCCAGTGTGGTGGATACCACCAAAGTTATGCCAGCAGGGCTGTGAAAGACCAGATTGGTATGCGAGTTCTTGGATGTGTTTCCTAAAGATTTACTAAGACTGCCGCATGGAGAGATTTAGTTTGTTATCGAGTTAGTGACGGGTACAAAGCCAGTGTCGAGGGCACCATATAGGATGGCTCCAGTGGAATTGAAAGAATTGAATATACAGTTGCAAGAACTTCTTGATTTGGGGTTTATCAGACCTAACTTCTTGCCATGGGGTGCTCCGGTTTTGTTTTTGAAGAAGAAGGATGGGATTCTGAGAATGTGTATAGATTACAGGGAGTTGAACAAGTTGACACTCAAGAATAAATACCCCTTACTAAGGATCGATGACTTGTTCGATCAGCTACAGGGAAAGACAGTGTTCTCAAAGAATGATCTTCGATTTGGTTATCACCAGCTGAGGATCAAGGACGATGATATTCCGAAGATGGCCTTCCGAACGAGGTATGGGCATTTTGAGTTTCTGGTCATGTCGTTTGGCCTGACCAATGCCCCAGTTGCATTCATGGACTTAATGAACAGGGTGTTCAAGGACTTCTTGGGTTAGTTTGTGATTGTATTCATCGAAGACATCTTGGTTTACTCTAGTTTAGAGGCAGAGCATGAGCAGCATCTTCGAAAGGTATTGCAGAGATTAAGAGAGCATTGGTTATATGCCAAGTTTAAGAAGTGTGAGTTCTGGTTACCAGAAGTGACATTCCTTGGACACATTGTTGGTGAAGATGGGATCAAGGTGGAGGCAGTGAGAGATTGGCCGAGGCCAAGGAATGCCTCAGAGGTTAGGAGCTTCCTTGGATTAGCGGGATATTATAGATGGTTCATAGAAGGGTTCTCGAAGATTGCTGCACCGATGATAAAATTGACACAGAAGAATCAGAAGTTTGCCTGGTCAGAAAAGTGTGAGAATAGCTTCCAGGAATTGAACCGACGACTGATTACTGCTCCGGTGTTGAGTCTTCCTTCGCAGGGAGCAAAATTTGTGGTATATTGTGACGCATCGAGATTGGGGTTAAGATGTGTGTTGATACAGAATGAGAAGGTTATTGCTTATGCGTCAGGGTAGTTGAAGGAGTATGAGCAGCGGTATCCTACCCATGATCTAGAGTTTGCAACGATGGTATTCGCACTGAAAATTTGGCGACATTACCTGTATGGGGAAAAGTGCGAGATATACACCGATCATAAGAGCTTGAAGTATTTCTTCACCCAGAAGCACCTGAATATGAGGCAGAGACGTTGGCTGGAGTTGTTAAAGGACTATGATTGTGATATCCTTTACATTCCAGGGAAAGCCAATATAGTGGCAGATACGTTAAGTCGGAGGGGCCCGAGATAATTGTTTAGCTTTGCACATATATCAAGGAGTTGGCAGAGGAAATGACTAAAGCGAGGATAGAGCTGGTTGTGGGCTCGTTGGCCAATATAACTTTACAGTCGACCCTTCTGGAGAGGGTCAGTTGGATGATGTAATGCCCTAAACTCCAGGGATCGTTACAGTGTCCAATTTGAACAGTGCTAAACTCGCTAATCATGTCATTTGGGCATAATCCTGTAACTAAGTATGATTAGCGGTTTAAGGTTATATTTTTTGGTTAAGATATAATATTTCACAAAAACGTTTACTGTATACATTGAGACCCCAAAAATATAATTTAAAGGTTAATTACAAGAAAATATTTACAACCAGCCGATCTAAGCGGCAAAATAGGGTTTAACCCTAGTTCCTCTTTCAACCCTCGGCCGTGGCGGTCGAGCAGCCGCATATGTACACATCGTCACCTAAGCTCTCCAACTCAAGGATGGTCCAACTTTCTTTTGCCTTTACCTGCACCACATAGCACCCGTCAGCTGAAGCCCAGCAAGAAAACTCAATATGCTCATGAACAATAATAACATGTCATCAAATCATAATGTGCATGCCTAGAAATAATAGCCTTAATCATGCATGCAAACAAATTCAGATAATGACAGGGGATTCATGATGAGGAATCCTGCCCTCCTGAATGGATGACTATCAAGTCAATCCTAATCAGAAGAGTGATTTAACACTTTGTGGTTCCATTAACCATAATGAGTGACTGATGAGCAAGTCACTACGGGGCTCAACACCCACAACCATGTGACAACGCAGTCACTTGAGCCTTCTGGCCCTGGCTCTAATCAGATGAGTGACTGATGAGTAGTCACTACGGGCTCAGCACCCATAGCCATGTGAAAAAGTAGTCACTTGGGCCTTCTGGATCGGGCTCTAAGTGACTAGCCATAGGCTAGACAAGCGCTTTTAGTTTTCATCAAACTTGATGTCGGTCTGGCATTAATGCTCACGATGAGACATTCAATGCAGATGTCGATTAGATCTAATCTTTGTCGGCTTGCGTTAAACATGCTAAGACTGTTCTTGACTTATTAGTCAATACCATGTGACCAATGCTTAGTACTACTGCCAAACTTAACTAATGAAAACACACAATTACGCCCTCAACGGGCCAAATTACCAAAATGCCCTTATAATTAAAAATGAACCCATAGGCATGCATTTATCATCATATTATAATATAATTCACATAAACATGCATATAATCATTTAATGGCATAATAAATCAATTATGGCCCTCCCGGCCTCCTAATCAAGGTCCTAAACCTTATTAGGGATTTTGGGGCATTACAACTATCCCCTCCTTACAAAAATTTCGTCATCGAAATTGATCTGAACTGCCCAGAATAAGAATTTTGCACAACTGATTCCAGTTTCCCAGGTCGCTCCCTCGACCTTACTGTTTCTACAGCATACCTTAACCCAGGTATTATTTTGTTCCTCATAACCTTATTCTTTCTGTCTCATATTTGAACTGGATATTCCTTACCAGATAATTTAGCCTCAATCTCCAGATTCTCATAACTCAACTCATGACTTTCCTTCCAACCCATGTCCTCAACATGGAAATATAAAAAACACCGTATACTGCTGACAGTTACAAAGATAAGGCCAATCCAAAGGCAACCTGACTGATCCTGTCTAGGATTCAAACGGTCATATTAATCTAGGGCTCAACTTGCCCTTATTTCCTCACCCTTTTTCCATGGTGATACTTGAAAGAAGATATAATCTTCTACTTGGAACTCCATGTTCCTACTTTTCAATTTAATAAAACTTTTCCATTTATTTTGAGAAGTGAGCATCCAAGCTCTAACCTCTAATAATCTCAATGGTCCCCTGAACTACCTCAGGATCCAAAATCCACACCTCACCCATCTCATTCCAATGAATGAGTGATAAACATTCTCTATCATACCTCATCTCATAAGGTACCTTTCCAACAACTGGATAACTCTCTCTTTGATTTATCATCAGTCTGAGGATAATTAACTGTTAGGAAAAAATAGATTGCCTCAATGGAAAAGGTAAGATAATACAACTCTATGCAATATATTACAAATAAATAATGATTGATTAAAAAGAGTGTTACAACTCTATAACTGAAAATACAAACAAACAAAGAAAGGAAGATTACAACTCTAAACAAAAGTTACAAGTAAATAGAAAATGAAAATAAGAAGAAAAGCAATAGAGAAAAAATGCAAGAAAAAAATAGTAAACTCTCACTTACACAACCTAAGTGAAGAAGGTTGGGGATTACCAACTTGAACAAGTTTTAAAACCTTTGTCCAAAAGCTTATTTCTCCCTAACTCAAGCATTAAGGGATCTCTCACAGATTTTTGGAAATACTTTTTGGAATAATCAAGTCTCAAGGTGTATTTTCCAGCCAAGTGCTTTGTGGATGGAAAATGGTGTGTCTTAAAAGTGAGCATTAGGCTCCTATTTATAGAGTTTGAGATACCCCTTTGAATTTCAAATTCCACCAACCCCCATGGTTGTTACCAATGTTTAATTGGATGTTTATAGAATTAAAATTGAGATTTGGGAGTTATTTGAGATGTTAGAACCGTTCAATTTGGAAAAAAACTGAAAAATCATATAGGTTGTCAGCCTCACTGGCCACGCCCAGGGAAAGACAGTGGTCGTGGCTACATCCTTGTTTCAACACAAAAAAATGCCATTTTCCAAATCGTTCCAAAACGTCCCAAATCCTTTCCCACATGATTTTGTAACCTCTAAACATCTATTGGGAGTTAAAACATGTCTCCAACAGCCATATTTCATTATGGCTTTATGAAATCCAATCTCAAATGTGTAACATATAATATACACATTATTGGGTAATATTTGGGAGTTACAAATTTGTAACTGATTTTGTAACTCCAAAATATGTCACATTTGGACACACACATGTGTCCAATTTTGTGACTCTCAATAATATGTTACAAGGTGTGACAAATCACATTTTGTCACATTATTTAATCTAATATTACATTAAATGAAATAATATAACATTAACTGTACTAAATTCCATCTATATATTCACGGCCTTCTGCAACCTTCCTCAAGACTTGGAAGTAAAAACTGAGTCCTCATTTGATAAGATAGACCTCAGATTCCATGTAGGCGCACTACCTCTTTCACATAAAGGTCTGAAAACTGATCAGCTGTATTACTCGTCCTTACTGACAGAAGTTAACTCACTTTAAATACTGGTCCATAATGACCCAATCCAAATCATGCAGACCCACTATCCTGGGCAGCCCCACCGCGAAACCCATCGCGATGTTTCCTTATTTCCAGTATAGAATACTCAAAGGCTGCAATGGCCTTACTAATTTCTAATGCTCTGATTTGACCTGCGAATAGATTAAGAAAATTTTCACATATTCTGATATGTTCCTCTCCATCCAAGGCCATCAATATAAAGCTTTCAAACGCTGGTACCTTTTCCTGACGCCAGGATGAAGAGAATAATAATAATAATAATAATAAAATAGCATGAGATTCATCCAGAATCTCCCATTTAATCTCAGTGTCCATCGAATTCCAAATCCGATCTCTATACCTCAATAAATTCATACCAAACACTATTTAATCCTTAGCTAATCCAGCTAAGGCTTTCCACTCAATCTTTCCTATCTGTGGTTCACTTAATTGTTTTTTTCTTCCTTTAATCCTCTCTAAAATAGTAATCTCAAACATAAAGCTGGCCACCTGGCCCACCAGAAACTCTACTCTAGTTCTGGTTAGATCCTTTAACCAACACGATGCATAGACAATCACTTTTCCCTGTCACTGAGGTGTTATAACAACCTGCAAACTGATTTTGATCTGCAAGAAGACTCAGAACTCTTTCCCAAAGCACATATATAATATCCTGCCCTCCAAGGAAACTTCTGCCTATGGCATTCCTTGACATTTGCAAATCTCCAGCTGAGGACGATCACAAATCCAATTCAGATAATCCTTTGAATACTCTGATCATCTAATCCATCCAGACATAACTTAGTGTTAACCAAATCCTCAAAATATACTCAGCACTCGCCCTTATCTGATACAAAAGAAATCTTCTGCATATCCTTCTCCCTGATCTCTAACTGGTACTAACTAGATCAAAGATCCACCTTGGAGAATACCACCTTATCCAATAACTGAGTCCTTTAGCTCTTACGATTTTGTTGAAGCCGTTCGATACAGTGCCCCAAACCTGATTCCATTCCTGGCACCAATCCAATCACCATTCTATCTCTTCATATGAAAGTAATCCTGACAAATCCCCTGGAAATACATCCAGAACTTCACAGATTAATCCAGCCTGTCTTGATCCCACTGGCACAACCTAAGTGGTATCCACCACACTAGCTAAGAGTTCTATGCATCCTCCTGCAATAGATCTCTAGCTCTAAATACAGATGTCATCAATATACAAGATCCATGCACAGTGCCTACTATCATAAGGGTCTCCCACTCTCAAATCCAAGAGTTACTATTCTTTTCTTGCAATCTAGCATTGCCCCACACTTGGTTAACCAATCCAAATCCAGGATCATACTGAAGTCAGTCATAACCAACTTTATCATACCAACTGATGAGTCCTTTCTCCACCATAATCTAACTCATCTCTTAAATCACCAATACAATTTAACATTCCCATCACAACATAACCATGTGATCTGCATAGCATATCTATGCTTATCTATATGCAACAAACAAAGAAACATCATGGCACCAAAACCAGTCAGCATAATACAAAAATCAGAACTAGAAAGCTGATCTGCCACCCCTGAGGGACTAGTCTCAATCTCAGTCTCAAACTCTGACTGCATCGGAACGAACACTCGAGCTGGAGTCAAGCTGTCCATCCCCTTTTTCTCATCCTTCCTTTGTCTTGGGCAATCCTTCTTGAAGTGCCTAACCATGTCACATAAGAAACATGCCTTTGCTCGGCATTCTACCAGATGACGCCTCTTGCACCGATCGCACATTGGATAAGTCTTCCAGTTTTCATTCTTGCTTGCTCCAATAAATGGAGGCATCACTGCTTGAGCTCCGTGCTCTCTAGCACTCTCCTTTTCAGTCTGATTACTTGTGCTCTCAACAGCAAGAGCCTTTCCTACTACTTGAGCGCAGGTAGAGATCTCATGCACTGGGGCAACTTTAATGCCCTGAGCTATCCTGAAATTCAATCCTTGGATAAACCTTTCTTTCTGAGCTACATCTGTGGGTACCATATCAAAAGAGAACATGGCCAACCCATCAAATTTATCAACATACTTTGTTACTGTTGCATTGCCCTGAACGAGATTAAGAAAATCATTTATCTTAGCAGTTTGGGCCGCATCACACTAATATCTCTCATTGAACAACTACCTAAATTCTTTCCAATCCATCACAGTTGTGTCTCGCGTCTGGGATACTACTTCCCACCACATCCGGGTGTAATGCCCTGGATTTCCTAATAAGGGTTAGGACCTTGATTAGGAGGCCGGGAGGGCCATAATTGAATTATGATGCTATTTAATGATTATATGCATGTTTATGTGAATTATATTATTATATGACGATGAATGCATGCATATGGGTGTATTTTAATTATAAGGGCATTTTGGTAATTTGGCCCGTTGAAGGCATAATTGTGTATTTTTGTGCATGTGGGTGAGTTATGAATGGTACCACATTATATGTGAATTTGTTCGAGCCTTTCGGCATGAGACGATCATGAAATGCAAGTGTTCGGTCTAGTCATAACGGGTTTAAGTTCGGGGCTCGGGGTGAGTCTCGGGGTGATTTTAATGATTAGAGCATTACCGAGAATTAAAGGGTAATGGGATATGGACTATTGGTGTTTGAGGTTATTGAGAATAGCAGGAATTGGAGGGTGTTAATCATGATTGATGAAATAGGTGCGAAAGGACGGTTTTTCCCTTGGTGGCTGTTAAGGTTTTATTTTAGACCTAAGGGCATTTAGGTCTTTTCACCCTTAGAGATTTATATAAGCCATTAAGGCTGTAGAAAGAAGAGGAAAACAGAGTGTTGCCTTCCTTCTCTCCCGATGGTCTTTTTCCTTCATTTTCTCTCTGGATTTTCAAGCTTTGTTTGAGGAATCAAGCCAAGGAACTAAGCTGGGATAAGCTAGGGTTATGCTCCACCATTGAAGAGGGTGTGTTTTTGAGATTGAGGTGAGTTTATAGCCACTAGAACTCTTGCTTTTTCTCTGTTTTATAAGTTAAGTTCCAGCTGGTTTTTGGGTTGGAGAGTTGGGAATTGATTGGAGTTTTGGCTAGGGTCCTTGGGGTTGTGGTGCCTAGGACATATGAGGATGGTTTTTGGGTTCATTTGGAACCAAAAATGGGATTTGGAAGCATTGGAATTGAGTTAGAATTGAAGGAGTCGAAGAAGAAAGTTTCAGGGGTGGCTCAGTCTGGGGGTAGCGCTACAATGCCCATCAGAGGGCGCTATAGCGCTACACAGAGCTTCAGTTAGGGCGGTTTGGTTTTGAGTATAGTGCTGGGGCGCTATTGAGTAGCGCTACTCTGTTTCTTCAGAACCCTGTTTTGGGTGTTTTTAAGGGTTTTTGGCTCGGGGTTTCAATCCTTAAGGCCAGGGATCGAATCTACTCACCGTGTGGGCATGTTTCGAGGTCCTGAGAGTGGGGTTTAGGTCAAGACCCTATCTTTGATGATTTTCATTAATCGGAGAATGTATTTGGTTATGACTAGGTGACCGCTAAAGGATTAAAGATCGATCATTCTCAAGGGTTGTTCTTGTTCTAATTCTCCCTCGAACCGGAGGCAAGAAAACTGCACTCTGTGTATATGTGACATGCATGGCTATTCTTGATGCACGTTGGATGTTAAAATGTATTGCACGAGAAACATGTGATTAGGACATGCTATGTATACTGAGTATGATATTGTTCAGAGATTGAGCCTCTGTGTTTATGCATGATCCTAATTGTGCTAGTATTTGCTAAGCAAGCATGTTGAATGCCCTGTATTCGGATATTGGATATGTGATATATGTTTGGTGGCATTGCTTACTTGTTTATGGCACTGACTAGTCAGGGATACTGACCTAAGAGTTAGAACGGCATGAGCATCCTGAACACAGGGCCGAATGAAGATTAGATCTAATCGATATCAGCATTGAATGACTCATATGGGGTACTAATGCTGGACCGACCCTAAGGTCGACGAAACTTATAAGCGCCTGGCTAGTCTAGGAGTAGTTACTTAGAGCCAAGGCCTAAGGCCTAGGTGACTGATTGTCACATGGCTAGGGAACGATGTTCCAGGGTTATGACTCTATGGTCATGAGGAAGGTTATGTTGGTGACTAGTCATCGTGCAGCTATCCTATCTAAGCTAGTGGAAGGATCATTTATCTACTCTACAGGTTTATGCTGGTGACTATTTCACCAGATACCTATCTTGTATAAGCTAGTGAAAGGATCACTTATCTATAAGCCCCGGTGACCCTATCGTCACATGACTATTGGGAACAGAACCCACCCAAGTGACTGTACCACTGTCACTCTTCTATTGGGGCTAAAAGTCCTGGATGACTATTATGGTCATTGGTTGATGTGTTATACTCAACACTACGTATCTATTTGTTTGGACTGAAAGTCCTGAATGATTATTATGATCATTGGTTGATGTGTTATACTCAACATTACATGGATCTGTTTGCCTGTTGGAATAAGGCTATATCTGCTAGGCGTGTGCCTTATGATTTGATGACATGCTAATACTGTTCATGAGCATATTAAGTTTTCTTGCTGGGCTTTGGCTCACAGGTGCTATGTGGTGCAGGTAAAGGCAAAAGAAAGATGGACCATCCTTGAGCTGGAGAGCTTAGGTGACGACGTGTACATATGCGGCTGCTCGACCGCCACGACCGAGGGTTGAAAGAGGAACTAGGGTTAAACCCTGTTTTGCCGCTTAGATCGGCCTGTTGTAAATATTTTCTTGTAGTAGACTCTGAAATTATATTTTTGGGATCCCAATGTATACAGTAAACGTTCTAATGAAACGTTACATCTTAACCAAAATTTCTAATCCTTAAACCGCTAATCATACTTTGTTACACGATTTTGGCCAAATGACTCGATTAGCGAGTTTAGCACTGTTTACAAGTGTGGACGCTCAATGTTCCGCGCCCATATAAGATTCCGTGAAGGCCCATCATCCTTTGACGGCAACTTCGGAGCAACTCGCGATGTGTGAGGTCCAGCCCCGTCACCATGGCCACGCTCGGCCATGCCCCAGGCGCGAGGCCCTCCTCGCGCGCGCACCCCCTGGCGTCGCTCGGCCACCGCGTGCACGTCTCCCTGGCGTCGCTCTGCCACGGCGCGCGCATCTCCATGGCGTCGCTCGGCCACCGCGCGCGCGTCTCCCTGGCATCGTTTGGCCACCTCGCGCGCATCTCCAAGGGCCCGAGTGGCCTCGCCCGTGGCCCCAATGTGGCCTCGCCACATAGGCCCGAATGGCCTCGCCCATGGCCCCAATGTGCCCTCGCCACATAGGCCCGAATGGCCTCGCCCATGGCCCCAAGGTGGCCTCGCCACATAGGCCCGAATGGCCTCGCCCATGGCCCCAAGGTGGCCTCGCCGAATAGGCCCAAAGTGGCCTCGCCCGTGGCCCCAATGTGGCCTCGCCACATAGGCCCGAATGGCCTCGCCAAATAGGCCCCATGGTGGCGGCCTCGCACATAGCCTCATGGGGGTCACATCCGCAACACATTTGGCCCCATGAATAGCCAAGAGAGCCGCGCCACCAATAAACCTTCCGAGGGGGCCTCGCGAAGGAATGAAAGCTTCGTCACCTAGTGGCCTCATGAGTAGAGCCATGCACCAAGGGTCCCATTCCTTACACCTAGAGACCCCTATGCTCAGAGGCTCCAGTATGAGTCGAATGGGACATACTTGTACGACCTAGTACTGAGTACGGACACTCGTACCAGTGGGACTGCTGGGATAAGAGTTATGGCCCGTACGTCTACGGCCAAGGGTCAGAGTCAACACCACAACCCCCTGCGCCACTACGCCTGCCGCCACTCATCAGACATGGGTACAGACAAGTAGTGGAGACATCCTCCTGACACCTGCTCCTGTACTGACGTACGACCACAACCTCTGAAGCCACTCCCCTGACATAGTACTTATGTACCCCTTGGTCTCCTGGACCACTATGTACCTAAGGCCATTAGAGCCTACTATAAAATGAACTCTAACACCACCTGAAAGGGGGTTGGGAGTTTAACTGTAGCAAAGGCTTGAGAGTTAATGAAAGATTGATGGATTCCTCCATTGTTATTCTGTCATAATTCTTGAGTTATTGTTTTGACTTCTATAGCTTTTTTATTGACGATCCTAACTTGATAATTTCTTCCAACTCAACTTAGTTGACGAGTTCTCACCGTCAACAACAAGGCACACTTTAACGGTCCCTGGAGTTTGGGGCGTTACACCGAGCATCATCCCGCGATACATATGTAGCACATATCACCCTATCGTGACCTACCAGCCCCATACTATCAAGAATCGAACTGATCATGCCCATCCATTGCTCATCTCTGAATGGATCTAGGCCTCCCTCAAAGACTGGAGGGTAAAAATCCTAGAATCTTCCACAAAGAAATTCCCATCTACTCTCAACTCTAGGCTGAGCCAAACTAGTGCCACTCCTGGCATAGCAAAGGAAGAAGTGTTCCCTAATAGATTCCGCTGTTGCTTCAAACACATAATCTCTTCCTCTTGCCTCTGCAATCTTATTTGCACATCTGTAAGCACTTGCTAGAAATTTTGAGGGGCAGATGAAGAACTCGACCCTTGGCTGAAACTCCCAGCCTCTGTATAACCACCACTAGGCCTCATTATCTACCTTGAATACACACCTTTTGATTGAATCTGCAGTCAAAAACTTGACCCATTAAATATGATGAGAATATCAAGAGCTTTTCCCCACGGAAACAATCTTACCACACCACATTCACAAACTATTGCAGTGCTAAAAACATGCCCATAGCATTCATACATCAATCATAATCCCTGCTCTTCCAACATACATACCATATCTCCAATTCTAGCATGAAAATATCACAATTATATATATTCATCGAGGAGGTAATCATATAGTCAAGAGACAGACTCTATCAGAATCTCATGCTCTCTAATACAATGTGCAAGTAAAGCATTTACATTCTATTTAAGCAGTTAAGCACATAACTACAGAAATAGTTACCATTCCTTGAGTGAAGCTATCTTTGATGTCGAGTGTACATGCCCAACTTGTCTTCAGGAACCCTTAACCTTGGCTCGCTCTGATACCAAGTTGTAACGCCCTAAACTCCAGGGACCGTTACGGTGTACAATTTGAACAGTGCTAAACTCGCTAATCAAGTCATTTGGCCATAATCTTGTAACTAAGTATGATTAGCGATTTAGGGTTAAATTTTTTGGTTAAGATATAACGTTTCACTAAAACGTTTACTGTACACATTGGGACCCCAAAAATATAATTTAAAGGTTAATTACAAGAAAATATTTACAACCAACCGATCTAACCGACAAAATAGGGTTTAACCCTAGTTCCTCTTTCAACCCTCAGCCGTGGCGGTCGAGCAGCCACATATGTACACATCGTCACCTAAGCTCTCCAACTCAAGGATGGTCCAGCTTTCTTTTGCCTTTACCTGCACTACATAGCACTCGTGAGCCAAAGCCCTGCAAGAAAACTCAATATGCTCATGAACAATAATAACATGTCACCAAATCATAATGTGCATGCCCAACAATAATAGCCTTAATCATGCATGCAAACAAATTCAGATAATGACGTGGGATTCATGATGAGGAATCCTGCCCTACTGAATGGATGACTATCAAGTCAATCCTAATCTGATGAGTGATTTAACACTTTGTGGTTTCATTAACCATAATGAGTGACTAACGAGCAAGTCATTATGGGGCTCAGCACCCATAGCCATGTGACGACGCAGTCACTTGGGCCTTCTGGCCCTAGCTCTAATCAGATGAGTGATTGATGGGTAGTCACTAACTTAAACATATGAGTGACTGATGAGTAGTCACTACGGGCTCAGCACCCATAGCCTGTGACAAAGCAATCACCTGGGCCTTCTGGCCCTGGCTCTAAGTGACTAGCCATAGGCTAGACAAGCGCTCTTAGATTTCATCGAAATTGAGGTCAGTCTGGGATTAATGCTCACGATGAGTCATTCAATGCAGATGTCAATTAGATCTAATCTTTGTCGGCTTGCGTTAAACACGCTAAGATCGTTCTTGATTTATTAGTCAATACCATGTGACCAGTGCTTAGTACTACTGGAACTTGATTAATGAGTCACAACTTCACAGTTAATACTGACACCATTTCCGATTCTGACTAATTAGTCAGTGCCACACACAAGTAAGCAATGCTACCAGGCATATATCATATGTCAAATATCCAAATGTAGGGCATTCATCATGCTTACTTAATAGTTGTTAGCATAATTATGATCATGCACAAACACAGAGACTCAAGCTTTGATCAATCTCATATTCAACATTTATGGCATGCCCTAATCACATGTTTCTCGTGCATGACATGCATCACATCCTGGGTGCAGTTTTCTTACCTCTGGTTCGAGCGAGAAATGACAATTGAACGACCCTTAAGAACAATCGATCCTTTGACCCCTTAGCGGTCACCTAGTCATAACCAATTATAACTTCCATTAATGAAAAACCTCACTCCCGAGACCCCGAATTATAACCAAACAGTGAGAAGATTCGATCCCGAGCCTTAGGAATTGAAACCCCGAGCCAAAAACCCTTAAAAATGCCCAAAATATGCATCAGAGAAAATAGGGTAGCGCTGCCCCCCCTAGCGACCCAACGCTATAACCAGAATGAAAAACCCCTGGCTAGTGCTGTAGCACTCCCTTTGGGCGCTGTAGCGCTAGGACCAGGCATATCACCCTGGTTTTCCCCCTCCTTCGAATCCTCCATTTCCAACCTAACATCTAAGCTCCCAAACTCCATTTAAACCCCCAATTGAACCCAAAAAACATCTACACATGACCTAGGCATCATAACCTAAGCTACCTTAGCCAAAAACTCCCATTGAAACTCAACTTTCAAACCAAAACCCAACTGAAACTCAAATAGAAAAATGAAGCAAGAACTAAGGTTTTAATGGCTAGAAACTCACCTCAATCTCATCTTAGAACCCTCTTCAATGGTGGAACACAACCCTAGATTGTCAAAGCTTGGTTCCTTAGCCTGGTTCCTCAAAAGAAGCTTCAAAATCCAAAGAGAAATGGAGAGGAAATGATGATCGGTTGAAGAAGGAGAAGGTGCTCTGTTTTGGTTAACTTCCACATCCATCTAATGACTAATATATATCCTTTAGGGTGAAAAGACTAAAATACCCTTAGGTCATTTCAAATTCCCTAAGGCCACCAAGGGCAAAATCGTCATTTCCCGCCTATCTCGTTAATCATAATTAACATCCTCCAATTCCTATTATTCTCAATATTCTCAAATGCTAATAAATCATATCCCATTACCCTTTAATTCCCAGTAATGTTCTAATCTCCAAATCACCCTGAGACTCACCCCGAGCCCTGAAACTAACCCCGTTATGACCAGTCCAATAACTTGCATTCAAAGATCGTCTCATGTCGAATGGCTTGAAAAAATCCACATATAATATGGTATTATTCATAATTCACCAACCTGCATGAAAACAAACAATTACGCCCTCAACGGGCCAAATTACCAAAATGCCCATATAATTAAAAATGAACCCATATGCATTTATCATCATATTATAATATAATTCACATAAACATGTATATAATCATTTAATGGCATAATAAATCAATTATGGCCCTCCCAGCCTCCTAATAAGGTCCTAAACCTTATTAGGGGTTTTGGGGCATTATAGATGATGCATTGTTGCAAGAGGTTAGAGAAAATGTCCTAGCTGGGGTAGCTAAGGACTATTCCATTTCAGAGACTAGTTTGCTACGGTATAAGGGTCGGATTTGCGTCCTGATAGATATGGGTATTAGACGAGAGATATTATATGAATCCCAAACTACACCAAATTCACTCCATCTAGGCACCACGAAGATGTATCAGGATCGACGAACGTTATATTGGTGGCCTGGGATGAAGAAGGATGTAGTGGAGTACATGGCCAAATGTTTGACCTGTCAGCAGGTGAAGGCTGAGCATTAGTGGCCAGCAGGGTTGCTACAGCCTTTGGGTATTCCCGAATGGAAGTGGGAGGACATTACTATGGATTTTGTGGGAGGTTTACCCAGGACAGCGGGGCTACATGACTCGGTGTGGGTGATAAACGACAGATAAACCAAGTCAGCTCACTTTCTGCTAGTAAAAACAACCTATATGGTGGATGAGTACGCGGAGCTGTACGTGAGGGACACTGTACGTCTCCATGGGGTTCCTAAGTCTATAGTATCAGATCGGGATTCCATATTTACCTCCAAGTTTTGAGGTAATTTGCATAAGGCTATGGGGACTCAGCTGAAGTTCAGTACGACCTTTCCTCCTTAGACTGATGGATAGTCTGAGAGGACTATTCAGGTATTGGAAGACATGCTTAAAGCATGTGTGTTGGACTTTGAATGGTCTTGGAGTAAGTATCTCTCGTTGATTGAGTTTTCATATAACAACAATTATCAATCAACGATTGGAGTGGCTCCATATGAGATGCTATATGGAAGAAGGTGTAGATCGCCCATTCATTGGGATGAGATGGGTGAGAGGAAGTATTTGGGATCGGAGTTGGTTCAGAAGACTAATGAGGAGACAAAGGAAATGGCAAAAGTCCCTTATGCTATGGCACTAGGGTGTTTAATGTACATCATGGTCAGCACTAGACCAAACATAGCACATGCTCTAAGCATTCTTAGCAGGTTTATGTCCAACCTTGGAATAGAGCATTGGAATGCTCTTAAGTGGCTACTTAGATATCTAAAGGGAACTACTAAGATGTGACTGAGATACAAGCTGATGGATCAGAAAGTTACACTTGAAGGTTTTGTAAATGCAGACTATACAGCAAGTAAGGATACAAGGAGGTCAACTACTTTATATGTATTCACAACAAATAGAGATTTCATATTCATGAAGTCCCAACTACAGTCAGTGGTGTCACTATCAACAACTGAAGCTGAGTTCATGGCCACCACCGAAGCATTCAAAGAGGCAATATGGTTACAAGGAATGCTGCAAGAGCTGAAGATGATGAAAGGTAAAGCTAAGATATACTCAGATAGTCAATCTTCAATTCACCTCTGTAAAAATCCAGTATACCAAGAAAAGAGTATACACATTGACATTCGTTTGTTTTGGACAAGAGAAAAGATAGAGGAAGATGTGATATCATTGGACAAGATTGGTACTAAGGATAATCCAGTTGATATAGGAACTAAGGTGCTACCTGTGAACAAGTTTAAGCATTGCTTAAACTTGTTCAACCTTGGTAACTAATGCTAGAACTCTAGGATCACTATCTCTACAAATGGAATTCTATTACTACACTTACGTTGTGATTTGAAGAATCTAGGTGGAATTTGTGGGAGTAGTTTCTCCAAACGCCAACTAATTCTGTTAATGGGTTGTTTGGTTCTCAACTGTCATAACAACCTTAATAACTTAAGTGTTATTTCATTCCTTAGTCTATAAAAGGACAACTTGAATTCACTTGTTGCAGCAGAGAAAATTCAGATGAAACAACAGAAACACCAGATTAGAAGAGAGAGCTCAAGTGTGGAAATCAAGATTGAGTATTGAGAAAGGTTGTGAGAGTTGGGTTTGGGGAACTATATTGAGAAGCACAACTGTTGGGAAAGTGGTTGCTCAGGGATTGAGAGGAAAACACCTGTGTGATTGAGTGTTTATAGAGTTTGATCCAAGATTGTTCCAAGAAGCTCCATTGAAGTCTTGTACTCATTTTGCTGATTGAATAAAGAAGAGATAGTGGTTCCTAAAACTAGATTAGGTTCAAGATCACATTGACCTTGTTCTGAACCAGTATATATACTTGTGTTAATTTATGCTTTCATATTTTTCATTTTCTAACTGTTTGATAATTAGTCTTACTAATTTGTGTTCTTAGATTCATCTCTGGTTCACTGAGATTCATCTGAGGTTCTTGAACTGGAAAATTTATCCTCATTTCCAACAAAATTAGAGCCAGGTTCTTTGATCAAAATGGGAGAAGAAAGTTCAAGATCCTATAGCTCCTGCATTACAACTGATACAGAACACAAGCTAGAAGACTATGTCAACCATGTCCAAGTTCGAGCTTGAGAAATTTGATGGTACAAACGATTTCTCATTGTGCAGAGAAAGTCTTAAAGGAATTTTGGTACACTAGAAAGTAGCCAAGATCCTTGGAGATCAGAAGTTGCTGGGTGATAAGAAACCTGAAGAAATAGATGAGATGGAAGAAATGGCCTATTACACCATAATCATGTACCTATCAAATGGAGTACGAAGGAAATTGACTTCAGAGACTATGACAAAGGGATCATGGGATAAGATGGAAAAGTTATAGTTAAAGCCTTTTGTTTCTAACAAAATTAATTTACTTGAAAGGCTTTATGGTTTTAGAATGAATCATGTTCTGTCTTCAGTTGAAAACATTGACAAATTCAGTGAAATCATTGTAGGTTTGGAAAATATCAAGCACAAGGTGGATGAGGAAAGCCAAGAAATAATCTTGTTGCGCTCATTACCAAGGGCATACCAAGAAGTGAGATATGCAATAAAGTATGGAAGAGATATCATTTCACTAGATGGATTTCTTGGAGCATTGAAGTCCAAAGACTTTGAACTTCAGTTGGAGAAAGAATCCAAGAAGGATGAAGCTTACTTTGTTCGTGGAAGATCAACAAAGAAAAGCTCTTCAAGAAGCCATACACCATTTCACTCAAGTTCTAAATCAAGAGAAAAGGATACAAGAACATGTTACCACTGTGGAAAGGCAAGTCATATCAAAATATTTTGTAATCTTTTGAAAAATCAGTAAGGATTCAAACAAAACCAAGACAAGAGAACACCCCATTATCATCGACCTCGACATGACGACTATTTTCAGAGTAGTTCCAAGTCAATGCATGATAAAAGGAATCAAAGAAATGATTCAGCTGCTGTAGCAGAAGGAGAAGATGAATGTGTCTTAGAAGGAGAGCTTTTCTCCATCTCAGAAACCGCCATGACAAGGGAGTGGATTCTTGATTTGGGATGAACATTTCATATGTGTCCTAGTCAAGAATCATTTTTTGATTATAAAGAAATTAATGGTGGTAAAGTACTAATGGGTAATGATTTTTCTTGTAGGGTCTATGGCATTGGCAAGGTAGCAGTTAAACAAATTAATGGTGAGGTCAAGGTATTGACAAATGTGAGGCATATACCAGAATTGAGGAGAAACTTGATTTCTCTCGGATCTTTGGAAGATGAAGGATACAACTACAAGTCTACAAATGGCATCTTGAAAATCACTAGTGGCTCACTAGTAGTAATGAAAGGGAAGAAAGTTAATTGACTATATGTACTAGAAGTAGAAACTGTAGCAATTGCTTAAGCATCTATTGTTTAGACCCAGGAAATTGAGATGCATCTGTGGCACCAACGGATGGGACATATCAGTGATCAGGGGCTGAGAGAGCTTCACAAACAAGGAAGCATAGACAAGTTGAAGACCTATGCATTACCTTTCTGTGGAGCATGTGTATTTGGAAAGCAACATAAAATTAAATTCACTGCAGCAAAGCACAATACCAAAGGAGTCTTGGAGTACATTCACTCAGATTTATGGTGGTCTAGCAAAATACCATCACACTCAGGTAAGCCTTACTTTCTATCTAT
This sequence comes from Humulus lupulus, assembly GCF_963169125.1. NCBI lineage: Eukaryota > Viridiplantae > Streptophyta > Magnoliopsida > Rosales > Cannabaceae > Humulus > Humulus lupulus. Next base: position 122,381,273 of record NC_084795.1, read on the forward strand.
AGTAGATGATTATTCTAGATGTGTTTGTTATGAAAAATTGTTTTGCCTCAATGGAAATTGATAATAATATTACAAATCTATGCAATATATTACAAATAAATAATGATTGATTGAATAAGATTACAACTCTATAACTAAAAATACAAATAAACTAAAGAACAAGAAGAAGAGAAGAAGAATAGAATGGTGAAAATACAACTCAAAGCAAAATGTTACAAGTAAAGTAAAATGTTTGAAATAAAGAAAAGAAGATTACAACTCAAAACAAGAAATACAAATAAACAAAAGAGAAGAATATGAAGATGAAGAGAAATAGAATAGAAAGAAAGAACAAACAAACTAAATAGAAGCAACTCTCACTCACACTACCAAAGTGAAGAATGTTGGGGATCACAAACTTGAATAAGGTTTGAAACCTTTGTCCAAAAGCTTATTTCCCCCTAACTCAAGCACTAAGGGATCTCTCACAGATTATAGGAAATGCTTTCTGGAATTATCAAGCCTCAAGGTGTTTCTAGCCAAGTGCTCTAATGGATAGAAATGTTGTGTCATACAAGTGAGCTATAGGCTCCTATTTATAGAGTTTAGAGACACCCTTTGAATTTCAAATTCCACCAACCCCCATGGCTGTTACCAATGTTTAATTGGATTAATATGGAATTAAAAAAGAGATTTGGGAGTTATTTGGGTTTTTTGAGCCGTTCAACAAAGATTGAAAAAATTGAAAATTGGTCAGTTTTTTGGCCTGTGGCCGTGGCCACTGGTCTCTGTCCCACAGGTCGCGGCCACCGACCAATTTCAGCACTAAAAAATGTGTTGTTTTTCCAAACGGTTCCAAACCCTCCCAAATGATTTTGTAACTCCCAAAACACATTATTGGGGTTAAAATCATATCTCTAACAGCCATATCACATATGACTTTATGAAATTCATCTCAATATTGTGTAACAAAAATTTTACACAATAAAGGGTAATATTTGAAAGTTACAAATTTGTAACACCAAATATGTTACATTATTTGGATATATCTCATATATCTAAACATTGTAACTCTCTATTATATGTTACAATATGTGACACACTTTGTCACATTTATTTAATCTAAACATTATATTATAATATAATATAATATTACATTATATTATAATATAATATAACATTCCCCCACCAGATTAAATAGTCATCTATTGTAACACTTATTTAATCAATGATTATATTTTGAAATATAACATATCCCCCACTTGATAAAATAAGAACTCTCTCTTACAGGAGTCATTGCATTAGTGCATAAAGCAAAGTGTTTTTCAACTTGAACTTTACTATAGTGTAATTATCACAAAATTTGTCGAAAATTAGGTTGCACTTGGCATTGAACCATCTTTTCTTGATGACAAATCGGTGATAACCCACACACCTTTGCGATGGTAACTTGAGACCTCTATGTCTCGCTTTGCACCGTTAATGGACATGTGCACTTTCCATTCATGGAAGTTCTTGAGAATACTCCCAATTCTCATGAGAGGCGGCACCACCCCTAGGTCCATATAGGTAGAATTCTTACAGTATTTTGTTACCAAAAATACTTGTCTTTACAAGAATGAATTCTATTAAAAAACCTTTCGGTTTTAACCCTCCACTTGGTAACACACAAGTACTCAATATCTCAGATGGGACTTGTTTTGAGTACAACTAATATTCACTTGATTGACTTGTTGTTACCTATTGAACCTAACACTAGTTCAATAACTAGTGTTAAGATAGGTTACCATCAATCGTGAATCTCTTTAGGGAGTTTAAGTCCCATCCCTCGAGATGATGCAGCCACTAAATCCCTCGTTGGTGGCTTAGTGAAAGGATTCGCCAGATTTTCACTTGTTCTCACGTAGGATATTGAGATGACTCCTCTTTGAATCAATTCTCTTACATATCCATGTCTTAGACTAATGTGTCTAGACTTTCCATTATACACTCCGATTTATGCTCTAGCCAATGTCGTTTGGCTATCACAATGTATCGATATAGTAGATACATTATCTTTGATTAGGGGAATCTCTATCAACAGATCCCTTAACCATTCAGCCTCTTTGCCGGTAGCAGCTAGAGCTATGAACTCTGCTTCCATAGTGGAATGAGATATACAGGTTTGTTTCTTGGAACCCCAAGAAATTGCACCTCCACCAAGTGTAAATACCCAACCAGTTGTGGACAAGTTGTCCCCAAGATTTGATATCCAACTTGCATCTGTATATCCTTCTAAAATTGAAGGAAATATGGAGTAGTGAAGGCTTAGTCCTTTGGTTTTCTTAAGATAACCTAGGACTCTTCCAATTGCCTTCCAGTGATCCACACTTGGATTACTTGTAAACCTACTAAGTTTAATTACCGCAAATGCTATATCAGGTCTAGTACACTGGGCAGCGTACATTAGACTCCCTATAGCACTAGCGTACTCTAATTGAGCCACCGCTCTTCCTTCATTCTTCTCTAGTTTTACACTATGATCGAATGGAGTATTGGCATCTTTAACCTTGAGATGGTTAAATTTGTTCAATACTTTCTCAACATAGTGGGCTTGACCTAACGCAAAACCCCCACCATGTTTCTTTACTTTGATACCGAGTATGGTATCAACTTCTCCAAGATCTTTCATCTTGAAGGTTGATGATATAAACCTCTTCCTTTCATGCTATTACTTAGAATAAGCATGTCATCCACATATAAGCAAACAATGACCACATATCCTTTACAAGTTTTGGAATACAAACACTTGTCTCCATTGTTATGTCTAAACCCATTAGACATGATGGCTTGATCAAATTTCTCATGCCATTGCTTAGGAGCTTGTTTCAATCCATATAAGGATTTTACAAGTCTACAAACTTTATGCTCATATTTTGGTAGGACAAACCCTTCGGGTTGTTCCATATAGACCTCCTCATTGAGGTCACCATTAAGGAATGCCGTTTTGACATCCATTTGATGAACATACAAGTTGTGTATAGAAGCTAAAGCGAATAAAATTCTTATAGAAGTTGTTCTTGCAACAGGCGCATAAGTATCGAAATAATCGATACCCTCCTTTTGCCTAAACCCTTTAGCTACTAATATAGCTTTAAAGGTTTGGATAGTGCCGTCAGTGTGGTATTTTCTCCTAAATACCCACTTACACCCAATTGGCTTAGACCTCGGTGGGAGGTCTACCAATTCCCAAGTGTTATTTGAAAGAATGGAATCCATCTCATCATTGATGACTTCTTCCCAAAATGCACTATCTCTCGATTGCATAGCTTCTCTATAAGTCTTAGGATCATCCTCAACGAGAAGTACAATAGGAATTTTCCTAATGACTTCCTCTCTATTTCCTTCTACCATGTAGAATGAAATTCGTTGAGAATCTGTCTCATCAACTGTAACGTCCTACGTTTTTGGGTACCTTTAAACGACTCGGGTCGGGATTTTTCCCCCGGGTTAAGAATATTATTTTAAATAATATTATATTTTGTTTGTAAGTATTCCATGAGTTATTGCTAGCCAAAATATGGATTTTGTGATTTTAAAAGTCAAGATAAGACTTTCGGTCGTGGACCGACACAAAAACCCTGATCGGGTAAAAATCTCGGAAAATAAAATGAAAAATCATGGAAATTATATTTTGGGCATAAAATACATTCATAAAAGTTAAAGTTTGGTCAAAAATAATAAACCTAAAAGACAATGGAAATTTTAAGGCATTTTGTGGTAAATGCCTAATTTTGCCGAAATTGGGAATTTTATTCCATGAATGGACCTTAGGTTAAATTTTATTATGTGATTAATTAAATTAAATGTGAGAGACATTAAATTTAATTAATTAATGTTAAGTTTAGTGATTAAAACTTAATAAGAGTGAAAAAGGTGTCAAAAAATTAATGATCACATATATGGCAAAGGGTGGCCGGCCATGTGGTCTTTTAGAGTTGTGTGAACCCAATTTTATAAAGTTTAACTCCCATTTTAATTAAGAAGTCAAGTGGGCAAGTGGGTAGAAAAGCACTCAAGTGTTTTGTGATATTTTGAAGAGTTGTGTGAGCCATTCTAACCTCCAAATCCGACCACTCTCCCTCCCTCATTCACTCTCATCTGATTTTTGAAGACTCTCTCAAGTGTTCTCTCCATTTTCAACCCCAAGAACACCAAAGAAACTTGGAAGCTAAGTCTTGGTCTAGGAAGGGTTTTCCCTAAGGTAAAGTTTCATTAATCTAGACTTTTGTCAAGTTTTAATCATAGAGTTTCAAATAGCTAATTACCTATGTTGTTGGGGGAAGTTGGTTAGGGTTTTTGAAAGGTTTTGGAGGAGCCAAAGCTAATAGGAAGGTCAAAACCTTAAGCAAGAACACCAAAGAGGTAAAAAGTTTACTTTTGATGATTTTGTTGTAGGGTTTTTAGTTTTAAGCATTATTTTGTATATCTAATGCTTAAAGTTTCTTGTTGGTGATGTAATAAGGTTATGATAGTTGTTTAATAATTTTTATGATGCATGAGTATTGATTTTTGAAAATGGGAACCAAAACCCCCAAGGGTTTTGTAGGATATCCTAAAACAAAACATGTTTTGAGCTGTGACTTCCAAGGGGTCAAGCAGCCACTGTATATTGGTTTTGTAAAATTAAATTGTACTGAGATGTTGTTGAGATTGAGTACATAAAATTGAGCTTTTGAAACACTAAAAAAAATGTTTAGAAATGAGTAAGTTATGCTATTTCCAAGTTTAGGTAAAAAAACAGTTTTTTTCGTATTCTTATTTTCGGAACCAAGTTTGGACAGCCACTGTATAGGGCAAATGAACCCAGTTTTTTCTAAAATTTTGTGGACATATTTCTGGCATAACCTATTAGTCCACTGTAAAATTTGGTAAGAAAATATTAAATGGTTTGAAAGTTATTAACTGTCAAAGTTTGGAAAAAATAAGGACTTGAAAATAAGGTCATTTTTACCTCATTGTTGGAAAATGATTTCACCAATCAAAAATGCTCATTTTGACCTAAGATTTTACAAAGACCTAAATGGCATAACAAAAATGGAATTGGAAAATTTTGGTAACAATTGGGTAAGTAAATTTCAAGTTATGAACTAACGAAGTATGTAGTTAAAAATGTGAAAAATAGGCTTTTCACACTTAGTGTAAAAATGAGATTTTGGAACATAAGGTAAAAAGTAAAATTTTGTTTATTTCAAGATATAAAATGGTAAGTCTTGAAATCATATTTTCACTAAAATTACCCCTTTGAGTTTAAATGAATTATTTTTATTAAAGAGTTTTTATTCTTTCTAAAAAATAAGAGATTTAATTTATTAATAGTTAATAAATTAAAAGAGGGTTTAAAACCCTATATTTTGAGAAAATAATTAAATGAATTATTTTTCTAGTAAGTAAAAATTGATTAATTGCTTTTGGAAAATTAATTAGTCAAGATGATAAATTTACAATGGTTTTCCTAAATAAGACAAATTAGGCAATTTTCTTAAATCGGTTTTTAGATATTAAAACCTTAAGAAAACTAAAAGGAAAATTTAAAGAGTTTATTTTCTTTAAAAATAATTAAGGAATTTATTTGTATTTTCTGGATATAATACCGGCTAAAATCTTACATATTTTAACCGACTAGTCGAAAGTGCGGGTTAATAGTGATACCTTGAAAGAATAAGATTTTTCGCGGGTTGTGGGGAAATACCATTGTGATACCCGAGCCTAGGTATCGAGACCTTAGGATAGGTCTCCCCGAGACTTAGGGTTTAGTCTCGAATATTTTGTATGACTTTCCTTAATAGGTTTAAAACCAAATAAGGATTATAAATCCTTACAAATGACTTTTATTAAAATGACCAAACTGCCCAAAATAATAATAATGAATTATGAGTGCCATAATTAATCCGAGTATACTGTATGGATAACTACAGTATTGGCTAAGCGTAACTGGACTGAACGTTGGAGGGTGAAAACTTGCTGAGCGCTAAGGACTCCAAGTAAGTCAACTTATATTGTATGGCTGCAACATGAAATGATTATTGTCTTGTATGTTAGTATAGGGATACATGCATATATATAGGCTGTCATAGAAAGTTGCTTAGAGACGTTAGTCTAGTGAGTGTTGATTTAGAAAATATGAACGGTAGAAGTCCATCACATCCTAGACGGTTGATCCCCGTCACACTGCTTGATTTTATTTATGTCCGGTTCATTACCGCGACGAGTGGCCATGAGATGAGGATAAGCTGGTTAAACCTAGGGGCGCCAAGATAAATGGGACCTAGGGGCCCTCATGCTTACTTAATCATTGGACGGTTAGAATCCGACCAAGTGCTCTGATAAGTTATTCCCGGATAGCAGCCGTGAATATTGGCCATTCAGTGAGAGTGCCTAGAGATACTAGGGGTTGCCAAGATTGAGTGAGGCTGAACACCCTAGGGGCAACTGCTCACCAGCACCACTGATTAACATAGAAGTCTCCGTAAAACCGTGTAAATTGGATTACCCTCTTGAATAAGTAGCGATGCCCTAGGTAACACGATAGTTACCCTTGATGAGAATATTTATTGGCTAGATCTTAGTGTGGAGACTCGGTTCTCTTTTACAGATTAGCAATTATGTTGGAGGGCGCGTTACACCTGAATTGTTGGAAATTATCGAGCGTTGGTCTCGAATTATATTGTGATATAATGTATCTGCTTGCTCTGGGATTTTCTGAGTGCAGGGATATAATTGTTGATAAGATATAGTTGTGATATAATATATCTGCTTGCTCTGGGATTTTCTGAGTGCAGTGATATAATTGTTGATAAGAATTAGCTGTGATATAATATATCCGCTTGTTCTGGGATTTTTCTGAGTGCGGGATTTTTATCTAGATATGAATTAATTTATCCTTGGTTATCAAGCATGACCATAAGTTTGCCAGGACGCTTTAGCGTTCTTGAAATTGATTGTGTAGGGTCCCGGATGGGTCCGGAACCCTAATTCTCTATATGCTTTGTTTGAAAGTTGATCTTACTAAGCGTTTTCGCTTACCTAGTTGTTTCATGTTGTAGGTAAGTGCAAGGGCAAGGCAGAGCAGTGAGCGCTGGAGTCTTCCTTGCAAATGTACATGTGGACCGACCTTTTGGGAAGCCGTTTTATTTTTGGAAATGTTGTGTAATTTTCCTAAGCAAGGCTCACTCTACTCTTTATAAAATATGTTTGTAACTAAATGTTAAGTATGGCCATACGACTTTTTAAAAAGTTTTTTTTTATACGGGTTTTTGAGACATTTTGTTAAATGAAAACATTTATATTTCCGCATTATCGAGTCTTGAAAATCCGGGTCGTTACATCAACTACTAGACTTTTATGATTTTTAACCCTTTGACTTCTTCTAGGTTCAAAGGGTTGCTTTACATCCTTTTGAGAATTCTCCTCTTGAGAATCAACTTTGGATGTAGAAGCTTGAGAATTGTTCTCATATAACAAATTCTACTTTAGAGATGTTTAAGCTTGAGAATTGTTGTCACATAGCATATTCTCAAAGAATTCAACTTCTCTAGATTCAATCATAATATTATACTCTAAGTTTAATAGCCTATAAGCTTTACAATTGTTGGCATAACCAACAAAAGCACACTTTATGGCTCTTGAACCTAACTTTGTTCTATTAGGTTCGTTTTTCTTGCAATATGCAAGACACCCCCACACTTTGAAGTACCCTATGTTGGGTTTTCTTCCTTTCCATAACTCATATGGAGATATCTCATTTTTCTTCATCGGTATTCGATTAAGAATGTGACAAGCGGTTAGAAGCGCTTCACCCCATAAGTTGAAGTTCAACTTAAAAAACACCAACATAGAATTTATCATCTCTAGATAAGTCCTATTTTTCCTTTCAGCAATACCATTGTGTTGTGGTGTATAAGGTGCAGTGCACTCATGAATTATACCATTTTCTTCACAAAATGTATTGAATTCATTAGCGAAGTACTCTCCTCCTCTATCACTTCTTAGCACCTTAATATTTTTATTTATTTGATTTTCAACTTCTAATTTATACAATTTAAAAGCATCAAAAAGTTTCATCTTTATGATTTAAAAGAAACACATATGTATATCTACTAAAATCATCTATAAAAGTAAGAAAATACATTTTACCACCTCTAGTTAAAACACCATTTAATTCACAAATATCACTATGGATTAAATCTAGTAAATTAGATGATCTTTCTACACTAGGAAATAGTTTCTTAATCATTTTTGCCTTAACACATGTTTCACATTTACCATAGTTTTTAATATTGCATGCAATCATACCACATTTTAATACTCTTTTCATGGTTGAAAAACCTATATGTGATAGTCTAAGATGCCACAAAAATAAAGAATCATACTCAACAATATAGGCGGAATTAGCATTTTTATTGATAACATTGAAAGTTACATCATTGGTGCACAATTTAACCATACCCTCAGAAGAGTACCCTTTTCCCAAAAATACATTTGATTTGGTAAGTATAAGTTTACCGGACTCAAAAACGACTTTAATGCCGGGCTTTCCAAGCAAATCACCACTTACCAAGTTTCTACTCATTTCGGGAACATAAAGTACATTCACTAATGTAACTTTCTTGCCGGAGGTGAAGTAGACATCAATAGTTCCTTTGCCAAGTACCTTGGATTTTCCCTCATTGCCCATTTGTATCTCATGGTTGCCCTTTGACTCTTCAAAGGTCTTGAACAATGATTTGCCATAGGTGACATGGACGGTGGCACATGTATCATACCACCACCCTTTCACCTTGCCTTGGACCGCATTCACCTCACTAAGGGTAGCAAGTATGTTTTCCTCTTGAGTTGTGTTCACCTTAGGTCCTTGTTGATCTTTTCTATGCCTACACTCTCTAGCATAGTGACCCTTTTTCCCACACACAAAGCAAGGACCTTTCTCGCCCTTAAACTTGTTTGGGTTGATTTTTGGACCCAAAGGTTTCTCATTACCCTTTTTCCCTTTGTTTTTGGGATGTTTTGGTTGTGACACCGCATTTTCTTTGGAAGTCTCTCCATTAGACCCCTCCACAAGTTTATCTCTACATATCGACTCCTCTTCGATTCGAGTATGCTTTTGGATCTCCTCCAAAGAATAATCCTCATTTTTATGAAGGATTCTTTTCCTATAGCTCTTCCAAGTTGGTGGTAATTTAGCCACTATAGCACCAACTTGAAAGGCCTCAGGAAGCTCAATCTTTAACACTTTCAATTTATTAACAATAATTTGCAATTCATGAATTTGAGGAAGAATAGGTTTATCACCAAAAAATTTGAAATCGAAGTATTGAGATATCAAAAACTTTTTGGTACCTTCCTCTTTCGCCTTAAACTTTTTCTCAAGTGCATCCCATATCTCCTTGGCCGATTTGGTCTCGGTGTAGAGGTCATAGAGCCTATCGGATAGGGCATTGAGGATATGACCCCTACAAAGAAGGTTGTCCTCCTCCCTCTTCCTTCTCTTCTCCATCTCCTCGGGAGTGTCTTTGTCGGATGGCTCGGCTAGAGGTGCCAAGGATGACTCAAGGATGTAGGCGATTTTAAGAGTGGTTAAAAGAAACCTCACCTTGTCTTGCCACCTAGTAAAATTGGATCCATAAAACCTATCCAATCTCACTAGGTCTTGGTTCATGATCTTGATTGTCTCCCCTTCCATTGAAACAAAAAGGGTTAAGCTATTGAATGTTATGAAAAATTGTTTTGCCTCAATGGAAATTGATAATAATATTACAACTCTATGCAATATATTACAAATAAATAATGATTGATTGAATAAGATTACAACTCTATAACTGAAAATACAAATAAACTAAAGAACAAGAAGAAGAGAAGAAGAATAGAATGGTGAAAATACAACTCAAAGAAAAATGTTACAAGTAAAGTAAAATGTTTGAAATAAAGAAAAGAATATTACAACTCAAAACAAGAAATACAAATAAACAAAAGAGAAGAATATGAAGATGAAGAGAAATAGAATAGAAAGAAAGAACAAACAAACTAAATAGAAGCAACTCTCACTCACACTACCAAAGTGAAGAATGTTGGGGATCACAAACTTGAATAAGGTTTGAAACCTTTGTCCAAAAGCTTATTTCCCCCTAACTCATGCACTAAGGGATCTCTCACAGATTATAGGAAATGCTTTCTGGAATTATCAAGCCTCAAGGTGTTTCTAGCCAAGTGCTCTAATGGATAGAAATGTTGTGTCATACAAGTGAGCTATAGGCTCCTATTTATAGAGTTTAGAGACACCCTTTGAATTTCAAATTCCACCAACCCCCATGGCTGTTACCAATGTTTAATTGGATTAATATGGAATTAAAAAATAGATTTGGGAGTTATTTGGGTTTTTTGAGCCGTTCAACAAAGATTGAAAAAATTGGTCAGTTTTTTGGCATGTGGCCGCGGCCACTAGTCTCTGTCCCACAGGCCGCGACCACCAACATTCAGTGGCCGCGGCCACGGACCAATTTCAGCACTAAAAATCTGCTGTTTTTCCAAACGGTTCCAAACCCTCCCAAATGATTTTGTAACTCCCAAAACACATTATTGGGGTTAAAATCATATCTCTAATAGCCATATCACATATGACTTTATGAAATTCATCTCAATATTGTGTAACAATAATTTTACACAATAAAGGGTAATATTTGAAAGTTACAAATTTGTAACACCAAATATGTTACATTATTTGGATATATCTCATATATCTAAACATTGTAACTCTCTATTATATGTTACAATATGTGACACACTTTGTCACATTTATTTAATCTAAACATTATATTATAATATAATATAATATTACATTATATTATAAAATAATATAACAATGTTTGGGTATATTTACTTAGGACTAAAGATGAATGTCTAGAAAAATTTTAAGTATGGAAAAATCAGGTGGAAAATCAAACAAACTCTAGAATTAAGACTCTTAGAACCGATAATGGCTTAGAATTTATAAACCATGAGTTTGACATGTTGTGAAATAATTATGGTATCACTAGACATAGGACAGTAGTTAGTACTCCAGAACAGAATGGAGTTGCTGAGAGGATGAATCGTACTCTACTGAATAAGGTTAGGAATTTGCTAGTAAGTTCAGGATTGTCTAGATCTTATTGGGGAGAAGCACTTGCTACTGCATGCTATTTGATAAATAGGAGTCCTAACAGATTTATAGATTTGAAAACTCCATATGAAATGTGTTATTGAAAAGCCTCAAGCTTGAAACATTTGAGAGTTTTTGGTTGTGTAGCATATGCATACCAATCCAATGATAAACTAGGGACTAGATATGTCAAGGGAATTTTTCTTGGTTACCCTATAGGAACTAAAGGTTATAGACTTTGTGTTAATCAAAATATTAAGCCTAAAATTATAATTTTAAGAAATGTTATCTTTAATGAGCATGATTTTCCTCACTTGAAAGCTGAGATTGGTAGTGTTTCAAATGATGCAGGTGGAACAAGTAAAAGGAACATGGCTGAGTTTGAAGTTAAGCTAAGAAAATTTGAAGGAAATACTCAAGCTACTACTGATATGAATGACCAAAGTGAATCTAAAACTAAGCTAGATGCAACAGAACAACAACCTGATCTATCTGGGTATCAACTGGCAAGAGATCGAGAGAGAAGAGTTATACAACCTCCAACAAGATATGCTGAAGCTGACTTGGTGACTTATGCACTTGCATCAGTGTAGCAAACTGACACACTAGAACCCAACAGTGTTGAAGAGGCTCTTTCAGGGAAGAACAAGACTGAATGGAGTCAAGCAACAAAGGAAGAAATGAATTCATTGAGAAAAAAAAGAACATGGGATTTAGTTGCAAAACCAAAAGGTCAGAAAGTGATTTCATGTACATGGATTTTCAAGGTGAAGGAAGGTCTGAGTAAAGATGATCCTTTGAGGTTCAAAGCAAGGCTCGTCACAAAGGGGTTTACACAAGTGGAAGGAATCGATTACAATGAAGTATTCTCACCTGTAGTAAATTATAAGACTACAAGATTGATGCTATCTCTTGCAGCACAACAAAATTTAGAAGTAGATCAACTTGATGTCAAGACTGCCTTCTTAAATGATTTTATAGAAGAGGACATTTATATGCATCAACCATGTAGTTTTAAGATGGAATCAAGCAATAGAGAGATGGTGTGCAAGCTTAGAAGGTCACTGTATGGGCTTAAACAGTCACCACAACAATGGAATAAGAGATTCAGCACTTATGTTCAAGACATTTGATTTGTTAGATCAAAGTTTTATCATTGGCTATACTACAAAAATCTTGAGCAATCTACAACAGTTTTTCTCTTACTATATGCAGATGATATGATCATTATGGAGAAGGGCAAGACAGTGATAAAAGGCATCAAAGATAAGCTGAAAGATGAATTTGAAATGAAGGAGCTCGGTCAAGTCCAAAAGATACTTGGGATAGAAGTGACAAGGAACAAAATAGATGGGATTCTGAATCTTAAACAAAGAAACTTATATTGAGAAGGTACTTCAGAGTTTCAACATGTAGGATTCAAAGAGTGTTTCAATACCTCTAGGAGGACAATTTGTAATTTCAAAAGATCAAAGTCCAAAGACTATTGAGGAGACAAAGGAAATGGAAAAAGTCCCTTATGCTATGGCACTAGGGTGTTTAATGTACATCATTGTCAGCACTAGACCAGACATAGCACATGCTCTAAGCATTCTTAGCAGGTTTATGTCAAACCTTGGATTAGAGCATTGGAATGCTCTTAAGTGACTACTTAGATATCTAAAGGGAACTACTAAGATGTGACTTAGATACAAGCTGATGGATCAGAAAGTTACACTTGAAGGTTTTGTAAATGCAGACTATACAGCAAGTAAGGATACAAGGAGGTCAACTACTTTATATGTATTCACAACAAATAGAGATTTCATATTCATGAAGTCCCAACTACAGTCAGTGGTGTCACTATCAACAACTGAAGCTGAGTTCATGGCCACCACCGAAGCATTCAAAGAGGCAATATGGTTACAAGCAATGCTGTAAGAGCTGAAGATGATGAAAGGTAAAGCTAAGATATACTCAGATAGTCAATCTTCAATTCACCTCTATAAAAATCCAGTATACCACGAAAAGAGTATACACATTGACATTCGTTTGTTTTGGACAAGAGAAAAGATAGAGGAAGATGTGATATCATTGGACAAGATTGGTACTAAGGATAATCCAGCTAATATAGGAACTAAGGTGCTACCTGTGAACTAGTTTAAGCATTGCTTAAACTTGCTCAACCTTGGTAACTAATGCTAGAACTCTATGATCACTATCTCTACAAGTGGAATTCTATTATTACACTTACGTTGTGATTTGAAGAATCTAGGTGGAATTTGTGGGAGTAGTTTCTCCAAATCCCAACTAATTCTGTTAATGGGTTGTTTGGTTCTCAACTGTCATAACAACCTCATTAACTTTAGTGTTATTTCATTCCTTGGTCTATAAAAGGACAACTTGAATCCACTTGTTGCAGCAGAGAAAATTCAGATGAAACAACAGAAACACCTGAATAGAAGAGAGAGCTCATGTGTGGAAATCAAGATTGAGTATTGAGAAAGGTTGTGAGAGCTAGGTTTGGGGAACTGTATTGAGAAGCACAACTGTTGGGAAAGTGGTTGCTCAGGGATTGAGAGGAAAACACCTGTGTGATTGAGTGTTTAGAGAGTTTGATCCAAGATTGTTCCAAGAAGCTCCATTGAAGTCTTGTACTCATCTTGCTGATTGAATAAAGAAGAGATAGTGGTTTTTAAAACTGATTAGGTTCAAGATCACATTGATCTTGTTCTGAACCAGTATATATAATTGTGTTGATTTCTGCTTTCTTATTTTTTGTTTTCTAACTGTTTGATAATTAGTCTTACTGATTTGTGTTCTTAGATTCATCTCTGGTTCACTGAGATTCATCTGAGGTTCTTAAATTGTGAAATTTATCCTCATTTCCAATAGAAGCTATCGAGAAGATTCGAGCTCGAATGCTCGCTTCGCAGAGTAGACAGAAAAACTACACTGATCCTAAGCGTAGGGACATGGAGTTCCAAGTAAGGGACCACGTGTTTTTGCGAGTGTCACCACTGCAAGGGGTGAAGAGGTTTGGGAAAAAGGGCAAGCTGAGCATTAGATTTATAGAACCTTTTGAGATCCTGGAGAGGATCGGGCTAGTGGCATACAGGTTGGCACTGCCACAATCGTTATCAGGGGTTCACGACGTATTCCACATTTCTATGATTCGGAAGTACGTCTTGGATACCACTCATGTTTTGAGGTATGAGGATTTGGAGTTACAGACAGATTTTTCATATGAGGAGCAACCAGTTCAGGTCCTAGAAAGAAAATACAAGGTTCTACGGAACAAGGCGATTCCTCTAGTCAAAGTGTTATGGAGGAATAACAAGGTCGAAGAAGCGACCTGGGAACTTAAGTCAGCTATGCGGGATCAGTATCCCGAGTTACTCAGGTAAATTTCGAGGATGAAATTCTTAGTAGGAGGGGATAGTTGTAACTACCCAAAATTTCTAATAGGGTTTAACTCCTTGATTAGTGTGCCGGGAGGGCATAATTGGTTTATAAATATGTTTAATTGGTTAAATGCGTGACTATGTGGCATTCATGATTAATATGACTATGTGAGTATGTGAGTATGTTATATGCATGTTTATGAGTATTAGATATGCATGTGGGACCTTTATAGCTTATAAGGACATATTTGTAATTTTGGCCCGTTGAGGGCATAAATGTGATTATATGTGATAAATGGTTGAGACCAATTATCATGTGGATATATTTGCAGTATATGGCTCGAGACGGTCCTAGTGAGCGGATTAGCAAAATAGTAACAGTAGGGTTTAATACTCGGCTTGGGGGGAAGCCTAGGGGTATTTTTGGGAATTTAGAGAATATGTTGGGATTTATTAGATATTGAATAAGTATGTGGTAATTAATTGGACATGATGGGTTTAATTGGTTAATAGTAGGAACACTTGAGAAATTAGCGGGAACCGGGAGTAGAATGAGCATTTTACCCCTAGAGACAACTAGGGGACTAAAAGCTTGAAGGGGCAAAATAGTCTTTTGTGGGGTAGAATATACTCAGAAGGCTTAGGAAATAAACTAGAAAGTAGTAGAAACTCACAGCTCTCTCTAATCTCTCTCACCCACGATTTCTCCCTCACTCCCTCTTATGATTGAAGCTTGAGCTACTGAAGAAAAGGGCTGGGACTTAGAGCTTGAGGATTGAAGATTGAGGCTAGAAGGGGACAAGGAACAACTAAGGGATCCAAGCCACAACTGAGGTAAGAACCATGTCATGTTTGCTGGGAATTCTAGTTGTTGGGGTGGAATTAAGCTGAATATTGGGTGATGAATTACTGCTGAGTTGGGGTAGTGGTTTTAGTAGGATTGTTAAGGTTTTGTGTTCAAAATATGTGATTAAAAGTCCTAAACTCGTAGCTGAGATTTATTTTTGGTTGGAGGGCTTGTTAAGTTTGAATTGTGGGAATTTGGTTGGGAAGTATGTTGAGGAAAACCTAGAAAATTCTGGGTATTGGGGGGGGGGGGCGCCGAGACCCCGCATGCCCAGAATGCCCTGGGAGGGCTCTCTGTTTTAAGGGCGCGGCGTGACCCTTAGGGCTAGGTTGCGGCCGGCCTAGGGGATTTTGGCCTAGGTTGGTTTTTAGGGTTATTAAGGCTCGGGGGTTCGAACCTAAGCGCTTGGGATGATTTCTACTATTCAATTTAGTAGAAATCGAGGTCCCAGAGTCTAGCTTTTGTTACCTAAGTATTTATTTGGGTTTAGAATTGATGATTACCCATTGATTTTGAGACTAGGTTTATCGCCAAGGCTCAGAACTGAGGATCGTGCTCAGGACCGTTCTTAATTCTCTGCTCGGGATTCGAGGTAAGAAAACTGCACCCTTTTGTGGTTGTGAACGGGACTGAGCTTCCCAATTATTTAATGCTTGTACTACATGTTTGTAAGATTGATGTGATGTACGAGAATAAACGACTTAAGATAGTCAAGGATGGCGGTAAGCGTACTGAGTGCAGCTCGGCCTAGGCGTGCCGGGGTCAGTGAGATCAACAGGGGGCTTGGCCTAAGTGTGCCAACTCTGAATATTTGTGAGCTTGAAATTATGTGATTATCATTGATTAGTTGAATATTTTTACTCTGTTTTATTGTTTAATTGAATGAATTAAGCTTGATCGAATACCATTATTACTACATGTGTTTGTTGTTTTCTTTAGTTTTCTTGCTGAGTCTTGGCTCACGGATGCTACATGGTGCAGGTAAAGGTAAAGGGAAGCTGGACCAGCCATGAGTTGGAGAGCTCCAGGGGAGAGGTGTACATTGTCAGCTGCTCATCCGCCACGGTCGAGGGAAAGTATAGGGACAGAGCCTTAAAATTTGTATTTTTCCATTAGAGTGGCTTTTGGTTGTATACAACTTTTGAGAGTTGTAAATTATCACTTATACCCTGTTTTTTGGATCCCATGTTTTAAACGTCCATTTTTAATGAAAATTAACCATTTATGTTCAAAATCTTTTAGCCCTAACATGATGGTTGACCTTAGGAACACATTTTTATTCAGATGACTTGATTAGCAAGTCTTGCACCATTTCAAATACACAGTGTAACTGTCTTGGTTATCCAGGGCGTTATAGTTGTGTTCATTTGAGGACCCATCTACATACAGCATCCATGTTTGCCATGTCTCTCCATTTTCTTATGATACTACTTGTTGCTTGATTTCCTCTGATACTCCTGTGCACTCAGCAATGAAGTCTACTAGTTCTTGTCCTTTGATAGCACTTCGTGGCTTGTAGTAGATTTCGTACTGCCTTAGTTCTACCACCCTTTTAAGCAGTCGACCTGATGCCTCAGGTTTTTGTAACACCTACTAAGGGGATGGTCAGTTAAAACTGTGATCGGGTAAGCTTAAAAGTATGGCGTCAATTTCCTTGTTGCAAGTAGCACATAGTACGCCAATTTGCATTATTTGCCTCTGCCACATTTGCCTCAGTCTCTTTGGTTATGGTTTTGTTAAGAGACTCAAATGTCTGCAGTTCATTCAATAGCTGGGTCATGTTGAATTCCAACTTATAGCAGAGTGAGTGATTCAAATATGATGATTACTTGTGTAAGCTCATCAATGACGATCCCGTGTATTTTTGCTCCATGCATCACGTTAATCATGCTCAAGACATGTTCACACATAGAAACACCTTTCTTCATCTTAGTAGTCACGTAGGTTCTAGTAGCCTCATGTCTAATTTGATAAGATTGCTTCCCAAACATGGCCTATAGAGATTCCATTATCTCAAAAGTTGTTTCCATGGGTTCATGCATTGTTCTCAGAACATCATTCATGCTCACAAGCAGGTAACACTTATCCTTATTATTGGATTGAATCCAGGCATCATATTTGTCCCGAATATTCTTTGGGGCATTGGCAGCGGGCTCTTCAGGACATTCCTCAACTAGGAAAAATTTATGGTTCTCAAAGATTAACATCAGATTTAGATTCGATTTCCATCTTATAAAATTATCACCATTAATTTTTTCAAGTGAAAGTAAAACAGTTACTGGATTGCCACCGTTCGACATTACTGTAAGAAATAAAATACAATGATATTACTATTTAAAAATATCAATTATTCAAAAAGTAAATATGATGCATGAATGCAACAATTAAAACATAGAAATAAACTTTACTATTCCACGATAAGACTACCCAACAAATAAAGTGTCGCCTTAGGTTCGGTCAAGTTAAATTCAAATAGCTTATAATATAATCTTATATTTATTATTTAAAACTTAAAATAACTCTTTGTAAGCTGTAATTATCCACTGCAAAAGCTTAATTGCATTTCTGTAAGTGTAACCCATTATTTCAGAATTCATGACTTTTAGAGAGTGCTGCCTTAGGGCCGGTCAAGCCTAAAATACATTACTCCTTCCTATCTTCGTAAGAAGGCAACCTTGATATTAATATGTCTAGAAACCTTCATTAGGGGGACAAAAACAAAGCTGCCTCGAGGCCCTATTCATATCTCACGGTGTTGTTCTAATAATGGAGACCATAGGTCACATTGAGATGTTCACCTTCTCCCACTTACTATTTTAGAATATTGTGTTTTATTAAACTAATCAATTAATTTCAAATTAATTACTAGTTTATTAATAACCTATGAATGTACAATTAATGTGATCTAGATAATTATCCATTACATTCATCTAACTTTACTAAAACACATTTTTTTAATAAAGTTGGTTATCTGAAAGACCTATAATAACTATTGCCTTTATAATGGTGTGAGTTACCAAGTTTTAACAAATTTAATGCTTAGTAGTTTACATGCAATTGATTTCTCCAAAAAAATTCACATAAACAGTTAGGACAATCCTAAATAATCATGTTTCTAAAAGATGCATGATTAATGAAAACTGTGTGGGGTTTCACGAATGACATGTAATTGACTAATGCATGATCATGTTATCAATCAAGCATTAATTTAAATAAATGCAATAAATAAAAAATAAATTATGAACCAAGTACTATTGGATATTTCTAAATTTACAACCTTTGGAAAAATAAAAATAAAAATTCGCATTAGCCTTTAAGATGTTTTCAAGACTCCAAGAATGCTTCTCCTATCTTTTAGGCTTTCTTGCTAATCTTTAGGAATTTTTTAGGCCCAACTAATTAATTAGAAACTAGCTTTCTAATTAATTTATTTAATTAAAACTAATTTTTAATTAAACAACCATTTTTGTCATCCTTTTACTTTAGTTGAATTTAAATAATTAAATAATCAAATTCAAATAATTATTTAAACTTAAGATAAAATCTTAACCATCTATAAGAAATTTTATTTTTCTAATAAAAATTAAAAAAGATTATTAAAATTTTTTTTATTCAAATAATTAAAAAATTAATTAAATAAAAGATAACTGACAAAAAAATAGGATCTAGCTCTGGGCACCAAGAGTGTTGCCCTAGGGTTAAGGCCAGTGACATGGTGAGCCAAGGGCTTGGCAGGGGCGACACAGGTTGGTGGGGAGCCGCACGACACAGAGGCGTGGGCTGGCTGCATGTGCGCAAGGCGCGGGTGCGCAGGGCTGGGCTCGGGTTGGGAAATGCATGCATTAAGGGAACCTGGGGCTCGTGCGTGGACAGGTGGCTAGGAGCCTGGGCTCATGCGCGCGCAGGTGGGGTAGTTGCAGGGTTTGGGCCGTGTGCCTCCAAGGTGCATGGCTTGGGTCCCTTTTTTCTTCTTTTCTTTGTGAACAGATTTTTAAAATTTCAAAAATAAATTTACAAAAAATCCTATGCCCTTTATGGCTTACACAAGATTTAAAAAATCAAATTCCTAACCCCATAACACCATATAATTAACGATCTATCATTCAAACATATATTCAAAAAACATATCCATCTATTCAATATACATATCAACATACATATAACAAATTCAAGAAACCCACATAGCATTTAATATATATATATGTAGACTGCCCTGACACCAATTGTTGGTATTAAAAGTGTAAATCAGAGATATGCAGCAAAAATGAGATTTTAAAAATGTATTAATACCAGCCAGTATCATACATATATAGATAGATTAAATCACATACAAATAGATTATAAATTACCTCTTGAAGCCTATCAAGTATCCACGAATCTTTTTGTATAAATCAACGATCTTCCAATCCAGATTGTGAAAGCTCACACCTTGATCTTCTAAACAAATCCTCAAACACACAAGGACGTGTGTAGGCACACAGGATTCAAAAAGTTGATTTAAGACTCTCCAGATGTACTCAACACATGAGATCTAGAGATGTTTGATTGAGAGAAGATGTATTTGACAGTTTTTCAGGTTTAGAAAATCTATCGCTTTCTTTTCAGAGAGAGAGTGTGACATCTAAACTTTTTAATTATTTAAAACAACTTTTTCCTGAAAGTATCACTCTTTTAGTTTTATAAAGATAATTTACATAATTAATTAATCTTTATTTTATTAAAATAATACTGATCAGCTATAACCTTATTTAATTATTTAATTTAAATCTAACAATTAAATAAACAAATTATTTGAAATTCAAAATTCAAATCCCAGGGATAGGAAATATCCTTGTGTGGCGCCACATTGGGATTTTTCCTAATTTTCTCATTTGTTTATTTAATAAATATTTAAGACAATATATTTATCACCAAAATAAATATCAGTTAATTCAAAATTAACTTTATCTTAAAATATCAATTTTAAATAAATAAATATCTTATTATAAATAAGATAATTATTAATCTCTCTTTCATATTAATCCAAACATGATTAATATTAATTTTAACCTATAGTTTTTCAAAATAAAAACTATATAGTTAAATAATTAATTATTTCATAATTAATCAATTTCCCATAATTATTTTCTTGCCCTGGAAAATTAATTCCTTTGCAATTAAGTCCCTCTCTCTACAAAATATTTCTTTTGACATCCTTACCCATGACAGTATAGGACAGAGGTGATCTAAGGACCATGGACCTATAATACGAAGTTCCAATAAACCAGATTAATAATTAAACTCATTAATCTAATAATCTTATTTATTAATTCCATGATTACTCCACTATAAATATGGATTTGCACTCTAAGTATTTGTAGAATTATATTTATAGAGTTTTCTCTTGCAGTCCATTGATATAATCAATAAATGTAGTTCTGTCCTCCATTTATTGGTTCGTTAATTAGAGCTGATCAAGATTATCGTTTTACCCTTCTAATTACCTCTTGATCCTTAAGTGTCATTAATTCACTAGCGAATAATTAATCTATAATCATACTATAGATTTGAACTCAATAACTATTCTGTAAAATCCTCCTAATCCAGGATCGTTACACTGTGTACTTTAAATTGTGTCAGAATTGCTAACCAAGTCATTTGGCTTAAAATGTGTAACTAAGGTTATTGTCAAGGGTTAGGGTTAAAATTTTTGGTCAAAAGAACCGTTGACTTTTATTTAAAAAGTTTCATACAGCCACGGGATCCCAAAATATTACAACTAACTTTTACAAAGGTAAATATACATCAAAAGTTACATTCAGCTAGCCTAAGCGGAAAAACAGGGCTACAACCCTAGTTCCTCTGAGAAGTTCCCGGCCGTGGTGGTCGAGCAGCTGCATATGTACACGCCGCCACTGAAGCTCTCCAACTTATGGCTGGTCAAGCTTTCCTTTCCCTTTACCTGCACCACATAGCACACGTGAGCTAAGGCTCAGCAGGAAAACTCAACATGTGCATAAATAGATAATATACAGTTCCAGATACCCATCTAACATTGCTGGCAATATCAACCTAAAAATATCATCATTCAGTTACAGACAAGTGGTAATTGGACCAATTTGGGGCTGCTGCCCTAAACAATTTGCTTTAGAGCCAACCCCAGAGCCTATGCCCTAGCTACGTGACCATAGAGTCACCTGGGGCCCTCGCCCTTAGCTTTGAATCATTGGCCATAGAGCTAGCCCAACCCCTTGGTTTACCATCGACCTTACTGTCGATCAACATAATAGTACGTTGCTGATTTAGGCTTAAGCCTTTCGACCAGCCCGCAGGGTGCTATTGCCATTCTTGACTAATAAGTCAAGCCCTAATCTAGGATTACAGACCTCAATACAGAACAGATATGGATAGGCATATCCCAACAGAAAGTGCACATATGCATGTTCCTCGCATAACACCATCGATTAATCATTCTTACAACGCTAATCATACCTATTTAGCGGGGCCTCATGCCTTAAACACGAAATTCATACAACAATCATGAAGCACTTAAGCAAATATCAATGAATGTGTGACGCGATAGCTTAAATATAATGTCCTCGGGGCCCAAGCCCCAGTCATAATAATTGATAACAGTTGGGCCAAGCCCCAATCACATATAACATGTATTGGGTGCAATTTTCTTACTTAAGGTCTGAGTAAAGCGTAGATAAGAATGACCCTCGAGCACGATCCCGGTTCCGAGCATCTAGCGGTAAACTACTCACAACAATAAAATAGGATTCCATCAACAACGATCAAATAAAGGCTTCTGGACCGAGTCCTAGCCTTTGGGGCCTCGAGATCCACTAAATTGGGTAGTGGATTTGATCATGGGCCTTAAGAAAAGTTCCCATTCTAAAACAAAATCCCAAGGCCAACATGCCCAGGCGGGCCGCGACCTAGCCCTGAGGGTCGCGGCGTGCCCCTCCTATCAGCAAGCCTCCCCTCCTCTGTCAAGGGGCGCAGGCTGCGACTTGCCCTTGTGGATCGCGGCGCGCCCCCATATAGAAACATCCCAAGGCCCTGGGTTCAGGGTGAGTCGCGACCCCTCAAGAACACAGCCGCGACTTGGCCCCTCGAACCCAGAATATCTTCATTTTTCAACAGCCAAATCCAACCCAAATTCACTCCAAAACCATAATTCAATTATCACAATAGATCTAACACCTCCCCAGCATCAAAACCCAACAAAATAACAGCCTTAAAACTCATCAAAATACCACTTTCAATTCTTGAGCTAAAAGGTTCAAGAACACCTCAAACAACAATGCATTCTTTAGAAATTTAACTATAACAGAATGTTTGAAGGGTTAGCTTAGCTGTGAGTGAAGTTCCTCTAGCCACAAGCTATCCAATTCCCAATCCCAAGCCTTCAATTCTTGTGTTTCTAGACCAAAATCCTCTTTATTCTTCAAGGACAAGCTTAGGAAAGTTTGAGAGAAAAAAGAGTGAAGGAGAAAGAGAGAGAGAGAGAGAGAGAGAGAGAGAGAGAGTCGGTTAGAGAAGTGTTTCTTTTGTTTTGTCTTTTGTTTCCTAAGGTTAAATGACTTAAGCTAATCCCGAGGCTCGGAGTACCAAAAACATCCCCGAGGGCAACATTGTCAAATTCCCCATTATTCCCTCCTAAACTAACTAACTTCAAATATGTCTCCATTTATTCATTTGCATAACCCGATAACCCAATTAAATGTCTAATACCCAAAATACCACTCGACCTGCCCCGAGTCGGGTATTGGGTCACGTTGTGACTTTCCCGCTAACTTGCTCTCTAGGATCGCCTCATGCCGAGTAACTCAAATAAACCCACATAATAATCTGGTCTCTCACATACATCACATAAATATACAATTATGCCTGCAACGGGCCAAATTATCAGAATTGCTCTTCTAATAAGAAATGGGCCCACATGGACATTTAATATCTTTAAACATGCCCAACTAATCATTTAATCACATAATCCACATAATTATAGTTAAATATAACAAATAATCACATAACTCCATATATTGCCATCCTCGCCCCCTAATCAAGGCCCTAAGCCTTATTAGGAAATTTTGGGACGTTACAACTATCCCATCCTTGCAGAAATTTCGTCCTCAAAATTTTACCTGAACAACTCAGGGTACTGAGTCTGCATATCTGCTTCCAGGTACCAGGTCGCCACCTCGACCTTGTTGTTCCTCCATATTACCTTAACTAATGGTATAATCTTGTTCCTTAGGACCTTGTCCTTCCTGTCTAGAATCTGAGCCGGCTGTTCTTCATAGGACAAATCTACCTCCAGTTCTAGATCCTCATAACTCAGCACATGAGTTCCATCTCACACATATTTCCACAACATGGAAATATGGAATACATTATTCACACTAGACAATGTATGGGGTAAGGCCAATCTGTAGGCCACTTGCCCGATCCTCTCCAGAATCTCAAATGGTCCCATGAACCTAGGACTCAGCTTGCCCTTCTTCCCGAACCTCTTCACCCCTATCAGAGGTGAAACCCTAAGGAAAACATAGTCTCCCACATGGAACTCTATGTTCCTCCATCTCATGTCTGAATAGCTCTTCTGTCTACTATGAGATGCGAGCATCTGAGCCCTAATCTTCACAATAGCCTCGGTGGTCCTCTGAACTGCATCAGAACCTAAATATTTCCTCTCACCCATCTCATCCTAGTGAATGGGTGATCTGCACTTTCTACCATACAACATCTCATAAGGTGCCACCCCAATGGTAGACTGGTAGTTGTTGTTATAGGAAAATTCTATCAGAGGCAAATATTTACTCCAAGACCCTTCAAAGTCCAACACACATGCTCTCAGCATGTCATCCAATATCTGGATAGTCCTCTCAGACTGACCATTGGTCTGAGGATGATAAGTGGTGGTGAACTTCAGTTGTGTACCCATCGCCCTCTCCAAACTTCCCCAAAACATGGAAGTAATGATAAGGTCTCTATCAAACACGATAGACCTCGGAGTTCCATGAAGGTGAACTATCTCTCTCACATAGAGATCTGGATACTGGTCAACTGTGTAATTTGTCCTCACTGGTAGAAAATGAGCTGATTTCATATATCGATCCATGATGACCCAAATAGAATCATGCTGGCCCACTGTCCTGGGCAATCCCACCATGAAATCCATCGTGATATCCTCACACTTCCACTCTGGGATATCTAGAGGTTGTAAGAGCCTCGCCGGCTTCTGATGCTCTACTTTGACCTGCTGAGAGGTTAGGCACTTTGCCACATATTCAGTCACATCCCTCTTCATCCCAGACCACCAATATACAACTTTCAGATCCTAGTACATCTTCGTGGTGCCCGAATGTAGAGAGTAAGGGGTAGTGTGAGATTCATCCATAATCTCCCATCTAATCCCAGTGTCCATTGTAACACAAATTCGATCCTTTTATCTCAACAAGCCCATACTTGACACTGTATAGTCCTTAGCTATTCTAGCTAGGACATCCGCTCTAACCTGCCCCATCTGTGGACCATCTAACTGTTTCTCGTTGATTCTCTCCAAGAGAGTAAATTGTAAAGTGATATTGGCTAACTGGCCCACTACTAACTCAATCCCTGCTCTAGTCATGTCATCAGCCAATCTCCTCGATATCTGTCTGGCACTATATAGCTGTCCCAGACCCTTCTAACTTAACGCATCTGCCACCATGTTGGCTTTCCCAAGATGATAGAGGATCTCACAATCATAATCCTTTACCAACTTTAACCAACGTCTCTGCCTCATGTTCAAATCCATCTGGGGAAGAAGTATTTTAAACTCTTTTGGTCAGTGTATATTTCACACTTCTCACCATACAAGTAGTGCCGCCACACCTTTAGTGCAAAAACTACCGCTGCAAGCTCTAAGTCATGTATGGGGTATCTATGCTCATATTCCTTCAACTGAGGTGATGCATAGGCAATCACCTTCCCTGTCTGCATAAGTACACAACCCAGAACTTTCCTCGAAGCATCACAGTAAACTACAAACTTATCTCGATCTATAGGAAGGCTTAAAACTGGAGCAGTGATCAAACTCTTCTTGAGCTTCTAAAATTTGTCTTCACTAAACAAACTTCTGATTATTGCAGGTTAACTCTGTCAGTGATGACACAACCTTGGAGAACCCTTCCACAAAGCGTCTATGATACCCTACCAATCCCAAGAAACTCTTGATCTCTGAAGCATTCTTCGGTCTTGGCCAATCTCTGACCGCTTCAATCTTCACCTGTGGCAACCAAAACTCGCATTTCTTGAACTTTGCATACAACCTGTGTTATCTCAACCTCTATAGTACCAATCTGAGATGCCACTCATGTTCTGTCTCCATCCGAGAGTATATCAATATATCATCAATAAAGATGATCACAAACTAGTCGAGGTAGTCTTTGAACACTATGTTCATCAAATCCATAAATGCTTCCGGGCTATTAGTCAACCCAAATGACATCGCCAAAAGCTCATAATGCCCGTACCTGGTGCGAAAAGCTGTCTTCGGTATATCCTCCTCTTTGATCCTTACTGGTGATAACCAGATCGGAGATCTATCTTAGAGAATATTGTTCTACCCTGCAATTGGTCAAACAGATGATCAATCCTTGGCAGAGGATATCTCTTCCTGATAGTCAACTTGTTCAGTTCTTTGTAATCGATACACATCCTTAGAGAACGGTCCTTTTTCTTCACAAAGAAGATCGATGCGCCCAATGGCGAGAAACTGGGCCTGAGAAAACCCAAGTCTAGTAACTCCTGTAGTTGAACCTCTAGTTCCTTCAGCTCAGCTGGAGCCATCTTGTAAGGTGCCCAAGACATTGGCTTTGTCCCAAGCACCAATTCAATTACAAACTCAATCTCTCTATATGGAGGTAACCCCAACAGGTCCCCTGGAAATACGTCCAGAAACTCACAAACTAATCAGGTCTATTCTGGTCGCATTGACACGACCTGAGTGGTATTCACCATGCTAGCTAAGAACCCTATGGATCCCCCCTGCAATAGGTCTCTAGCTCTAAGTAAAGATATAATAGGTATATGGGGTCCATGCACAGTGCCAACGAATACAAAGGGATCCTCACCCTCTGGCTCAAAGGTTACCATCTTCTTCTTGTAGTCTATCGTTGCCCCACACTTCTCTAGCCAATCCATACCCAGAATTATGTCAAAATCAATCATTTCCAGCTCCACCAAGTCAACTAATAACTCCCTGCCATCCACTGTAAATGGTAGTGATCTAGTCCATCTCATGGAAACTACTAACCCCCTAGTAGGCAACATCGTACCAAACCCCACAGGATAAAATTCACATGGTGTACACAACCCATCTATAATCCTACTAGCATCAAAAGAGTGTGTAGCACCCGAATCAATAAAGAATAGTATAGAAGGTTCCAACACTAGAAAGCTGACCTGTAACTACCGAGGGACTAGCTTCGACCTCTGCTTGGGTCAAGGTGAACACTCGAGCTGGCGTCTAACTATCCACCCTCTTATGCTCCTCCTTCCTGGCTCTTGGGCAGTCTTTCTTCAAGTGCCTTGTACTACCACAAACGAAACAGGCCTTCGCCCGACACTCCCCAATATGGCACCTCCAGCACCTAGCACACTCTGGGAATGCCCTCCATGTCTCACCACCACTCTGGCAGTCCATCTGTATGCCCCGTGGCCTTCTATCTCGCCCTGGAGCTGAAACTGTGTCTGGTGTCTTCATCTTCTGATCACTGGGGCCTCCACCCCTACCAAAACCTAGAAATGGAGGCCCCGACCTCCTAGAATCCCTTATGGCTGCATTGTCACACCAGATCTTGTACTCTGTGCTCTCAGTTGTAAGCGCCTTCTCCACAACATGTGCATAGGTTGTCACTCCTAGCATAGTAGTAATACGAACTCCCCAGGCTATCATAAGCTGTAGCCCCTCAAGAAATCTCTCTCTTATGGTCCCATCAGTGGCACCAGATTCCTGGAAAACTTCGCCAACCTATCAAACTTCAGGGCGTAATTAGTCATTGTCATGTTACCTTGAAGTAACTTGCTGAACTTTTCAGCCTTCGCAGCTTTAACGGCATCATTGTAGTACTTCTCATTGAACAGAGTTCTAAACTCCTCCCATTCAATGGTGGTAACTGCTCTGGTCTGAGATACCACCTCCCACCATATTCGGGCATTCTCTCGAAACATGTAGGTGGCGCAAGCCACTCTCTCATTACCACATACCCTCATAAAATCTAGGATAGTGGTTATCATGGTCATCCACTGCTTAGCCTTCAGTGGATCTGAACCGCCCTCAAAGACTGGAGGGTGTTGTTTCCTGAACCACTCATACAAGTGTTCCCACCTATCTTCCCCTGCCTGGGGCTATACAACTACTGGTACCTCTGGCTGAATCACTGCCAATACCGCAGGCTGTAGGTTCCCTGCTGGAACCTGTTGCTGTCTTAAGAGGCGTATTTCTTCTTCTTGCCTCCCTAACTTGGCTTGCATGTAAGCAAGAACTTGTTGCTAGTTTTCTGGAGCTGGCGGTGGGGCCTGGCCCTGCTCATTCCCTTCACTAGCTTGTAACTCTTGGCTAGCCAATCTCTCTGACCTTCAAATATTCATACTGTTACTCAATCCACCCTACATAGATCAAATCGGTCGTTAGGTAAGTAATAACTATACCTCTTGACGTCTGACGGTCCAAGATCAAAAAATAACAAACAAGTGCAATGCTAATAAGAATGCCATCGCGCAATATATTCCTTCATAGTGTTAAGAAGCACTTCCTGATATCCATCAACAATTAATAATGCACATAAACATATCAATGCATTTCCACAAGCCTAACATAGCTAATAAGCATGTTCTTTATCATTCATACAACAGTCAAGGGCCAAGCCTTATCAAATTATCTCAAGCTTCCTATGCAGGCATGCAGATAAGGCATTCATATCATGTTTAAGCATTTAAACATATAAACACATAATAGTTACCAAACCCTCAGTCAAGCTTGTCTTTAGAGGCAAGTGTACATGTCCGTCCAGTCTTCAGGAACCCTTAAACCTTGGCAGCTCTGATACCAAGTTGTAACATCCTCCTAATCCAAGATCGTTACACTATGTACTTTAAATTGTGTCAGACTTGTTAACCAAGTCATTTAGTTTAAAATGTGTAACTAAGGTTATTGTCAAGGGTTAGGGTTAAAATTTTTGGTCAAAAGAACTGTTGACTTTTATTTAAAAAGTTTCATACAGCCATGGGATCCCAAAATATTAGAACTAAACTTTTATAAAGGTAAATATACATCAAAAGTTACATTCAGTCGGCCTAAGTGGCAAAAACAGGGCTACAACCCTAGTTCCTCTGAGATGTTCCCAGTTGTGGTGGTCGAGTAGCCGCATATGCACACGCCACCACCGAAGTTCTCCAACTCATGGCTGGTCAAGTTTCCTTTCCCTTTACCTGCACCACAAAACACCTGTGAGCCAAGGCTCAGCAAGAAAACTCAACATGTGCATAAACAAAGAATATAAAGTTTCAGATACCCATCTAACATGGCTAGCGATATCAACCTAAAAATATTTTCATTCAGTTATAAACAAGTGGTCATTGGACCAATTTCGGGCCTCTGCCCTAAACAGTTGGCTTTAGAGCCAATCCCGAGCCTATGCCCTAGCTATGTGACCATAGAGTCACCTGGGGCCCTCGCCCTTATCTCTGAATCACTAGCCATAGAGCAAGCCCAACCCCTTGGTTTACCATCGACCTTAGCGTCGACCAACGTAATAGTACGTTGTTAATTTAGGCCTAAGCCTTTTGACCAGCGCGTTATTGTTGTCCTTGACTAATAGGTCAAGCCCTGATCTAGGATTACAGACCTCAATACATAATAGATAAGGATAGGCATATCCCAACAGAAAGTGCACATATGCATGTTCATCACATAACACCATCGATTAATCATTCTTATAATGCTAATCATACCTATTTAATGGGGCCTCATGCCTTAAACACGGAATTCATACAACAATCATGAAGCACTTAAGCAAATACCAACCAACGTATGAAGCAATAGCTTAAATATAATGTCCTCGGGGACCAAGCCCTATTCATAATAATTGATAATAGTCGGGCCAAGCCCAAACACATATAACATGTATTGGTTGCAATTTTCTTACCTCAGGTCCAAGTAAAGCATAGATAAGAATGACCCTCAACCATGATCCCGGTTCTGAGCTCCTAGCGGTAAACTAGTCACAACCATAAAATAGGATTCCATAAAAAATGATCGAATAAAGGCTTCTGGACCGAGTCCTAGCCTCCAGGGCCTCGAGTTCCACTAAACCGGGTAGTGGATTCGATCTCGAGCCTTAAGGAAAGTTTCCCATTCTAAAAAAAACTTCCCAAGGTCAAAATGCCCAAGCGGGCCGCAACCTAGCCCTGAGGATCACGGCGTGCCCCTCCTATCAGCAATCGTCCCCTCCTCTGTCAAGGGCCGCGGGCCGCGACTTGCCCTTGTGGGTCGCGGTGCCCCCCCCAGACAGAAACCTCCCAATACCCTGGGTTCAGGTTGAGTCACGGCCCCTCAAGAACATAGCCGTGACTTGGCCCTTCGAACCCATAATTTCTTCAGTTTTTAGCAGCCAAATCCAACTCAAATTTACTCCAAAACCATAATTCAATTATCACAATAGATCTAACACCTTCCTAGAAACGAAACCCAACAAAATAACAGCCTTAAAACTCATCAAAATACCGCTTTCAATTCTTGAGCTAAAAGGTTCAAGAACACCTCAAACAACAATGAATTCTTCATAAATTTAACTATAACAGAATGTTTGAAGGGTTACCTTAGCTGTGAATGAAGATCCTCTAGCCATGAGCTATCCAATTCCCAATCTCAAGCCTTCAATTCTTATGTTTCTAACCCAAAATCCTCTTAATTCTTCAAGGACAAGCTTAGGAAAGTTTTAGAGAAAAAAGAGTGAAGGAGAAAGAGAGAGAGAGTCGGTCAGAGATATGTTTCTAAGTTTTTCTTTTGTTTCCTAAGGTTAAATGACTTAAGCTAATCCTGAGGCTCGGGGTACCAAAAATGTCCCCGAGGGCATAATGGTCAAATTCCCAAATATTCTCTCCTAAACTCACTAACTTCAATTATATCTTCAATTATTCATTTCCATAACCCGATAACCCAATTAAATGTCTAATACCCAAAATACCCCTCGACCCGCCCCGAGTCGGGTATTGGGTCCCATTGTCACTTTCCTGCTAACTTGCTCCCTAGGATCGCCTCATGCCGAGTAACTCAAATAAACCCACATAATAATGTGGCCTCTCACATATATCACATAAATATACAATTATGCCTGCAATGGGAAAAATTATTAGAAGTGCCCTTCTAATAAGAAACAAGCCCACATGCACATTTAATATCTTTAAACATGCACAACTAATCATTTAATCACATTATCCACATAATCACAATTAAATATAACAAATAAGCACATAACTCCATATATTTCCATCCTGGCCCCTTAATCAAGGCCTGAAGCCTTATTAGCAAATTTTGGGACGTTACATATTTAGTTCCAGAATTAACCGTTAAGGGAACCAATATTCGATCCATTAGGAAAGTATGGATTCCATTATTGTAAATCGTGATATTGAATCTCCAAAACAAGGCTCATTAGCCTCGTTATACTAAGAAACCTTGAAGAGTGAATCAAAAGATCCAATAAACATAAATAGAAGTTCATGAATACTCAGGATTTAGACTGATCTACAAATGATCATCTACTATGATAAGAATTAAATCTTTATGTCAAACGAAAAGTTTATAAAGATAATTAATTCTCATCGGTCTTGTCATATATAATATCTATAATATACAACACCTTTACTAAGATGTCTATCCACACCAGTAATTCGAATCTAGATCACGTGCATCCCATATGCTTAATAAACCGCACTAGTAACCATTCATTAAAGATTCCTTACGTTAATATGTTACTGACTATTTTATTAATTATATATGATCTTAATTCTCTCATACTAATACAAGATCATATTCTCATAAATGAATAAAAAAAATTCTTGATATTATTATATAATTAATTCAAACAATAATTATAATATTCAAATATTATAAAATTGTACTTTTATTTAAATCAATAAAATGTCTTTACATTCTCTTAGGGAATTAATTATAATAAAACCAACCTGAGGAGACTTTTCTCCAGTTTTCCAATACTAATTAGGTTCTATCTGTCCTTGCTTTCTTTATTTCTGGTATGTTTTTATTTTTATTTTTGTTATTTTATAATGATAGTTTGTCTTGTCATTTATTTTTCTT
Source organism: Humulus lupulus (assembly GCF_963169125.1). NCBI lineage: Eukaryota > Viridiplantae > Streptophyta > Magnoliopsida > Rosales > Cannabaceae > Humulus > Humulus lupulus. The sequence goes on from NC_084795.1 coordinate 122,413,009, forward strand.
TTTCTAAGAATCAATATCATATTATTTTGCAGTAGCTCACTCTCTAGGTGTTCTCATTTCATACTTCTCGTGTATATATTTTTTAACAATGAGGACATTGTCTAATTTTGGTTGGGGTGGTGAGCATAGTCATGTTGATTTTTTTCATATTAATAATTTCATGGTCAATTTTTTTGAAAAGTTACTTATTTATTCTTGCGAAATGTTACTTTTGAGTCAATTTTTGTTATTTTTAATACTCAGAATTTTTCTTGGGTTATATAATGCACATGCCAAACGTTGTGGTAAGATAGTTGGTAGCACATATTTGCTTAGAAATTTGCTATGTTTAAGTAATTCATTATTTTCTGTGAGAGGTAAGACTTGAGCAAATAACTTTTGAATTCATTGATTCTTAGAAATGGTTATAATTATTTGGACAAGGTATTGTGGTATGAATGGATGATGTTGTAGGGATAATATTTTCTATAGAAAAATCTTATTAGATAGCCTTTTTTTTTGTTATTTTGTTCATTAAAAAAAAAACAAAAAAGGAGAAGAAAAAGAAGAAAAAAAAAAAAGAAAGTGCACAAGAGTAATAATTCTATCATTTTCAATAATGTTGTCTCTTGTGTCCAAGAAAAAGAGTATATGTGTGTGTGTGTGTGTGTGTATTATTTTCATGTTTTATGACTATTAGAATAAATGTAAAGATTGTCTACTTTAAAGAAATCTCGAAAAGTTAGTTTTGTAGTACTCTTTATGGTGGTTGTCCAAATAATTTATTTCCTATCTTTGTTTTAATTATTATTTAAAAGTTTGTCATAAAAATGTATCCATTTGATGAGTGATCACTTCTTTATTTCCAACTCCATGAGTGAAACTATTTTCAAATTATATGATAGGTGTTGGAACCTTTTGTTATGAATTATTAAAAAATTGATACATTTGTGTGTGATATGGGAAAAGTCCCACATGGATTTGGAACACTCTTCATAGAGTGTATATATATTGCAAATGCAATGACTTGGGGTGTGCCCCAAGGGGTACCCAGTTTTGTGCGAATGGGTGAGGACTCACACACTTGACCACCACGCGCGCGCCGCCGCCGCCGTCCGTCTGGCTGGCTGGTGGGTGGGTGGTGTGGTGTCGTATTAACGTTTTATTTTTTGAAACAAAGGTATCTAAACGTTTATATCATTTTATTAATTAAATTAATTTTAAAACGTTCATTTTAATAATACCAAAACGTTTTTATTTTTATTAATTGAAGATAAACGTTTTTTAGCCGTTTAATTCTTAATCCTCCTCTGATTTATTAAGGAAAAAAAACGTTTTTTGACCGTTTTGGGGATTTTTCTATGTATAAATAAGATAGAACCATTTTGGAAAAGAGAGAACAAATACACAGAGTTCTTTCTTGGTTCTACGAAATTTCTCAGAGAGCAATTTTATAAAGGGTGTACAAGAACGATCCTCTCGGTGCAGGGAGGATTCGTACAGAGGCTGTTTTATCCTGGGGACGGCGTGGTTGATAGACTGCCGTGCACACTTGGGGCAGAGTCGTGAAACGTCTTAAAGAGAGCGACTTTGTTCGCGACTCAGCCAGAAAATTTTGTTCGATAAATTCGTTCCATTTTATTTTTCTATTGTGGAATATCAATAGGTTAATGGAGTTGAGACTTTTAATTGGCATAATTTTCAAAGACTTTTATGTGCTATGGTTTGCAGTAAGAAGGTACAAGTTTGGTGCACATACTCACAACTCTAGATTTGTTCAAAGTAACTTTGATAATTCTTATTGACTAGTTACTAAAATTTTATGTTAATACTTTGGTTCTTTTATAATTTTTGACCTAGGAATATTATGTTGACATTTATCATTTCGCTTGAATTCTAGAGACTAGCAATAAGCTTGTTGGGGGTTGCGATTAGTGCTTTAAAAATTCACATTTATTGGTTAAAAGTATTAAGATAAATTGAATTTGACTTAATATCTTCATAAATTTAATTTGATTTGAAAATATTTAGTTTTAATTTGATTTATTTTGTTTTGTAGATACAAAATTGTAAAGGATTGAAGGAAAAAGATTTAAAGGGGAGTTTAAGCCCAAAAGCAAGCCACTATCCAATTAACCAAGCCCATGGGCAACACATCACACATATGTATATATACTAGGTATAAAAATGTGCAGTTACACATTTTCTTAGTTTTATTTAGCAATTATTATATTTTTAATTATCATTTAAATTTTAAATAAATAAATGTGACACAATATTTCGCCAACAGTGTATTAAGAAATGATGAAGGCAAATTAGTACTTAATGGTAAACCGTAATGAAAAATATCAAGAATTCACACAAGAACACAGAACTTTTACGTGGTTCAGTGGTTAAAATCCACCTAGTCCACGAGTCAATATTAATGTTGTTTCTCTCAGAGTTTCAGTATTACAGAATTATATCCCTTTTCATGTCCAATATTCCCAATATTTATAGGAGAATTCCATGGACAAGTTTGGGTAACCGCGTGAGTCAATCACACATTTACATAATTTATACATTCAATACAAATAATTCTCATTTATATTGGGATATGATTTGATCGCAAAGTAAATATGTCATGTTATCTTGGATAATAAATATGACAACCTGGTCATGAATAAGTGTATAAGCGAATCCCGAATCTTTATGAATCCCTTAGTATGCAATATGCATTATATCTGAATCACCCGAGTTGTGTATCTTCCACTAGCTTGTGTTCTGACAGCTATTCGACCCCAAGGTAGTGCTTTGATGACTTATCTTATTCGTAGTTCGTGGTAAAGTTAGGACGCCTAACACCAGGTCTGGCCATTATGTACCTCGAGCTGTCCGTATAGATAATAATCAGATATTCTACTTGACTACTTTTCCACGTAATTATCTGCCAGCTGTACCCAAGCTGAGTGAATGAACTCGTGCTAAGATTAGGGTACAACATTTTCCCCCTAAGCTCCTGCTCGTGTATCACGTCATCATTTTCTGGCCTACACAATAGGGACTTTTAAACTTCTACTACATAAAACCATGCCTGCCTACTACTTGAGTACTGAACACGTGTTCTTCTGCAATTGGCATCTGTTCGGGTTTCGAGGACTGCAATAATTGTCTTGCCAACTTTTTTCCGCCATTTGGTCTCTTTAATCTTGGCCCTTGGATCTTGAGCTAACCAAATTGGATGGCCCAGATTAAATACCGTAATTTACGTATAAATAAGATGACCAGATTCAAACATCACCACCTTTACATTTAAAAATTTCCCTTTTCTGAACTTCCAAGCTTCCCTTCTTCCCCAGAATCCCCAAAACTGTTCATCGTGCCCAAACATTCAAAAGATTTCCAGGAGCTTCCCATTGCCGAGTCTACTCCCTCTAATCAGTGAGCATATTTCGTGTAAGTATCTTTTCCCATGATTTGAAAAGTTTTCCTTTTTTTTTGTTTCATCCAATGAAATTTCTGTTATTAACCATGTTCGTCCACAACACTCATTGTAGTTACCATTAGGCTATTTCTAAATGTTCATAGGGAATAGGTTTCATTTAGGTTCAATGGATGAGTCCAAACATGTTTTATAGATAAGATAAAACTGGGGAAATTTTTGGGTAAATCTGGGTAACCCTAACCCATTCGGGGTAAGGAAACTGAAGGGTCTTTTAGGTTTAAAACCAGATAGCTTAGAGGTTACATTTTCTTGGGTGGTTTTTCACTAAACCTCTTACCAAGGAAAGTAGTGGACTGACATTTCTGACACACGGATCCCTAAATATTAGGGGACTATTAAGAAATCGAGGTGTGTAGCTTTGAGTATCGCGTGGCACCACGCGATGTGTTTCGGCTAACTTTAGCTCGTATAACAAAAATAACCCATTTCATTGGTCGCCTACTAACTAGGCCGCTTTGTCGTTAGGCGATCTGATGGCCCCCCCAAAGAAGAAATCCACGAGCTCATCTACCAAACGTAAGGACAAAGGGAAGCAGGTCTCCCCTAACTCTCCCATTCTACACTTCGATCCGGTAGTGGAGAAGGAAGTTCCCATCGACCCCAACACGTTCGTCGAGGCCGAACACATTATCTCAAAGAACATGACTCAGGGGAAAGTGAATAAGATTATGTTGAGCCACAACATAGAGATAAGAGCTGGGACTTTCCTCGCCCGACCTGTGTTCGAAGGGGAACGGAGCTGTGCCCTTTCCAGGATGACTACGCGGCTTTGAGTGATGAGCACCTGAAGGCTGGGCCCTTCCTTCCCCTGGACTAGTATTTCGTAGATTTCTTAAACTATGTAAAACTGGCTCCTTTTCAGCTCCCTCGAAATTCATATAGGCTTTTGGCAAGGCTGAAATATCTGTTCTTGAGACATGAGTGGGAGGTCCCCAGCCTGGTAGACATATTATACTTCTTCTACCTCAAGGCGAGCCCCGACCAGAAGGGAAGCGGTGACGGGTTGTACTACCTCATGCAGTTTCCAAACTCTGCCTCCGTCATTGAGCTCCCAAGCCATCCAAATGACTATAAAGATTTATTCTTTATGTTGAATGGCTTCAGGAACTGCTAACATCGTTACTTCAACTGACCTCGTAAGTCTTCCATCTTTGTAAATCCAGCTCAGGAACTTTTATTTGTTTGAAATATTTTTCTTGTACACATCCTGGTAGAATTTTCTTTTCATGCAGCCATATTCGCTAGGACGGGAAAATATGTGACCCTCGGGGGTCAATATGAGAAGCTGTCTAGATTCCCCTAGTGAAAAGGACTATTGCTAGGTAGTGAATGACGTCACGATGTTGGCTTGTAAGTTGATCGGCGAGGGTCAAACACTGGCCCTGAGGACTCGGGCTCCTCTTTCGGTGATCCTCAATCTTCCCTCCTCTCAAGAGGCCTTGCCAGCCACCGAGGACACCGAGGAGGAAGAGAATGAGGTGCCTTTTGTACAAAAAAGGCGGGCCCCCGAAGCAGACCAGACCACCTGATCCTGACCGAGCTGCTTTTGGGGCAGCAGCCTTCCCCTCTGGCCAAGCTAACCCATACCTTTTTAGGGAATTAGATTGTAACGCCCTACTTCCTTAGAGCCGTTACTATTTGAGTTTTAAATGATTAACTCGCTAGTCGAGGTTTTAGGTTAAAAGTGTAGCTAAACTGTAATAAAAGTCATATAATTTGAAAATGTAATCATTCATTGAAATTATAAAGCGTTATACATTTCAGATCCCAAAATTACTGTTTAGAAATATTTAAAGCTCAAAAATATGATTAAGGTCGACTAAACAACATAATCTAGATTGAGACACAACATCTCCCAAATATAGCCCTGACAGTGGCATCCAGGCAGGCCAAACATGTACACATCGCTCCACGCTCTCCGTACTCATGGTTGGTCAACCTTTCCCTTTCCTTTACCTGCACCATAGAGCACTCGTGAGCCGAAGCCCAGCAAGAAAACTCAACACACAACAATGAACATTTGCATAACTTTCAATTAGCATACAACCAGGCAGCCAACAGGCTAAACACATAGCGGCAATGCCGTCCCAGGAGCTTTACCAGGCCCTGGGTTCGCGGTCTACACCGTGAGGATGTTTCAAGCATCCAAGGAGGGTCTCACCCTAGCGACTTGCACTTTGCGTGCTCAACGCCGCTCTCGGCCCTTGCCGTACTCGGCCTTGCAATCCACGTGCTTGATGCCGTTCCCGGCCCCTTGTCGTACTCGGTTTCCTGCCGCTCTTGGCCTTCGCCGTTCATTCAGAAATATGCAACACACAACATATATTCAACAAATACTTACACGAATACAAACATTAACAATAGGGCTACGCCCTGAATCACAATCACATAGGGTTATGCCCTGCAATACAAACTATAGGGCCACACCCTGCTCTACGGGTACAATAGTTTTCTTACCTGTGTCCCAAGTTTCCCAAGCACCGATATCCTGAGCACAGTCCCCTAGTCCGAGCCTCGCTGAAAACCTAGTCACAACGTATCAACAACATCCATCCATCAAGCTATAATCCATTAAAAAACTTTGTAATGAAATTCTAGTCTCCGGGACCTTGAATTTTATCAATCCGGGTGATAAAATCCATCCCCAGCCTTAACTTCTAGATTCCCGATCCAAAAACCTTCTCGGGGTCTAAAAACCCCTTAAGAGTCGTGGTCCCAAGGCCTTGTGCTGCGGCTTGCCTCAATTAGACTCTCAACCTCCTCACTCAGTAGACGCGCGCCGCAGCCCAACCATAGGGGCACCGCGGCCCGCCCTTCATCCCCCCATCTGTTCTAGAGGGCCGCGACTCACCAAGCACAGAGCCGCGACCCAACCCCTTCGAACCCAGAAAATCCCCCATTTTAACAACCAAAAATCAGCCAATTTAACCCAAGATCAATCCCATAACTCATCTAAATAATCAAGAGTGATCCACCATGTAGCTTACATGCATAAACTTATAACTCTAACAAAACTCAGGATAAACTCAGATAATTTAATACTAGGCCTCTTACCTCAAGGATGAATTTAGGCCACACTTGCTCTTCAACTTCCCAAGCTTACTCCTTCCCTAATCCAAGCCTTAGATTTCTGAATTCCTAGCTTAATTCCCCTAGAACTTTCTTCAGCCTTCAAGCTCCCAAAGAGAGAAAAACCAAGTGATAGGAAGATAGGGTCGGTTTGGGAAAATTCTAAGTGTTTCTCTGCTTTGTCTTCCCCAACATTCCCTCCTAAATGTTCTAACTTCAAATATATCTCCAAATATTTATTTTCATAACCCGATAACCCCAATAAATTGTCTAATGCCCAGAATACCCCTTGACTCGCCCCGAGTCGGGTATCGGGTCTCGTTGTGACTTCCTAGCTAAACCGCTCCCTAAGTTTGTCTCGGACGTGCATCTCAAATAAATCACCACTCACACGTTGTAAAGGTCACAATAATCACAAATATTGCATTTATACCCTCAACGGGCTAAAATTACAAACATGCCCCTAATAACCAAATGGGGCCCACATGCATATTTAATTCACCTAAACATGCATTTCTAATCACATACTCATCAAATTCACACATTAGTATAATAAATCACTTATTGCCCTTCAGGCACGCTAATCAAGGCCCTGAGCCTTATTAGCAAAATTGGGACACTACATATATCGGACTGCTGCTAGCTTTAGGTTAATTCGTTTTAACCCCAACCAGCTAGTTAGTCGCCACCCCACCGATCCAGACCTAAACATAACTCTCCTCCAATGTGTGGATCATTTGGTGGTGCGCTATGACCATAGCTACCCCAAAGGCACCATTGTTATTGATAATACACTGCAATTTAGGTCGGCTATTTTTGAATAATATGGAACCAACCTTAGGATTCAGCCCTCTCTGCTCCAAGGGACATTTGCTCCTAGATCTAGGCAGTATGTAGACGAATCTAGCATTGAGGAAGGACCTGAACCCCTTAGGATTTTAGATATTTTACCCCTAGATTCCCCCTCCTCTCCATTACTCCCAAAGTCGGAGGTCACCCCTGGTTCATACACCGAGCTGGTGATTATAGATTCCTCCCCCAGCCCGGAAAGTAGGATCTTTACCTCCTATTTCTTTATATATGTTTTTGAAAATTTTTGTGAACTAATACCCTTTATTCTTTACAGGTGAAGAAATGGAACAAGCAAGAGCTCCCGATCTACGGACTGCTTTTCAGGCTAAAAAGACTGGAGTGGGCCCCGTTGTGAAGAGGCCTAGGATGGCGAAGAAGCCCACGCCTGTAGAGGGGAATACTTCAAAATCCCCTACTAAGGGTAAGGACACGAGCTCAGCTCGGGAGCCAGCTTCGGTGACCTCTGTCATCATTGGGCAGGTTCCCCCTCGCCCACCTCAACTCATGCCTCCTCCTCAAGTGATACAGCCCGATGCCTCCACCATCCGAATACCGGTTAATCCTCAAGACCTGGAGAGGATCCCTAAAGCCTTTCGGGGTATTATTTATGACAAAGGGTCTCATATGGTGGGCCACACCTATAAAGCCAGTGTGAGGGACCTGAGAACGTTAGAGGAGCGCAACCCAAAGAATGTCTTTGAGTCCACCATGGACATGAACCTCACTGTGAGTTCTTCTCCCACATCTGGAAATGATTTTTTTTTTGCTGTGTTCTTCATCTTATATTTTTGACTTCTTGTTATTTTGCAATCCGTCCTGGCCCAGTATCGCAGCATAACTCGTGCTAGGGTCAGAAATGAAGAGCTCCAAGCCAAGCTGGCCACTGCCAAGGAAGGTGAGCAGGCCGCCAAAGCTGCCTTGACAGCTGCTCAGAAGAATGAGCAGGATGCCAAGGCTGCTCTCACCTCTTCCCAAGAAAAAGAGCAGGCTGCAAAGTCTGCACTATCTGCCTCCTAAGCTCAGACCGTAGAAGTGAACCATCATGTTGAACAGCTCCAGGTCAAGATTGGTGAGCTCAAAGCGAAACTACTAGAGGCCGAAGTTAAAGCGAAGGAGAAAAAGGCAGCATCATCATCAGCCTTGGAGGAGATGCTATACCACTGTTGAACTTTCAACCAGGACGGGAACTTCTCTTTTATGGAGCCCGGGTTGTGGGATCCGTACCTTGCTCAATTCCAGGCACTGTTCTTTCAAGAACCCTCAGAAACTAGTGAGGCTTCTGGAACAGCAGAGGGAGATGGCGAGGAGGTCACCTCTACGGGCCTAGCTGACAGGGCCCTATGATTTTATTTATCACTTTCTTTGTAATTGTCTAAAAGTTTTTTTATATTAAACAATTTCCTTCGGGCTCAATTCGAGGTTATTTCTCCTCGGTGTGACACTATATTTGTTTGCCTTATTTTTAACATATATAACTTTTCCTTTATTATCTTCTCATGCTTACAAATCCTTAGACTCTTGTACATTCGAGATTTTAGGAATCAATTTTTAGATCGGGATAGATCTTATCGAACTTGGTTATATCCAAGTTTTTGTTTGCTTATTTGTATCATACCTGTTAAGAATCAGGCCTCAAAACTGGTTATATCCAAGGTTTTTAATGATTTAAACTTAGTTCGCAATAGGTTTAATGAAAACTAGAGCTTTAAAAAGCCGTTGAATAATCAATTTTTCCAAACTTCTAAGTTCCGGACCTAGTTATGCCCAGGGTTTCAAATGATTTAAACTTAGTTCGCGCTAGGTTTATTGAAAACTCGAGCTTTAAAAAGTCGTTGAATAATGAATTTTTCCAAACTTCTATGTTTCAGACTTGGTTACGTCCATGGTTCAAATGATTTAAACTTAGTTCACGCTAGGTTTATTGAAAACTCGAGCTTTAAAAAGTTGTTGAATAATCAAATTTTCCAAGCTTCTAAATTTCGGACCTTTATCCAACCAGGCTTAATTTTGCCAACCTCGATTATGTGCCCCCCAAGTAACCAGAATGCATAAACCTTCCTGGTTACTTTTACAAATATGAGAACACGAGCTTGCAATAATGACACTCAGAAATAGTTATTTAACAATCCATCTATTATTTAATAAAAATGGCTTTTATAAATAGGTCTTACATTGATGGTGGTACTATTGATAATACTTTTTCAAATGCAAAGCATTCCAGGTCAGTGGGACTACTTTCCCATTCAATCAAGCTATCTTGAAAGTTCCTTCATGCAAAACTTCTACGACCTGGTATGGTCCCTCCGAGTTTGGTCCCAATACACCATCCTTGCGGTCTTTATTTTCCAAAAAGACCCTTCGGAGAACTACGTCGCCCAATCCAAGTCTGCACCCTTAACTTTAGAATTAAAATAGTGAGTGATTATTTGTTGATAATGGATGAGCTATAGCTACGTCTCCTCTCATTTTTCTTCAATCAGATTGAGAGATGCCTTAAGTAGTCCATCATTTTGTTCTTGATTAAATTTCCTTTGCTTGTAAGTAGCCACCAAGGCTTCGATTGGAAGTACGACCTCGCTTCCAAAAGTTAAGGAAAAAGGAGTATGCCCCGTGGAGGTCCTGTGAGAAGTTCGGTAGGCCCAAACTACTTCCTGGAGTTGTTTAGACCATAATCCTTTGGCTTTGTATAACCTCTTCTTCAGGCTTGCCTTAAGGGTTTTGTTTACATCCTCGACCTACTCGTTGGCTTGTGGGTACGCTACTGACGAGAAACTTTTCGTGATGCCATATTTTTCACAGAAGTTAGTGAAGAGATTGTTGTCGAACTGTGTCCCGTTGTCTGACACAATATTTTTAGGAAGCCCAAATCGACTTATAATATTCTTTACCACGAAGTCCAGGACTCTTTTTGAAGTGATGGTTTCCAGAGGCTCGACTTCTACCCACTTCATGAAGTAGTCGATCGCCACCACCGCGTAACGAACTCCCCCATTTCCCAAAGGTAGGGAGCCTATTAGGTCGATTCGCCATACCGTAAATGGCCATGGGGATGAAATCATCGTTAGCTCGACCGGAGCAGCTCGAGCAACATGGCGAAATGCTGGCATTTGTCGCACTTCTGAACATGCGAGATCGAGTCTTTCGTTAAAGTGGGCCAGAAATAGCCCTACCCCAGCATCTTTATTGCCAGGTTTTTCCCCCCAGAATGATCTCCACAAAAGCCTTTGTGTATTTCTTGTAAAATTGTTTTGGCTTCCTCGAGTAGAACGCATCATACGAGGGGCAACGAATGACCACGCCGATGTAAGGTTCCATCTACTATTACGTACCATGGAGCTTGATAAAGTATTTTTCTCACGTCCTTTCTGTTGTCATGTAACTTTCCAGTTGGGAGGTATTCCATTATGGGAGTCATCCAGGTCGGCCTTATGTCGATCATTCTGACCTCTATCACTTCTCCTGTCACGATCGGGCTCTCCAAGAACTCCACTGGCACCACACTCAATGTCTCAGCCTCTTTTGTGGTAGCAAGCCGTGCCAAAACATCAGCGTTAGAATTCTTCTCGCAAGGAATCTGTTCAACATAACTGTAATCAAATTCTAACAGTTCTCCCTTTACCTTAGCTAGGTAGGCTGCCATCTTGGTACCTCAGGCTTGATACTCTCCCAATACTAGATTAACCACGAGAGTAGAATCACTATAGCATTGGATGGCTTTCGCCTTGAGTTCTCTTGCTACCCTCAGTCCTGGTAGTAAGGCCTCATATTCGGCTTCGTTGTTGGATGCCTCTAATTCGAACCTCAGAGTTGTATGAAATCGATGTCCTTTTGGTGAGATTAAGATGATCCTAGCTCCCGATCTGTTCTCGTTTGACGATCCATCAACGAAGATTTTCCATAATTCCTGCACCGGTTCCCTCAAGAGATCCTCTTTAAAACCGATGCATTCAGCCATAAAATTAGCAAGGGCCTGACTTTTAATTGAGGTCCGTGGCATGTACTAATATCTCAAACTGGCTAAGTTCGATGGCCTATTTTAGAATACGTCCCGACGTTTCAGGTTTTTGCAGAACCTGCCTTAAAGGTTGGTCGGTCATGATGTTGATTGAATGGGACTGGAAATATGGCCGGAGCTTTCTGGAAGCCAATATTAGACAAAATGACAGCTTCTCTATCAGTGGATATCGTGACTCGGCTCCGAGAAGTCTCTTGCTTACATAATAAACTGGTTTCTGAGCACGGTCCTCTTCTTGAACTAACACGACACAGACTGCATTCTCTGTCATGGCCAAATAAAGCAACAAAGATTCTCCAGACATAGGCTTAGATAATACAGGGGGCTCGACCAAATGCGTTTTTAGGTCGTGGAATGCCTATTCGCACTCCTCGGTCCACTCAATTTTTTTTTCCTCTGAGCCAGTTGTAGAATGGCAGACACTTGTCAGTGGATTTTGGAATTGTTATCCCTAAAAAATATGAGGTGACGTGGCGAATGAGAATGTGACACGTGACATCATAAATTAGGGAAAAATGACAAAGTATTGAGAAAAGACCGACGGGCAAAAAAGATAGGTCCAGGACCTAGGGAAGTTGACCAAGCCTAAAACCCCTAAGGGTGGTCGGCCTGACCCCTACCCCTAGGGGTGGTCAGCCTAAGCAGGCCCAAGGGCCTAGGAGTAGTATGCCTGACCCCCAACCGCAGGGTGGTCAGCCCCAGCATGTACAAGGACCCAAAGGGTGGTCGACTTGACCCCAACCCCTAGGGTGGTCGACCCCAGTATGCCCAAGGACCCCAAGGGGTGGTCGGCTTGACCTCAACCCCTAGGGTGGTTGGCCTAAACAGGCCCAAGAGCCACTTGGGAGGTCGGCCCACCCTATTTTTCATGGGGTGGTCGGTATTAACTCCCAAGTACACTTCACTGAGAAATAATCACTCTCGTTCAAACTAAGATCAATAGGCCTAGGACCTAAATGATCAACAGGTCCAACACCCAGAAGGTCACAAGTCCAACACCCAAGCTTTGTTCGTCGGGCCTAGCACCTAAGCCTTATATATCAACAGATACTTAACATTTTCCCAGAAGTTTCAATCATGCATTATCTACCACAATCTAAAGAAACAACAAGAAGACCCACGATCTCTTGATCATGGGAAGGTGGACACGTCTCTCCATTACATGATAATCGTGTACCAAACCACGATCCCAGTACTACTGGTCATGTAATAGCCTCTGGGTACTACAAATAAAGGACCCAGGGCTTCATTTATGGGGACTTTTGGACTCTTTGTTGGATCACTTTTTCTGGAATTTTGGAGATCTAAAAAACATTTGGGGAGAAATTCTGGGCAAGTGAGAACGAGTGAATACTTTGGTTCAACATTGTAATTTTCGAGTGACTCAATACTAAAAGCTAAGTGGATTAGGTTATTACTATTCATCAAAACAGGGCGGAACCACTATAAAATTCCTGTGTGTTTATTTAAGATAATCGTACTCTGTCATTTATTTTATTTATTTCGTTCAAATGGTGTCGTATACTGCACATACGATCGTTGGCCAATTTCACAGGTCAACAGAAATGAAACGATTCAAAGCCGCCACCCTTCCAGTTAGACTTTGAACTTCTTTACGCGACTTGGGTGAGAGCATTTCTAACAACAATTTGATTTTCTCAAGATTCCCCTCGATCCCCCTCGTGTTAACTATGAACCCTAGGAATTTTCCAGATGCCACTCCGAAAGTGCATTTCTGGGGATTTAGCTTCATGTCATACCTCCTTAATATTCCAAAACACTCTTCTAGATCAGACACATGGTTGTTGGCATTTTTTTATTTGAAAAGCATGCATCGACATACACTTCCATACTCTTCCCGATCTGACTAGCGAACATCTTGTTGACTAAGCGTTGATATGTAGCCCCGACATTCTTCAGCCCGAAGGGCATAACTTTATAACATTATACGTTATGTTCGATCATTAAGCTAGTATGTTCCTGGTCTGCAGGATTCATCGCGATCTGGTTATATCCAGAATACGCGTCCATGAAGGACATGAGCTCGTGACCTGACGTGGCATCTATTAATTAATCAATCCTTGGTAGTGGGAAACAATCATTGGGACAAGCTTTATTTAGATCAGAGGAGTTGATACAGGTCTTCCACTTCCCATTTGGCTTCGGGACCAGCACGGGATTGGCGAACCATATTAGGTATTTTGCTTCCCGGATAAACCCGCATTTTAATAATCGAGCTACTTCTTCCTCAAGGGCTTCAGCCCAGATCACTCCCAAACGTCTCTGTTTTTTAGATTTGCAGGCACATTCTTGTCCAAATTTAAGGTGTGCATGATTACATTTGGACTTATTCCCACCATATCTTCATGTGGCCAAGCGACAACGTCCATGTTTTCCTGTAAGAAATCAACCAGCTCCTTCTTTCTTTTATCGTCAAGATTCTTCCCAATCTTTACTACTCTTGAAGCATCTTTGGGGTCGATGTTTACTTCCTCGAGCTTTTCTATGGCTTGGAGTTTTGATCTATCTTTGCCTACCTGTGGGTCAATGTCATCGCGTTGGGCGATGTCACCATCCTCTTTTTGTTGAGGTTTTTTTGTCCCGCGAGTAACTTCTACTTCCTGGGACTCCTCACCTCTATCATTTATGACCATTGCTTGCTGCCCGGGTTGTGATTTTCCCTTCATAGAAATTCTATAGCATTCCCTGACAGCGAGCTGATCACCTATGACGGAGCATATTCCCACGACTGAGGGGAATTTCATTGCTAGGTGGCGGATATAGGTTATGGCTTCAAACGCCATCAGCGCAGGTCGGCCCAAAATCACATTGTATGCAGCTGGAAAATCAATCACCACGAACTCAAGTAACTTGGAAATAGTTGGGGAGTCTTCTCCCAATGTCACCACTAATCCAATCATCATAGAAATAGTTTGTGAGTCTTCTCCCAAGATCAGGCTCTGATGAGAGTTTCGATCTCATCCTTTAGCTGTCGGCAGTCATCAGTGTTATGACCAATGTCATTATGGAATTGGCAGAACTTTGAAGAATCTCTCTTCGCCCTCTGGTTCTTCAACAATTCTGGCTTCTTCCATGGAAGGCGATTAGAATTTTCCAGGAAGATGTGCTCCCTAGTATCCCTTAGGTCGGTATAAGTAGCGTAAATAGGTTTGAACTTCTCCACGGACTCATTTTTCTTCATCCAACTCTGGTCACCCTCGCCATTTCCCTTCCTTTTGTTATTCCCCCTTGGTTATTCTGGGTAACAGTTTGAGTCGTGGCTGCAACATCTATTACCGCTGCAACGGGATGAATAGGGATCTGGCTGGTTCCTGCAACAGAAGCTCACGCCTCCTCTAGGTTAATCCATTCTTGAGCTTGTGCCAAGAATTCGCCCACACTCTTAACTCCTTTTCTTTGGAGTTCTTGCCACAGGTCGCCCCCGACGAGGATTCCTGTCCTCATTGCCATTAGCTTAGAGTTGTCATCAACATCCCTAACTCATGCAACGACATTGGAAAATCTACGTAGATATGCTTTCAACGTCTGGCCAGGTTGTTGCTTTACATTGGCCAATGAATCAGTTTCAACCCGAGCTACCTGTGAAGCTCGGAATGCTTTTTTGAAATAAGAAGAAAACTTCTTCCACGAGTTTATGGAATGCCTCTTGTATTGCTTAAACCATTGCCTGGCTGGCCCGACCAGAGTTGTAGGGAATAAAATACACCATAGATCAAGCATAACATTGTGAGCCATCATCATGGTGTTAAACATTCTGAGGTGATCTGACGAGTCTCCATTTCCATCAAATTTTGATAGGTGTAGCATTCTAAAGCCTATAGGAAATGTGGCTGCCGCAATATTTGGAGCGAAAGGCTCGAGCTCCTCATCTGAGTCGCAATCATCTTTTTCTTTTCCAGATAAAATCCACTTCATTTGCTCTTCCATTAAGGCTAGTATTTTGAGGGTTTGGTCCTTGGTCCTTAGGTTACCTGGGGGCTGTTCGACAACTCCCATCCTATCGTATGCGTTCGATGGGTTATTGTCCCTCCAAGCTCAAGCTTGGTTTTGTGGGGCATTCCTGTTATCACGTACTATGGACGGACCTCCTTCTTGTCGAGTATAGCTAATATCTTTTTATTCCGAGCTGGATTCCTTTTATGCAAATTTAAACGATCGCACAAATTGGGTTGCAGATCATACCGAGGGCTCTGTTCTGAACTCAAATGATTTCTTAGGTCACCCTCGGACCTACCGCTACGACGATTTTCAGTCTAGTAGCTTTCATTTGCAAAGCTTACCGCTCGCGGTTGGGGTCGACGATCTGAATTTTCGACACGTTTTTGTGGGACGTAAGTATTGGCAGATGGGGGAGGATTTCTCCTACTGTCTCGTTGAGGACGAGGTGGTGTCAGATGTCTTATAGGTGACAGGGGATGCCTTATTGGTGAGGCTATCCTCATTCCATCAGAGCGGACTAAATTAGCCCGCCTATGTTCTACTCCAATGTCTCTAGTTCTTTGTGCCTAGTGATCCGATCGCGGCGTAGGAGGGTTTGTTGGAGCATTTTGTCTTCCTGAGCTTGTCCCAACCACCCCTCATGGATTTTCATGGGCATTCCTAGGGGCCGATGAAGAAGCCACCGAACTGGGGGTTGCAATCCTAACCGACCAACTGACATGCTGACGACCCCTATGATGATCGTTGGGTCGAGCATTCTGGCGATCTTGCCCCGTAGGTATAGAACTTGGAGTTGCGATTCTGACTGATCGACTCAGTTTGGATCGGTTATTCCTGTGGGACTTATGAGACCCACTCTGCCTCTTTCTGACATTAACGTCGGTTGCCAGAGGGGGTAATCGAGCCAAAACCTCCTTAATCTGCCTATTTGCCTAAGCGAGATGGCTCCTCAATTACATGTTTTCCAACTCAATGATAGTTAGGTAGTCTGGATTTGGATTCAGCGGCAATGGCACCGACCTACCAGTGTCGCCTTGTCCTGCCAGTTGTTTTCCCAGACGTTTCTGAATCTCAGGGCCACGTTCGTATGGAACATCGATATGATGGGCCTCCTGCCCACCAGGCTATTCTATCTTATTATCATGCATTGAGCGAGTGAGCACCATGATGCGAATCGACTGGAATTTTTATGAAGCACTAATTTGCTCTCAATGATAGCGCCAAACTGTTGACGCGATTTTTCGCCAACAGTGTATTAAGAAATGATAAAGGCGGATTAGTGCTTCATGGTAAAATGTAATGAAAAACATCAAGAATTCACTCAAGAACACATAACTTTTACGTGGTTCATTGGTTAAAATCCACCTAGTCCACGAGTCAATATTATTGTTGTTTCTCTCTATTCTGGCAAAGTTTCGATATTACAGAATTATATCCCTTTTCCTGTCCAATATTCCCAATATTTATAGGGGAATTCCATGGACAGGTTTGGGTAACTGCATGAGTCAATCACGCATTTACATAATGTCTACATTCAATACAAATAATTCCCATTTATATTTGGATATGATTTGATCACAAAGTAAATATGTCATATTATCTTGGATAATAAATAGGAGAGCCTGGTCATGAATAAGCGTATAAGCAAATCTCGAATCTTTAAGAATCCCTTAGTATGCAATATGCGTTATATCTGAATCACCCGAGTTGTGTATCTTCCACTAGCTTGTGTTCTGACAGCTATTCGACCCCGAGCTAGTGCTTTGATGACTTATCTTATTAGTAGTTCGTGGTAAAGTGAGGACGACTAACACCAAGTTTGAACATTACGAATCTTGAGTTGTCCATATATATAATAATCAGATATTCTACATGACTACTTTTCCACGAAATTATCTGTCAGTTGTACTCGAGCTGAGTGAATGAACTCATGAGTGGTCGTAGCACACCACCAAAAAATCCACGCATTGGAGGAGAGTTATGTTTAGGTCCATATCGGTGGGGTGGCGACTAACTTGCTGTTTGGGGTTGAAACGAATTAACCTAAAGATAGTAGCAGCCCGATCTAATTCCCTGATAAGGTATGGTTACCTTGGCCAGAGGGGTCGGTTGCTGCGCCAGAAGCAGCTCGGTCAGGATTGGGTCTCTGGTCTGCTTCGGGGGCCCACCTTTTTCACACGAGAGGCACCTCGTCCTCTTCCTCCTCGGTGGGTGGCAAGGCCTCTAGAGAGGAGGGAAGCTCAAGGATCACCGGAAGAGGAGCCCGAGTCCTCAGGGCCAGTGTTTGACCCTCACCAATCAACTTACAGGCCAGCATCATGACCTCATTCACGACCTGGCGATAGTCCTTTTCACTAGGGGAAGTCTGGACAGCTTCTCATATTGACCTCTGACGGTCACAGATTTTCCCGTCCTAGCCAATATGGTGGCATGAAAAGAAAATTCAATCAGGACGTGTACAAGAAAAATATTTTAAGTAAAAGAAATCAAAGTTCCCGAGCTGGATTTACAAAGATGGAAGACATACGAGGTCAATTGAAGTAACGGTGTTCGTAGTTCCTAAAGCCATTCGACATAAAGAATAAATCTTTATAGTCATTTGGATGGCTGGGGAGCTCAATGACAGAGGTGGAGTTTGGAAACCGTGTGAGGTAGTAGAACCCGTCATTGCGTCCCCTCTGGTCGGGGCTTGCCTTGAGGAAGAAAAAGTATAATATGTTTGCCGGGGTGGGGACCTCCCACTCATGTCTCAAAAACAAATATTTCAGCCCCGCTAAAAGCCTATATGAATTTGGGGGGAGCTGAAAAGGAGACAATTTTATGTAGTTTAAGAAATCTATGAAATACTGGTCCAGGGGAAGGAAGGCCCAACCTTCAGGTGCTCATCACTCCAAGCTGCGTAGTCGTCCTAGAAAGGAGCACAGCTTCGTTCCCCTTCGAATACAGGTTGGGAGAGGAGAGTCCCAGCTTCGATCTCTATGTTGCGGCTCAACATAATCTTATTCACTTTCCCCTGAGTCGTGATCTTGGAGATGATGTGCTCGGCCTCGAAGAACGCATTGGGGTCGATGAGAACTTCCTTCTCCACTACCGGACTGAAGTGCAGAATGGGAGAGCCAGGGTTGACCTGCTTCCTTTTGTCCTTGCGTTGGGTAGATGAGCACGCAGATTTCTTCTTTGGGGGGGGCCATCAGATCGCCTGATGAAAAAGTGGCCTAGTTAGTAGGCAACCTAAGATGATCTATAACTATGTCGGGAAGGTACATACGAAATGGGTTATTTCTGTTATATGAGCTAAACTTAGCTGAAACCCATCGCGTGGTGCCACACGATACCCAAAGCTACGCGTCTCAATTTCTTCACAGTCCCCTGATATTTAGGGATCCATTGTCAAAAATGTCAGACCACTACTTTCCTTGGGAAGCAGTTTAGTGCAAAACCATCCAAGAAAACGTAACCCCTAAGCTATCTAGTTTTAAACCTAAAAGACCCTTCAGTTTCCTTACCCCGAATGGGTATTCCTTAAACCAATTAACCATTAGGGTTACCCAGATTTACCCAGAAATTTCCCCAGTTTTATGGACATCGTATCTATAAACACATGTTTGGACTCACCCATTGAACATAAATCAAAACCTATTCCCTATGAACATTTAGAAATGGCCTAATGGTAACTATAATAAGTGTTGTGGATGAACATGGTTAAGAACAAAAATTTCATTGGAAGAAATAAAAAAAAAAAGGAAAAATTTTCAAAACAAGGGAAGAGATACTTATAGGAAATAGGTTCACTAATTAGAGAGAGTAGACTCGGCAATGGGAAGCTCCTAGAAAGCTTCTAAATGTCTGGGCACGATGAACAATTTTGGGGATTCTGGGAAGAAGGGAAGCTTGGAAGTTCATAAAAGGGAAATTTTTAAATGCAAAGGTGGTGAGGTTTGAAATCTGGTCATCTTATTTATACGTAAATTACCGATTGTAATCTGGGCCATCCAATTTGGTTAGCTCAAGATCCAAGGGCCAAGAATAGATAGACCAAATGGCAGCAAAAAGTTGACAAGACAATTATTGCAGTCCTCGAAACCCGAACATACGCCAATTGTAGAAGAACATGTGTCCAGTACTCGAGTAGTAGGCAGGTATGGTTTTATGTAGCAGAAGTTTAAAAGCCCCTACTGTGTAGGTCAAAAAATGATGACATCATACACGAGCAGGAGCTTGGGATGCAAATGTTGTACCCTAATCTTAGCACGAGTTCATTCACTCAGCTCGGGTACAGCTGGCAGATAATTACGTGGAAAACTAGTCAAGTAGAATATCTGATTATTATCTATACGGACAGCTCGAGGTTCGTAATGGTTAGACCTGGTGTTAGGCGTCCTGAATTTACCCCGAACTACGAATAAGATAAGTCATCAAAGCACTAGCTCGGGGTCGAATAGCTGTCAGAACACAAGCTAGTGGAAGATACATAGCTTGGGTGATTAAGATATAACAATTATTGCATACTAAGGGATTCCCAAAGATTCGGGATTTGCTTATACGCTTATTCATGACCAGACTGTCATATTTATTATCCAAGATAACATGACATATTTACTTTGTGATCAAATCATATCCCAATATAAATGGAAATTATTTGTATCGAATGTAGACATTATGTAAATGTGTGATTGACTCACGCGGTTACCCAAACTCGTCCATGGAATTCCCCTATAAATATTTGGAATATTGGCCAGGAAAAGGGAAATAATTCTGTAATATCAAAACTCTGCCAGAATAGAGAGAGAAACAACAATAATATTGACTCGTAGACTAGGTGGATTTTAACCACTGAACCACATAAAAGTTCTGTGATCTTGAGTGAATTCTTGATATTTTTCATTACGCTTTACCATTAAGCACTAATCTGCCTTTATTATTTCTTAATACACTGTTGGCGAAAAACCGCGTCAACAATAAATAATGTCATATATTATAAAAGAATGACACAAATATATTTAAAATATTAAGCTAAAACATTGTCTATCATTTTAAAAGAAATAAATAATATCATACTTTTTATTTAAAAAATTCGTTATCCTAAGAATCCCTTACATATTTTTTACATATAAAAATACGATGCATTCTAGTTTCAAAATAAATTATTTGATGTTGTTTATTAGTTTTAAATTTAGTGTTCATAATAATTTAAATTTTGGTATTTTTTTTTTGTTTTGATTTATATATTATATATGGTGATCTTAATTTTAAAATTAAATAATTTTTTTTTAGTAAAAATATTCAATATAATAAAATATTATTAAGAAATTCTAAACCAATATGGCTCATTTATTATGGATTTTTTTAATTTTTATTTATCTTATTTTGATGACTTTATTATTTTTTAATTTTTTTTACTTTATGTAAAAATCTAACGATGTTACAAAACAATAAAAAAAAAATGTTGAATCTAACGAAACCAACAATTTCTTTTAAAATCACATTTACATTATAAACATATATATTTATATAATCACACATTACATTCTCCTTCACTTCATCAAGACCCCATCCAAGTTAATGTCAAGCCCAAAACCATCCTTTCAACATTCAACCCAATTCTCCAGTAGGCCCAAGACCAAGTTCTTCAACTCGAATTTCGTTGGTCTCCAAATGCTTCAACAACAAAGCTCATTTCTTTCTCCATGCTCCAACATTCTATTGCACAAACTTTCTCTTTTTGTGACATGTGGTTAGTTTTGAAATCTTCTGGGAATCCTATGGTGATACATGGCCATGTTCACTTAGCATTTGGAGCCATTTTCCCACTACTCATCACACGTAAAATACTCTTTTGGGAGCAAAGGTTCATTATAAATAGGAGCACAAGCAAGTGTAAAAAGCATTAGAATTAGAAAATTCACAAGGAGCACTTCCTCCTTAGAAATTTTTTGGGGGGGCAGATCCCCTCATGAATTTGTCCATTTAACAAGTTAGTCCTAGACCACTTAGCTATAGAGTCAAATTTATAATTATAGCCTCTAGGAATATAGTAAACCTTACAATAGTCAAAGGATCTAACACAATTTAAAGCCTCGAACATGAGATGGTTCAAAGACCAATCCGAGAGAGTCCCCTTCTTCATTTAGAAAATCCTCAAGGAGCACTTCTTGCTTTTTTCTATTTGACAAACTTGAATTAGAGCTTTTGTTTCTGCTTCAAGAGCACTTGAGGCCCTAAAGGAATGACCACTAATCAATGAATACCCCCAAGAAGGTGATTCAAACAAAATGATTCCCGAGTCAACCAAATTGTTTTCGTAGGAAGCATCCACAAAAGCCGTATCCATGTTCCTGATACTTGGTTTCTGTCCTTGGAAGGACCTTTGCTTGTGCCTTCTTCACTTTGATCATTCGCCAAAGTTGATTAAAGCTCCTAAAAGTTAGGCAGAGATTTTTCAATCACTTTGTGTATGTCAAAAGACCCTCCATTAAAACAAATATCATTCCTCACTGACCAAATATTCTCAAAGACATAAGCTGTAAATGACAAAATTCTTGTGAAATTAGCTCTTGAATCTTGCTCAGTTAACCATTCAATTAATTTTAGACATGAATCCACAGCTATTGCATCACTTCTAATGCCCCAAGGAGAAGCTAACCAAATAGCTTTAGTTGCAGGACAATTTTTGAAGAGATGAATAATTAGTTCTTCAGCATTATTGCATAAAATGCAGCTAACTTATATTGAGCTAGAATGCAAAAAACTTAGCTTTTCAACAGTTGGCAGAGCATCAATTGCTATGTTCCACATCTATAATGTATGTCTCTCAATAGATTTACATGACCATAGCCTATTCAACATCTCCACTTTCTCATTGAATCTCACCTCTTGATCCAAATAGTATGCACTCTTTATATTGAACTTGCCATTTTTTGTTGCAATCCAAATACACTTATCCTCCAATGGCAATGAAGAAATTTAATGCTAGCTATCATCAAAGCAGTTTGAGGCTAAAAACATTGGTAGAGTAGTGACTGATTCCAAATCCGAGTACCTGGAAGCATCAACTCACTCACCATCTTGTATTTGTAAGCTTCTTATGATAGCGCTACTGGATTCCTATGAAATTGCAAAGAATAATCCTCCAACTGAGGCATCCATGGATGATACCAAATAGAAATTGAGTTTCCTAATCCAACCTGAAAAGGCACCCCTTAAGCATCAAGCCTCTAGTATGCATTATAGATCTCCAAATAGAAGAGCTAAAACTAGTAGCCTAAGTTTCCCAAAAGGATTTATTTATGCAATATTTAAGCAACAACATCTGCACTCATGGTCTATTGATTTTAGAAGCCACAAACCAAGATAATTTAGCTTTTAAAGCTCTATTTGCATCCTCAAATCTTCTAAACCCCAGACCACCATTTGACTTAGGTTGGCACAAGTAATCTCAGGATTTGAGCAACAAAAACCTCTCCTTGTCAATGCCTCCAACCCACCAAAACTTTCGCATCATAGCATCCATCTGACGACAAGTTTATTTTGGGAATTTCATAGGCAACCATGGTTTAATTAGGAATTTCTATAGCAACTGATCTGATAAGCGTAGTTCTTCCAGCCCTTGATAAGAACCTATTACGCCATCCTTCCAATGAGATTCTCAACTTTTCCTTTAAAAAATCAAAGTCTGCACATCTTTGTCTCGATAGAAAGATTGGGCTTCCCAAATAATGGTCCTCCTCCTTTTTGAGTTCTTTCATCCTCATCTTCTCCAAAGGCCTTTCCTGAATTCTTCTATTCATGTTTGGAGATAAAAACATAGAAGATTTACTTAAATTAATCTTCTGCCCAGACCAAGTTTCATACTTCAAAAAGATTGCTTGTAAAGTTTCTAAATCCTTGGAATTTGCTCTATAAAAGAAAAAAATTGTCATCTGCAAACATCAATTGAGACACCACCGCATTATTTGCAAAATTTTTAACCCCATGAATCAAATCTCTTCGCTCCGCTTGCAGCAAAAGTTTAGAAAGAACCTTACCACATAGGAGGAAAATAAAAGGTGACATAGGGTCTCCTTACCTCAGACCTTTGCTGGGAGTAATTGCTTTGATAGGGGAACCATTTAGTAAAACAGAGTAAGTAACCAAGGAGACACAAAACATAATAAGGTTGACTGCTCGGTCATGAAACCCATTTTCAATTAAGACTCTTCTTAGAAACTCCCATTCAATCAGATCATATGCTTTGCTCATGTCAGTCTTTATCGCCATTAAACCACCATTGTCTATCTTTCTTTTGATCAAATGCATGACTTCCTGGCCCAAAATAGAGCATTCCACAATCCATCTACCAGGAATGAAAGCGGCTTGATAAGGACCAACAATTCTATCCATAATCAATCTTAATCAGTTGGACAAGATTTTTGCCAGTCTTGTAAGAATAAATACTTAGGCTAATTGGCCTGAAATGGTCGAAAGAGCAAGCATAAAAAAATCTTTGGAATAAGGCATATAAATGAATGATTCAAACTTTTAACAAATCTTCTCGACTGAAAGGCTTCCTGAACAAAATCAATAATCAAAGGCCCAACACTCTCCAATTCTGTTTGTAGAAAGCTCCAGTCATCCCATCAAGACCCGGGGCACTATCTGCGTTCATGCTCCTAACAACTTCCTGTATACATTCCAGGGAATAGATTTACATCATTAATTCATTCTTCTTAAAAGACACCTTATCTTCAAATAGAGCATCAATGTCTTCTGAAATGACAGGAATAGTGGAGGAAAATAAGTTATGAAAATTAGAGTTGAAGTACCTTCCTATCTCCCTTTTAGACGACAACCATCTGCGATTCATGTCTTTAACATTCCATATGAGATTTCCCTTTCTACAAACAACAGTGGATGCATGGAAGAACTTCGAGTTACGATTCCCATGTTTTAGCCACATCTCTCTAGATTTTTGTCTCCACACCTTCTCATTATGAGAATAAACTTTGGCAATCTCATTTCGGATGTTATCTTTTTCACTAATAGAATATTGAGAGATATTCCCATTTTGAAGAGCTAATAATCTGTCCTCCAATTGCTTTAGTTTGGAACCATCAACATCAAAAATGTTCCTGCTCAACACTTTCAAAGCTTTCATAGCTTCCTTTAATTTCTGGAGCAGAATGAAGCTCTTGTGGCCCTCAAATTACTGCTTCCAAGCTTCAATAATAACTAAGGAATACTCCGAGTACTCTTCCCAAACATTAAAGAAGCGAAAAGGAGAACCCCCTTTTTCAACATCAAAGGAGGTATCAAGCATAATGGGAGAGTGGTAAAAAAAAAGTGGTGGGGAGAGTGTGAACGCCAGCTTTAGGAAAAGAGAGACACCAATCTATTGAGCACATTGCTCTATTGTTGCACCAGGTGTAATTTCCTCTAGAGTTTTTAATCTCAACTCCACCTGTCAATTCAAGAAATTTTTTAAGGAACTCACTTTTCTTTCTCTGAGTCATCATAGCAAAAATTCTCTCATTATCATGAAGAGTCTCATTCATATGACCAATTATGACTCAAGGCAAACCACAATTTAATATATGATTCTGTAATCTATCCTAGAAGTTAGCCTTTTCATTCATATAAGGGGAACCATATGAACAAAAGAGGGCCCACTCCCACACCCTTGATCCTTTTGAAGAAGGACATGGATGACATCTCTATCAACCATCTAATCATGTAGCCGGAACAACAACATAATTCATAAAGCCTAATCTTCTAGCTTTCATCTTCTTCACATCAAACTTTACTTTGGTTTCCATGAGAAATAAAACTTGAGGGTCGAACCTCGTCAACAAGGCTCGGACCGCCGTTTCTACCTGGGGTCTTGCCAACCCTCAGCAGTTCCATGCCAAGCACCTCATAAGGATGGTGGGGGCATGCTTTGGGCCGCCTCCTCTCCGTTTCCAAAATTTGGTTTGAAAGTGTCATTAACCTCAAATAAATCCTTAGCAACTGTTACGGTATCTCCCCTGGATCTCGATTTTTCCCAGAAGAAGATTGATTTCTCTTACAGTTTCTCCTTTTGTTACTCTTCGAATTCGAAGACTTGGGTCTTTCTTGCACTCTAGGAGAGTAGTTGAGAGTCTGAATATCATTATGTTGCAGCACTAGGTATTTTAAATGCTGAATAATTCCATTGGTCTTGCCTTGAATATCCACCATCGCAGACTCACTTGAGTAGGGCAAAAAATTATAGAAAACTTGGGCTTTTTGCATTTTGTGGACCAAAGCATGGAGAATATGTTCTGAAAGAGAGGTTGGGTTGCCTATTGTAGAGTTGGCATCTCTAAACACAGGGACTTGGTCCAGCCCAAAGATATTGGATAAACCATCAAGCCCAACTATCTTGCAAATTTTATACCCTGTCGATCTGTCAATAGGCCATGGAAGATCCACTTTCTATAGGTAGGTGTGAGGCGTGGCTGAAAGACACATGTCCTCATGGGGAATATCTAACATTTGACCCACCGTAGGTCTACCATGAGGAATATAATCCTCAATCATGGCTGATTTTCCTTTCGAATTTGCAGTGGTCCCCAAAGATAGTGGCTGCCGCAATTCCTTAAAATTCAGAATTTGACTACTACTCGTACAACAATTAGTGGGCTGTACCAATGTACTATTGTTGCTTCTTGAAATTTCATTTCCATCCAAACTCGAACGAGCGCCGTTGTAGCGGCCTAAATTTTCTAATAAGGATTGGGGCTTGATTAGCGTACTTGGAGGACAATACTTGATATATTGTACTAATATGTGAATTCAATGAATATGTGATTAGAAGTGCATGACTAGGTGATTAAATAAGCATGTGGGCCTCATTTGGCTGTTAGGGGCATATCTATAATTTTAGCTCATTGGGGGGCATAAATGATATATTTATGTGTATTGTGGTTGATACCACGTGTGAGTGGTGATATAATTATGGTGCGTGATCCGAGACGGTCCTAGAGAGCTGTTTAGCTAGAAAGTCACAACGGGGCCAAATACCCAGCTCAGGAAGAGCTTAGGGGTATTTTGGGAATAGTATAAAGTGTTCGGGAATTATTGGGCAGCGGTTAGTGATAGTAATAGTTTAGACATGTCGGGATTAAATGGGAATTTATAGGTATACTCGAGGACTTAGCGGAATTTGGGTGAAATGACAGAATTGCCCCTAAGGTTAGTATAGGAATTTTATTAAGAGAAAGGGCAAAGTGGTAATTTGGCCATAGGAGAAGATAGCCTTGGTTGAGGAAAAGTTATATACGTTATTTACACTAAGGCATAATCTGAATGTTTTTGTTGGAAGTCTAGAGGAACTAGGAAGCTAGGAAAGGAAGGTGGAAAAGAGCTGAATTTCTTTGAGGCTAAGGAAGGAATTCAAGGCTGAGATTGGGGCAACTAGAGTCAAGCTTAGGCCAAGAACAATTTAGAGGTAAGGCTTCATCTCTGATATTGAGTCTTTTTGCATGCTTTTGAGAATTTGAGTTGGGTGCTGAAAGTTGGAATTGTGGCTTAGTGATTGTGAGGTTCAGCTTGGGAATCAAGGGATTAAAGCTTGGTATTGGACTTGGAGATAGCTCAAGGTCGAATCCCTGTTTGAGGTAAGAATTTCGTGAATCTTTGAAGTTAATTTGCTGGTGTGGTTTAAGATTTCTGAAAGGTGGTTTAAGTTTTGTAAAGTTTTAAACCATAAGGGGATTTATGGGTTTGATAGGGTATTTGAGCTTGTTGTTGTTGTTGTTGTTTCTGAGTTGCCATACTGTCTATATGTGTTTTTAAGTTGATTTGGGACTTGGGAGTATCTTGGGATTTATTTGGAAGAGTTTTGGCTCGGGAAAATGTTGGGGAAAAACCCAGTTTTCTGGGTTCGTGTATGAGCGCCACGGCATTGTTCTTCCGCGGTGCGACGCTAGACTGAATCTGGAGGAGGGCACCACTCTGGGCGTCGTGGCCCCCATAGGGTTTTACCGCGGTGCTAGGCCAATTTCAGGGCAGGGAAAATGTGTTTTTAGGGTTTTGGCTCAGGGGGCTCGGGGGACGCTTCCGCTACCTTTGTGTGGGAAACGGGGGGTCCCGAGAGCACGGGATTGGTTCCGAGAGATGATTATGAATTGATTAGGAATGAGAGTGCTATGTATGTGTCGTGACTAGGTTTTCAGCGAGGCTCGGGTTAGGGGACCGTGCTCGAGATTTCGGTGCTCAAGAAGCTCGGGACACAGGTAAGAAAAACGTTGTACCCATAGAGCAGGGCGAGGCCCCATAGTTGTGTTGCAGGGCACGACCCTATATGATTATGTGCAGGGCATAGCCCATTGATTATGTTAATAAATGTTTAAGTGTTTGTTTTATTATGCTATGTATGCATATATGTGAATGATCGGCAAGAGCCGGGAACGGTGAAGGCCAAGAACGGCAAGGGGGCCGGGAGCAGCGTTTTGCACGCGGAGAGCGAGTTGCCAAGGTAAGACCCTAAAGGATACCTAGGATATCCTTACGATGTAGACTGCGAACCCAGGGCCTGGTAAAGCGTCTGGGACGGTACGACCGTATGTGTTTAGCCTGTTGGCGGATTTGTTTTGTGCTGAGTAATTGATATGCATATGTTATCTATTTGTGTGGAGTTTTCTTGCTGGGCTTCGGCTCATAGGTACTCTGTGGTGCATGTAAGGGCAAGGGGAAGGCCGGCCAACCATGAGTGTGGAGAGCGTGAGGCGACGTGTACATGTTTGGTCTGCCTAGCTGTCACGACCATGGGTATATTTGGGAGATGCTTTGTACTGAATCCTATTTTATCGTGTAGTCGACTTTAAACATATTTTGAGTTGTAAATATTTATAAACAGTATTTCGGGGACTCCTAATGTAAAGCACTTATAATTTTCAAGGAGTGATTACATTTTCAAATTACGTGATTTTAATACAGTTTAGTTACACTTTTGAGCTAAATGCTTGATTAGCAAGTTAAATGCATATTTTAAACTCACTTAGTAACGACTCTAAGGTAGTAGGGCATTACAGCCGTCAACCTGGTTCATCGGAGCAATCGAACTACTGTCCCCTTGCTCTTCACCGCTGCTCTAAGATTGTGTAAGGTTTCCTTGCATGCAACTTTCCATGAGAGGGGCTTTAGCAATTTTAGAAACCCTTCTTTTACCATTGTTCTAGTGAGACAATCTCATAGACTTAAATCAAATAATGTTATCTTCTAATACTTCCTTCACTTTGTCTTGAGAAGAAGAGAAACAATTCAAACATTTTCTATCAGCACACATCCATGGACCATAAGCTTTCACTGCCTTGCCAAGTAGAGGATAGACCATCACCGTGTGGGATATGCACCTTCCTGAAACATGCCATAACTTACCACAATTGAAACACAAAAGAGGCAATTTCTCATACTTGAAATGAACCCAAGTTTGTTTCTTCTCTTTTTAATTCAAAAAGAAGCCAGAGATCAATGGATTTTCCACAAAAATGTGCACTGGGAAACGCAGAAACCCTTTTCTCAGCATGACTTCCTTACTATCTTGTTCACCCTCCTTCCATAACCCAACTTTGGTCACCAACAGAGGGATGTTGCTCGGATTGAGGTACGATGGAGGTAGCCCATGAGCTTGCACCCAGAAAATGGCAAACATGAACATTTCTTGCTGCCAATGACCATTAGTCGGCCATTCTCTAAGGTTGAGAAAATCTCCATTAATGATCCAAGGTCGGCAAAGAAGAACCTTATCCCTGTACTTCTCTGAAGCAAAGTAGAAAGCAAGAAGTGCATCCCCAAAATCTTTAAACCACCAAGGCTCCTCAGTTCTTGAAACCTCAACAAGAATACTTCTAAGGGGACTTTTCGATAAACACTTAGAGCCCATAAGTCTGCCCAAACAAGCTTTGTTTTTGATAGTGAAATTCACATCATAATCCTTAACCAAATCTAGACAGAAAGACTGATCAAAAGTTTGAACTTCTTCTCCAGGAGGATCCATGAAGTAGTTCCAACTTAAAGCAACACCTTAAACCAACAACCAAAATCCCAATAATAGGGAAACCCATAAATCAGGTACTCAAAAGAGGAGACTCAGAGCTTCTTTTGAACTATTTCAATTAACCCTTAGTTTGATGTGATATGATTTTCACATAAACAGAGCATTGTGTGCACAAATAGCAATAATTCCAAATCCAATAATTCTCTCCTCATAACTCATACTAGAAATACACTATTAAGATATTAATTTATTTTAGTATATTTATTTTATTTTATGCCTTTTATTGCATTCTCCCACTGTAGGTATTTTTTCACTCTTTGATATATAATACGATATGCTATGAAATTAGAAGTTATATCAATTAATTTGTACTTTTAACATATACATCTTCTTGTTGCAATTAATGGTATAGAATTTCATATGTGTTTTGAATTAATATCAATGTTAGAATAGGATTTACAGTACTGCATCTCTACCTTGCCATGCTCTTTATCTAATCAATTTCTCCAACCTATAAATTTAATTTCAAAAATTCATTTGTTCAATTATATCTTTTATATTTTCATCTTTATCTTTAACTTTACTAATATAATCTTTAGTTGTGTTTTGCCTTTCTTTGGATATGACATAGCCTGTTTACTACTGCGATCGCAAGGTGAATTATTGGGCGATATCAGCGACCAGGGTCAGGAGAAGTTCGAGGATGTTGCGGTCAACCAGTGAGAGTTCCTTTACTACTTTTGTATATTCTAGACACCTGAGCCATAAGGTCGGTGGTGCAAAGATAATAGTTGATCGAGTAGCATTTAATCTCGAGTGTTATTGTAATATTTTTCTTGCATTACATACAATATGCTGCTCATTAAATTGACTAGATACAACAATTAATTGCTATATATGTTTTCCTAAGTACAACATTTTCATGTCATACTTGTCATTTTTTCCGCTTTAGTGTTTGAACAAACAAACGAAGCAGCAACACTTTATAAATTTTGAAAAAAAATTCTAAGTACTACTCAGTTGTTATTTTTAATCTTTTACTTACGTTATGGTGGTGTATACCCTGTGTGCCCCCCGAGTGATCGAGGAGGTTAACCTTGGTCACTTGCCAAACAACCAAAGCATGTTCGAACTTAACCCAGCTATTCAGAACATATCACAAAGAAAATATATAGAGACAGTGGAACCGTATGTGTTAAGCAATACTTGTGATAATCACAATAGTTGGAAAATTGAATGTGCTAGCACATTCCCTTGTAGATAACTTGTAATAATTTGGACAAAATCATGTCTGCACGAGCAACCAATAATTGGTTTTGGCTTTATAAATAACTGATCATTTAAAAATGTGAAAATTGTGCCTTTTGATCAGTTAACAATCATAAAAATTACTAGTCGATATAAAATGGACAATCGTGTCTTTCGACCAGTTTAGTAAATATGATAAATATCTGGTTGTTCTGATGTGGGCAAAATCATTCCTTACGGCTAGAAAACACAAGTTAAAAGAAATATAGATAATTAATTGTTTACCAAGTGGGAAAAACGTCCCTGATGATTAGTAATCTTAGTATTATAAAATAAAAATAAATAATTGGGCAAGCGTGCTTGAAAACCAACTTTACAAAGTCTAAATCATAGAAAAAGTAACTGCTTGTTTAAGAATGGACAAATCGTGCCTTACAATCAGTAAACACAGACAACAAAAAAGTAGCTGGTTGGGTGAAGATGGGAAAAATCTTGCCTTGCGACCAATACATTTATGAAAATAAAAATGATCAGTGGTTACTCAATGGGCAAAACGTGCCTTGCAACCAAAACATTCATAAAGTTGATAAATTACTGGTCGTTTACAAAGTGGGCAATTCATAACTTACGACTAGTAAATATAGTAAGAATAGCTGATCATAAAAAAGCGAAAATTATGCCTTACGACCAACCTTACATTAACTTGAAATAATGGTGCAATTCGACACTTGTGTTGTTTATGTATATCTGACCGACTTTGATTAGGCTAGTGCATCAGGATTTTTTGTAGAAGTTGGATTTTGCTCGGCAGGTCATCGAACGTGTCTACTCATGACCTAATGATTTTGACAGATGAGAAACTCGATTTCATTTTTAAGTTAGTTACACTCATTACTGTCATGTCCATAATCATTATGGAAGCGATATAACTTGTTGGTGTCTCTCTTTCGTTTATCCTTCTTGATAGGATTTGGTTTCCTATAGGGCATTTTAGCTTGTGTAGCTTGAAAGACCTCTGCCCGTGATCTCGATAGTGTAGAGTAGGTGGTAAAATGAGGTATGTATTCCCATGGATTTTCATTGGTCTTCGCCCGTTTATTGTCATTATTATTACCACTACTAGAATTATTATTTCGTTTGCCACCGTTCTGGTTTTTCTTGTCCCCATTAACACTGGTTGTCTGGTTCTAGTTAGTTGCAACAACATTTTTGGCTGGTGAAGTATTGGTTCTATTTTAGTTGGCTTAATCAAATTTCTGTCATCGCTAACTATTTTGGACCTAGCAACTTCTAGCATGAAGCGCTGCACATAATCCTTGAGGGGCTCATTAGGTCCTTGCTTAATGTCAACTAGGTCGTTGAGCTCGACTAGTAGGATAATAGCAGCAAATAATTGCGAGTAGAAGAGTCTTACAAATGTATCCCAGGAAGTGATGGTTCTAGATTATGGCTTAAAGAACCATTGTTGAGCAAAGTCAGCTAGGGTAGCAGGAAAAATCCTGCAACAGACATTATCTCTCACTCATTCAAGATCCGTTTGTATTTCGAAGTTATTCACGTGTGACATGGGATCTTCTTTTTTAGTGTACATCTTCCAAGTTGGCATTTTGAACTTGGGAGGGATGGTAAGTGCATCGATTCGGTCAGAGAAAGGAGAGCCTTTCCTTCTCTATAAGTCGATATCTATTAATTTTGGGGTTGTCAACACTCGAACCATTTGTGTCAGGGCATCAAGTTGTGCTTGAATAGCTGGACTGACTAATGGCACAACTGCTGGGGCAGCGTTAGGGAGTGCAGCTTTTCCTTGTGATGTTGGTGGGATTACTGGTGCAATGGGTCCCACAACATTAGACCCATTGCCTTCCCAAAGCTGGCCAAGGATTTCTCGCAAGTTGTGTCCTCTACTCCCAAGTATATTAAAGACAATGCCTCCTCGAGGAGCAACAAGAGGTGGTGTTGCTGGACAATTTGCTGGCTCTTGCTACCTCTGCACATTTCCCCTAGCTGGAACGTTTTGAGATCCAGGCGGACTTGGCGGAACAAATTGTCCTCTTGGATGCCCATCATTGTGACGATGGTCATAATATTGATTGTCTTGGGGTTGGTAGTATCGACTATCCCCTTTATCTTCATCACAGCCATACTGGTAGGATGTTTGATAGCTACTGCTGGCTTCTTGGTCATTCCTTTGTCTAGTAATTCTTAGATGATGACCATGATTGAACCGAGCGGAATGATAACGTTGAGGCTGCTGGCATCGATTTTGACTAGCTGGTCGTTCACTCCTTGGTTGTCGAAACTGCTAACCAGGTCCTGGATTTTGTTGATTAGGAGGTTGTCATACCCTTGAGATTACATGCCTTGGAGACCCATCAGCAAGCCTTGCTTCTCCAAACACTTTCTTACCACATCCTTGACCTTGGTCACGATTAGGTAGCACCTGTTCATCTTGATGGAGTTGACGCTGTACTCCTGGTTGAGCCTCCCCGGTTTGAGTAATGACTTCGAGTTTGCCCAGAGGGAACCACTTGTTCTCGGGGCCTTGATGGTTGAGTAGGACCTGGGGCTCGACCAAATAGGCTTTGAACTTCTGTATTTGCTTGGCCAGTATTCTCATGCTGAGGATTCACTGGTCGAGGTCTTGCAACTTGAGTCTGTAGCAAGATAGTTTCTAGGAGCCTCAATGCTTCAACATTACAATAGTCAAGTTCTTCTTGACGAGCTTCAAGGGCTCACTACCGTTGATACATCAAAGAATGAAAGTCTTGTCTTTGCTTATTAAGGGCTTCAACTACAACTTCTTGAGCTGTTGCTTGATTTTCATGCATGGCGACATTCTGCTCCTGCATTTGTCCCATAATTTCCTTTAGTTATTCAATATCTAGTTTAATGTCTTCCCCTAAGTCCGCGTGGGGTTCATCACACTCGTATGTTGCTCGTGGAGGTAGGTCTCCGGGTGGAGGAACCTGCTAACTAAGGTGTAGGGG
Organism: Humulus lupulus; assembly: GCF_963169125.1. Classification (NCBI taxonomy): domain Eukaryota; kingdom Viridiplantae; phylum Streptophyta; class Magnoliopsida; order Rosales; family Cannabaceae; genus Humulus; species Humulus lupulus. The sequence continues at coordinate 122,446,599 of NC_084795.1, forward strand.
GGAATCTGACTGCTAGAAGGGCAGTAATAGTGTCCAGTGTTAGGGTTCCCCCTTGTGGTTCTTGGCTTTGGCTTTTAGTAGTGATAGCCATTAATTTAGATGGATCTGATAGAGGATGATTTTGGATTTTAGCTTTCAATGAAAGCACCAAAATGTTGACCAACGTTTTGGTCAATGACACTAAGTCAAAATGAACGACAAAAAATAATTTAATGAGCTAAAATCACGTAAAAAGACACAAGGAATTTGGCCCAAAAGTTGGTGATGACCTACATCCACTTGCACTTATATTAATTAAGAAGGTCTCAGACTCAAGATCAAGAAGAACACATTTCAACTGAGTTTTCCAAGCCTGAGAGAGAATACAATTCCATAGGGATTTTGTATGTAAAGTGTGCATCCTCCTATAATGTCTGTGATAGATCTCTATTTATAAGGTCTCTTAATGGGCTATAGGCCCTACAAAATAATCTAGGTCCTGCACGTGTAGTGTGGGATTGTCACAATTGATTACATATTCAAATAATACTAGAAAAATGTTGGGGGAGAGTGAGAAAACACCACCTCAAAATTTAGATTCTGCACAAAAAATAGATTGACAGAGACTAAATAAAGATCGAGACAGATTATGCAAACCCAAGTTGGTGAATGATCTTCTTCAACTTTGATGAACCTTCAAAAAACCCTTGTAGAACCACCACTTTGAGAAAATACATATAACAAAGAAAAAACAACAAATCCAAGACTTATACATTTTTCTTAATGCTTTCCTAATACTCTATTTCCTAGCCACCATTGATGCTTGAGGATTTTTCTAGGAGGAAATGAAGATTGAGATTGAACAAGCCTTAAAATCACAAAGTCAAGCACTTTCTTGATGAGTTCTTGGAGAAAACTTGAGATTCTTGGATCTAGAGAGAAAGAGAGAGAGAGAGAGGTTAGAGAGAGATTGGAGAGAGTGATCAAGTCTTCCAAAACTCTATTTTGACCCTTATATAGAGTAGGCACCGTCATTAGGTCTAACCAATAGGATTAGATTTGTAAAATACGTCATTTGGAACTAATTTACGTAAGTTGTACGGACTCCGTAGGCGATGTGTGGCCTGCATGCAGGCAATGTATTGCCTGGAGATACGTCGCCTTCATACAGGCGATGCATCTCCTGCTAGGGTTTGTGAAACCCTAAGCATTAGGCGATGCTACGCCACTTTGGTGGCGACGGATCGCCACCCTCTCTATTTTTGGATCCCTCCAAAGGTCCTAAAAATGCTCAAAATGCTACCAAACTTTTTAGGGACCCTTAGATACCCCCATGCTTCACTTTGGACCCAAAATCACAATTTTAAGGTGCCTACAATTGAAACTCAAATTTTACATCTTCACTATATGAAATTCACTAAGTGTTTATACATTGCTTGTATTTTAATTCTTATCTTTTGTATTTAACCATTCATAACAAAAAATACATTCAAATATCAGTTACATAAATATCTTGGGGTATGTTGTAATATCTCTCGAAATCCAAATCTTCGGGTTTAAATTAGTTGTCCTTTGAGCAGGTCCATCTTCGAGCAGCTTCATCTTCAAGCAGTTTCATGTGATGTTACTGGCTATAAGTTTCCAACCTAGGAAAAAGTAGACTGCAACTCTTCACACTAATGATGTCTACTTGAGCAGCTATGTTATCTCAACCAACTGTCAGAATTTGATGTCGTCTACAGCCACGTGTCCTCTTCAAATGCCACGTCAACTTGTCCAAATTTGGGTTAAACAATAACGTACAAATTATAAATCAATGATTTCTTGTCTTGGAAGAAAAGAGTGTCAAACCTCTTCACAATAATACCACCACCAACATGGAGACAAGAGCACCAACACATGATAATTATAGGGACAATATAGATAATAATATATAACTATATACACATGTATAAAGGTGAACCTTGGATCCTGGGTTACCAAGCCCAAGGTCCACACAACGTGTACTAACAAGTGGTGGTGGATTAGGTTTCATATTTAAAATTTTGTAGATATTATTCTAGGATTTATTTATGTTTTGAGTTTTGTACCAATTTAAAACTTATTTTAAGTTTTATATTTTTTGTTTATAATTAATTTAGTTATTAGATTTTAGAGTTTTTTAGGTTAATTCTTTATATTTGTTTTTTCAGGTTTTATAATTTTTTTATTTAATTAAATTTTGATTTATTATTTTAATTATAGTTAAAATTTTAGACAATAAATATAATTTAATTATTGAACCAATTTTAATAGACACATATGTATCTAGACACATTCAACCAAAGTAATGAATATTTTTGTCATTAAAAGAAAGTTTTGGCTAGTAAGTATTCATAAATATACTATAAATTCTGCAATAAAATCGCTTATGCTCGGTAATGCAAGAAAATCCATTTGATAAGATAATATTAGGTTACCACATCAAAACATTAAATACATTTGTCGTTAAAAATTGAGTTTATACCATTGTGGTTCCTTTTAGTTTAGGAAAATTACCAGTTTGGCCCCTATACTTTTTTCTAAATATGCGATCGACCCTTGTGTTTTGTTAAATGACAATTCAAATCCTATATCTTACTAAATGGATCAAAATAGTAGCTTATATCCAATTTTGGTAAAAAGAATTCAAATATAATATTTCATTCGTAGCTCCTCGACTACTTTCTCTGCTTCTCTGAACCCACCGCATCACTAACGACTTAAGAATTAATCTTATAATTGAAAATATTTTTACCAAAATCAGGTCTAGATGTACTATTTTGATCAATTTTGTAAAATACATAGTCCGAATTGTCACTTAACAAAACACAGGGGCCGATCGCGTATTCGGAAAAAACACATAGGCCAAAATAATTTTTTTCCTTTATTTTATTTAAGTACTAGTTTCAACCCTCAGTTTTAATAATTATAAAAAGTACCTTATGTTTTGTAAATTGATAAATATATAATATATTTATATATAGTACCCTTAGCTCAAATTTGGTCAACATAAAACTCTAAGTAATTTAGATTTCAAAATGAAAAATAAGGATTGTCCAAACTATTGAGCTAAAAGTACAATTTTTTTACCAATTTACATAATAAAGTGCCCTATTTGTAATTATTTCAAATTGATGATCTAAATTGGTATTAAAACAAAAGAAAATGACTCAAAATTGTGTAAACCATAACAAATTTTACTTTCCAAGTACTTATATAAATTTAATTATTTGAGATTTTTCTCAACATGGTTTTTACTACCCAAATATGAGCTTACTCCCGTAGCCAAAAGGGAAAAAATCATCAAAAATTTCCATTCAATAGCTCAAAACTGCAAGATTAATACTAATAATTTTGTCAAAATTTTAGAACCGTTGATTTTACCGTATAACTGCTGATGTCAATTCTGATTATAGCAAGTACAGACCTTGGAGGCTTGTAGTATATGTGGAGATTCTCCTTGGCCGTCTAGTAAGGTAACGACAAAAAACTTCTGTCTAAAATGTATTGTGACCATCGTAATAGCAAAAGCAAACAACTCAGAGGTTGTTTATATAACACTAATTGAAATGAGTCTTAAGCCACCAACAAACCATTTGTCTCTTCCTGTTTGCAACAAAGGAAACTAAATATTAGAGATGGAAATGATAATGAAGCCTGAATTGTGCCTTGGAAAACGACATATGTGCTTGATTGAAGGCCATAATAATAATAATGTTAGAGATACTAAGCGTGTAAAGAGATGGAGAAGATATTTTCCTTCTGTTTCACTAAGCTGCAAAGATCAACAAGTTGATCAATCTACACCAACAATAGCAACAACTACCATTACGGAAGCTCAAGATTTCACGGGGTCAGTGTTGAGATTGGTTAGATATAATGGTTAAGTTGTTTACATAATGAGGTGCAAAACACTCAACGATTTTCACTTAAGTTGAAATGAAAACATGAGATTGTGTAGTAGGCCTCTAAAATTGACTTTTGTGGGTCTAAAGTGATACAATGAGATATCTAAACATTCCCAAAAAGTTTGGAGGCATTTAGAGACATTTTGGGGTCATGCTCAGGGCGTTAATACAGAGGCATATACGTTGCATAGCCTGTGGGAGGCGTCACATTACCTAAAAGTGCCTAGGCGGCAAAACCCCCAGCAGGTGATGCATCGCCACCTAGCAGGCTACACATTGCCTGGGCGGTCTATACGGGACTGTAAAGTTACGTGACTTACCTTCAAATGATGTGTTTCAAAGCTCTGATCCTGTTGGTTGGACTTAATGACAATGCCTACACTATAAATAAGGGTTATTAGAGTTGAAAAGCCTTGATCAAACTTTTAACTCTCTCTCTCTAGCTCTCAAAGATCATAAGTTTTCCCCAAGAATAGCAAGTATTGCTTGAATTGGTGAGTTTTAAAGACTTGTTCAATCCCAAATCTTATATTTTCTTGGTGAAGCTTCAAGCAACAAAGGGAAGGCTTGGAGTAGAGATTTTGGAAAGTGATGCTAATTCGTGTATAAGCCTTAGATGTTCTCCATGTTTGAAGATTCAAGTGCTCAAAGCAAAATTGTATCTCTCTAACACTTAACTTTATAATTGTGTTTATTATTGTTAGTTTTAATGATTAAAGGATTATAGATTTGTGTTACAATTATTTAATATTATAATCTTTAAATATCAAGATTTACATTCATATATTGAGTATGTTTATTTGATTATCAAGATTTTTATTTATACTTTGAATTAGAACCTTGATTAGAATCTAGAGTTTGTAATATTGAATTATTCCCATTATTCATTGTTGATCTAGAAAGTTTAAAGCCACAATTTCCCAAGAGTCAATGGGTTCGGCACACAGATATGGCTCCATATTCATTTTTGTAGTATGGAAATATAAAACTTTTTAATTAGTTTGAAATGTGTAACTAAATTGAAGAAACATTATAATGCAGGCATAGATGGACAGGAAGGTATGAGGCTCATTTGTGGGACAATGGGTCCCGGGATCCAACTCAAAGGAAGAAGGGAAAGCAAGGTATAATAGAACTTGTCTATTTCTAATTTCTGGTCATCCATTTAATCATATTTCTCAATCATCATAGTGATTTCTTATCAATCTTTCTTTATTGTGATCTTGGAACGCCTGGGATTGTAATGGAGCAGTTTATTTGGGGTGAGTACTTTATAGTTTATCATGGTCATTTTTACATGCAAAAGACTAATCATTCATTATGAGGGAGACTAACAACTCAAGGGACTGGTGAACTAATCATGAGCATATGATGAAGAAGAATCTGCTGCCAGAGCTTCTGATTTAGCAGCATTTAATTATTGGGGACCAATGACTTTTACCAACTTTCTGGTAAATTGACACAAAACTTAAATTGGGGGAGCTTTTGGAGATTTTTTAAACAAAAAATCAGCAATATCTATATTGATTTCTCGATGTTTTGATCAATGTTTCTGCAGGTATCAGAGTACGAGAAAGAGATAGAGATAATCCAAAACGTTACAAAGGAAGAGTACTTGGCCTCTTTAAGAAGGCATTTTCATCAGTTGAATATAGTACTTCCATGTATATAGAAGAAGCAGTGGCTTTTCAAGAGGTGTATCCAAATACAGAGGAGTTGCATAGTACTTAAATTTAAACGAGTTAACATGTTACCTAGTTTAATGATTACCATCAAAGTTGTTAATTATTATTGACTAGTTAGTACTACAATTTCGTTTAAGGTTGAATTCTTGTCTGAACTACAGGCATCATCATAATGGAAGATGGGAAGCGAGGATAGGAAGACTGTTTGGAAACAAATATCTTTATTCGAGCTCTTACAGTGAGTTTAATGATTCCTAATATCATTTTTTTTAACTTTTGAAAACAAACAAAGCAAATATGTTACCAACCAAACCAAGATTCACACACACCTGTATATAAATATATGTTGTATCATTTAAGTCAAAGTATGTATCATTAATTTCCTTGTTAAAAAATTGTTGCAGGCACCCAAGAGGAGGCTGCTCATGCATATGATATTGCAACAACAGAATATAGAGGCATTAATGCAACGAGAGACATTGACTTGAGAACTTACATAAGATGGTTGAGACCAATTTTGAATTCTGTTGGAGCTCAAGAACAAAATCCTCTAACTACTACATCTACAAACTCTTAGTCTCAACCATTGACAACATCCCCTTACCTCATTACAAGCAATGAAAGAGCAGAGAATTCATTTTTGCATCCCAACCCCTTTGTAGTAAATGACATAAAAATCTCAAAACGACAAGCACCCATAAGTCCTTTCAACAAATCTTCTTCCCCAACAGCTCTTGGCCTCCTTTTCAAGTCATCAGTATTCAGGGATCTGGTTGAGAAGAATTTATGCACTGAGAACAAAGAAAGAGAAGAGAATGATGAGAAGAACATGTTGGGCGATAAGGCTAATAACATTTGTTTTGTATTACAACTCAAAGCAATAATCACAAGTATTCTAACTCTAATGGAAGATAATCACAAAGTACATAACATAAATAAATAAGTGAGGAGTTGACCTTTCTTGAAGAACTTTCAAACATAAAATCACAAGTCTACGATTTTATGTGAACCACAAATTGTTACAAGACTTGACACAAATGAAGATTTGTTATCCAAAAATCTCTATTCCTAGCCTTCTCCTTGGAATTGTTTGAAGCTAAAACAATGGAATAAGAATGAGATTCACAAGCCTTGATCCTTCATACAAGTCAAGCTTTCCTGATGAAGATCTTGGAGAAAACTAGTAATCTTGAAAGCTAGAGAGAGAGAAAGTGTGTGTGTTCTTTTACTGAGACAGAGAGGTGAGTGATCAAGTCATCAATTAACCCCAATGAACCCTTGAAATAGCATAAGAAACTCATTAGACTCAACCAATGAGATTAGATCATTTTAATTTGAATTTTGGAGCCAAAAACACGTCACTGTACGAACTCGTATGGATAGCCAAGGCGACACGTCGCCTGTCACCAGGCGTCGCCTAGTACCAGGTGACACGTTGCCTGGTCTATTATTTCGTGGCCACACCGATACCACTGACTTTGTGCTCCAAAACATATCTCAAAACATCCCAAAATGCTTCCAAACTTTTTGGGTACTCTCATATACTCCAAAGAAACACTTTGGACCCAAAAAATGATTTATAAATGCCTATGTCGAAAGTCAACTCTCACATATTGAGTTTTGTGAAATCGTTATGGTTTTTGAACCTCTTCGTGCCTAACCAATTTCACCATATATTTAACCAAGTATAACAGAACCTGGGGCAAGAGAAGAATGATCACTTTGATATGATTTCCTTTGATGGTATCGGATATGTGAATTGCCCTGGTTTGGAGTCGAATGGAGAGAGCACATTGTTGTTTTGCAATGGAAGGGGACAATCCTTTTGGAATTTTCCCTTAAACTTGTCCTCATCTCATCATTTCAACTAACATTTTAACTGTAAGCTCTAGTTCTCTCTTACCAAGTGATGCTTAAATGTGTAGTCCTAGATTTGTAGTATATATTAATAATGTGCATTTTGTTAATAATGTTACTCATTGCTTTCTTAAATAGGAGGTTTGCATATGGTTATATTCATGTATAAAAAAAGTTGAAATTAGGAAAATCACTTTGATTTAATAGTTGGTTTAAGAAAAGTACGCGATTATAAATTATTGGAAGAAGATTAAATATAATAATTTAATTTCTAGTGAGAAAGATAGTATAAATTAGAGGGTAAATGAAACTAAGATAAATTTTTTCTAAGACAAATAGTAATAGACTAATAGTTAACTACACATTTCATCCTTAGAGGTATCGAGACTGTATATCTATGTTTGGTACCAAGGAAATAAGAAAAAAGGAAAATATAGCAGGAATAGAAAATTATAAAGAAAGAATATTTCTTTCCTAGTTGTTTGGAAAGTAGGAAGGAAATAAATTATTTTTACAATAATATTTTAGTCTTTTAACTTTTATTTATTTGTAGGAGAATTTTCTTTTCAAATTGGAATGGAAAAAATTTGGTGGGCCCCATTCCATATCCTTACTCTCACTTTTCTCTTATTTCCATTTTTCCTTCTTACCAAACAACTCAATTTTATTTTTATTTTTCTTCACTTTTTAATAGCTGGGAAAATGCAGAGAGAAGCAGAGGAAAAATGAAGAGTATTTTACTGATTCGTAAAATTGTATCTCAAATACAAGGGGCTGTGCTTTTTATATATGAAGCCCTAAAATAGATGGTTACAATCAGGTCCAAAGAGTAACTATAGTAACATAATTAAGTTACTGTAACTAATGTACATAATAGATTGATTTGAGTTAGTTTTATGCTAACTAACCACTGAGACTATCCTAATACACCCCTTCAAGATGTAGTGTAGATGTTAATCACACCCATCTTGCTGACCATATCTAGGAAAGGATTAGGCAACAATGCTTTGGTGAATATATCGGCTAAGTTACTCTTTGAGGCAACATGAACCATCTTGAGTGTTCTAGAAGTGACCTTCTCTATAACAAAATGATAGTCAATGTCGCCAGGTTTTGTTCTCTCATGAAAGGTTGGGTTTTCGGAGAAGTGAATTGCAGCTTGATTATCATAGTAAAGTATAGCTGGTTGTTTGTGCGTTATAAAGAAGTCTTCAAGAAGAGCATGGAGCTAAGTAATTTCACAAGTTGCATTGGCCATGGCTCGATATTCTGCTTCAGCTACAAACCTTGACACTGTAGGTTGCTTTCTGGACTTCCATTAGATGAGAGAGTGGCCGAGGAATAGACAATGACCTGAAATAGAGTGCCTTGTATCTTTACAACTTCCCCAATCACCATCAACAAATATTTGAACTTGTTGCTCATTTTTAAGACTTGTTTTTGCATAAGCTAACAATCAATGAGAAGAGTTAGAGGGAAAAAATAATCCTTGCCATGGGTACCTTTTAAGTATGCGTTTTGCTGCTTGGAGAAGTGGTAGTCGAGGAGATTGAAGATATTGGCTGAGTCCATTGACATCAAATGAAATATCAGGTATTGTTATTGTAAGATAGATTAGTTTTCCAATGATACTTCAGTAAGTGGTAGGATCTGAAAAGGATTTCACCTTTATCCTTGCTAAGTTTCAAATTTGGTTCCATTGGAGTATTAGCTTGTAACGTCCCAAATTACCTAATAAGGATTACGGCCTTGATCAGGGGGCCAAGATGGAAAATTATGGAAAATATATGCATGTTTAGGTGTATTAAATACGCATGTGGGCCTATTTCATCAGAAGGGCAATTTTTGTAATTTTGCCTGTTATAGGTATATTTGGAGTATATGTGCATATGTGTGATGCATGTTAGAGACCATATTATTATGTGGATATATTTGGGTTACTCGGCACGAGGCGATCCTATGGAGCAAGTTAGTGGGAAAGTCACAACGGGACCAGTATTTGACTCGGGGTGAGTCAAGGGGTATTTTGGGTATTTAGTACATTACCGAAATATTGGGTAATGTGAATGAATGTTCAAGGATATGTTTGGAGTTAGTGAGATCAAGAGCAAATTCTGGGGATTTTGACCATTTTACCCTCGGGGATGTTTTTGGTACACCGAGCCTTGGGATTTGCTTAAGGTTACTTGAGCTCTAAGTAACCTCCCATAAACAGAAAACACGTTCAACTCTCTCGTTCTCTCCTTTTCCACTAGTTAGCATTTTCGAAGGAAACTCGAGTTTTAGAGCTCGGATTCAAGCTAGGTTAGATTCATAACAATTCTAGGGAAGATTAGAAGCTTGATAGCCTAAGGATTTAGCTGGAAAATGACTTAATTAGAGGTAATTTAAGCTTAAAGTTTATGAGTTTTGTTTCCTTAAGCTTAGATTGGATTTTGTGGTTTTTATGAGTTTTCGATTCGTTTGTAACTTGGGTTTTGTTGGTTTTGAGCTGCTGAGTTGATTGGGAACTTTACTTTTGAGATTTAGCTATGTTTGGATAGGTATTTGGAGGGATTTGACTTGTGGAAAACGGAGAAAAAATAAACAGAGTTTTCATGTTGAGCTGCGACCTTGTTCTTGGGGCGCCACGAATCTCTTAGATGGATGTAGAAGCACGTGCCTTTAGGCCATTTGAGCCGCGGTGCCTCTTGAGGCACGCTGCGACACATGTGGAAATAGGGGAGAGCCTTGGGCTCTCTGACTTGGGGCGGGCCGCGACTCTTTTGTTTGGGTCGCAACGCTTGAAGGGTGTTTGAGCCTTGGGAGGGTTTTGAGTGCGGGAACTCAAACCTAAGGGCTTGAGATCGATCCTACTACCTGGTTTAGTAGTATTCGACATTCAGGAGGCTTGGACTCAGTCCATAAACCTTTATTTGCTCGTTATTAATGAGATTCTATACTTGGTTGTGACTAGGCTATCGCTAGGGGCCCGAAATCAAGATCGTGCTAGAGGTTCGTTCTTAATATACATTGCACTTGAACCTGAGGTAAGAAAATTGCACCCAATACGTGTTGTATGTGCTTAGGGCTTGGCCCGATTGTTAAATGTAGTCTTGATTAGGGTATGGGCCCCTGTAAATGTACATGATTATGATTATGCCTGTTATGGATTGATTAAGCATTTTGAATGCTTTGTATATGTATATTTGTTATAAAATGAATGGCTGTTTGCATTATCTGTTTGAGAAAGACTTGACTTATGAGTCAAGGACGACAATAGCACTGAGCGCTGGTCGAAAAGCATTGACTTATAAGTCAAGGACGGCAATAGCGCGCTGAGCACTAGTCGTTTTGGTTAGGCCTAATCAGGAGATCATCATACGCTTGTCCGACCCAATGGTTGTAGAAAACTGAAGCGCCAAGTACGCGTGGCCAACTCCAAGGCTTGTTATAAAGAGGATAGGGAAATGGGTCCTAGGGTGATTTATTAGTTCCATATTCCAGGGCCTGGGTCCCAACATGACTTACAGGTCAGTTAATTAGGGCAATTGCCCCCCATATGATGTTGTAGTCATTTATATGAATAGTATGCATGCATGAGTAAGGTTATTACTGCTAGGCGTGCTTAATATGATTTGGTAACGTGTTATTAACTGCTTACGAGCATGTTTAAGTTTTCTTGCTGAGCCTTGGCCCATGGGTGCTATGTGGGGTAGGTAAGGGAAAAAGGAAGCTATACTAGCCATGAGTTGGAGAGCTTCGATGGGGACGTGTACATATGCGGCTACTTGACCACCACGATCAGGGTTTCTCAAAGGAACTAGGGTTAAACCCTATTTTTGCTGCTTAGGTCGGCTGGTTGTAACTTTTGAGTTGTAATTACCCTTTTGGAACTGTAAAAATCTTTGAAAATGTTTATTATGGGATCCTTTGTACAACTTAATGTTTTAATGAGATAACTATTCCTTTGACCAAACTTTTTAACCCTAAACTGTTAATCACATTAAGTTGAACGCTTATGGCCAAATGACTCGATTAACGAGCTTAACACTATTTAAAATACACAGTGTAATAGTCTTGGCTATCCAGGGTGTTACAACTTGGTATCAGAGCCATGTTAAGGGTTCCTGAAGACAGGATGGGCATGTATACTCACCACTAAAGACAGGCTCGACTCAGGGTTCGGTAACTATTTATGTGTTTATGTGTTTAAGTGCTTAAATATGATATAAATGCCTTATCTTCCTGCCTTATTAGGTAGTATGAGAGATTTTGATAGGGCCTGGTCCTTGACTATTGTATGAATGACAACGATGTGCTTAGTAGCACTGACATTGCTTGTGAATGCAAAGAAAGCACTTATTAGTGTTGCTATATGGACATGTAGGTCAGGACACGCTCATTAGCGCTGTCATAGATACATGTATGCCAAAAAATGCTTATTAGCATCGTTATTTGCTGTAAATGTCAAAAAGTGATTATTAGCACCATGTTTGGATATGGATATGAATCGACATGCTTATTAGCATGATTGTTGAATATGAATGATTATTTGTTCAGTTTGGACTGTGAGGCGACAATAGGTTTAGTTATTACTACCTAACTAGCTGAATTGATTATTGAAGCAAGGTATCAGCTTGGAAGTATGATTCCAAGGCAGACAGGGTCTAACCCCTCCGCTAGCTCCTGAGAACTGGCAGCAAGTGCTTGCTGATATGCAAGCCAGATTACTAAGGTAGGAAGAAGAAATCTGCCTCCTGAGAGAACAGTAGGTTCTTGTAGGGAACATTTTGCTAGAGGCACTATCTGTGATGGTGCCAACAGTAGAACAGTCGCCAGAGGCTGGGAATAGATGGGAAGCTCTTTATGAACGATTCAGGAAACTACACCCTCCAGTTTTTCAGGGAAATGCAGATCCGGCTAAGGCCGAATAGTGGATGAGTATGGTTACCACCATCCTAGATTTTATGAGGGTGGTTGGTAATGAGAGGGTGGCCTATGCAACATACTTGTATCAGGAGGATGCCCCAATTTCGTGGGAGGAGATATCCTAGACCAGAAATGTTAATACCTTGGATTGGGAACAGTTTAGAACTTTATTCAATGAAAAGTATTACAATCATGCCATCAGGGCTACAAAACCTGAAGAGTTTAGTAAATTGCTTCAGGGAAATATGTTAGTGAAATATTATGCACCGAGGTCTAATATATTATTCAAGTTCACTACAGAATTGGTGCCCACTGATGTGAAAAGGAGGGAAAGATTCCTTTAGGGGCTACAACCTATGATAGCCCATGATGTTCGTATTACCACTGTGCCAAGGGTGACAACTTATGCACAGGTGGTAGATAAGACCCTTACTGCTAAGGGCGCAGAGAATAAAATCTGGCACGAGAACATGGCTAGGAGAGACATTAGGAGGACGGGACCTCCATTTATGGGTTCAAGTAGGGGCAGAGGCCCAAGTGATTAGAAAATAGAGGCTTCTGATGCATTTTCAGCTCCAAGCCCTGACAGGAGACCACATGGTATTCAGATAGGATGCCAGGGCATCATTGAGGGCTTGATGACCTTTCCAGAGTGCACCGGATGTAGGAAGCACCACATAGGAGAGTGTCGGGCAAATGCCTGCTTTTTGCGGGGGATAGTGGAACACTTATAGAAAGATTTCCCGAAAGTAAGAAAGGAATAATCAAGAAAGTTGGACACTTCAACCCCATCTCGAGTGTTCGCACTAACACAGGAAGAAGCCGAGGCTTGTTCCTCAGTAGTGACTGGTCAACTTTCTAGTGCTGGAACCTCTTATACTGTTTTGATTGATTCAGGTGCTACACATTCTTTTGTTGCTAATAGGATTATTGATAGACTGTGCAGGCCATGTGATATTATGTTGTGGGGTTCGGGACCTTATTGCCCACTAGGGAGTTAGTAGTATCCAGAAGATGGGTTAGATCATTGCCACTGACAGTGGAGGGCAAAGAGTTGTCAGTTGATTTGATAGAGTTGGTTATGACTGACTTTGATAGGATTCTGGGTAAGGACTGGTTAGTGAAGTATGGGGCAACCATAGACTGCAGAAGGAAGATGGTAACCTTTGAGCTTGAGGGTGAGGTCCCTTTTGTATTTGTTGGCATTGTGCATGGACCCCATGTACCTATGATATCTGTAGTGAGGGCTAGAGATCTATTGCAAGGTGTTTGCATAGGATTCTTAGTCAGTGTGGTAGATACCACTTAGGTCGTGCCAGTGGGACTAGAGAAGACTAGATTAGTCTATGAGTTTCTGGATGTGTTTCCAAAGGATTTACCAAGGTTTCTGCCACACAGAGAGACAGACTTTGTTATTGAACTGGCACCAGGGATAGAAGCAGTGTTTAGGGCACCGTACAAAATGGCCCCAGCAGAGTTAAAAGTACTAAAGGTACAGTTGCAGGAGCTGTTAGACTTGGGTTTTATTAGACCCAGTTTCTCACCATGGGGTGCACCTGTCGTGTTTGTAAAGAAGAAGGATGGTACTCTAAGGATGTGCATTGACTACAGGGAACTGAACAAATTAACCATTAAGAACAAGTATCCTCTGCCAAGGATAGATGACCTGTTTGATCAGTTGTAGGGTAAGATGGCATTCTCAAATATAGATCTTCGATCTGGTTATCACCAGCTAAGGATCAAGGAGGGAGATATACCAAAGACTGCCTTTCGTACTAGATATGGCCATTATGAGTTCTTAGTCATGTCATTTGGTTTGACTAATGCCTTAACTACTTTTATGGATTTGATGAACAGGGTGTTCAAATATTATCTAGATCGGTTTGTGATCATCTTTATCGACGTTATTTTGGTATATTTGTAGTTAGACGCAGAACATGAGCAACATCTCAGGTTGGCTCTACAGAGGCTGAGAGAACATAGACTGTTTGCGAGTTCATGAAATGTGAGTTCTGGTTACCTTAGGTAACTTTCCTTGGTCATATTGTCAGTAGGGTTGGGATCAAGGTGAACCCAATCAAGATTAAAGTAGTTACAGATTGGCCAAGGCCAAGGAACGCCTCAGAGATCAGGATTTTCCTTGGGTTGGTAGGTTATTATAGGCATTTTGTGGAAGGGTTCTCAATGATTGCTACTCCATTGACTCAACTGACACACAAGAATCAGAAGTTTGCATGGTCAGATTAGTGTGAGAACAACTTTCACGAGTTGAAGCGCCGATTGATCACAAATCTTATTTTAAGTCTTCCAACAAATTAAGAGTAGTTTATAGTGTACTGTGATGCCTCAAGAAAGGGTTTGGGTTGTGTTCTGATGTAGACGGTGAAGGAGATTTCCTATGCATCACGTCAGTTGAAAGAGTATGAACAGAGATATCCCACTCATGATCTGGAGTTGGTAGCAGTGGTCTTTGTATTAAAGGTATGAAGGCATTACCTTTATGGGGAGAAGTATGAGATATACACTGACCACAAGAGCCTGAAGTACTTCTTCACACAGAAAGACTTGAACATGAGACAAAAGCGTTGGCTAGAGTTGGTGAATGATTATGACTGTGAAATCCTGTATCACCCAGGAAAGGCCAATGTGGTGGCAGATGCCTTAAGCCGGAAGGATCCGGGACAGTTATACACGTTGGGGTTTTATGCCCTAATTAAAGCCCAATTTCTTTGTAATCTCATTTATTATAAATAAAAGAATATAAATCAGTTTTTGACTTGGTCAATAACTTTGCTCACATTTTTTATTTTCATGATTATTTGTTTAATATAAAATTCTATTAAATCCCGATCATATAACTAATCATATTTATAGTGACATAATCACAATGGAATATAAATATGATTATATGTTCAAAATAAGTTTGTCCCAAGATTAGTCAGTGCACAAGATTTACACTGATTTGCCAATCTTCGATATGATCTACTTACATATTGTAGTGTTATGTTCTTTCCATAAAATTAGCAAAGTATATAAGAACGGATGTATTTGTTACATCATACTTGACCGATATTGACAGTAGATAGGATAAGTAAACATACCATTATTATTTATTCTAGTCATATCATATAGTTGACCATGGGTCAATTCAATCTCAATTCTGAGTGGTTAGTATTCTAACTGATTGTATTATTTGAGCTCTTTGACTTGTTCGTTACTAGCTTACCCTACGAACTGGTGCATACTTACCTCTTGGGAACTCAGTAGTACAATTGAGTGGGAGTGTTAATCATAGATATGAACATCTATATATTCTAATGAAGAATTGAAATGATGGTTCCCTTTTAGCTTGGATCAAGGTGCTAAATGATAGAGATCTCATTTCAGTAATTAATATTAGTTTACGACAATATCATTTACAAGGAACTAAGTGTTTTAAGGATAAAACATAATGTGGGGTAAAACGGTAGTTTAGTCCCATCTCATTGTAGACCATCTGTAGAGGATTGAGTGACAATTATGGTTTTAACAATGGATAATTAATAACGCGTCTATATTTCTTATAGAGCGTTCTATGATATCAAGAGCGTCTTTAGTGGAGTTACAAGGAATTAATAAGTTAGTAAATTTATGATAACTTATTGGAGCTTGATTTCATAGGCCCATTGTCCCCAATATACTTGGATAAAATCATCTAAATAGTCTTAATTAATTGATTTTATAATCAATTAGAATTATCAAAGTTGACCATGTCAATTTTGGATAGTTTCACAGAGTTTTGTAATTTAGAGAAGAAAAGAGAAATTAGAGCAAATTTATTAATTAAGATAAATTGATATCTAAATTAATAAAAAGTTTAAATCAAGGTTCAAATTATAAATATTTAATTTTATAATGGATTTAATTAATTAAATCAATAGAAAATAATACACGCCTTGATTTTAAGTTCAATGGGCTTATAATCAAATGATAAATTTTACAGGCCTAAAGCCTATGAGAATTTCGACCTAGGGCTGAGTATTGGCTATTATTTTATTGAGAGTTGAAATCACAAGCTTTTGAGAAGATCAGAAGATCTAGTCTTGATGCTCTAGGTTTTAGATTCTCTCTACAACATAAGTCCTTTTCTAAGCCTCAATATTATTTTCTCTTCTTCTCTCTGTATCTATCTCATGTGTTGAAAATTTCTCACTCTAGTCTAGGTGATTCTAAGGATACTTTGGAAGGCTGTGAAGAAAATTGAAGAACAGTTCAGTTTCTTGGTGATACCCTATGACAGAAAGGATACAAGCGTTAGAGAAACTGAAGGAATGACTAAATCATTCCGCTACACAATAATGTAAGTGTTCTTATCATTATCTATTTATGAATTCAATTTTAGAAAAATGTTCTAGGTTTTCTTATATTAATTTGTTTAATATAAGATTCACATGAAAATAAACAAAACCCTGTATAAGTTTTCCCAACAGCTGGCCTCAGAGCCTTTGATAATCTTTATTTTCATGCATGAACATGGTAAAAATTGAATTTGTTTGATGTGTTGAATAATTTGATGGATTCATATTTTTTGTGAAGCATATTGATTCTTATGTGATTATTAGCAAAATTTGGGTTATTTTGTTGTGTTTTCTATGCATTTAATTTTTATAAATGCTTTATTTAATATAAGACATGGTAAAAATTATTTAGAAAATACTTTTGAATTGAAAAATCACACAAAATTTTATTATTTTTTTCAAGTTGTGGAAGCGGCTACTTTTTCACATGCTGCGACCTACGATTAATTTTTCTTGAAAATTTTGGGGTCAGGACGAGGCCTGCGAAGAATTTTTGTTTAATTTTTCAGGCTCTGGCAGCGGCCACTCTTTCTCTGGCCGCAGCCTGAGATAAATTTTTTCTGAAAATTCCAATTTTAAATGTATTTTTTAATGGGTTAATACAAAAATATCAGATCTTTTCTATTATTTAAAAATATCTTTATGAAATACAATATTTTTGTTGTTTGATCTTTTAAAAAGTAGATAATTTCTACAAAGATTCAAATTCAAATTTAAAAATTGGTTAACTAATTAATTTTAAATATTTTAATATATTAAAATATTAGAATTAAGTTATCACATATTAAAGATATTTTTGAAATCTCTTATTTAAAAATAATAATATCCGGTTGTTCTATGGATTTTAATATTTAAATAATTTGAAAATTTGTTGACTAGATATTTTTAAAGATATTTGAATTTGTTTAACTATTTAAGATATTTGTTCAAAAACAGCATATGCTATTTGTTTTAAAAATTTATAACTGGTTAAATTTAAAAAAAATATCATGTTTTTCAAACCAATTAATAAAATATTTTTTAAATAGATGAGATTTAAATTAACTTGGTTAATTGTAGATAAATCGTATTTAAATTAAATTAATATTTTTCAAAATGACCTAAACTAAGTTGATTATTAATAAATGAAATTTAAATTAACTTTTGTTAATTCTTGATAAATTTCATTTGAATTGACTTTTTTTTTCAAAATTTAATTAATTCGAAATTTTTATAAATTCTAGAAAATTAATTGTGGTATTTTTGCAAACGAAATAAATTGTGGTATTTTTTACACAAATTCATAGACTTGCTCATATAGTAACATGATTAGACTCATCCAATTATAACATGTCTGTTTACACTATATGTGGTATTTTTGCAATTGGGCTTAGATGGATATAGTGGCGCATATATGTTTGCTTAATATATGTATTTTGCCAAATATAATATTCATAAAATGATAGGTTTTATTTGGGCCCATTAGAAAAGGTAGCGTTTAAATTCCTCTGGGTGATTCCACTTGTGAAGGCCCATTTGCTTTGCATGACTATAGTGAGATTAATCAATTAATAACGATTAATAAAAATAAAGGTTTAAATTCCTATCTTTTGGACCTTGTATGGAAGTATGGGGGCCTTAGAAGTGGGAATGACATACTGGACCTTGCCTGCTTCCATACAAGCCCAATTGTTAAGGCCCATTTGCCTGAGTTGGACTTAATTGTATAGGTTCATTACAATAGTTAAACATAAATATTGATTAGCAACAAATTAATTCTAATTTAATTGAATTATTTCAATGTGACACTTTAGAATTAATAGGAAATTATAGGACTTTGGTTTTTAAAATTTTAATCTTATAATTTTTGGAGAACCATAGTCATTGTTTTTCAAAAATTAATAATAAAAATGCTATTTTTATAATGAGCTTATTTTAAGAATTATATTCTATACAAACCATTGGTTTAACAAGGCCAATAGCTTAATGAGGCCTCGAGACGCTTTAATTCACCCCCCTACAGAAGGTGTTCATTAGTTATTTTTACAAGGTTAAATTTTGAAAGATAGATAATTATATGTTAAATTCTACTAGGACTAAATCTATTGATTATCGAAACCGTGGGTCTAGCTCATAAAATAAGAGTTTTTTTTTTCTTATTTTGATCGAATAATAGGTTATTAATAATGTTTTCCATTATTAAATAAGTTTACAACTTTATTTAACTAGTGGTATTTTTTACTCTCGCCAACCGGGACAAGGATATCATAGATTAGTTAAAAACCTAAAGGAATAGAGATATGATAGTTTTTGGTATTTTTTCTCATGTCTTACATATTTTTGGTATATGGTGTGCTCTTTCTTAAAATTTGTGTGAATAGAAGTTTTATTGAGCAAAAGTGATTGAATTCTATTTTATTGATAATTTGAGTATCATTATGGATGTGTCTACACCCATCCTTTCTCAACATTCGATGGAGAAATTCACTGGAGAAAACTTCCTTAAATGGAAGCAAAACATCAACATTGTGTTGATTGGTGACAACTCCAAGTTTTTCATGACTGAGGAATCCCTGGAAGTTCCAGCTAAAGGAGCCACCAAGTCTGTGAGGGATAAGTATGAGCGTTGGTAGACGACTAACAACAAGGCATGACACTACAAGTTGACTAGTATGGTCGACACTCTCAAGACAAAGATGGACAATGTTGAGACGACCTACGAAATCATGAATCAGCTTCAAGACATGTTTGGTGGCAAGTCAGCACAAACTCATTTTGAGGCCACCAATAAATATGTCAATGCTTGAATGGTACCTTCTCAACATGTTTGCGATCATCTGATCAAATTGACAAACTACTTTTAGGAAGATGAACTGCATGGAGCAACAATAGATGAGGAAACTCAAGTTGGCTTAATCCTCAACAGTCTCTCTCCAGCATTCCTGTCATTCACCACCAACTATGTGTTGAATAAACTCAACTATGGTCTGACATTGCTCATGAACGAGCTTCAAACTTTTGAGTCTATCATGGGTGGACCAAGTAAGGGAGGAGAAGAGAAGACAACCACTACTACTACTACGACTGATCCAACTAAGTCTGAAGCTAACCAAGCTTTGTCTTCGAAAGCTGGAAATAAGAGGAAAGATGGACAAAATAACAACCCCAAGCCTGCAAAGGCTACAAAGACGAGTGAACAACCAAATGCATAGATGCCTAAGGAGAAGAACAAGAAAAACAAGAAAGATAAAGGTAAGTGTTTTCACTGCAAATAAAAGGGGCATTGGAAACAGGATTGCCCCAAGTTTCTAGCTACTAAAAACAAAGGTAATGATTATAGTTCATTTATTTTAGAAACATGTGCTTTAGAGAATGATAAATTTGTTTGGATTGTTGATTCTAGATCTACTAATCATTTTTGTAACTCTTTACAACTTCTTGAATTGTGGGAGGAAGTGGACGAAGGCGGCTTAAAGCTTAGAGTTGAGAACGGAGCATTCGTTGCGGTTCAAGCTAGAGGAAGAGCTCGTCTGAAGTTAAGAAATAATTTTTTAATTTTAAATGATGTATTTTTTATTATGGATTTTAGTAGAAATTTAATTTCAGTTTTCATGTTGCAATTAGAACAATTTTTTATGACTTTCACAAGTTCTAATATATTTATTTCTTTCAATAAATCACAATTGTGTATTGCGTGTTTGGAAAACAGGCTTTATATTCTATGAACTAACGAACCCCTCGCTCTTAACAATGATTTATTCAAATTAGCTAAACCTAGGACCAATAAATGTCAAAAGACCGATAACGATAACATGACATATTTATGGAATTTGAGACTAGGTCACATTGGCTATGATAGGATTCAAAGACTTACAAAGGACGGGCCTTTGAGGGAACTCAACTTAGGTGAATTACTTGTATGCGAATCTTGTCTAGAAGGTAAACTGACTAAGCGTCCATTCTCTGCAAAGGGTTATAGAGCCAAAGAACCACTTGGACTTGTTCATTCAAATGTTCGTGGACCTTTGAATGTACAAGCCAATGGTGGTTTTGATCATTTCGTCACTTTCATTGACGATTACTCTAGATACTCATGTCTTTACCTTATGCATAGGAAATCATAACACATTTACAAAGTTTTAGGAATTCCTAGCGATGGCTAAGTACCAATTAAGTAAAATGTTAAAGATCTTGTGATCTCATAGGGGTGGAGAATATTTGGATATGCAATTCCAAGATCATTTAACTGAACTTGGGATTTTATCACAACTTACTGCCCTGGGTACTCCGTAACAAAATGGTGTAGCGAAACACCAGAAAAAAACTTTATTGGAAATGGTTAGATGCATGCTAAGTTACTCAACTCTACCAACTTCGTTCTGGGGACATGCAATTGAAACCGTGAACGAATTCTTAATGTCGTGCTATCCAAATTAATCTTCAAAATACCTTTAATATGCTGGAATGGTCGTGAACCTAGATTACGCCATCATGGAATCTGGGGGTGTCCCGCCCACGTCCTGAGGAAAAAAGAGGGAAAGCTAGAACCACGAACTGAAGTTTGCATGTTTGTTGGCTATCCTAAAGGTACTCGGGGTGGAATTTTGTATAGTCATTCAGAAAAGAAAGTGTTTACTTCTGCGAGTGCTACTTTTATGGAAAATGACTATGTCCAAAACTTCAAACCACGTAGCAAAGTAGTTTTAGAGGAGATGGTTGAAGAATTGAATCCAACCAATGTTCCATCATCATCAACGTGAGTTGATGATGAAATTCCCTCTCTTCATGTCCAAATAGCCACAGAGCCTCATCGTAGTGGGAGGGTTTTAGGAACCCAGTTCGCTATGGTTTGGATGGTTAAACCAATATGGTTGTTGGTGACGCTAGTGACGATGATCCATTGTCTTTCAAACAGGCAATGGTTAGCCCTGAAAAGGAACTATGGCTCGAAGCCATGAAGCATGAAATTGAGTCCATGTACTCAAATTCCTTCTGGGATCCAGTGGAAGCACCTAGTGACTTTAGGGCCATTGGGTGCAAGTGGATCTACAAGAAGAAACGAGGTGTTGATTGAAATATCGAAACTTATAAAGCTCAATTACAGGAAAAGGGTTATACCCAAAGAGAAGGCATGGACTATGATGAAAATTTTAGTCCGGTAGCCATGCTCAAGTCCATTCGCATCCTCTGATCCATAGTAGCCACTCTCGACTATGAGATCTGGAAAATGGACGTCAAGACAGCTTTTCTTAATGGAAAGATTGACGAAGTAGCTGGACAAGAAGGAAAAGTTTGCAAGTTGAATAGGTCCATCTATGGACTTAAGCAATCTTCTTGTTCTTGGAACCTTAGGTTTGATGAAATAATCAGAACCTATGGCTTATCCTGAAGTATTTAAGGCGAACTAGGGATTATATGTTAGTCTACAAGGGTGGTGTTTTGAACCCTTTAGGCTACAATAATTTAGATTTTCAAATTGATGTCGATGACATGAAGTCTACTTCTGGAATGGTGTTTACTCTTAGGGGTGGAGCTGTGATTTGGAGAAGCGTAAAGCAGTCTGCGATCTCAGATTCCACCATGGAGGCTGAATACATAGTTGCGTCAGAAGCAGCTAAGGAAATAGTCTGACTAAAGAAGTTCTATTCAAATCTTGGTGTTATTTCATAAATGGATAAACCACTTGTGTTGTTTTGAGATAACACAGGAAAGATTGCCAACTCGAAAGGACCTCAATGTCACAAGAGGAGTAAGCATATAGAAATGATGTATCACATAATACGAGAATATGTGGCCATGAGAGATGTGAAGGTTATGAAGATTGCATCTGAAGACAATCTTGCGGATCCATTTACAATGACACTACCAGAAGCTACACTTGATAAGCATATCAAAGAAATGAGATTAGTAGAATTAAGGCATTAATTTTAATTAGTGCAAGTGGGAGTTTATTGTGGTTTTATGCCCTAATTAAAACCCAATTCTTTGTAATCTCATTTATTATCAACAAAAGAATATAAATCAGTTTTTGACTTGGTCAATAACTTTGCTCACATTTTTTATTTTCATGATTATTTGTTTAATATAAAATTCTATTAAATCCCGATCAAATAGCTAATCATATTTATAGTGACATAATCACAATGGAATATAAATATGATTATATGTTCAAAATAAGTTAGTCCCAGGATTAGTCAGTGCACAAGATTTACACTGACTTGCCAATCTACGATATGATCTACTTACACATTGTAGTGTTATGTTCTTTCCATAAAATTAGCAAAGTATATAAGAACGGATGTATTTGTTACATCATACTTGACCGATATTGACAGTAGATAGGATAAGTAAACATACCATTATTATTTATTCTAGTCATATCATATAGTTGACCATGGGTCAATTCAATCTTAATTCTCAGTGGTTAGTATTCTAACTGATTGTATTATTTGAGCTCTTTGACTTGTTCGTTACTAGCTTACCCTACAAACTGGCGCATACTTACCTCTTGGGAACTCAGTAGTATAATTGAGTGGGAGTGTTAATCATAGATATGAACATCTATAGCTTCTAATGAAGAAGTGAAATGATGGTTTACTTTTAGTTTGGTTCAAGGTGCTAAATGATAGGGATCTCATTTCAGTAATAAATATTAGTTTACGACAATATCATTTACAAGGAACTAAGTTATTGAAGGATAAAATACAATGAGGGGTAAAACTATATTTTAGTCCCATCTCATTGTAGACCGTCTACATAGGATTGAGTGACAATTATGGTTGTAACAATGGATAATTAATAATGTATCTACATTTCTTATAAAGGGTTCTATGAATTCAAGAGTACAATTTTGAGTATTTAGTGGAGTCACGATGGATTAATAAGTTAGTAAATTTATTTGTTAAATTTATGATAACTTATTGGAGATTGATTTCATAGGCCCATGGTCCCCATTGTACCTTGGATAAAATCATCTAAATAGTCTCAAATAATTGATTTAATTATCAATTCGAATTATCAAAGTTGACCAGGTCAATTTTGGATAGTTTCACATAGTTATGTAATTTAGAGAAGAAATGAGAAATTAAGACAGATTTATTAATTAAGATAAATTGGTATCTAAATTAATAAATAAGTTTAAATCAAGGTTCAGATTATAAATAATTAATTTGAGAAAGGATTTAAATAATTATTTATTTAATTAAATCCAATAATATAGGCATTGATTTTAAGTCTAATGTGCTTATAATCAAATGAGAAATTTCACGGACCTAAAGCCCATGAGAATTTTGACATAGGGCTGATTATTGTCTATTATTTTATTAATTTTTTAGTTAAATAAATGGCCTAATTGAGCCTATAAAAGGAATGATAAGTGAGAGTTGAAATCACAAATTTTTGAGAAGATCGGAAGATCTAGTCTTGATGTTCTAGGTTTTAGATTCTCTCTATAGCATAAGTCATTTTCTAAGCCTCAATATTTTTTTCTCTTCTTCTCTCTGTGTCTACCTCATGTGTTGAGAATTTCTCACTCTAGTCTAGGTGATTCTAAGGATACTTTGGAAGGCTGTGAAGAAAATTGAAGAACGGTTCAGTTTCTTGGTGATACCCTGCGACAGAAAGGATACTAGGATTACAGAAACTGAAGGAAGGACTCAATCATTCCACTGCAGATTAATGTAAGTGTTCTTATCATTATCTCTGTATGAATTAAATTTTAGAAACATGTTCTAGGTTTCCTTATTTTAATTTGTTTAATATAAGATTTACATGAAAATAAACTAGATCCTGTATAAGTTTTCCCAACAATACTGTGAAAGACATATATCCAGGAAGTTGGAAGAGGATATGACCAGAGCTGGAATAGAGTTGCTGGTGGGCCAGTTGGCCAACATCACGCTACAGTCTACAACGTTGCACAGGAATAAGGAAAGTCAGTTGGGTGATCCAAAATTGATGAGGATTAGAGGGGACGTCCTAGCTGGAGTGGCTAGGGACTATACAATGTCAGATCTGGGTTTGCTGAGGTACAAGGGTCGGATCTGTGTTCCGATGGATACTGTTATCAGATGGGAGATTCTTGATGAATCTCATACTACCCCTTACTCTTTGTATCCAGGCAACACGAAGATGTATCAGGATGTGAGATCGCTATATTGGTGGCCTTGGATGAAGAGGGATGTGACAAAATATGTGGCTTAGTGCTTGACATGTTAACAGGTCAAGGCTGAGCATCAGAGACCAGGGGGCTATTACAGCCTCTAGACATCCCATAGTGGAGAATGCTGATATCATGGGAACGTGGGGTCCATGCACATCACCCACAAAAATAAAGGGGTCATCACCCTCAGGCTCAAAGGTCACCATCTTCTTCCTGCAATGTATAGTAGCCTCATATCTAACTAACCAATCCATTCCTAAAATCATATCAAAATCATCCAAACCTAACTCAATCAAATCTACTGATAGTTCCCTACTATCCACCATTACTGGTATCGTTCTAATCCATCTCCTAGAAACTACCAGTTCCCCCGTAGGCAGTATAGTCCCAAACCCCGCAGTATAGTACTCACTAGGTCTACACATTCTATCAATTACCTTACTAGAAACAAATGAATGTGTAGCACCAGAGTCAATCAGTATACGAAGAGCCAATGCTAGAAAGCTGACTTGTCACTATCGAGAGACTAGCCTTGGCCTTTGCCTACGTCAAGGTGAACACTCGAGCTAGAGTCAAGCTGTCCACCTTCTTCGACGTTGAGAAATCCTTCTTGAGGTGTCCAACCACCCCGCACAAGTAACAAGCTTCTGCCCGGCATTTGCCCGGATGGTGCTTCCTAATTCTTATACACTCTAGATAACTCGTCCATGCGTCACTGCCTCCCTGACGGCCACCCTGGACACCCCAGCCCCTCTTATCAGGACCAGCAGTGGTCGAGGTGTCAGGAGTCTTCCTCTTCAGATCACTGGGGCCTCCGCCCCTACCAGACCCCATATATGGAGGCACTGCCCTACGAACATCCCATCTCACAGCGTCCTCTCTCTAGATTTTATTCTCTGCCTCCTTACCAGTAAGAGCCTTCTCAACAGCCTGGGCATAAGTCGTCTGCCCAGGTACCGATGTAATCCTCACATCCTGGGCTATCATATCATTAGGCCCTCAAATGAACTTGCCCTGTTTGGCCGCATCTATAGGCACTAAGTCTGGTGCAAACTTCGCTAGCTTGTCAAATTTTAGGGAATACTCAGTAACTGTCATATTTCCATGTACCAACCCCATATACTCATTAACCTTTGCTGCCCTGACGGCAATGTTGTAATACTTCTGGTTGAATAGATCTCTGAACCCATCCAAGCTCAAAGTAGAAACGTCTCGAGACTGTGATGCCACCTCCCCCCAAATACGAGCATCCTCTCTAAGAATATAGGTGGCACAGGACACCCTGCCATTGCCTTCCACCTTCATAAAGTCCAGGATGGAGGTGATCATACTCATCCACTGTTCTACCATCAGTGGATCTGGTCCTCCCTCAAAGGTTGGAGGATGCTGCCTCTTGAATCGTTCATAAAGCAGCTCCCACCTGTTCCCATCCTCAGGTGGCTATACAACTGGTGCCA
This sequence comes from Humulus lupulus, assembly GCF_963169125.1. Taxonomy (NCBI): domain Eukaryota; kingdom Viridiplantae; phylum Streptophyta; class Magnoliopsida; order Rosales; family Cannabaceae; genus Humulus; species Humulus lupulus. The sequence goes on from NC_084795.1 coordinate 122,472,894, forward strand.
CAACAGGTGACACAATAGGTGCAACACTCCCTGATGGAGCCTGCTGTCTCAAAAGGAGAATCTACTCTTCCTGACTCTGTAGCCTGGCTTGCATATTAGTAAGTATTTGCTTCCAGTTCTCAGGGACTGGTGGAGGGTTTTGGCCCTACTCATCATGTGTAGCCTCGACCCCTGTGCAGGCTAGTCATATTGATCGCCTTGGACGCATAATTGTCCAAGTATATTTGTAATCAATGACTCGGCAGTCAGGCAATGATGACAGGTTAACGTTCTCTCCATGGTCCAACATCAATATTCAACCAACAATATGCGATCAAGATGCAAACAAGCATTTAAACATTTATTCACATATAGTAGCAATGCTAATAAGCATGCCTCATCATAATCACATAGTAGTCAAAGGCCAGGCCCTATGAGTATAGCTCATGCTCCCTGTTAAACATGCAGATAATACATTTACATTTCATTAAGCATTTAAGCATACAATCACATATATGGTTACCAAACCCTGAGTCAAGCTTGTCTTTAGTAGCGAGTGTACATGCCCAGCCAATCTTCAGGAACCCTTAAACCTAGACCGCTCTGATACCAAGTTGTAACGCCATGGATAACCAAGACCATTACACTGTGTATTTTAAAATAGTGCAAGACTTTCTAATCAAGTCATTTGAACATAAATGTGATTCTAAAGCCACTAACAGATTAGGGTTAAAAGATTTTGATCATAAATAGTTAATTTATATTAAAACAAATACTTAATACATGGGATCCGAAAAAAGAGGGTTTATGTGGTAAATACAACTCACAAAAGTCGATACAACAAAAGCCAGCACTACAAGAAAAAATGCTTTTAATAAGACCAAAAATGTGTTATCAAAACATACCATAACACTTTTTGACGTGTTAAGACCGGCTATGTTATCGTAGGTCAGGGTACTTTAAATAACACTTTATCATTGTTATACAGATGTGTTATTATACTGTCAACGATAACACACTTTCTGTGTTATTTTAATAAATAGATAAGTGTTTAATTATATTATTTATAGTCGATTATATAACACATTTCAATACTTATAAATTTGTGTTATACTACACTTTAGTATAACACAATTTTTGTGTTATACAACAATTTAGTATAACACATTTTTTGTGTTATATAATGAAGTTTGCATAACAAAATTCTTTACTTATAAAAAGTGTTATTGTAATAGATATTATAACACATTTTTCGTATTATTTTCATATTTAGATAAGTTTAAATTCTCATTATATATTCATTTATATAACACTAATTTATTCTATTATATTTTTATTTTTTATTTATATAATTAAAATTAGCTTTCTAATATATACTAGCATCATCAAATGAACTTGATTTTCAAATAACAAAAAGTAAAAACATTCAACACTGTATTAACAATCCACAAATTAGTTTAAAACATTCAATACTATCATCAACAACAAAATGTTCTTTAAGTATTCAAGTAGTCTTAAATATTCAACCTATTGAAAAGTTACTACTTTCAGCACAAAATATTCTACAGCTACCCAACACAAAGCCTTCAAAATTAAGTATCTTTTTCTATTTCGCTTGTCCCATTTGCAAAATCAACAAAGAAATATTTTATTGTTATTATCTAGCATCACAAATTACTTCAAGAAAAACGCTACGGGAATTATTTCCAAGAGAGGACACCACATACAAAATAATGAATTCACAACTACACCAAAGCAAACAAGTAGCAAGCATTCTTCGCTTCTGTAAAGTTATGTCTTTTTTCTAGTGCAATACTCTACCAAATTGATTTTAAAGACAATATATTAGTTTTTGTATTTGTTCTTCTAAAATAAATCAATAAAACAATAACAACTTTGATAATTTACCTTAGGGGAGTGAATATTGTTTGACTGCGGTACACTGCGAGACTATCCTTCGCTTGGTGTCGCTTTACCACCAACCTAAATATAAAACCAGCAAGATAAGTTTCATTGGAAGAAAAGAAAACTAAGGTTTATAAGTGCAAAATTGATCATTAAATTATTAGCAAAGCATGAAGTAAATTGTTATATTAGAAGCAAAACTTATATGAACAAAATGGACCAGCTAGAGCTAAAAACTAATTAACAGCGAACACCATACAGTGATATTTAGAACAATGATATCCAATCATGATAATACATGAATAATAACTTCTGTGCAAACTATATCCCCCACCAATCTTGTATGAAAATTCATTATCAATCAATACATATAGTTTCAGTATAAAACTTCTCTAGCAAATTAGCTCCCATCACCAAAAATTGTCTCAAGAGAATTGCAAAATTCCATGAATACAATACCATAAACATTATTTTTGGCATTGGAGTAGGGAAGAACAACAAGAAAGAAAGAAAGAAAACATATAGAAGGATTCTTACTGCATATAAGTGTATAGAAGGATCCTTTAAATCAAAGAATGATTATTGAAAAAAATCAAATAAGAAAAAGAGAGCCTGCAAGGTTATTTAATACGTGTCTACATCAAAAGAATATAGATATATAATGCAACATTAAAGAATATATATGTAGTTATTTGATACTTGTCCACCAATGCCCACCAATGAAAATGTATTTCAATTTATGCACATACGAATTATTAATACATAGAATATAATATCAAAAGGAAATTAATGACATACAATAACTTTATACTATCAAGATAATCCAAACTAAGTCTAACGAAAATGATGAGGGAAAGAAATTCAAGATAAACATCTATTCTAATTTTTATTTAGAACATAAAATTTTGAGTAAGAAGTACATTAAAGCTTAAGGCCACATATAAAAGGATAAAGATGCTAGAGACTTAAAGGAAAAGAGAGTTTCTCACTCATCTAATAACTAAGAGCATATGAGTAGAATCAGCGTATTTAACAAATTAAACTAGCATTGGGCAACCAATTACCATCAAAATCAAAGCTTCCCTTGCACTCCACCAATAAACAAAAGCATGCATAATAATTGTGCTTCGTAATAAATATACAACTAAACCCTAATCATCAAATTGAATAGTTTCAGTTTCACAAATATGTAATACAACATAGTAACAAATTTTACTGAACCATATGAATTAGATATGATATTTAATACAATAGAGTAACAAATTTTATTGAACCATATGAATTAGATATGCATTTATATAGTGTTGACAAGATTTTCCTCAAAAATAAAAATGACCTGAAGTTAATTTCTCAGCTATAATGAGAAAAAGAAAGAAACCCAAGAGCACGAAACTGTGTGGCAAGCATCTGCATGTAGAAATTACACCTCACTACACAAATCTAGGAGCACCCTATAATCAAGCACTAGCAATAAAGTTACATGCCACTCAAAGATTTATAAGATACGAGTATAATAGAAAATTTTTTAGAGAGAAATTTATAAAGAAAATACCATGTTTGATGACATAATATCATAATTAACCATCAAAGATCCTCTATCTCATCTAGCCTCCACTTTCATTAGATTTAATTCACAAATCAATCAATACAGAAATAAATCAAAACATATACCCATCATAATCAAATATTGTTCAATATTGTACATTATTAAAAATATATAAGTCTTAAACACATCATTTATTCCCCTAAAAAGACTATACTTATCTTAATAAAATTAGATAAAGCCCAAACAATCTTTTTAAGCTTCACCGGCATAGTTAAAATATTTGAAATATATATGAGGTTACTCCAATAAATTATTCTATATACTTTCCTTCATAATGGCTAGGTGCCTCAATTTAACATTAAGGAGAAACAAAATAAAAATTAAGATTCATATCATCTATAGGAATAAAATGTTTAAAAATATTATCTCAAAAATTCCTCTTCAAAGAATCAACTATTTAGGCCATTCCATAATATATACTTCCAAATTTAAAACTGAAATAAAAAAAAGGCCTAGAGAACAATAAGCAACAACTACATTAGCCTATAGAAGAATCATTCACTAAATTTCACAATCTTAGTCCATTGAGGAATTTTCACACACACTTGGTTTGCATCACAAAAAAGGAAAGAAAAATATAAAAATAAACACAAAATCCATAATCAAGTAAGAGGTTTCTACAACATTCAAGCACATAAATAAAATAATTGTTACTGCTGAATCAATAACCAAGTAATTGATTAAACACCACACTCAAAAGAAAGCCTTGCATTCTAATATTGAAAAACAAGATAGTTGGAAGTACAGAGAAAAGAAAAGAAGAGAAATATGTAGAGCTTGCAAAATATGTAACTGCAATTATACTAATTTTACCAGTTTATTCTAACCTTTTCATAGCCATTAAATGTTGATCTGTGAACAAAATATGTAACAGCAATTAAAAAATCTTGATAAGGAATATAAGAAAGTCTTTTAGGAAAAGAAAAAACAATATAAGGAAAGCTAAGAGATATTAGAATAGTGTTATTAAGTAACAGATAATTAATCCATATATGTATAATGTGAACACCTTAGCTCTAGTTGCTGAGAATATGAATATGTGGAAATTTTTACCTGTGCAGCATCAGCTCTAGTTGTCCACCTGCAATGCTAGCTCCCCCAGTGGCACGATCAACTAAAACTGATAATTCAGATTTCTTATCCGCCATGAAAATTCCAAGATTAAGCTGAAGAAAGTGGAAAGCCAAAGGTTATAGAAGATTATTACTATTATTAGTAGAAATATAAGAGTTCATTTAAGTTAGTAGTTGTTCATGTTGTTTCAAGAAAATGGTAATACTTGTTAGTATCATATGGAGCAGTGGTTAGGAAAATTTACTGGGTAATAGTTTCCTGCTACAGGCTGAGTAACTGAAAGAGACCAATCTTCTCTATAATCTCGAACCTGAGAAACCATTGTTAGTGATCATTAATAAGAAATACTTACTCGTTTCAGAAAATCCCTTCCATTCGAATCAGTGTAGAAAACTTTGTTCATTTCCATATTCGTTGCCAATCGCATGATGACCTCTTTCCCAACACCATCATCTGTGGGGATTGGACCAATCTTTCAAAATAAAGAGTTGTCAGAACTACACACACTAAGTCTATATGTCTCATTATTTGTTTGATCTATCTATATATATATATATTTGCTTGGTCTAGTATGTTTGTACTCATTGTGAATTCAACTTCAGCATGTTCTTTATCCTTGTAAAGCCTGGTAACCTAATATGACATAAACCGAAAAGTTATGGTTCCCAAATGAAGGCTTAAAAATGAAATTATATTTTGTGAATGGTCTGATAGTTCCCAAGACCAGAAAATTGCAATCTGATTGTGTTTCATTTTTGTTTGATACTATTATAAGAGAACAAGTTCTGGTTCTTACATTATGGCCTAAAATGTTAAACCCGAAAATATGTTAATAACCTGATAGATCCATGAATTAAGCTCTTGGTGAATCTCATCAACTAAAGCTCCACAAATGACCTTTAGTGGAACCTGTAAAATGCATGAAATTAGATAACAGATCAGAAGTCAAAACCATTAGAAGCTCTTGGTTAATTTGTTGTTTTCAAAGCTTAATATCATAAATTGGTCTTATAATTTTTTATAGGAAATAAATAATAACATATATATACATTGAACTGCAAGAAAGTGCTTACTGATCTTGAAACAATAGTTGGAGGTGCCCCATTAGATCAGCAAGTTTGAACTCAATTACCTGTACTAGATGACTTTGAGACAAAGTAAGTACTCCAACTAAGCGATAGTACAGAAACTTGAAAATGAAGCTGTTATCCCCAAAAATTAGAAATCAATGACGTGGCAATAAATGTGACAAGTGGCAGTGCATGGTCAGTAAAAAACATATTAATAGTCAATAAATACATTGATTCCTCAGAGTTGTGATAAAGTGACCTGGTAGACTGGTGAAGAGTTTGGACTGCTTGAAAGATGTCATAACCAAGCCAAGTGCATCCTAGGAGATCCCAAGGGTGTGGTCCCAGGAGACCCCAAGGGGATGGTCCTAGGATAGCTAAGGAGAGTGCATCCTAGGAGATCCCAAGGGTGTGGTCCCAGGAGACCCCAAGGGGGTGGTCCTAGGAGAGCTAAGGAGAGTGCATCCTAGGAGATCCCAAGGGTGTGGTCCGAGGAGACCCCAAGGGGGTGGTCCTAGGAGAGCTAAGGAGAGTGCATCCTAGGAGAACTAAGGAGAGTGCATCCTAGGAGATCCCAAGGATGTGGTCCGAGGAGAGCCCAAGGGACTTTGGTCCGAGGAGAACCCAAGAGAGTGGTCCTAGGAGACCCCAAGAGAGTGGTCCTAGGAGACCCCAAGGATGTGGTCCGAGGAGAGCCCAAGAATTTGGTCTTTATACATATGTCCAACAAGTGCATGGTTGCCCAAATAAAAGAGTGCCATGTTAGAGGAGAGATATGGCATGCTAGAGGAGAGTGCCATGTTAGAGGAGAGTGCCATGTTAGAGGAGAGGAGTGCATGTCCTACCACCATGCACATGTCCGAACAGCACTTGCATGAGTGGCCAGTAGGAGGTGGATCAACTAGCTAGAGGAGGACTAAGTCAAGATTCCCAGAAACAACTTCAACAAGATATGCGGGAATCTCTCATTCTTCCCACAAATGGGGGGTTTGTTACATTTTGAATATTTTGTAATTTAAATGTAATAAATATAATAAAATATCCCAATTCTAGGGGATATCAGATGTATGACCCTAAGCCTATAAATAGAGGACTTATGGGATTAGAGAGGGCTTCTTCTGCTTCTTCTTTCTAGAGAGAGAAAATTTGGGTCTAAGTATTCTAGAGAGAGAAAATTTGGGTCTGAGAATTCTAGAGAGAGAAAGTGCGTGTATCTGAAAGAATCCTTGTATTTTTGCAATCTGTACTGAAGAAACTCAGTTGGCACAGTTCATCTGATCTTGAGTACAGATCTATAAATCACAACTCTAAGTGGATTAGGCTATTACCAATATATTGGGGCTGAACCACTATAAAAATTGCTGTGTTATTTACTTTCTGTTCAAAAACCATCTGTGTCGTTTTATTTCTCTTGAAGGTTTGTCGTTTTTGACGTTCTCACGTCGTTGGCTAAAAACACAGTCAACAGAAGCCAATACTTTGGAGCTTGTTTTGGTGATTGTCCCAAGTAAGCTTGTGCATAGAACTTTCTCAAGTTCTTTGTAACATTGTCTAAACTTACATACTGTGCCTTCATTGTATTGCCTGAAGAATCTTTAACAACGAGATTGACATCATTAACCTGGTGGAAATTGTGATTCTCAGACCACATTGGAGAGAGTATTCTATTCAATCAAATATACTAATATATGATAATGTGAACTGAGCAAACATATACTTACCAGTATTTTAACAATGTCGGTACGGGGCCAACCAAGAGGATTATATGCCACTACAACTTGAAATAGTATTAGTAATTAAGACAATGAAACATTAAAAATTTCACCTTAGTATCCATTGAAGGGTAAGGAAATCTCAAAATTTTACCAAACTTTTCCCTTCTGGAATGTCTTCCTCTGTTGGTGGGCAGTAACTGATATTGAGTAATTGACACTATTTAAATCAATGTAAAGAAGATAAGGACAATGGAAATAAGTAGAATAGAAATAGTTGCGTCAGTCTAGAGAAATATGACGAATAGAGAAATTTAACACAAATACGATTTTGGGAACAGAAAGAAAGTCAAATAACACAAGAAAAATTGCATTAAAAACCACCAAATAGTGCATTTACAAGTCTCAAAAGGAAGAAGCAAGATCGGCAACATCAAGAGATGAAAGAAAAATCTGGCAGTACTATTAGAACTGAAATTTCAGCCTCCATTAAAATCAGCAGAATAACAAAATTCTCAAAAAATAAAAGAACTAATAAGCTAGTTGGTCAGATCAAATCTATAATCCATACATATAAACTGATAGACAAAGACCCAGATATTACAGCTAAGTGCAGGTCTTGTTATAGAACTAAAGATAGCGGTTAATGCTAAACATTGAAATTAACACATCAGAAAACATCTACACACGGACTTACAGCTCAAATGTTCAAATCATCTGTTAATACAAACCCAGCAACCTCTGGAAACTAGGGTAATCTGTTTATAGGCACAAAGAATGTAAGCAGAAATCACTTCACTAAAAAGATCAGGTGGTCATATCTTCTTTTTATACAACAGACATAACTCCATCGATTTGTAATGAGTCAAACTACAAGGATGTTACACTAGTGTAGCACTAGTAACTGTTGATGAAGTAGAAGTAGAATGTGGACTGCCATATATATATATATTACAAGAGGGACCTTTAGTACTTCTATTATTTACATGCATTAATTGAAACCAACGTACGTAATATATATACATATGTATTTTTTAAAAAATACTTTAAATAAATAAAGTATTATTAACATCTTCACCCAAAAAGCATCACAATACTTTACTGAGGTATTGATTATTCATCAAATAACTCTAGCACCAATTTATATAGAATATACTGAGATATTGATTATTATCTTTCGAAATAAATCGATTGATAGTTCAGACCAATTATTTATATGCTGGCCATCATATTCATCCATTGAATCATAATTAGAAATTAAGTTCACATCTTAATAATTGTCAAAAAATTTACCCAGTCAAAAGCTAACATTGTTATCAGACAACTTTGCAAAGTAATTGAAAATGGTACAAGTGAATTTTCTTATTTTCATTCCAATAACATTTCAAGGAGACTTAATTAACTAATATAATAAAGATGATTATATATTCTTATATATGCAGCCATTAACCTTGTCTTTTATGATCTCTAAAGTTTAGGATTAAATAATTTTTTTCTTAATAAATTATGAAATTTGTGAAAAAATAAATAATAAGGAACTAATTGCTACTATTTATAGAACTTCAGGACTTGATAGCTTTCTTTTAAGGGCTGGATTGTCAAACATTAAGAAACTCATTATGCATTTAGAGTGATTAAGCAAACTTTGCCAAAACGAAACAAAAACAGATGCAGTGTCATTTGTTCTTGGCTGCTTTTACAACAGTACTAAAACATTGTGCACCACACACACAAATAATCATAGCAGAGAATAGTGATTATTAATAGGGTCCTATTGAATATATTTCAGTTAACTGTTAAAAGAGTAGAGAAAATGATGTCGTGGTGGACATGAAAACTGAGAATCCATACAAATTTCTTTACTTGGCTGTGAGATTCATCAATATTTCTTTACAATATAGTCAAATCCCTGCATATTCAAACCCAGCCAGGTTGTCTGCAATTTCAATTGTTAAATAATAATAATAATAATAATAATAATAATAATAATAATAACTCAATTATTAATATTATTATAGTTGAAAAAAAACACACTATTACTGGAGTATAATCTAAGTTAACGTGTTGTTATCTTATTATCAAGTGTTGACATGCTCTCAAAATGAATTAGAGGGAAACAAAAGTAGCAACTCATACTTTTCCCCGAGTGTTCGGTTAAAACCTTCAATTTAATTTTACAGATCAAGAGCTACAACAACAATAATAGCAATGATGTAGTGCACCAAATTTTTTTTTTTAGATTATTTAAATTTTGTGCTTTATTTGATTTAAATGTTAAGTGTGATGAATTGTTTTATTTAAGTGTTGTTATTTTATTTAATTGTTTATTTGTTTTATTTGATTGTTTGTTATTTTATTTAATTGTTAGAAATGTTTTGGTTAATTAATTTAATAAGTGAATAATTGTGTAACATGTTATTTTACTATTAGTGTTACATTTTATTTAAATGTGACAAATGAGGTAATTATGTGAGCTATGGTGGAATGCACTAAGGTGCATGATAGAGAGTAATGCACCCTAGTGATTTAGTGTGTGCTAGTGCATGGTAGCATGGTGCACATGTGTAGATTTTCTACACATTTTATGTTTCCTTATTTTAGATTTTATTTAGGTTAATGTATTTATAAAAAAAAACAAAGAAAAGAAAGGGGAAATGTGAAGTGGGCGTGTGACCTAGTGGGAATGGAATATTTCCTTAAGATGATATTGATTTGTGTTATGTTTTGTGTGTGTTTGGATTCTTCTTTCTCCTCATGGTGGTTTTCCCATAAAAACCCTAGGCTTGAACAAGGGTGTGGAGTTTGGGGTATTGATCTTTTGTGTTCTTGATTTTTACAATCAAGAGAGGTAATGGTCTTTTCCTTAGCCTTATATTGTTTTTGGTGGGTTGTATATGAGGTTTTTGCTAATGGTGCTAATGGTTGATTTTAGTAGGATTGATGTATAGGATTTGGATTTTGTGAGAGTATGATTTGTGTTTAAGGGTTGTGATGTTGATTTTGCTATGCATAAAAAATTGTAATAATCTATGAATACTTGTATGGTGATTTCGGCCTAGGTGCACCCAAGGGTGTTGTTGATATGTTGTGTGATTTACAATATGTTTGATCCATGTTTTAGGATCTATGATATATGGGTAAGAGAAAAAGTGGTAATCTTGATATTTTGATCATGAAATCTTGTTAGATGCATATTATATTTTGAATGATTAAATTATAAGATGCATGAAAATAATGATAGAAATATGCTAGGTTAATATAAGGCATATGTGAATATGGTGCTTATAAATTTACTATATGCTATTTTGATTGTTAATGTTTTGTTGGTTTTCATGGAATTGCAACAAATGATTTTAAAAGGATTCATGTGATTATGTTAGTAGAATCATGCATATTATAAGAGCATAATGAGATTATAGGCATGAATGATTTTATGTAATTTTTGAGACAAAAGTTGAGTTTTACAAAGAATTAAGCTTGCTGTTTTTTTCAAATAATTGGGTAAAAGTTGATAAAAAGATGAGTTGCATGCATAAATAATGTTCTTGATGAATATGTTAATTTTTATGAAATTAAAAGAGGATTTTAAGTCTCATGTTATGATATTTTACTCAATTAACTTCCTACAGAATTTTTATTGAATTTTGAGAAAAAATGAGTTTATAAAATTGAATATGGTGATTTTAATGATAAAAAAATGGTTGCTGGAATTTTGTAATAAAATGTGAAGTAAGTTTCACTAAAAATGAATTTGATTAATTTTTGGAATAAATTATTTTTCCTAAGTTATGGTAATATTGAAAAATGATATTTTAATGGTATGAATGCATATTTTGATAAATAATGATTTTTCTTTATTTTGATTGAGAAAAATATTTAAACTCTATTTATTTGTGATTTTTGAATAAAATAAATAGTGGCTGAAAGTTTGTTTTAAAAAGGTTAACAATTGTTATTAAATTGTCACATATGCGTTTTTACTACTTAAAAACTAAGTCTTAAATAAATTAAATCAAAATGTATTTTTCCACACTTAAAATATATTTTTCACATCATTTTTGTAACACAATAATAAAATATATTTTTCTAAAGAAACATGTTAAAATAGGTATTTTAATTAAATCCAAGCTTGTTGGTTAATTCTTGGTAAATTAATATTTATTTAATGAAAATGTCACATATTTTATTTTGAGCTAAAATAAAATAAATTTATAAAATAAAATAAAGTTTTTGAGAAATTTAATCAACTTAGAAATTTTAAGAAAAATAAAGCATGTAATATGGCCATTGATTTTCAAACAATAGAAGCAAGAAATGTAGAGTTATCGTTTTTGAAAACGTCTTTATTACGCAACGTTCCCACGTATGCATGTTACATGCAAATCAACTTTTACGTCCAAAATCATGATTATTATTCAACTATGTAATTTTTATAAAGCAATCATGTTAGTAAAATGGGTAGAACGGGCATTATTCTTTTGGCGATAATTGCATGTTTTAGTGTAACTGTATTCATGAGTGCATGGCCCATGCACACATGAGTTGTATGGAAGGGCAAAATAGTAATTTTATGAACCTAAGAAACGTTATTTTGATTATGATATAGGCTCGTTGAAAAGATTGTGAAATTCTTAGCTTGGACCTGAGGTAAGGAAGTTAGATAGATTTTATGATTTTATGCTATGAATGGTAAGGCTGTTATATGAATGAACTGTTATGAAATTATGAATGCCTTAATGTGATGATATGATTGAATGTGATATGTGTATGGATGTTAGATACATCAAACAGAATACGATGTTAGATACATCAAACAGATTTCGATGTCAGATACATCGACCGAGTTACTAAGGACATTGAGACGTGACTCCTAGGGCAGACGCGCCGAGGTTATTCAAGGACCAGTGATCTCCTGTTTACCTCATAGGGTGACATGGACAACTAGCATTCCATGCTCATCATGTATGCTGTATGTTTGTGATATGATGATATGTCACTTTTATGTTATGATATGATGATATGTCACATTTATGTTATGATATGTTGATATGTCACTTTTATGTTAAGATATGATGATATGTCACATTTATGTTATGATATGTTGATATGTCACATTTATGTTATGATATGATGAAATGTTACGATTATGTTATGATAGACCATGATGTTTTAGATGAACGTTAGTGTTTGGTTGTTTGTTGTTTTCTTACTTGCTTATTTGCTTGTACTTCCTTACTGGGCTTTTAGCTCACCCCCTTACTTTCCTTCCAGGTAGCAAATAGGATTTCTCTATGGCACACGTGGTGACGTGAGGAGTTCTTCATCATGGGGTGTATGGCGTGGGGCAATCCTATGGACGATAAAACGATCAACGTAGAACGCCATTTAAATTATGTTTTGTTTTAAGGGACTTTTTCCTAAATTATCAGTGGGACTCTGTTATTTAACTTAATTGGTTTTCTTTGAACTTTGCATAAAAACCTATGTTTTATTTTAAACTTATGGCGCCAACTTGCATGATTTTAAATAAGTCCCCCTGAGACTTTAATAATGGATGGTATTCTTTTATAAGCTATGTTATGCGAATATTTTGTAAGTATTAGTCTAGGGCGTTCTTTACAAATGATAGTAAATAAGCTTAGGATTTAAGTATATATATTATAGTGAAAATGCAACTTGCCAGCTAATATGACCAACTGAGAAGAATTCCTACCACTCCACAAGAGTAACACAATATACCATGCATAAGTAAACCAGTAATATGTCTACTATCCATTTCAAAAGACCACCTATCCTTCTAGCTTATTCTGTAAGAAATTTTCATTATATAATATGTCCCTCTGACCATTTCAAAAGATCACACATCGTCATAGTTATACATGCGCTTAATATTCTAGTCTCTAGGTATTTCTATAGATCTTGTTTGTTAGCCTAATATTCATAGAAAAAAAATGTCCTGATTGGAAAAATATTATACATATACATGTATAATTGATTTTTATATATATATATATATAAAAACTTATTTAGGTAAAAGTTAAGTAGCCACAATAAGACCATATCATATCTATTCACGATGCTGCATCTTATAGACTTTAGTTCATGCTAGCAAAAAACCAACATAGAAGGAGACATTTATATTGGTTTTGGTGCTAAATCTATCCTAGAACAGAGTAAAAGTTCTTGCCACCACAACAACAAACTTACAATCTTTTCTTAAATGATACATTAAAAACTTCAAAAGAAGAAAATGGAAAACTAAGATAAATACATATCTGTTTATATTATTATTTTAAGGTCTTCATGAAGTGAACAAGGATAAATGCAGAAACTGTTTAAAATGATGACCACTAGTCAAAACTATGTGATGCATGTGTGTGTGTGTATACTGTCATACGTTTATTAAACATGTAAACTTTATTATGCATTATCATCGAATATAAAAGATGGAAAATGAAGCATCTTCAAAGATTAACGAAATAACTAGTCCTTGGTCCCAAAAATGTATATGCAACTGTAAATTCCATCAGAAAATAAAACCAAGAAAAATATGATAGTTACACAATGCACCCATAAGAAACTGATCACAAATTTGAAAGAATAAATAAAAACAGATAATGAGATAAGCACAAATCCAAACACGAATAAAGCCTAAAGGATTGACATAGTCAAAATATGGTTATATAATGTAAGCAGAATCCACATACGACATTATAATGAATGTATGCCTTAAGCATTGAAATACATACATTTGTACAAGTACATAAAATATAATACAGTCTCATAGCATGCTAATCACGCACAATACACTACAGTATCACTAATCATGCTAATTAGAATGTACTGCCATTTCTAACTTCCAACAGCTTTAAACAAACAGCACAACTAAAAGACTTTCAGTTGACAAACTAAAAATAACTAGGAAGCAACCAATATGGAATAAACACCACAAGGCAAAACCAGAAAACTACATGTTCTCAAATAAAGATGCATAAACGCGATAGGTGATCCTAACAGACGAACAAGGAAAGAAGCTCACCATCTCAAAGCCATCTTAATAGGTGTTGTGAGACAAGACGTAAGCACATCTGCAGAAAATTTAGCACTTTGTGGATGAGTCTCATGTGCTTCACAAGCTCCAAGTAGAATGCAATCCCTTGTGGATCTAGAGGAGCTAGAAGCAACCCAATCATGAAGCTGCCAAACCATCAAATCAAGTCACTATATATACATATATATATTTATATATAAATATCTAAATTATAGATAATGAATTCATGTCACGTAGCACCTTAATTATCAATACATATATCAATATCAATTCATTATAGGTTTTTAGTTAAAGCTTTACCTCAATAAAAGAACTCACAATATTACCAGCCGCAGAGCAATCAAAAACATATATAGAGGGTGCCTTCAATCAGGAATCAAGGTTACTGATTGGCAAAGGGATATACTGTGTATAACTCTGTAGTACTAATAACATTGGTGAGAAACCAAGCAAGACTCTAGTGATTGACCTTAAATTAAACCACATAAAAGAGTTTCAAAGAAATAGAAGACCTTATTGAAAACCCAAATTTCACCACTAGAAGTCGGCTTAGGCACACCATGGCCATTATAATGAAATAGGACCCTCTTAAACTTGGCATATCGGTGACATGTATTACAAAGTTTCTTCACTTCATCCACAGTAGGATCAGGCTGGACCTTATATCGTGCCTGCTCAAAGATTTTCAAAGGTAAATAAAATTAAATCTAAGAAAATATTATATGAACCCTGTATAAGCCAATAATATCCTCACCCTTTGTTGCCACCTTTACTGAGCACTCAAAAAGGATCTGCAAGCAAAGGATTACAAAAAATTCAATGCACTCGTACAAATAAAAATTACAAAAAATCATATATTGGTCATCACTAGCCAAAGTGAATATCTTAAACATAAGAGAATTTACAATCTTAACTTGTGATCATAATAAGATTATAACTTGTGATAAAAACATGGCACAAACAATATGCGCAAAGCTACCCATGAAAAATAATAAAAAACAAAAAAGAATATAGACACCAAGGCATTCATAAGTTTGTGCATACAAAATACAAAGAATAGAAAAACATAAATGAGCAAAAGTTTCTTGGTACATTAATTTAACAGTTCTGACCATTAAATATATCAACATAATCATAAAACTGAAGCCATTGAAATTCCTGAAAGCCAATCAGATATGTGTATCATTGTAGTCTGTAAAGAGTATATAAAGGCTATAAAAGTCCAATCAACAATGCTACTTGCACTCTTAAAATTTTAAAACTACATGTTGTCCACTTTTAAGTCTAACTATAGGCTACGTAAAAGAGAGTATCCTCCATTTCTCACTAAAACCCATTTAGCCTTTGAGTTTTTTCTATTGTTGATCTTCTCCACTATGAGTGGTTTGCCAGTGTAAGAGTAATATGAGTATCTTATCAAGGAAAACATCTACTAAAATTATAATCTTTTTTTAACATGTTTAAATTAAAGTTCAAGCTAGGTGCATTTTTTTTATAAAACTCTATAGAAAATCACAAACCTCTGGAAGTTATCATCAACAAACTATCAATTGTTAAGGAGAAATAATTATTTGCTCCAAAAACTCATGCAGTTAAGGGTTCAAACATAATATGTCAAATTTAAACACACTGGACAATTATGAACCATAGTTGGAATGTTTTCTATAACCAATTTTACAATAAGAAAAGTTAGTCCCAACAAGAGAAAATAATATATAAAGTAAGCACATCAGACAACTATGATGTTTTAAAGTTTCAGCAAAACACAAAATTAGATAATACACACAAATACCTTAATAAAAATATTGCCAGCCCCACTTTTGTGAATGCTAGGATCACGGTGAGAGTACATAACCCTAATTGGTCTTCCATTTAAAAGAGAAAAGTTCAGCATTTCCAAAGCCCTCGCAGCTGTCATCAATTCAACTTAATTTGTAAGTGTTATATTATTTCATATAATATAATATTAGATTAAATAATGTGACAAAATGTGATTTGTCACACAAATGTGACTTGTCACACCTTGTAACATATTATTGAGAGTCACAAAATTGGACACATGTGTGTGTCCAAATGTGACATATTTTGGAGTTACAAAATCAGTTACAAATTTGTAACTCTCAAATATTACCCAATAATGTGTATATTATATGTTACACATTTGAGATTGGATTTCATAAAGCCATATGATAAAATGGCTGATAGAGATGTGATTTTAACTCCCATATTGTGTATGGAAGTTACAAAATCAAGTGGGAATAAATTGGAACGTTTTGGAAAAAACTGAAAAAATTTGTTACTGAACTTGACTTAGTGCCGCGGCGCCTGGAACATGCGCCGCGGCCCTAGTGGCTGACAGCTTCTTTGAATTTCAATTTTTATCCAATTTTGAACGTTTCCAACAGCCAAGTAACTCCCAAATCTCTATTTTAATTCCATAAAACATCCAATTAAACATTGGTAACAGCCATGGGGGTTGGTGGAATTTGAAATTCAAAGGGGTATCTCAAACTCTATAAATAGGAGCCTAATGCTCACTTGTATGACACACTATTTTTCATCCACAAAGCACTTGGCTGAAAAATACACCAAAAGACTTGATAATTCCAGAGAGCTATTTCCTAGAGAGATCCCTTAGTGCTTAGAGAATAGGGGGAAATAAGCTTTTGGACAAAGGTCTTGAACCTTGGTCAAGTTGGTGATGCCCATTACTCTACACTTTGATTGTGTGAGAGTTAGTTTATGTTTTCATTCTTTTATTCTTCTTATTTACTTGTATTGTTATAGTATTGAGTTTGTAATCTTCTTCTTCTACATCTTTTTATTTACTGGTATTTTGAGCAATTGAGTTGTAATACTTATTTAATCAATATTATCTTTTCCATTGTATTTTTGCATAGAGTTGTATTTGGTTTTTCCATAATTCCATTGAGCAATAATATATATTCTCTAACAGTAAGAACAAATAAGGACTGCAAAAGATTGTGGAAAAAGACATGATAAGTTTATTTCAATAGCAGCAGTCTAATTGATTCGCTCTTATCAACATATTTCACAACAAATTTTTTGTGGCTTAATATGATAACATTTTTGCAGATTTCATAATACTAATGCTTATTAAAGATGAAAATCATAGCTGGCTCAGCCAGAACGGAAGCTGTCTAAATAGCTACCAACAACTTGGAAACAGACTAAGAGTTTAGGCCAGCCAATGCCAAATAGGAATAGTTATTTTTGAATCTTATTTTCACTGTGCTCTTTTTGTAGCCAAAAAATATATACATAGAAGGGGAAGGAAAAAAAAACAATGTTCATTAGATGAATGATTCAAACTTAGTTTCCTTGATAGCATGCCAATCTACAGTTAGACTACCTTTCCATCTCTCTGTTTTAAATTATTGTTTATGAAAGAGAAAAATGTGTAGAACGTAAGTTCTCCTAGACACAACACTAGTCGGAACAGAGTACGAGGTACAACCTTAATATGCAACTACATAAGAAAACGCACATCATTCAATATTATGTAATTGAAAATTTTAGTGCCACAAGCACTATTAATTCCACCCAACAACCAAATAAAAACCTTTAAACACTTATATAAGCATAAGCATTCCTATCATAAGCTCCATCACCACATTCCCTTGTCCATCCCACTAACACCACTGAATAATTAAGGACCCTCATGTGAACCACCATTGCAAGCTATGCGACCAAACCCATTTTCAAGTTACACTCCTTAATTTCCCTCCTTTTCTGTACCCAAAAAAATAAACAAATAAATAGATGACCTTTATAATTTACTCATCGTAATATCAATAAAACTCTTTTCTCTCTAATCAGTGAGTCCATAATTCATTGATATAGCGCAAATAAAATATCAGGTCCAAGCTATAAATAGACAAAGGAGCACTATAACAAATACGATAAACATAAAATATCATTCAGCTCTCTCACAACAAACAATTAATACAGTAACATTATACAATAATTTTTTTGATTAAACTCAGCTAAAAATTTCATAAAAATGCCCTTCAAAGAATTTTTGTTTTACCTAAAATAATAACTATAAGAAAGAAATAAGGACTAACCATCTTGGGGGTTGCTATAATTGACACATCCATAACCAAGTGATCTTCGGCTAGTCAAGTCCCTGCAAACCCTAACTGAAACCACCTGACCCATCTGGTTAAACAGGTCATAGAGCCGTGGATTCGTGACACTTTGGTCAAGATCTCCAAAATACAGTGACGTGGTCACGAATTGGTTGTTCCCACCATTGGCCGCATCAGCGTTAGCTCCGGGAGCCGCATTCTGAGGCTGAACCTGAACTTGGGCCATCTCTAAATCCAAAACAAAACTCAACCTTCTACTTTTTTTTTGTGTCTATATTTTTTAAGAACTTTTAAAAAAAAAAATTCTTCCCTCTCCTCAAATTATTCAGAATCAAACCCTAGGAAGAACTCAAGATAAAGATACGAGATAAATCCCTAGATAAAAACACACACAAAACTGTTTAATAAAGTACACACCGAAAAAATCTCTCTTTTGTTTTGCTTTGTTAATTTTTTAATTTTCTGGGTAAGGGATAGTGGAGGAGAGGGAAGGATGAGAAGAGATAAATGGTCGGAAAAGCCGATGGCGGGAGGCGGTGGCTGTCAGTATGGGCGGCAGCACGGGAAGATAGATAGAGGTAGATAGAGAGAGGAAAAAGAGAGTACCTGCTGTTTCTGAGACTCTTCGTCCAGTGCCTTCTTTCGTTGTTCCTCATATTCTTCTTCTTCTTCTTCCATCTTCTTCCTTTTCATCTCCATGGCTTCGAGCCAGGCCTTCTCCCTCTCCTCGAACTCCTTCCTCTCCCTCTCGGACCTCTCCGCATCTTCCTTCTCCATCAGTTGTACCTGACTCGTCAAATCGACCACGCCTTTCTCTGATTCACCATTGCAACTGCCACGTTTGTTGCGCTCTACACTAACTACAATCTAAATGTAAGAGAAAATGAGCGTGATAAGGATGAGAGAAGCTATCAGAGGGAGAGTGATTTGGGCGAGATAGAGGAGAACACGAGAGAGAGAAGTAGAAAAAAATAAAGATATGTTTTCAGTTTCCCTCTTAAAAAATTCACTTACCCCCCAATTTTACACTATAGCGCATTTTATGTCCCAATTTTTTAACTAGCTTTTATAATACTTTTTCAATAGTCTTATAACCATGTGTTGTAAAAAGTGGTTTTTTTTGTAGTGGCAGTCTAACAACAAAATACAATTTAGAGCTCTAATCCTGTAACTTTCCCTCGGCTGGCGGTCCCGCAACTGACGATGTACACTCTTCCCCCAGAGCTTTCCAAGTCATGGTTGGTCTAGTTTCTCTTTTCCTTTACCTGCACCCGTGAGCCAAGGCCCAGCAAGAAAACCATAAACAACAAACACATATAACAACAGTAGCATTCAATCAACTTTAATCCAATTACTTCAATTATTCAGCAGAGTACAAGCCTTAATCTAAACAACGGTAAACTTATATTTTCAAGCATACATCTCAATTAGTAATACAACTGTTCAAGTGTCAGCGCCCTTAGGTCGAGCCCTCTGTTTATCTAGCTTATACCGGTTCGCTTAGGTCGAGCTACGTTGAGTACGCTTATCATCAGCCCCGACACCCTTAGGTTGTACTTTCATATAATGCATAACAACCATATAATCATAGAATACATACGTTCAATTACAGGGAAACTTAGTCCCGTTCACAACCACATGGGTACAGTTTTCTTACCTTGAATCCCGATCGATAAATAAAGAGCGGTCCCGAGCACGATCCTCAGTCCCGAGCCTTAATGATAATCCTAGTCACAAGAAATCATGGATAACTTATCAAATTCTAATCCAATTAAATGTTTTAGAAATAAATACTAGCCTTTGGGACCTCGAATTCTATGAAATTGGGTAGTAGAATTTGTTCCGTGCACTTAGGTTTGAAATCTCATGCCTCCTTGAGCCTAAAAACCTAAGCTCCCTTTATTTTACATTTAGGGTCGCGGCCTACCCCATAGACATAGGCCCAGCCCTCCCTGCTGGAGGACATGGGCTGCGACTTGCACCCCCTTGGGTCGCAACGCGCCTAGCGAATAAGAGGCATCCCAACCTCTTTAAGTACGTGGGTTGCAGTGCCTGAAGAACAGGGCCACGACCCAAGCCCCCAAACCCAGAAAATCCTTCTCTTCCAAGGGTTTTTCCCAAGCTATAACCTCAAAGTTCAACCACAATTATACACCCAAGACCTCACCAAGCCTAGAAATGAGCCAGGTCTCTTACTTACATATCTTAAACATTTAAACACCAAAATTTCTACTGAACCTATCATCTCAACTCAGCTACAAACCAAACTCAAAATCTAGACAATTCAGCCTAACAACCTAGAATTCCAGCAGAACAGAACAAGATTTCTCACCTCAATTGTAGCTTGATCCTCAAAATTTTCCTTGGCTAGTCCTAGCTTTAATTCCCCAGCTTCTCCCAACTTGAATCCCTAGCCTTTTCTCCTTCAAGTTTCAGAATTTCCCCTTGAGTTCTAGAGAGGGAAAGGGTGAACGTTTTTGTGAGAGGGAGAGAGAGAGAGAGAGAGCTGAGAACTGAGTAGACTTTGGTGGTTTTTGGCTAAGTCTACACTTCCCACTGAGTTTATCTCTTAGCTCCAAAATGACTAATTTACCCCTTGAACGTACTCAGCCCTATAATAGTTTACAAGGGTAAAATGGTCATTTTCCCGATTCCCGCTAGTACCTCAAGTCATCCTACCGATTCTCAATTAATCCCGACTTGTCCAAATAATTATTAAATACTTATTCATTATTCAACAAATCCCAAAATATTCTCTAAATTCCCAAGATACCCCTAGGCTCCCTCGAGCTGGGTATTAAACCCCACTATGACTATTTTGCTAATTTGCTCACTAGGATCGCCTCGAGTCGTGTACTGTAAATATATCCACATAATAATGTGGTCTCAACCATTTATCACATATAATCACATTTACAAATATGCCTTTATAAACATTAAAGGGCCCACATGCATATCTAATGCTCATAAACATGCATATAGTATAATCACATCATCATATAAGTCATGCATGCCACACATGTACACATTTAAATCACATACTCTCTTACAGATCCAATTATACCCTTATGGCACGCTAATCAAGGCTCTAAACCCTATTAGCATTTTGGGTCGTTACATGACTAAACTGTTAGGAAAAATAATATTGCCTCAATGGAAATGGTAAGATAATGTTACAACTCTATGCAAAATATTACAATGGACAAGATTGATTAAATAAAGTGTTACAACTCTATAACTGAAAATACAAATAAAACAAAGGAAATGAAGAAGAAGAGAATAGTAAAATACAACTCAAAACAAAAGTTACAAATAAAATAAAGTGTTTGGACCAAATGAAAAGATTACAACTCTTAAACAAAATATACAAGTAAATAAAACAAGGGAATAAGAAGAAGAACAATAGAATAAAAGGAAGAACATAAACCACAAACAAACTCTCACTTACACAACCTAAGTGAAGAGGATTGGGGATCACCAACTTGAACAAGGTTTAAAACCTTTGTCCAAAAGCTTATTTCCCCCTAACTCAAGCACTAAGGGATCTCTCTCAGATTTTGGAAATGCTTTCTGGAATAATCAAACCTCAAGGTGTTTCTAGCCAAGTGCTCTAGTGGATAGAAAAATGGTGTGTCTTACAAGTGAGCATTAGGCTCCTATTTATAGAGTTTAGAGACACCTTTTGAATTTCAAATTCCACCAACCCCATGGCTGTTACCAATGATTAATTGGGTGTTTTATGGAATTAAAATAGAGACTTGGGAGTTACTTGGCTGTTGGAATCGTTCAAAATTGGATAAAAACCGAAATTATATGAAGCTGTCAGCCATTAGGGCCGCGGCGCTTGTTCCAGGAGCCGCGGCCCTCAGTCAATTTCAGCAACACATTTTTTCAGTTTTTTCAAAACGTTCCAATTTTTTCCCACTTGATTTTTTAACTTCCATACACAATATGGGAGTTAAAATCACATCTCTATCAGCCATTTCTCATATGGCTTTAAGAAATTCATCTCAATATTGTGTAACAACAAATCTACACAATAATGGGTGATATTTAGGAGTTACAAATTTGTGATGAATTTGTAACACCAAATATGTTACATGTTTGGATATTTCACATATATCCAAATAATGTAACTCTCTATTATATGTTACAATATGTGACACTCTATGTCACATTTATTTAATCTAAAACATTATATTATAAAATAATATAATATTACATTATATTATAAAATAATATAACATAAACTTGTCAAGCACTTTCTCAACAAACTGAGCTTGCTTAAGGCATAACCCCCACTATTTCTTCTTACTTTTATACCAAAAAGGTATCGACCTCTCCAAGGTCCTTCATCTAGAAAGCGGAAGATAGAAACCTCTTCGTTTCCATTATGTATCTCATTTAATTACTCAAAATAGAAAATCATTGATATATAAGCACACCAAGATGAAATAGCCATGACAAGTCTTTGAGGATAAGCACTTGTATGCATTATTGTGTCTAAACCCATCTGAAACTATGGCTTTACCAAACTTCTCATGCCATTGTTTCAGTGCTTGTGTTAATCCATACAGTGATTTAACAAACCTACAAACATTATGTTCATTTCCCCTTAGAACAAAACCCTCCGGTTGTTCCATATAGATCTCCTCATTGAGATCTCCATTTAGAAATGTCATTTTGACATCCATTTAATGAGCATAAATGCTATATATTGATGAGAAGGAAAATAAAACTCTTATTGTGGTTGTTCTAGCAACCGGTTCATATGTGTCAAAATAATCGATTCCTACCTTTTCCCTTTAGCCACTCATCTAGCTTTGAAGGTTTGTATGTGCCATCATTTTGGTATTTCCTCCAAAATATCCACTTGAACCAAATTGGTTTCGAACCTTGTGGAAGGTTTACCAATTCTCATGTGTGGTTTGACATAATTGAATTCATATAATTATTTATTTCCTCCTTCCGAAAATCAGAGTCTCTCGAAGACATTGCTTCTTGGTAGGTTTTGGGATCATACTCAACTTGAAGAATTATAGAAGTTTTCCATGTGACTTCTTCAAGTTTACCATAGAGTATCTCTACTTGAGAACATTTCTCATTTTCTCCCAAATCTTTAAGCTTTTGGCTTCTCTGAGGCAATATAGGTTGCATATCAACCTTTGGATCTTTGTCTTCGCGAGATACTCCAACACTTGTGGGTTTTTTAGAGTTGATATCACAATATAACATATTCTCAAATAACTCCACTTCTCTTGGTTCAATTATCACATTAGACTCCAAGTCTAATAGCCTATAGGCCTTGCTATTTGAAACATAGCCAACAAATGAACACTTAATGACCCTTGGACCCAACTTAGTCCTTTTAGGCTCCGTGCCCTTTTAATAAGTAAGGCACCCCCACACTTTAAGATAGCCTAGGTTAGGCTTCTTTCCTCTCCATAACTCATATGGAGACACATTGATCTTTTTCATAGGAATTCGATTCAATATATGAAACGCAGCAAGCGAAGCTTCACCCCACAAATTATAGGACAATTAAGCATGAAAAAGCTTAGAGTTAATCATCTCAAGATAAGTCCTATTCTTTCTTTCAACTTTATAGATTTTAAATGCATTAAATGCCCCGCTTTTACTCTTAAGAAAATAAACAAAAACATACCTAGAGCAATCATGTAGAGTCCAAGAACTTTACTTAGCTAATTGTTTAGTAGTATTATAGTATGTTTAGTGTTATCATTGTTACTTTGGATTTTTGGTTCAGACCGGGAGTTATTTGGACACTCATAGTAGTACTTATAGATTTTCTAAGTTTAACCTATAGTTTAAGAATATTAAGTATAACCTAAGGTTTGATTAATGTGACTGATATTAAGGATTATATTATTATATTATAAGTTTAGACATCAACCAATAGGATTTTAAGCACATGTTTTGAATGGTAATTAAGGATTAAGTATTTTTGAGGATTAAATTAAATAAGGGTAAAAGTTTTAATGTATAGGGTCAGTCAGCAGCTTTGAGCACGTTGAGGGCTTAGTCAAGGCTGTTTAATCCATTCAAACTTAGCTAAAAATGTGTAAATTTGTGTTTAAATATTCTGTGTATGCCGATATATCGCAGCTATAGGGGGCGATATGTCGCAGCACGTAGATACGGAAAACACGAATCGATGCACGGTCGCCTCGGGAACAAAGGTCCAGGCGATATATCGCCTATAGGGGGCGATATATCGCCTCCACCAGCATGAATTCAAATACATTTGAATTCTTTTCCCTTCAGCCATTCAAACTCCTTCAACAGTCCAGCATCTTCTGAACGAGTCTTCAGCCTCTGCTGAACGATTATTCAAATGATTTTCACCTAAAAAGCCATTATTTTTATTCAAGTAAAATCAAGATATTTTCATTCCCAAACTCTATAAATAGGACCTAGTACCCAGCGATTATTCACCATTTGCTCTAAGTTCAGAGGCTGCTAGTGTTAAGTGAGTGTGAGAGTGTAAACACTTGGTTTGGGGAAAAACTATAAGCTTAAACATCATAAGCTTATCAAACACTTTGGGAAGTAAGTGAGTGCTATAGTATTTCAGTGGATGTTAGATTGATCTTGCAATCTTTGAGGTAAACCCAAAACTCTAGTTCTTTTCTGTATTTTTATGTTATTTCCTTTCTCAAAACCTTCTACTCAGTCCCCTAACCTTATTCTTATTTTGGTTAGGGAATCCAAGCTTTTAAGCATATAAGTCGGTAAGTATGTTTTCTATGGTTTAGTCTTTCCATCTCTTTCATTTCATCTCCTTTCTTTAGACTTACTCTTTCTTATGGTTTTAGGAGTGTTCCAACAATCCCAACTCAGTCCATAATCTCGGTAACTTTGGTAAGGAAAATAGGCTAGAATTAATATGTTATGTGCTTATGTTATATATATGTTTATGTTATTAAAAGTGTTATGATATGTATATGTGTATGTTTGTAGGCTTGGGCATATGACCCATATGACTAACAAGACCCCAAATGGGTTATGGGCATATGACCTACTTAGCTAGTAGGACCCCATTAACCCCATGGGCATATGCTTGTTTAGTCTATGGGACCCCAAGTAATAATGGCCATTATAATAAGTGTATGTTATATGTATTATGTTAAGTCTTTATGTTTTCTTATGAAATTATGTATGTGACTTTGTGTTAGATTTTCCTTACTGGGCATTAGGCTCACTCTCTGTTTATGTGCAGGAAAATAAGTTTAGAGGCGGAAAGATTCGTGACGCTTGGAGAATGTGTATCGATGATGAATGGAGTCAAGGGGCCGAGCGTTATTCGATTCGAGGATATAGTCTCCTTTTATGTTTTTATGGTTTTTATGTGTATTTTCCGCATTATTATGTAATGTCTTTTATTTTAAATCATGTTTTGTTTTAAAAACAATGGGATCCCATAATCCTTCTTAGTATTCTGTTTCTTTGTAAATAACTCTTATTTTCAAGTTACTCAATAAATTATGGTATTTTCGTAAAAATGTAAGTTTTATGTATAGTTTCGATAATGGTCCAATTAGTCTAGATTATTGGGTCATTACAGTTGGTATCAGAGCAAACGGTTCTTTCGCATGAAGTTCTCCTCGATACACATGCTCAAAGCTCCGAATCGGACCGCCAAGTAAGTGTTTAAGTTACAAGTTACAAGTTACTTTACTTATGTATATAGCTAACTTTAGTGTTTATGTTTCAGTTAAAAAAATGAATGGAGCTTTAACCTACCAAGATATCCGAGCCATTAAGGCCTTAAAAAGAATAAGGGAGCCAAGAAACACCGTAGGAGCCTTAGAAAGGATTACTCGAAGGTTGCTTTTGTTTCACCAAGCAATAGGTGGCCTTCAAGAGGATAAACAAATAATGCTAAGATCAACGGAACAATATGTATTAGTGATTAGGTTGTTTAAAGATTTCCATCCTGTAATAGCAGCCTTAGAAGAAATATGGGAAGAAATGAATGATGAGGATGAATCACCATTAGCAATGAGATACTATTTCCTCTTAGTTAGGTTCACCGCAAAATTTGAATTTCAATTCACCAATGAGCAAAAGAATAGGATTCTCACAAACCTTCCTAGAGGGCATTTTGATGCTCATGATAATGATGACTATGAGGCAATAGATGATGATATGTTAGATGACGGATCGGATGTAGAAGATCCCGATTTTTAGATTAGAAGTTTTCAAATGTTTGTTTTATTTTGATTGTAATAAGTGAAATTATTTTTTCCAAATGAATAAACATGCTATTTGAATATCATGTGTGAGTTTGAATTTTTTTTCACAATCATAATAAATACTAAATAAAATGAATAATGACTGAGTTCGGTGAGGGTGGATACGAATCAATGAACCTGGTTTCCTTGTTGAGAGTTAGGGGGCCTTAGTAGTGGGAACGATTTTACTGATCCCAGCCCTCCCTCAATATGGTTAACTTTGGAACAAAGATAAGTTTCGAGCCTGAGAATTAAGTCATATAGGATGATTAGAAACACACTTAGAAAATAAAGATGACTTGTTTTTCTAAGTATAGAAACCCACTCTAATAATAAATAAAGACCTATATAATTTTTCATAAAAAGTCATAATAAATAGGTCCGAGAAATGTTTGTTTTAGAATAAGTTTTTGCCTTAGAGCCTATTAGGAAAAAGTTCTAACATGTTTCTTTTAACTGTTAGAACTCTGCTACGATGTCTCTCCGAAGATCTGCTCGCACCAACGGGAACGCTTCCAACGATGTTCCAGCGACCAATGCGGTCCCTACCGTTCGCCGAAGGGGAGTGCGTGCTACTGCTCGCCGCAACGCGCCGGCGCAGCCAGCTGACAACACTGCAGAGATTGCCAGACTACGACAGCAAGTCGAGGAACTTCTGCAGCAACAACGCCAACAGGCTCAATCTCAGCCTCAGCCTCCGCCACAGCCGCAGCCGCAGCCACAGCCAATGGCCCCAGCACCCCAACAAGTTGGTCCGTATGGGGGATGGCCTATGACGAACTACGCTCCTTATCCTGTACAGCATATGGAGCCAGTGTACGAAAGGTTCCGCAAGCAGCACGCTCCGAACTTCGAAGGGACTACGGACCCCTTTGAAGCAGAAGAATGGCTAAGGAATGTGGAGCCGATCCTAGCCCACATGAACCTCAATAATGCTGACCGCATATCCTGCGTCTCATCTTTACTCAAGAAAGATGCCAGGATATGGTGGGATTTGGTCCAGCAATCCCACGATGCTGCCACTATGACGTGGACCCGATTTGTGGAGCTCTTCCACAAGAAGTACTACAATTCAGCGGTACTTGCTACGAGAGTTGAGGAGTTCACCAATCTGAAGCAAGGGAATTTAACAGTGGCGGAATATGCTCGTTAGTTTGATCGCTTAGCCAAGTTCGCGGCAGAGTTAGTTCCGACCGACTATCTAAGGGTGAACAAGTTTGTTAGAGGACTTCGCCCGAAGATCGAGATGGGGGTTAAGTTAGCAAACCCGGGAAACACTTCATATGGCGACGTTCTTGAGACGGCAATTGAAGTAGAAAGGTTGCAAGCCAACGTGAGCAAAGAAGAAGCCAGCAAGCCGGAACCTAGGCAGCAGAGCCAACCTCAGGCCAGTCGGAACAACAATCAGTCCAGCAACAGTCAGTCCAACAACAACGATAACGGACAGAAGAGAAGGCATCCTGACAACAAGCAAGCCGACAACAATAAAAGGGCACGACCAAGTAATGGGGGAAATAGGTCGGGCTACGTGGAATACCCGCCATGTGCCAAATGTCAGAAGAAGCATCCTGGAGAATGCCGTGCCAACACCAAGGAGTGTTTCAACTGTGGTCAAGAAGGGCATCGTAAAAGAGACTGTCCTCAGCAAAAGTCGGAAGGAAAGAAGGACGAAAAGATGGTTCCTGCTCGGGTTTTTGCTTTAACCCAAGGAGAGGCGGATGCTAGCAACAAGGTGGTCACAGGTCAGGTTTCCATCCTCAATAAATTATGTCATGTATTATTTGATTCGGGAGCCACCCATTCGTATATTTCGTTAGGAATGATAGATAAACTAGACAAACCTAGTGAAAGATTTAGAACTAGGTTTGCAACCGAGTTGCCTTCGGGCAAAGTAGTTCTATCATCACGAATTATACGAGGCGTACCAATCAAGATTGAGGACAAGGAACTAGAAGGAGACCTGATAGAGCTGGTGATCAAAGACTTCGACGTCATACTAGGCATGGATTGGCTAGCACGGCATGGCACAACGATCGACTGCAGACGCAAGAAGGTGACATTCGATACTCCTGACGGCCAGAAACTGTGCTTCATGGGACAAGCTTCAGGACTACGCACACCGTTAGTATCATCTCTCAAAGCTCAGAGAATGATGGAGAAAGGATGTCAAGCATTCTTAGCCAACATCACGAATGTGGAGAAGGAGACATCACTCAAAGTTGAAGATGTTCGAGTCATACAAGAATTTCCAGAAGTATTTCCCGATGTCTTGCCAGGATTGCTGCCAACTAGAGAAATAGACTTCACGATAGAATTAGTACCTGGCACCGAGCCTATCTCTAAGGCACCATACCGGATGGCACCTACGGAACTCAAGGAGTTAAAGACACAGCTACAAGAACTCCTAGACTTGGGTTTCATTAGGCCAAGCCATTCACCATGGGGAGCTCCGGTACTATTCGTGAAGAAGAAGGACAGAAGTATGCGCATGTGCATAGACTACCGTGAGCTGAATAAAGTAACAATTAAGAACAAATACCCGCTACCTCGGATTGATGATTTGTTTGATCAACTCCGAGGCGCGACTGTATTCTCTAAGATCGATTTACGGTCCGGGTATCATCAGCTCAAGGTAAAGGGGGAAGATATTCCTAAGACAGCCTTTAGGACTCGTTATGGACATTACGAGTTCTTGGTTATGTCTTTTGGTCTTACTAACGCGCCAGCCGCATTTATGGACTTAATGAATAGGGTCTTCAAGGACTACTTGGATAAATTCGTCGTTGTGTTCATCGACGACATTTTAATTTACTCCAAGGATGAAGTGGAGCACGAGGAACACTTGAGGATAATTTTGACGCGATTGAAGGAGCACCAACTCTACGCGAAGTTCAAGAAATGCGAGTTTTGGCTCTCACAAGTGGCGTTCCTCGGGCACATCATATCGAAAGACGGAGTCGCTGTGGATCCATCGAAGGTAGAGGCCGTGAAAGATTGGCCTAGACCAAAGAACGCGTCGGAAGTAAGAAGCTTCTTAGGGCTAGCAGGTTACTATAGAAAGTTTGTAGAGGGCTTTTCTAAGATAGCCACTCCACTCACCAACCTGACCCGGAAGCAACAAAAGTTTAACTGGAATGATAAGTGTGAGGAAAGCTTCCAGTTGCTTAAGGATAAACTTTGCTCAACACCAGTACTTAGTGTCCCAACACCCAACGACAAGTTCGTTGTCTACTGTGATGCATCAAAGTTAGGATTGGGATGCGTACTGATGCAAAATGACAAGGTGATAGCCTACGCGTCACGTCAGTTAAAGGAGTATGAACAACGCTATCCAACTCACGATATGGAGTTGGCAGCGGTGGTCTTTGCGTTAAAAATCTGGCGCCATTATCTTTACGGAGAACGGTGCGAGATTTATACGGACCACAAAAGTTTAAAATACTTCCTTACTCAGAAGGAGCTTAACATGAGGCAGCGCAGGTGGTTAGAGTTAGTAAAGGATTACGACTGCGAAATCCTATACCACCCGGGGAAGGCAAACGTAGTTGCCGATGCACTTAGCCGAAAATGTTATGGGAACTTAGCAGCCTTATCCGGAATAGAAAAGCCACTGCAACAGGAGCTTATCAGTGCCGGAATAGAAGTGGTTGTAGGCAAGCTGGCTAACTTGTCTATCCAATCGAATCTGCTAGGAGACATACGGAATGGTCAGAGACATGATGATTCACTAGCAACGCACATGGATGCAGTCAGAGAAGGCAAGACTACAGATTTCTCAATATCCAGTCAAGGTTTATTGAGATATAAGGATCGAGTATGCGTGCCAGACAATCAGAGTATTAAGAAGACGATCCTAGAAGAAGCGCACAATACTCCGTACTCAGTTCATCCAGGGTCTACCAAGATGACTCATGACATCAAGGCAGTCTATTGGTGGCCAGGGATGAAGAAGGACATAGCGGAGTATGTATCTAAGTGTCTGGTATGCCAGCAAGTGAAGGCGGAGCATCAGCGGCCTGCAGGATTATTGCAACCGCTTAGCATACCGGAGTGGAAGTGGGACGATATAGCCATGGACTTCGTGACGGGTCTGCCAAAGACAAATAAGCAGCATGATTCTGCTTGGATAGTCATAGATAGACTAACCAAGTCGGCTCATTTCCTGCCTGTTAAGACTTCTTATACGGCAGACCAATATCCAGACATCTACATCCAAGAGATTGTACGATTGCATGGAATCCCCAAGACGATAGTATCAGATAGAGGATCAGTGTTTACGTCAAGATTTTGGAGAAGCTTACAGCAAGCCATGGGTACTAAGTTAAGTCTTAGTACAGCTTTCCATCCTCAGACAGATGGGCAGTCAGAGCGTACGATTCAGATTTTAGAGGATATGCTACGCGCATGTGTACTTGACTTCGGAGGATCGTGGAACAAGTACTTACCGCTGATCGAGTTCTCGTACAATAACAGCTACCAGTCGACGATCGAGATGGCACCTTATGAGTTGCTATATGGAAGAAGGTGCCGATCACCGTTGCACTGGGACGAGGTAGGAGAAAGGCAGCTTCTAGGGCCCGAAGTTGTTAGGCAAGCTCAAGAAGCAGTAACGCTTATTAGACAGCGTATGCTTGCTGCTCAAAGCCGACAGAAAAGCTATGCAGATACCAAGCGACGCGATGTGGAGTTCCAAGTTGGAGATCAAGTCTTCCTGAAGATATCTCCTATGAAGGGTGTCAAGCGGTTCGGGAAGAAAGGCAAGGTCAGTCCCCGATTCATAGGTCCTTTTGAGATATTGTACAAAGTGGGACCAGTTGCGTATAGACTAGCCCTACCGCCAGCACTAGCCGATAGTCACAGCGTCTTCCACATCTCGATGTTACGCAAGTATGTGTCAGACCCATCTCACGTCCTCAAGTACGATACCATAGCACTCCAGAAAGACTTAAGTTACGAGGAACGACCGGTTAGCATCCTAGATAGAGGGATGAAGCAGTTACGGTCCAAGAGCTTTCCTATAGTTAAAGTCCTATGGAGCAATAGTTCTGAACGCGAGGCAACGTGGGAGTTGGAAGAGGACATGCAGAGCCGGTATCCGGAGTTATTTGGTAAGTAAATTTCGAGGACGAAATTCTTTTTAGTAGGGGAGAATTGTAGAGTCCAAGAACTTTACTTAGCTAATTGTTTAGTAGTATTATAGTATGTTTAGTGTTATCATTGTTACTTTGGATTTTTGGTTCAGACCGGGAGTTATTTGGACACTCATAGTAGTACTTATAGATTTTCTAAGTTTAACCTATAGTTTAAGAATATTAAGTATAACCTAAGGTTTGATTAATGTGACTGATATTAAGGATTATATTATTATATTATAAGGTTTATACATCAACCAATAGGATTTTAAGCACATGTTTTGAATGGTAATTAAGGATTAAGTATTTTTGAGGATTAAGTTAAATAAGGGTAAAAGTTTGAATGTATAGGGTCAGTCAGCAGCTTTGAGCACGTTGAGGGCTTAGTCAAGGCTGTTTAATCCATTCAAACTTAGCTAAAAATGTGTAAATTCGTGTTTAAATATTCTGCGTATGCCGATATATCGCAGCTATAGGGGGCGATATGTCGCAGCACGTAGATACGAAAAACACGAATCGATGC
This sequence comes from Humulus lupulus, assembly GCF_963169125.1. Lineage (NCBI taxonomy): Eukaryota > Viridiplantae > Streptophyta > Magnoliopsida > Rosales > Cannabaceae > Humulus > Humulus lupulus. The sequence continues at coordinate 122,505,313 of NC_084795.1, forward strand.
ACGGTCGCCTCGGGAACAAAGGTCCAGGCGATATATCGCCTATAGGGGGCGATATATCGCCTCCACCAGCATGAATTCAAATACATTTGAATTCTTTTCCCTTCAGCCATTCAAACTCCTTCAACAGTCCAGCATCTTCTGAACGAGTCTTCAGCCTCTGCTGAACGATTATTCAAATGATTTTCAACTAAAAAGCCATTATTTTTATTCAAGTAAAATCAAGATATTTTCATTCCCAAACTCTATAAATAGGACCTAGTACCCAGCGATTATTCACCATTTGCTCTAAGTTCAGAGGCTGCTAGTGTTAAGTGAGTGTGAGAGTGTAAACACTTGGTTTGGGGAAAAACTATAAGCTTAAACATCATAAGCTTATCAAACACTTTGGGAAGTAAGTGAGTGCTATAGTATTTCGGTGGATGTTAGATTGATCTTGCAATCTTTGAGGTAAACCCGAAACTCTAGTTCTTTTCTGTATTTTTATGTTATTTCCTTTCTCAAAACCTTCTACTCAGTCCCCTAACCTTATTCTTATTTTGGTTAGGGAATCCAAGCTTTTAAGCATATAAGTCGGTAAGTATGTTTTCTATGGTTTAGTCTTTCCATCTCTTTCATTTCATCTCCTTTCTTTAGACTTACTCTTTCTTATGGTTTTAGGAGTGTTCCAACAATCCCAACTCAGTCCATAATCTCGGTAACTTTGGTAAGGAAAATAGGCTAGAATTAATATGTTATGTGCTTATGTTATATATATGTTTATGTTATTAAAAGTGTTATGATATGTATATGTGTATGTTTGTAGGCTTGGGCATATGACCCATATGACTAACAAGACCCCAAATGGGTTATGGGCATATGACCTACTTAGCTAGTAGGACCCCATTAACCCCATGGGCATATGCTTGTTTAGTCTATGGGACCCCAAGTAATAATGGCCATTATAATAAGTGTATGTTATATGTATTATGTTAAGTCTTTATGCTTTCTTATGAAATTATGTATGTGACTTTGTGTTAGATTTTCCTTACTGGGCATTAGGCTCACTCCTTTCTGTTTATGTGCAGGAAAATAAGTTTAGAGGCGGAAAGATTCGTGACGCTTGGAGAATGTGTATCGATGATGAATGGAGTCAAGGGGCCGAGCGTTATTCGATTCGAGGATATAGTCTCCTTTTATGTTTTTATGGTTTTTATGTGTATTTTCCGCATTATTATGTAATGTCTTTTATTTTAAATCATGTTTTGTTTTAAAAACAATGGGATCCCATAATCCTTCTTAGTATTCTGTTTCTTTGTAAATAACTCTTATTTTCAAGTTACTCAATAAATTATGGTATTTTCGTAAAAATGTAAGTTTTATGTATAGTTTCGATAATGGTCCAATTAGTCTAGATTATTGGGTCATTACAAATCAGCTATAAAAGTTATGAAGTATCTATTTCCTCCTCTAGTCAACATGCCATTTATTCACATAAATCACTATGTATTTAATCTAGCAAGTTTGAACATGTATAAACACTTGGAAAATATTTCTTAACCATTTTCGATTTAACACAATTCATATTTATCATGCCCATTCACATCACAATTAATTAATGCACATTTAACAACTCTTTTAATTGTGCTTAAACTTATATGAGCAAGTCTATTATGCCACAAAGTAATACAACTAGAAATATTATTATGCCACATTACAAGAATTAGATGCAATATTATTATTGTCATTACCAAGATTACAAAGTTTTATCATCTCATCACATGAATAACCCTTTCCCACAAAAGTTTCCAATTTAATCAAAATGAGTTTACTGGATTCAAATTCCATTTTGATACCAGATTTACTTAATAGACTTCCACTTATAACGTTTCTAGTTATATCGGGAACATATAAAACATTAGTTAGGATCACTTTCTTTCCCTTAGTGAAATAAAAATCAATGCAGCACCTTCCAAGTATCTTGGATCTCTTTTCACTATCCATTTGGACTTCAAGTCCCTTCTTTGCACTTTCAAAGGTTTTGAAAAGAGTTTTATTATAGGTTGCATAAATGGTGGTAGAAGTATCATACCACTATCATTGCACCTTCAATTTGGTTGCATTAACTTCACTCAAGGTTGCAATGATCTCAACAACAATTGCATTGACATGTTTACCATCTCCTAAGGTTGCATTGGACTCATCATCACATGCATAAACTATGTCAAATTCCTTTAGAGTTATCATACATTCCTCATTGAATGCATTATTCTTAATTAGGGTTACAATACATTCCCCATTGAATGCATTACATTTAATTAAGGACACAAATATCTCCTCATCAATTAAAGTGGCCCAATAAAATTCATTTAGAAGAGCAATGATGTCATCATCAATTTCCTTAACCCTAATCTCATTATGGTTAATTTTACAATTAACATATCTCACATGATGATAATTAATTTGACAAAAAAAACAAGTATAACAATAGCCCTTGAATTGTTCATCAACATTCACCATTGTACTGTTAACATAAACAATAAATTCAAACTCACAAAAATATGGCAGCAAACACATTTCATTCAAATTCTTGAAGTCTACACATTTAGGAAGAAGGAATTTCATGTTACCATTCTCCTTAAGTATCTAATATCATTGAGTTGTCTCATCATTTGTTGATGAAGACTTTGAATCCATATCCACATTCATGTAGTGCATATCTAAATAGAATTTTCTTTGATCTCTCATGGTTATGTGTTCAACACAAACTAAATCTCGAAGCAATGATGTGAAGATGAGCAAATTTCCATCATTTTTTATTATGCAAAAACATAAAAGAAAATAAGTAGGGATAAAGATTTTTGATTGTTGGGGATTTTAGGCTTACACTTTCTAAGCCAGCAATAAATAATGAGAATTAATTTAATATTTGAAACCCTAGAGACTAATCAAGAATCATATTCAAAGTATGAATGCAAATCTTGATAATCATAGATTAAGTAATAAAATAATTATAACATGAATTCAGAAAATTTAATCACAATATTACCATGGATTTAATGTACCACACCAAACTAGGCTTTCAATAATACAATAGCTTAACACTATTGAAAAATGTTATACATTCTAGAAGGAAGAAAAAAACGCTTAAAAATTTCACGCGCTACCAAAATGTTAGGCACCAAATACTTTAAAAATTTTAAACATAGACTTTTCTCTCTTTCCTAGTACTCTTTAAGGTCATCTCCAACGCATCACCAAATATGGTGATGCTGTCTGAATTTCTCTCCCACCCAATGTCATTAACTTGACATATATGCAGTGGCACTATAGCTACGGCATTTATTTTAAAAAAATATTTATTATATTATATTATATTTTATAATGTTTAAATATATATATATTATTATTTATATTAATAATGTTTAGAAAATGGTTTATTTTGTGTGAGTTTTTATTTTGAGTGGGTTGAGTTGTTTGTAAAACTGTAGTTCATTTTTTCTTAATTGCAATTTAATTAAATTATAATTAAATTTTTGTATAATTTTTTAGTTAATATTTATACTTATAAGAAAATGAAGATTAACAATGAAATTAATTGAATAAACATCTAACAAAATACAATATCTTCATGTGAAGCACCACTTGAGTTTTTGTTTTCAATTTGGTCAATGCATCCCCTTAATTTTTCAACTATAGCAAGAATGGTCGACATTTACTTTTCAAAGATCTTCTTGGTCGAGGTTGATTACTAGATATCGAAGACTTGTGGTACTCTAATTCAACTCTTTCCCAAAAAAAAAATTTCCTTATTGGTTTCTTCCTATGATTAGATCTTGAGAAATGTCAAAATAGATATGACACAAGTGCATATCTTCCTCAAGTATGTATGAAGCAGTGCGAATTGAAGACATTTTGGAAGAAAATGTAGTTGTTTCAAAAATATGTTGAAGAGGTGTGATTAACTTGATTGAGTAGCATGCAATTATATAATGTTGTAAAAGCTACATAAGATCAGATTTCTTTTCTTTAGAATTTGAAAAAGTAAAGTTAAGGTGATTTGACAACATAATGCAACAGTTGAGATCCTGGTCAAATTAATCCAACGACATAGATTAATTTCTCAGATTTCTTATCTTCAGAATTTGAAAAAGTAAAGATAAGATCTAATTTGACAACACAATGCAACGGTTAATATCGTGGTCAAATTAATCTAGCGGCATAGATTAATTTCTCAGATTTCTTATCTTCAGAATTTAAAAAAGTGAAGATAAGATCTGATTTGACAACACAATGTAACAGTTGAGATCATGCTCAAATTAATCTAGTGGCATATATTAAATTCTCATATTTCTTATCTCCAAAATTTGAGAAAGTAATGATAAGATATAATTTGATAACACAATGCAACGATTGAGATCGTGGTCAAATTAATCCAGCGACATAGATTAATTTCTCACATTTCTTTTCTTCAGTTGAAAAAAGTCAGAAAAGGTAAGGATATTTACACTATAAAACATGGATATCATACATGCATATCAGCTAGAAAAAAAAAATATACAGTTTAACTTTGATAAAAGATAAATTCTTATCATGGTAGTTCATCTTATTTGTCATCGTCTTCTTCTTTAGATGATGACTATTATAATGATATAGAAACACAATGGTAGGACAAATTAACGCTAACAACAATTTCTACTTTGCTCAACACCAAAACAACCGAGGCTCATGTTGGGGTTCAATTCCTGGTCATATAGTTATCAACCATGACTGGGAAAATGCTGATCGTAACCTCTTCAATGACTATTTTGCAGAGAATCCTCGGTTTAATGAGTCAATGTTACGTCGATGATTTCGAATGGGTCGTGCTTTATTCCTTCATATTTTTGATGCTATACAAAGCCATGAAAATTACTTCGTCCAACGAATGGATGGAATCGATAAACATGGGATATTGGGTTTGCAAAAATTAACAACTGTATTTTGAATGTTTGCATACGATGTACTGGCAGAGGCTACCAATGAATACATCAAAATAGCAGAATCCACTACTTTAGAAAGTTTTAAGCGATTTTGTCATGGTGTTGTCGAGGTATTTGGAGCTCGCTATCTGCGATCACCTAACACTGATGATGTTGCAAGACTACTCTACATTAGTGAATGTCAAGCCCCTTGCTGAGCTCGCCCCCTGGGTGTGCTCACCCCTTGAGATCGACCTTGGGGTGCTAATGGGTGTGGGATTGGTCTTCATGTCTTCCCCATTTTATCAGAGTACCAATTGGACTTTATCATCTTGTTTGGATTCTTTTGTTATTTCTCCATGCTCACATTAGTTTCTTAGTAGACAATAAAATCCATGGAGGCTTGAGCTCACCCCCAAGCTCTAGGGAGGCTTGAGCCCTCCCTCCAAGCTCTAGGGAGGCTTGAGCTCTCCCCCCAATCTCTAGGGGAGGTGCGAGTTTGATCCCTGAGGATTTTCTTATCTCTTGGGACTCCTCTTGGATGTTTGTTCCATGCTTGGCGTCTCTTACCATTCTTCCTCATCCACACATCGCATTTCCCTTGTGTGACATGGAGGCCACCAATTCAAGATCACGATGCCTAGGTATGCAAGGTAGAGGCCTCACTTATGTGGTGATGCTTCGTGACCTTTAGGTTGTGCTCCAACCTTTGCCTTGGTGAATTTTTCTGCATTTACACTTGCCACCCAGTCTATAAGGAGGCCTTTAGGTGTTCTTGTGGAATTTTATTAACTATTTAGGAAACATATAATATAAACGTATTTATCTGTATTGGTGTAAAGAAGCACAATTCATAGGTAGTGATCCTCGTGATTCCTTTAAGGTTCAATGAGAGTTAATCAATATTTGGGCTTGATCCCTAGTCATGTCAAGATTCACCCAACAGTTAGGAGGGTTCAAAAATTCCTCATTAATCCAAACTTGCTTTTCATACTTGGACAATACTTGGGTGTGGTTGTGGAGCTCTCCTTAGCTCTCCAAGAGGTGTTGAGTTCAATTCCTCATAGAAGCATTTATTTCTCATTGTTTTAGGATGAAGTGCATTTTAACAACTCTTTCTTGTGGTTTGATTTTTGCGGGATCTTGCAGTTTGATCTCCCTTTTCCCTTTCTTGTGGTCCTTCCTTCTCGTAGACTTCTTCTTAGCCTTTAGAGTAGTAGGTCATTTTGGCCATTATGTCCACCAGGTCTTGCGCGTTGATTGATTCCATTGGACTATGGGTGATGTTGAATTGGCTAAACTCCATGGTCCATTTTAATTATCTTCCTGAAGTTACAGGCTTATGGAGGTAACTGGTGAGTACTTTGATGCTATGGGAATGAAAGTAGGGCCTCAATTTTTTAGAGGCTATTATGAGTGCAATAACAAACTTCTCAATTTCAGGGTAGTGGGACTCATCGTCTACTAGGAGCTTGCTAACATAGTAAACTAGTTATTGGTGTTTTTTTTCCCTTTCACAAGTGCCACACTTATGTCATATTCGAATACAAGCAAGTAGAGGTAAAAATTTCCCCTTATTTTGGCTTGGCTTAAAGGGGTTACTACCAAAAGTGTTCCTCTAAGTTGGTGAAGGCTCCTTTGCGTTCTTCGTCATAAGTGAACCTTTTGTTCCCTTTTAGGATATTGAAGAAAAGAAGGCACTTATCTCTAGACCATAATTTGATTTTATTCAAGGTCGTTACCCTTTTCATTATGTGAGAAGCATGTTAGTGTACCTTACATCTATAGGCTTCCCTTGGTCTTTTGGAGATATACTTAACATCAAGCGTTCTAACATGGTTCACAAAGTTTGGTAAAGTGAGGGACTTTATTCTCTTAGAGAGTAAGCTTTGCACATGTTGAACTTTGTGGTATTATCTGCCGAACAACTATGCAGATCTGTACAAGGGTTACACATGGTCGTGTGGTGAGACATGGTCTTGAGATGACACATGTATAATAGGCCTTTTGATGTGGACACCCTTATCATGCTTTCACTGGGTAGGTTCTCGATATTTGTCTCATCCAATTGTCTTGCAAGGTGTGCTCTCGAGGTGTGGCCTCACACAATGACCATTCGAGGTAAGTCTTCTGGCATGAACTTTAGGTGTGTATCGAGGTAATGACGGGGTACAATTACTTTTAGAAATGTGGCCTCCCATGTTATCATGTAGACCCTTTACTTAAGACCCTCACATAGAGGTCTCATGTAGTGTATCTCTCACATAGAGGTCTCTTGCAGTGCACTTCTTGTGAACTATGTATAAGAAAAGTGTAAGACCATTTCCCTTTTTCTCTTTGGTATGGGACTTTGAGGAATCTTGTTATCTTTGGTATGGGACTTTAAGAAGCCCATTTTTTTCTTCAGTATGGACTTTGAGAAGTCCAAAATTGCTTCGTTTAATGTTCATGCATGTTTCAATGTCTCATGCTATTATTTAGTCTTTCAATTTGGTTGTATTGTTGTTCATCTTATTTTTCTTGGGAGATTTCTCCTGACCTTTTATGTTTAGTGTGGAACTTTCATAAATCCCTTTCTTTCTTTTTTGTGAGAACTTTCGTGAGTCCTTTTTTGTTGGAGAACTTACACGTATTCTTTTGTAAGGAACTTACACGATTTCTCTCGTTTTGGTGACTTCTTTTGTGTGGCTGATTGTCTTTATTAAAGGTGTGTTAGTACCTTGGGCTTTGGCCACTCCTTTTTATTTTTATAGTAGTTGTGAGGATATATTGGCTTCTTGAGCCTTTGTCGTCCTCCTTTGACATTGTATGTAAGGAACTTTGATAAGCCCTTCCTATATGAGAATTCGTTTATGTCGTCTTTGACATGATGACGATAGTCTTTTTGGAGCACCTTGACTATATTTTATTTTGTAAGGACATGTTAACCCTTTGAGTGTTTTCCATTGATAACGCCCAATAAACTCCTAAGTGGTCGCAGTAGTAATTGGGCTATGTCGTATCCATAGAGAGGTAAAATACAAGTAAAAAGAAAGATTAGTAAATTAGAAATAATAAACTTTGAAATAGTGTAACTTTGAAAAAGAATAATTTTTAAACACTGTTGACTGTGTTTTTAGCCAACGACGTGAGAACGTCAATAACGACAAGCCTTCAAGAGAAATAAAAACGACACAGACGGTTAAAACAAGAAAAATAAAGAACACACAAGATTTTATAGTGGTTCAGCCCCGATTGTCGGTAATAGCCTAATCCACTTAGAGTTGTGATTTATAGATCTGTACTCAAGATCAGATGGACTGAGCCAACTGAGTTTCTTCAGTACAGATGGCAAAAATACAAGAATTCTCTCTCTAGAATACTCAGACCAAATTTTCTCTCTCTAGAAAGAAGAAGCAGAAGAAGACCATCTCTCATCCCATAAGCTCTCTATTTATAGGCCTGGGATCCTCAATTGATATCCCCTTATGATAGGGATATTTTATTATATTTATTACATTTAAACATTCAAAATTCGAAATGTAACAAATCCCCCATTTGTGGGAAGAATGAGAGATTCCCGCGTATGTTGTTGAAGCTGTCTCTGGGAATCTTGACTTAGTCTCCTCTAGCTAGTTGATCCACCTCCTACTGACCACTCATGAAAGTGTTGGTCGGACGTGCATGGTGGTAGGACATGTTTTCGTGGGTTGAACGTGCATGGTGGTAGGACATGCACTTCTCTCCTCTAACATGGCACTCTCCTCTAGTATGCCATGGTCCTCCTTGAACCAATCTCCTTGGCTTCTCCTCGGACCAAGGTGGTCCGAGGCAACCTCCTTGGCACCTCACCTTGGACAACATTGAGGCAACCTCACCTTGGACAACATTGAGGCAACCTCCTTGGCACCTCACCTTGGATAACATTGAGGCAACCTCCTTGGCACCTCACCTTGGACAACATTGAGGCAACCTCCTTTAGCATCTCCCAAACATGTCCGATCGAACATTGTATAGGCTCTCCTTATCAAAATCTAAGTCTCCATTCTCTTGCATGAGACTCCTCCTCCTTAGCTACTTACCTTGGACACGTTCGAGCCAACACTTAGGAAACCTTGGGAGGCTTGCCTCCTACACACCCTTGGGGTCTCTTAGGACCACATCCTCCTTGGGGTCTCCTAAGACCACTTTCTTGAGTTCTCCTCGGACCTCATCCTTGGGTTCTCCTAGGATCACATCCTTTGGGGTCTCCTAGGACCACATCCTCCTTGGGGTCTCCTAGGACCACTCCCCTTAGCTCTCCTAGAATGCATTCTCCTTAGCCTCCTAGGATGCATTCTCCAATTTTTGGGTATAAAAAACACTAAATAAAACAAAATTGAGGAATTAGAATCAGAAAGAAAATATGGAAGATACAAGTTTCATTCATGCAAATATATATATATTAATAAAATTGATTCATTCTACTCAACTTTAATTCTACACCATTAATTATAGTTGGAAAATATTTATAATAAAATTCACCATAAAATATGTTCTTAATTAAATTATACTAACTTATAATTTTAGAAACCTATCATATTATATACCTTAGAGCGACAAAATACCAATGGCAAAATGCAGTAAAAAGCATATAATATAATAAATACCCTAAATTGAATCAAGAGCCTAATGTACATAAGAAGAGCATCACTAGACTTATGTAAAAGACACTAATAAATTCAAAATAAAAATTAAAAGAAAATAAATTTAATTGTAACAAATATATAGAAATGAAGAACAAAAAAAATTAATATATTAAAAATATAATATGAAACATGAACTTCACTCTAGCCTTTCCACAAGAGAATTTAGCCTAAAATAGGCATTGTTTTCACTAAAAAAGTGTAGAAGAAATGAAAGAAAAATAATAAATAAATGTTTTTCTCTCTAACTATACTCTCCACACTTAATTCCATAATCTGATGATCTTTTCCTAAATTTGGCCCTCTATTTATAGTGGAAATATGACCCAAAATGTGTTTAAATCGTTTACGAAAGAGTGGGAAAAATGGCTGCAAAATTGGTGCAAAGTGGGAGACAAGTTGCAGCAGTAAAGGAGAAACATTGGCCACGTGTCATGCATCAGTTGGCTCGACTAATGGATTGTTGGGTATTGGGGACAAATACCAGGCGAGTGGGGACCATCCACACGACGTGGCGCACGTTGGTTGGCTCGGCACTGGAGTGCGTCAAGCAGATGGCAGGCGGGGTAGGCTTTGGGGACGCGTGGTAGGCACTCGGCAGCTCGGCTTGGCTCTGGTGGGACGCGTGTCAGGAAGAGAGGTGAGCGTCAGGCGGCTCGGCTTACCGAATTAGAGGCCCACACGTGGCAGTTGCAGGTGTCTTTTGGGCTTGGGCAATTTGGACATGGTTTGAGCCTAGTTCACCTTCAAAAATGCCACTTTTTTTTTTTTTTTTATCATTTCTTCATTTATAATTCTTTCCTTCTTCTTTCTTTTTTATTTATGTCAAAATACATTTATTTGTTAAAAATTGAACAAATTAAATTAAAATTAATATTTTCAAATATAAAATATATTACAATAAATCCATGAAAATATTAATTAAAACTTAATTAATTTTAAACTTTAAAACTAATAAAATGATATTTTTGAGCACTAATCACAACCTCCAACCAGCTTATTGCTAGTCTCTTGCAATTCAAGCGAAATGATAAATGTCAACATGATATATTTCAGGTCAAAAATTATAAAAGAACCTAAGTATTAACACAAAATGTTAGTAACAAGTCAATAAGAGTTATCAAAATTACTTTGAATAAATTTAGAGTTGTGAGTGTGTGCACCAAACTTGAACCTTCTTACCGCAAACCATAGCACATAAAACCTTTGAAATTATGCCAAGTAAAAGTCTCAACTCTATTAACCTCTCATATAATTGAAAATATTTAAAGTTAAGGGCTTCGGTCATGGAGTTGGAAATAAAGAAGTAAACACTCATCAAATGGATATATATTTAGGACAAACTTTTAAATAATCATTGAAACGAAGATAAGAAATAAACTATTTGGACAACCACCATAAAGAGTACCACAAAACTAGTTTTTCGGAAATTCTAAGTTAAATAGACATTCTTTACATTTATTCTAAGAGCCATATTATAAAACATGAAATTAATAAACACACATTTTTTTTCTTAGACACCAACATAATTGAAAATGATAGAACTATTGCTCTTGTGTCTTTTTTTTCTTTGTTGTTGTTGTTGTTTTTTTTTCATGAAGAACATAATAAAAAGACTCTCTAATAAGATTTGTCTATAGAAAATATTATCCCTAAAACATCATCCATTCATACCACAATACCTTGTCCAAATAATTATAACCATTTCTAAGAATCAATAAAAATTTAAAAGTCATTTTCTCAAGTCTCACCTCGCACACAAAAGAATGAATTACTTAAACATGGCAAATTTCTAAGAAAATATGTGCTAACAACCATCTTTCCACAATGTTTGGCATGTGAATTAGGTAACTCTAGAGAAACTCTTAGTAATAAAGATAGCACAAATTAACTCAAGAGTAACATTTTGCAAGAATAAATAAGTATTTTAAAAAAAAAAAAATTAGACCGTGAAAATATTAATATGACAAAAATCAACTTGAATGTGCATGAATATGCTCACCACCCCCAACCAAAATTAGACAATGTCCTCAATGTCTCAAAATATAACAAATGTAAAAGAGAAGGGAAAGAGAACACCTGGATAGTGAGCGTCGAGTGATAGAGCGAATATCAATTCTCTAAAACATGAAAAACTGAAAACACAAAATGATAACAAATAAAATAAAATGACAAAAGGGAAATAAACAAAATACAAACCTATGTACAAACAATTTGGAACACTACTCAGACTTGGTAAACTGGTTCCACGCGAGTGACTTCTTCAGGCTGGGTCACCCTCTCTATGTAGTGTTTTAATCACTGGCCATTTACTTTGAATTCTCTCCCATCAGTTGGGTCTGTGACCTCAACAACACCGTTGGGAAAGATGGTTTTCACAACATATAGACTAGTCCACCTTGATCTCATCTTACCAGGGTGGATATGCAAATGAGAGTCATAAAGATGCACTCGTTGGTTTGGCTCAAATTCTCTTCTTAGGATCTACCTGTCATGGGCCGCCTTCATTTTAGCCTTTTAGATCCTAGAGTTGTCACAAACATCATTCCTTAACTCCTCAATTTCTAACAACTGAAGCTTATGATTGATTCCTGCTACCTTGAGATCGAAATTCAGGCTTTTAACTGCTCAATAAGCTTTGTGTTCTAGCTCAACAAGAAGGTGGCAGACTTTACCATAGACTAGCCTGTAAGAAGAAATATCAAGTTGAGTTTTGTAAGCAGTGCGATATTCCCAGAGAGCATCGAGAAGTCATGAGGACCAATCTTTGTGGTCAAGATTAACCGTCTTTTCTATGATTTGCTTAATTTATCGGTTGGCTAACTCAGCTTGGCCATTTGTCTGTGGGTGATAAGGCAATACAGCCTTATGATTTACACCATACTTTTGCATCAAGGTCTCGAAATAATAGTTGCAAAAATGGGTGCCTTGATCACTTATGATAGCTCGTGGTGTGCCAAACATAGATAACACATTTTCCTTTAAGAATTTCACAACAGTTGTGTTATCATTATTTCGACAAAGCACAACGTCCACCCATTTTGAGACATAGTCTATGGCGAGGAGAATGTAAAGGTAGGCAGAAGAAGGTGGAAGTGGTCCCATAAAGTCTATCCCCCAACAATCGAATATTTCTATTACAAGAATTGGGTTTAATGGCATCATGTGTCGCTGGGACAGAGCACCTAATTTCTGACACCATTCACATGATCGACATAAATTGTTAGTGTCTTTGAACAAAGTTGGCCAATAAAGACCACACTGTAAGATTTTTGCAGCAATCTTTTTCATAGAAAAACGACCACCACAAGCTTCATTATGACAAAACTTTAGGACACTAAAAATTTCATCATCAAGAATGCAACGTCTCATAATTTGGTCAGGGCAATACTTGAAAAGATATGGATCATCCAAATAGAAGTTACGAACCTGGACAAAAAATTTACGTTTATCTTGTGCACTCCATGCAGTTAGAAGTTCGCTAGTCATTAAGTAATTACTGATATGAGCGTACCATGGAAACATAGTGACTACAAAGAGATTTTCATCAGGGAAGTCATCTTGAATGGCTGGGCATCAGCGGAATTAGAAAATTCTAGACGAGATAAGTGGTCCGCTACCATGTTTTCAACTCCTTTCTTGTCCTTTATGGTCAGATCAAGTTCCTGTAATAGAAGGATCCACCTAATTAAACGCGCCTTAGCATCCTTTTTGGAAAGGAGGTATTTTAAGGCGGAATGGTCGGTAAAGACTGTGATAGGTGAACCAATCAGGTAGGAACGAAACTTGTCAAGTGAGAATACTACAGCAAGTAACTCTTTTTCAGTAGTAGAATAGTTCATCTGAGCACTGTTAAGTGTTCTGCTTGCGTAATAGACAACGCAGGGCTTCCCTTCCCTTCTTTGACCTAAGACGACCCCTATAGCATAATTGGTAGCATCACACATGACTTCGAACGGTAAGTTCCAATCTAGTGGCTGAATGATAGGGGCAGAAGTGAGTTTTGCAACGAGCATTCCAAAATATTCCTCACACTCAGGTGTCCAACTGAACACGACATCTTTTGCTAGGAGGTTTGAAAAAGGGCGAGCAATTGTCGAGAAATTTTGTATGAACCTCCTATAGAATCCTGCATGCCCAAGAAAAGATCGAATGTCTTTATCAGTCTTGGGGGTGGGCAGCTTTGATATGAGTTCAATATTTGATTGATCAACCTCAAATTCCACGTTTTGACATGGCATGCCCCAAGACTATGCCTAATGGCGCCATGAAATTACACTTTTCCCAGTTGAGTACCAAGCCTTTCTCTTTGCAACGTTTAAGCACATACTCTAAATTGAGAAGGCTTGATTCAAAGGAATCTCCAAAGAATGTCAAGTCATCCATGAATACTTCCATACATTTCTCGATCATATCACTAAATATGCTCATCATGCACCGCTGAAAAGTGGCTGGAGCATTGCACAGGCCAAATGGCGTACGTCGAAAGGCAAAAGTACCAAAATGACAAGTGAATGTGGTCTTATCCTAATCTCCTAAGGAAATCTAAATTTGGTAATACCCTGAATAACCATCGAGAAAACTATAGAAATGATGAGCCACAACACGTTCCAATATTTGATCGATGAATGGAAGTGGCAAATGGTCTTTGCGGCTGGCTGCATTTAATTTTCTATAATCAATGCACATGCCCCACCCAGTTGTGACCTTGGTAGGCACAACTTTCCCTTTTTCATTTTGTACCACTATTACGCTTGATTTCTTGGGAACAACTTGAGTTGGGCTAACCCATTTACTATCAACAACATGACAGATTATTCCAGAATCAAGAAGTTTCAAGACTTCAGTCTTAAGTACTTCCCTCATCATTGTGTTTAATATTCTTTGAGGGTCACGACGTGGTATAGCCCCATCTTCCAATTGAATGTGATGGGAGCAAATGAAAGGACTAATACCTTTGATGTCAGCTATCGTCCATCCTAATGCATCTCTTTGTTCTTGCAACACTTTGATGAGTTGGTGCTCTTATGTGGCATTGATCTTGGAAGATATTATGACAGGAAAAATGCTGTCAGCTCCCAGGAAAACATGGTTAAGACCCTCAGGAAGTTGGACCAACATTGGTTGAGGAGATTTTTCAATGGAAGGTTTTGGTGTTTCTCTATATTGAGGGAGTTTCTCAAAGATTGGATTCCAAAACATGGTTCTTCTAGCTTGTGAGTGTTTGAAGATTTTAGGGATGATTTTAGAATCATCGGGCTCAGAACTTTCTGAAATTTGGAAGAGGTGATTAAAATGATTAGACGTGTATTTTGATTCGACCTCTTCCGAAATAAGTGTATCGATCGGATATGATTGGAAACACTCATCGTTATTAGGTGTTTGTTTGCTAATGTGGAAAACATTCACTTCTATAGTCATGTTCCCGAAAGAGGTTTTCATGAGACCATTCCTACAGTTAATGAATGCATTTGCTATTGCGAGGAGGGGCCTGCTGCCTCAACTGTCAAAGCTCTTCTTCTGTTCGATGAAGCCTAGCTTCCATTTTCACAAACATCTGTTGCCAATTTGGTGGGGCAGGTGGAGGGTCCTGACACTGGTTGTCATCCTTGGCCCTATTACTACAATATGCCTGCAATCATTGACGCCGCACATCACGCATGATAACAACATCCAAAACCACCTCCCAATCTCAATAATCAACCACAACCAGCAACTCCACATGTCACACATAACATATAACAATCAATGGGACATGCCCTTGTTGAGAAAACTTATACAAGATCTTAATTATTTACATGTAAATCTTATATTAAAAAAATTAATATAAGACAACATAGAACATGTTTCTATAATTGAATTTAAACAAAGATATTGATAAGAACACTTACATCATACGCAACGAAATGTATTAGTCCTTCCTTTAGTTTCTCTAACCCTTGTATTCTTTCTGTCGCAAGGTATCGCCAAGAAACTGAATCGATCTTCAATTTTCTTCAAGGTATTCCAAAGTATCCTTAGAATCACCTAGACTAGAGTGGGAAATTCTCAACACAAGAGATAGATACAAAGAGAAGAAGAAGAGAAGAGAATATTGAGGCTTAGAAGAAGAAGAGAACTAGAATATATGGGACCATGTTCGCTCGACCGATTTTCATGTTCTTTATACTCTTGGACTATGCATGTCGGAGTAGTGACTAGGATTGAGCCTTGCGTCTTATCTAGTTCAAACCCTCCGGACCATGTCGGTCTAGGTTGGGACTAGGCATTAGCCTTGCGTCCTTTTGGGTTTATACCCCCTAGACAACGTCGGTTCGGGTTGGGACTAGGTGTTAGCCTTGCGTCCTTTCGGGTTTGCACCCCTCGACCTTGTCGGTCCGGGTTCGGACTAGGCGTAAGCCTTGCGTCCTTTTGGGTTTGTACCCCCGGGACCCTGTCGGTCCGGGTTGGGACTAGGCGTTAGCCTTGCGTCCTTTTGGGTTTGTACCCCCCAGACCTTGTCAATCCGAGTTGGGACTAGGCATTAGCCTTGCATCCTTTTGTTAGGAGTGGGATTTCTATTGCCACCCATTTGTACGGTCCTAGCTAAGAGCATTTAGCCTCCTGTTTTGTTTTTGCTCTCGGGCTTGTTCGTAAGAATGGAGATACCCCTCTCCCCCCCCCCCCCCCCCCATCCAAGTGAGCGAAGACTAGTCTTGGGTCACTTGTTTATGAAGACGGACGAGAACTTTCATTGTTTTACAATATTTCTTTATGACATTTTGTACACATCATTTTTATTATACAAGAAACCGCCCTGGGGCATACATTGTTTACAAGGAAAACCAAAAGTCGAAACATGTTCTCCTGACTATTGATAGTACTTACGGAGATGTTCTGCATTCCAGGCCCTTGGGACCTCAGTTTCATTGAGTCGCCTTAAATGATACGTTCCTAGACACACTTTCTGTTGGATTTTGTATGGTCCTTCCCAGTTCGGGCCCAGAACCCCCACTCCCGAATCTTGGGTTGCTGGGAAGACTCCTCTTAGGACTAGATCGCCAGTTTCAAACCTTCGGCTATTAACTTTTGAGTTAAAATGCCGAGCGATCTTGCCTTGGTACATCTTCAACTGAACTTGGGATTCTTCCTGGATCTCTTCAATAAGGTCTAAAGATTCCTGGAGTAAGGCGTGGTTCTAAGCAGGGTCATATGTGTCCCTACTGTGGGATGGGATAGCTGTTTCCACTGGGATGACGGCTTCGCATCCGTATACCGTGGAGTAACGAGTGTGTCTGGTAGATGTTTGTTCGGTGGTCTAGTACGCCCATAGTACGCCGGGCAGCTCCTCCAGCCACTTGCTTTTGTAGGCTTGAAGATTTTTCTTCAACGCTCCCTTCAAGATATTGTTGACGACCTCTATTTGCCCATTTGCTTGAGGTATGGCCACTGCGGAGAAGATTTTGATGATGCCATGCCTTTCATAGAAGTCAGTGAAGTGGATGTTGTCAAATTGCATCCCATTGTTGGACACAATCTTGTAGGGGAGCCCGTATCGGCACACGATGTTTTTGATGATGAAGTCCAAGGACTTTTTTGAGGTGATGGTATTCATGGGTTCCGCTTCAACCTACTTGGTGTAGTAGTCGACGGCCACGATAGCATACTTCACACCACCCTTTCCGGTCAGGAGCGATCCTACTAGGTCAACACCCCACACCGTGAAGGGCCAAGGACTCATCATTAGATTTATTTCCATTGGAGGGGCTCGTAGGATCTACCCGTACCTTTGGAATTGTTTGCACTTGTGGACGTAATCAACACAGCCTTTCGTCATGGTTTGCCAGAAATATCCTTGTCGCAGGATTTTCTTGGACAAGCTGAGTCCAGCGGTATGATCTCCGCAGAAACCTTCGTGCACCTTGTGCATGATTGCACTCATTTTGGTCCCGGATACGCATTAGAGGTATGGCATGGATAGCCCTCTGTGGTAGAGTTTTTCTTCCATCACGACGTATCTGGGGGCCTGGTACTGAAGCTTCCTGGCTGCTGCCCTGTCCGTGGGTAGCTCCCCGGTTGTTAGGTATTGGATGATGGGTACCATCCAGGATGTAGAGTAGTCTATAGCGTTGATCGTGGGGGCTTGAATACTCGATGCGGGGAGATGGTTGATTAGGACCAGCCTGAAGATATCTATCTTCGCATTCGTGGCCAGTTTTGCCAATGTGTCTGCAAAAACATTTTTTTCCCTAGGGATCTGGCGGATGGAGTGTTTTTTAAAAGTTTGAAGTATCTCTTGCGTTCGTGTTACATAAGCTCCCATCTTTTCCCCTTTTGTTTGGTATTCTCTCGAGATATTTCTGACAACCAATTGGGAGTCACTATAGATCTCTAGGCTTGCGGCCCCTACTTCTCGGGCTAAGCACAATCCGACCAACATGGGCTCGTGTTCGGCCTCGTTGTTCGACGCCTTGAACTGGAATCGTAAGGCACTTTGTAACTGGTGTCCTTGTGGCGACACTAGGATGATTCCAGCTCCTGCTCCATTTCCGTTTGAGGCTCTGTCTACGAAATCCTTCCACAAGGGTATCGTGGGATCGACAGGATCGTCCTCTTCAGTGATCCTGGTGCATTCCATGATAAAGTCGGCGAGGGCCTGCCCCTTGATTGATATTCTGGGGACAAACACAATGTCGAACTGACTCAATTCCATGGCCCACTTCAAGAGCCTTCCCAATGATTCGGGTTTTCGCAACACTTGTCGTAAGGGATGGTTGGTCAATACTCTTATGGCATGGGCTTGAAAATAAGGCCTAAGCTTCCGGGATGCGATTAGTACGAAAAATGTCAACTTTTTGATTAGTGGGTATCGTGATTCCGCACCTAATAACCTTTTACTTACGTAATAGACCAGGAGCTAGGCCTTCCCTTCTTCCCATACTAGCGTGGCACTGATGGCGTGTTCGGTCACGGCCAAATAGAGGTACAACGGTTCTCCCTCCACTAGTTTTGCCAATATTGGCGATCAGGCCAGATGTTCTTTTAATCTTTGGAAAGCCTCTTCGCATTTAGTCGACCATTCGAACCTTTGGCTTCCTCGAATGACGTTGAAGAACGGGATGCATTTGTCTGTGGCCTTTGAGACAAAACGGCTCAAGGCGGCTATCTGCCCTATCAGGCTCTAGACGTCTTTATGCTTCCGTGGCGAGGGCATGTAAATCAGTGCTCTGATTTTGTCCGGGTTGGCCTCTATTTCCCAGTAGCTTACTATGAAGCCTAGGAACTTCCCAGATGCCACGCCAAAGGTGCATTTTTCGGGATTCAACTTCATCCCATACTTTTGAATGATTGCGAAGGCTTCAGCCAGGTCATCAGCATGTCCTCCGGAGGTCTTGGACTTGACCAACATGTTGTCGATGTAGACCTCCATGTTCCTTCCTAGCTGGGCTTGGAACATTCTGTTGATGAGTCGCTGATATGTGGCTTCGGCGTTTTTAAGTACGAAAGGCATGACGATGTAGCAATACACCCCCTTGTTAGTTTGGAAGCTGGTATATTCATGGTCAGCTACGTGCATAGAGATCTAGTTGTAGCCTGAGTAGGCATCCATGAAGCTCAATATTTCATAGCCGGATGTTGCGTCCACCATCTGGTCGATCCGGAGTTGTAGGAAACAATCTTTAGGGAAAGCTTTGTTGAGATTCGTGAAGTCGATGCACGTTCTCCAAGTCCCATTCGGCTTAGGTACCAACACTGGATTGGCTAGCCGTACGGGATATAAAGCTTCTCGGATGAAGTTGATCGAGTATAACTTTTCAACTTCCAGTATGAGAGCTTCTGCCCTTTCCACCCGCAGGGGTCTACGTTTTTGTCGGACTGGGGTCGCATCCTTGTCGATATTCAAGGCGTGGCAGATGATATTGTGGTCGATCCCGGTCATATCCGAATGAGACCAGGCCAGTATATCCTGGTTCTCTTTTACCCGGGCGATGATGGTGGCCCGAACCTCCATACTCAAGTTCTTCCCGACTTGTATCACCTTGGCCGGGTCGGAGTCGCTGATGCACACCTCTTCAATCTCGTCCATGGGCTCCAGCGCACGGTCTGCCCCTACCCACGGATCCAGTTATCTTCTTCCCGAATCCTTTGTCTCGCTGGGGGAGGAGGAGGGACTGGATCGATGTTTTCCTCAGAAGGTTCTTCGCGGACCATATAGATAGGTCGGGCAAACACGTGGTAACACTTCCGGGCGCTCTTCTGGTCTCCCCAGACCATTCCAACTCCTTCGTTGTTGCATGGAAACTTCATGCAGAGGTGGCAGATGGAAGTGATAGCACCGAAGTCGACCAGTACGGGCTTTCCGAAGATGATGTTGTATGTAGTGGGGCAGTCCACCACTATGAATGTAAAAAATTTGAACGAACCATGGATCTCATTCCCTAGCGTCATGGGTAGCTGGATCTTCCCCATTGGGAGTATCGAATCTCCATTGAACCCGCAGATCTGGGTTAGGAATGAGGCTAGATCTGCTTCAGTCAAGACAATCGCAATGAAAGCTGGCTTGAACAAAATGTTGACGGAGCTTCCCTCATCCACCAATACTTGGGACACCATCTTGTTAGCAATTTGGGCATCAATGACCAGAGGATCATGATGTGGGAAGTGGACATTGTGGGCGTCGTCTTCCGTGAAGGTGATGGGGAGATTCATCAACTTCGGGTGTTGCGTTGGTGCTTGGACCAAGGCGCATACCTCTTGGTCTTGGTCAAGCTCACTGAGGTAGCGCTTTTGATCATTCAGAGATGGACCACCCAAATGTGGCCCGCCCGAGATGGTGGCTACGTGACCAGCTACTCACGAAGGCGCGGTTCCGGAAGGATAGGGCATCCCGGGTCTAGGCACCTGCACAGTTGGGGCCCCCTGAGGGATCTATGCTCCCGGGCCCGTCGCGTATCCTCCCTGGGGAGGCGAGTACACTCCAGGTGCACCTGGGATCGTGGATTATCCGAGAACTGCTGCCATTCCCAGAACACCCACGGGCATCTGGACCCACTAGTGGAGTTGTCCCAGCTCGTCGATTTCATCCTTCAGTTGCCGACACTCTTCGGTCGTGTGGCCCACCTCCTTATGGCATGCGCATCTCTTGTTGGTATCCCTTGAATTCTTTCCCCCTTTGAACATGGGGGCAGGTTTTCGATAATGAACCATCCTCTCTGTGGCCAGGTATACATTTTCCCTGGTATCCACTAAATTTGTGTACTCTGAATACTGGGGCTCGTATCCCCTCTTGCCCTTCTTAGAGGGCTCAGACCAGTTTTATCATTTCCCCGATCTTTTTCCCCGGGAGGGGTTCACACTTCCCTCAGACCCCCCCATCTGGGACAGCAGGGCCCCACCGGGAGCAGCACTGTATCCGACTTGCGCCACCCCGTACCCGGGCAAGGGGGTAGACTGGGTCGGGGCGTACCCATAAGATGTATGACCGTAGACTGTGGGTGCGGTGAAAGTCATTCCAGGCGTACCCGTCGATTCGGCGCTATCGGGGGCGTTAGATACTGTGGGGCCGAATATTGCATCCCGTACCCCGGAAAGGATTGGGCACTTGGCTGGGGAGCCGGCTGCTATTCGAATGCTTGGATTCGAGCCTCCTCCTAGTTGATAAAACCTTGTGCCCTCCTTATGAACTCTTCGAGGATGGCCGCCTTACTGCGCTGCATGTCGTCCCAGAGGGGGGACCCAACCCGGATCCCGAATTGCAGGGCCACCAGGTGCTGCCCATTGTCCACCTTGGTTTTTGAGGCTTCCTCTGTGAAGTGCTGGATATAGGCTCTCAGCGTCTCCGTGGGGAGCTATTTAATGTTAGCGAGGGTGCTAATTTGCATATCCATCCTCATGATGGCCACAAATTGTTTGCAGAACGCCGACTGCAGTCCAGACTAGGACTGGATGGATCTTGGCTTGAGCTTCTTCCACCATTCCTCCGCAGGGCCGTCTACAGTAATTGAAAAGTAGAGACATTTTCCATTGTCGCAGACTTGGGCTACGGTTATTAACCAATTTTAGCATGATAGATGGTCTCTGGGGTCGGTGTTCCCAGTATAGGTGGGTAGATTTGACATTTTGAACCCCTTGGGGAGCACCACATCCAGGATGTGTTTGGCGCAAGGTTCCTTTTCCTCTTCTTCAGAGTCAGAATCTCCTCCCTCCTATTTACGGACTAGGCGATCCGTAAACTTTTTTAAGGCGGCCAGTTGTTCCATGAACTGTTTGACCATACCATCATCCAGGGGAACCCTCTCGTTCCTCCTGTCATTGAGATTATATCTCAAATCACCTCCTTAGGGGTAGATCTTTACCTTACGGACTCGCTCCTTTCGAGCGTTCAGGCCATCGCGTAGGTTTACCCGGAACGTGTCGTCCTCTGAGCTAGGGAATTTGGCACATCAACATGCTGGCGTCCTTGGTGATCTTTATTCACGGAGGCGCTAGGGTGGTACCCTGTGGGCGCATCCTCTATGGATTGATTGGGTGATCCCATCTAGGGACGGGACGCACCGTCTCTCTCCTAGAGAGGGGCTGGGGGTTGACCCCTGTTTTTTGAACGGGAGGAGCTTTCCTCTGGGGGTTTTCTTTTCCCTAGGGGTCGGCCACTTTGGCTTTCCTTTTTTCTTGAGTTGGGTTAGGTGGACCTTGTTCGGGATCTTGTCCCGGAGGAGGGATCAACCTTGCATTTTTTGGCGCGTTATTCCTAGCTTGTGGGGCAGACGATCGTGTTCCTGGAGGTGGAACAACTGGAGGACTGGTTGCCAACCCTTGGGCGACAATGAAAGCTTCCAGGGCCAGGAGGAATTATTGCATCTGTCGAGTGGCTTCTTTTTGTTAAGCTATCATGGCCTCTTGGTCCAGGACTTGTTGTCTTAGTTTTGTCACCTCCGAGTCCTCTTGGTCGGGGCCTACTTCTTCTGGGATCGCTGGATCCTCAGCCTTAAGATCATGGTATTCCCCCTCATTTCCCTCCTCTTCCTCATAGTAATCTTCCTCATAATCTGCCCCATCTTCATAGTTCCGTGACTCGTCAGGCTGGGGCATCTGATAAGGTGCGTCCTCAGGTTGATTTTGAGGAAGAGGTTGACTGGGCAATGGCTCTCCATTGCCTTGTTCTTGATTAGTAGGGTCAAAAGTGGTGTGCCTTGTGTTCACCATTATTGCGGATGTTCAAGGTCAACTCAAGCTTTCTTGAAGCTCTCAATGAAAGCACCAAAATGTTTACCGAGTTTTTCGGAAACTAGAATTATGAAAGATAAGGGATCTTAGAAAGTAACAGATAAAGATTATCACACAAGGAATTTTACGTCGTTGGGGCATTAAAGAGCCTTAGTCCACGAGTCAATTGTATTAGAGTTTTTAGGAGCTTAAGTAATGAACTCTCTGAATTTGAGCAGAGTGTATGCTTCTCAGAGAAGAATTCGATGCATCCCCCGCGCACCACTGTTCATATTTATAGGCAAGTGAGTGCACTGGGTTTTGGATTGGACTAATCTGGGCCCAATAAGGGTATATACATCATTTGCTCTCCGATGGAGGATTAATACAACGGATTTTAATATGTAAAATGCACTAACCAAGGCCCATTGGGCCAGCCCAAGCGTAACCACACTATAAGACTAACGACAGAATGTTGCTTTAGTATGGGTGTCATTGGCTTCAAGGGAGATTCAGGGGACAGGATCTGTTAGAGTAGTGGCAGTACGGTTCTGAACCGACGACGTGCATTCCCGATGTAACCTCCTCTGCAAGTTAGCTATGGGGACATAGCTCCACATTTCTTGGGGTGATGTCAGTATCATGGACACCTTATCAGGCCCAACCTGGTCACTTGGTCCAGGTCTGTTTACCAACATCCCTCTTCATTTACCAAGGTCCCGGTTCGTTTACCAGGACCCGGGTTCATTCACCACCGTCCCGGTCTAATCTTGGACTTGGGAAACACGACCTCTTCATTGCATCCCAGAAGGCAACGGAGGAAGGATCTGAGAATATGCAACATGCCAACGCGATGGTCCTGACATCTATTCCGGGATGCCCTTTGGGCTTTACCGAGATTTGGGCCGCCAGAGTTTGTTCCATCTTTCTATACTAGGCCTGATCTAGGCCTTAAGTCCCCTTAGGGAAGCCCATAGACTCAGAATGTGGATCTGTACACTTGGGGAGAAATGGGGATAACACAAGGCACTGAGCATTATTAGGAACTTTGAGACATTACAACTATCGCCTCCTTATAGCAATTTCACCCTCAAAATTTACTTGAACAACTTGGTTATTGATCCCGCATTTCTGATTCTAATTCTCAGGTCACCTCTTCGTCCTTGTTGTTCCTCCATAATACTTTAACCAAAGGTATAGTCTTATTCATCAAGACCTTGTCCTTTCTATCCAGGATCTGAACTGGTCGCTTCTCATAGGAAAACTATGCATGTAATTCCATATTCTCATAACTCAACACATGAGTTAGAACTAACACAAATTTCTGAAGCATCAAAATATGGAATACATTATGAACCCCCTGATAGTGATGGGGCTAAATCCAACCTACTGGCTACCTGTCCAATCCTCTCTAGGATCTCAAAAGGTCCCACAAACCTAGGGCTTAACTTGCCTTCTTTCCAAACTGCTTCACTTCTCTCGAATGTGAAACACGGAGGAAGACATAGTCTCCAACCTAGAACTCTATGTCTCTACGCTTGGGATCAGCGTAGCTCTTCTGTCTACTCTGAGAAGTGAGCATCCAAGCTCTAATTTTCACAATAGCCTCATTGGTCCTCTGAACTACTTCAAGACCCAGATATTTCCGCTCACCCATTTTATTCCAATGGATGGGTGATCTACATTTCCTACCATACAACATCTCATATAGAGCCACTCCAATAGTTGACTGATAGTTGTTGTTGTAGGAAAACTCAATCAAAGGCACATACTTACTAGAAGACCTTTCAAAGTCTAGAACGCATGCTCGCGACATGTATTCTAATATGTGAATCATCCTCTCAGATTTTCGATCTGTCTAAGGATGATAGGTTGTACTAAACTTAAATTTTGTACCCATAGCCTTCAGCAGACTTCCTCAAAACTTGGAAGTAAAGATGGGGTCCCGATCTAACACAATAGACTTCGGAGCCCCATGGAGACGTACAATCTCCCTGACATACAACCCAACATATTGATCCACTGTAAAATTTGTCCTCACATGAAAGAAATGGGATGATTTGGTATACCGATCCACAATCACCCAAACTGAATCATGTTGACCCACGGTCTTGGGTAATCCCACTACAAAGTCCATAGTAATGTCCTCCCATTTCCATTCAGGAATACCCAAAGGATGCAGTAGCCCTGCTTGTCTCTAGTGCTTAGCTTTCACTTGTTGGGACATTAGGCACTTAGCCACATACTCGATCACATCTTTGTTCATCCCAGGCCATCAATTTAAAGATTTTAGATCCTTATACATCTTCATGGTGCCTGGATGCAACAAATAGGGTGTAGTGTGAGACTCATCCAGAATCACTCGTATGATAGCAGAGTTCATCGGAACACAAATCTACTCCATGTACCTCAGTAAACCCATCTCTGAAACAATATATTCCTTAGCCACTCCAACTAGGCCATCCTCTCTGTGCCTCCTCAACATAGGATCATTCAACTGCCCTTCCTTAATTCTCTCTGATAGAGTAGACTACAAAGTAATGTTGTCTAACTAGTCCACCACCAATTCTATCGCTGCTTTTGTCCTATCCTCTGCCAATCCAAGAAAAATTCAGATCTTTGAAGCACTCCTTGGTCTTGGCCAATCCCTGACTGCCTGAATCTTTGCCTGATCCACCTTATTCCTGTCTTTACTAACAATGTGATTGAGGAATGTCACCTGAGGTAATTAGAAGTCACACTTCTTGAACTTGGCATACAATATGTGCTCCCTCAATCTCTATGGTACCAACCAGAGATGCTGCTCGTGTTCTACCTTTGACTGAGAGTAAACCAAGATGTCATCAATGAAGACTATCATGAATCCGTCCAAATAATCCTTGAACACTCTCATGTGAAATGCTATCTTCGGAATATCCTCCTCCTTGATTCTTAGCTGGTAATAACCAAATCGAACAATCTTAAAAAATACTGTCTAGCCTTACAATTGATCAAATAGGTTATCTACCCTTGGTAGTGGGTACTTGTTCTTGATGGTCAACTTATTCAGTTCTCTATAGTCAATACACATTCTCAGTGTCCCATCATTCTTCTTCACAATAATACTGGCACACCCCATGGTGAGAAACTGGGCCTAATAAACCCCAAATCAAGTAACCCTTGTAACTGTACCTTCAACTCTTTCAGTTCTGCTGGAGTCATTCTATATGGTGCCCTGTACACTGGTCCCATCCCCGGTGCCAGCTCAATAATGAATTCAATCTCGCATTGCAGCAAAAACCCTGTCAAATTCTCTAGAGATACATCCAAAAACTCCCATACTAATTTGGTCTCTTCTGGTCCACCTTGTACCACCTTAGTGGTATCTACCACACAAGCTAGAAATCCTATGCAACCACCTCGCAATAGGTCATGATATCATAGGAATACGGGGTCTATGCACAGTTCATACAAAGACAAATGGGTCCTCGCCCTCAGGTTCAAAAGTTGCCATCTTCTTATTACAATCGATAGTTGCCCCATTCTTGGCTAGCCAGTCCATACCCAGAATCATATCAAATATATCCATAACTAGATCAATCATATCCACTGATAACTCTCTACTATCCACCTCTACCGGTCACGATCTGACCCATCTCCAAGAGACTACCAGATCCCCAGTAGGCAATAAGGTCCCAAATTCCACTACATAATACTCACATGGTCTACACAACCTATCAATCTCTCTACTAGAAGCAAAGGAATGTGCAGCAACAAAATCAATTAACACAGTATAAGATGTACAAGCTTTAGAAAGTTGACCAATCACTACTGAAGGACTAGACTCAGCCTCTGACTGCGTGAATGCAAACACTCGAGTTGGAGTCAAGTTGTCCACCTTCCTTGCCTCTTCCTTCTTTGCCCTCGGACAATCTTTCTTAAAGTGCCCTACTATACTGCATAAAACACATACCTTCACTCGACATTCTCCCAGATAACATCTCCTGGCACACTCTGAATAAGTCCTCCAACTGTCATTGCCGCCCTGGTGACCAATCTGTATATCCCGTAGCCTCCTGTGGGAGCCTGAAACTGTAAAAATGTTTGGGGTCTTTCTCTTCTAGTCACTAGGGCCTTCGCCCCTACAAGTTCCTTTAAAGGGAGGTCCCACCCTCCCTGTGTCCTTTCTACCTGCGTTCTCACACCAGATCTTATTCTCTACGCCCTCAATAGTAAGGGTCTTCTCTGCTCCTTGAGCGTAAGTCGTCACTCCAGGTACAGAGGTGATTCTAACATCCTGGACTATCATAGCATTCAGCCCCCGAAGGAACCTATCCTTCCTAGTTACATTTGTGGGTACCAATTCCGAAGCAACTTGGCAAGTCTGTATAATTTCAAAGCGTCCTATGTCACTGTCATGGCGCCCTGCACCAAATTACTAAACTCACCTGCCTTTGTAGCTCTAACTGGATTGTTATAGAATTTTTCATTAAACAGATCTCTGAACTCTTCCTAGCTTTGGATATTCACATTCCTAGTCTGGGATACCACTTCCCACCAAATTTGGGCATCCTCGTGAAACATAAATGTGGCATAGATCAGTCTCTCATTACCTACAATCCCTATAAAGTATAGGATGGAGGTGGTCATACCCATCCACTGCTCAGCTCGTAGTGGATCTGGCCCTCCCTCAAAAGTAGGAGGGTGTTGCTTCCTGAAGCGCTCAAATAAAGTCTCCCACCTATTCTCAGCCCTCATTTGCTGCTATAAAACTGGTACCACGATAGGTGGCACAACTGGCGCAACGTTCCCTACTGGAACCTACTACTGTCTTAACAAGCGGATCTCATCCTCTTGTCTTTATAATCTGGCTTGCATTTTAGCAAGCATTTTGTAACGCCCTGGATAGCCAAGATTGTTACACTGTGTGTTTATAAAGGTGCTAGACTTGCTAATCAAGTCATTTAATTAAAAACGTGTTACTGAAACTATATGGAACTAGGGTTAAAAGATTTTGGTCTTAAAAGCCGCATTTCTTTTTAAATATCATTTCCTATTTACACGGGATCCCAAAAACAATAGAATTTAACCATTTAAAAAAGATTCACAATTTAAATACAATATTAGACATACTAAGGCAAAATAGACAGTTCACCGATCCCTGTCCTGATCCACTCCTCGGCCAAGGCGACCGAACAACTGACTATGTACATTAAACCCTGCAGCTCTCCATCTCAGGACTGGTCTAACTTGCCTTTGCCTTTACCTGCACCACGTAGCGCCCGTGAGCCAAGGCCCAGTAAGAAAACACAATAACAGAGCATAAGCAACAGAGAATCTAGTATCTCATATTGCATAAACATGTTCTCAACCATATAAACATTCAGAATAACCAAGCATTCAGCATACTAAACATATCAACTCATAACATACACCAATTCACAAATGATAACTAGGGTTAGTGCCCTCAGGCCGCACCCTCCGTTATCCCACTGACTCTGGCCCGCTTAAACCGAGCTCAATGAATATTAAGCTATCCTCGGCTACCAGTGGCCAAGCCGCGCCCTGTGCACAAATATTGTGTACGGCACCCTTAGGCCGCTATCACATGTCCCAAGGCATAATACCATCATTGACATTATACAGGTATCAGGAGCTCTTAGTCCCATCACAAACATATAACCGGGTGCAGTTTTCTTACCTTTGGATTTGCTAGCCTTGTTCACTGTGATCCTTGAGCACGATCCTCCTTGAGCCCCAGCGCACACCTAATCACAACCATAGCCTAGCCTCGGGACCAATCCCGAGCCCTCGGGAAGCTCCAATTCCACCAAACGGGGTGGTGGAATCGAACCCCGAAACCCCGGGCGAAAACCCTTGCAAAATTACTCAAAAACCCCTTTCTGGAAACAGGGTAGCGCTACATCGCTCTAAGGAGGGCGCTACAGCGCTACAAGCAGAACCAAAACACCCCCAGAATGCTTGGCCTAGCGCTACAGTGCCCAAAGGCTAGCGCTAGCCACAAACAGCCACTACTGTATTTTTCCTTCCTGTGTTTTCCTCGAGCCAACCCTTACCAAAACTCTTCCAATCCCCAACCAAACTTAAAAACAAGCTTATTAACATACTCCACTCATCCCAAGCACCTGAAATACTCAAAACCCAAGCACATGCATTCCTAATCTCAAAATTCACCATAGCTGATCCTAGACTCAGAAACTCAACAGAAACCATAGAAGTCTCAGAGTTGAAACCAAAGTTCCTTACCTTTAACTGGAGAGTTGATGCTAGGATTCCCTCTACTCTTCCTTGGCTTCCTCCTCCTCAAATCCTTGGCTCCAATTCCCTAGAATTCCCCATCAATTCAGCTTAGATACCTTAGTTAAAAATTAAAACCAGAACTGAAGAAACTCCAAAGTCTTACCTTAAGTGAAAGGTTTGTTCTTGCTAAACCCTTGCCAATTCTTCAAGCCTAACTCAGAAATCTTATGGCTCAACTTGATCTAGCTCTCCTCTGAACTTTGCTCCAAGAACCCTCAAGAAAATGGTGGAAAAAGCCTAAACCGACCTTGCCTTCCTTCCTTTCTTCCTCTTTCTTTCCTTTCCTTCTTTTTCCTTCTTTTCTTTCTTTTCAGACTTCTATTTTATTCTACAAATTCCATTGAGCATAAAGCCTCAGTTATGCCTATCCTTATCTGCCAAATGACCACAATACCCTTCCTTTTAACTCTAACTTTTTTAATCCACCTAGGGGTATTTTGGTCATTTCACCCAATTCCCGCTAATTCCTCGAGTGTCTCTAATATTCACCGCTTACTTCCCGATACTTAATAAATCACCAATTATATTCCTCGATGTCAAAATAGACCCCAATATATTCACTAAATTCCCATTTATACGCCCAGGCTCGCCCCGAGCCGGGTATAAATCCCCGCCTTAACTTTTTCGCTAATCTGCTCACTAGGATTGTCTCGAATCACAGATCACAGATATATCCACATAATAATGTGGTCTCAACAATTATTGCATATATATACAGTTATGCCCTAAACAGGCCAAAATTACAATTATGCACTTTCTAAACTAATCAGGGTCTACATGCATACTAATACACATAGCCATGCATCTCAAATATTCAAATAGCCACACAACATGCTTTTAATCATTAAATCCATATATTCCGATTATGCCCTCCCGACACACTAATCAAGGCCCTTAAACCTCATTAGTAGATTTGGGTTGTTACACATTTGTTGCCAATTTTTAGGGGCTAGCAGAGGGTTCTGACCCTGGTCATTATATCTAGCCTAGATCTCTGCGTGAGCTAGTCCATCTAATTTCCCTTGATACATACTTCCAAGTCTATCTCAATCTATGACTTGGCTCATCAGGCAATGATAGTGGTGACCAACATCAGCCCACGGTCCAAAACCGAGCAATAACCATACACATACATTAATAATGCTAATAAGCACTTCAATAGCTTTAACATACAACAATTCTACTAATAGGCATATATTTTCCTATTCATGCTTAACCATAGTGCTAATAAGCACGTTCTTAGTGTAAACAAGCAACATAAGTGCTTATAAGCAAATCTTTTATCATTCACCTAGCAGTCAAGGGCTAGGCCCTATCAGTATAACTCATGCTTCCTATCAAGCATGAAGATAAGGCACATATATACTTCAATTAAGCAATTAAGCACACATCCAAATTAATAGTTACCAAACCCTGAGTCGAGCTTATCTTTAGCGGCGAGTAAACATGCCCAGCTAATCTTTAGGAACCCTTAAACCTAGACGACTTTGATACCAAGTTGTAACGTCCTACTAATCCAGGACCATTACACTATGTGTTTAAAATAGTGCTTAACTTGCTAAACGAGTCATTTGGGCTTAAAATGTGTAATTAAACCAACTTATGGATTAGGCATTAAAAATTTTGGTCAAACAATAACCATTTCAAAAAGGTTTTAGTTTGTACAAGGGATCCCAAAAAGAGTTTATAACTGATACAAATCCAAAATAAATACGGAAGGCCAACCTAGGCGGAAAAATCAGGGTTCAACCTTAGTTTCAGCAAGTAATCTTGGCCGTGGAGGTCGAGCAGGTCGCATATGTACACTCCGCCCCTGAAGCACTCCAACACATGGCGGGCCTAGCTTCTCTTTGCCCTTACCTGCACCACATAGCACCCATGAGCCAAGGCTCAGCAAGAAAACATAAACATGTTCATAACAATTATTCAACTAGAATCATAAATAGCATGCTTAGCGGTAATAACCAATGTTCAGGCATGCATTCCATTTGATTAAGCGACTATAGAGCCACATTAGGGCACATTGCCTTATTCCCTATTAACCAACCTTAAATATAGTTAAGCGTACCTCACACTTTATATTATAGGCAGTCATAAGGTCGTACAAGCGTATATCACGCTTCTGGATTGGCCTAACCACATCAGCCTGCGTTTCGTAGGCTATTGCCACCCTCAACTTAAAAGCTGATCTTTTCAACCAGATATAATAGATAAACATACATCACTTAACACAGATATGCACATCACAGTATAGTCCAATTGGCTATAGAGTCGTGCAAACGTATATCACGCGTCCAGATTGACCTAGCCATAGCGGTTATAGAGTCGTGCTAATGTCACTCACGACTTATAAGTCGAGCTTTTATATTGGCCCAGCCATAGTGGTCTACATTCCGCATGCTAACATCGCATGCTAATCGTCCACAACTTATAAGCCGAGCTTCTATATTGGCCCAGCCATTACGGTCTGCGTTCCACACGCTAATGTCATCCACAGCTTATAAGTCGAGCTAATCGACCAGATATAACAAATAAGCATTCATCATTCAATACAAATATACACAGTGCACACAATCATGTTTAATCAAACATATGAGACATGGTTATAACCATGTCCAATAATTGAGGCTCGAGCCCTAATCTAAGACCATTGCAGTTTTCTTACCACAAGTCTTGAGCATGCAGATATAACGACCTTGAGTGCGATCCTTTCCTCCCGAGCCTAGCAGTACACCCTAGTCACAACCATAACAAGGCATATCCATCAAGACACAAATCAATAAAGGATTTCGAACAAAGTCCTAGCCTCCATGACCTTGAATACTACTAAACCAAGTAGTAGAAGATTCCCGAGCCCTTAGGTTTGGGTTCCTGTAACCCAAAACCTCATTTTTGACTTTTTCCCAGTTTGAGCCGTGACACCCCCCACTAAGGGTCGTGGCGCCTGACGAGGCAGAAAGCCCACCCAAATTTCCCCTGCCTCGACTGAGTTCATGCGGGCCGTGACGGCCAAGAACAACGCCACGACGCGACCTTGTGAATCCATAATTCCAATGATTTTACAAAATCGCAACTGCCCCAAATCCATCCAAAAACACATTTTTACACCGAGTTGACCATTATAATGGTCCCAACAACACATAAACCAAACCTACAACTCTAAACCTCTAAAACACACTCAAACACCAAAATTTAGAACTTGAGAAAACTAAATAAATTTTTTAAAGAGTTTGGATCACCTCTGCAAATTTGAGCTTTCCCCAAGCTAGTTCTCCTAGCTTGATAACCTCTAATCCCGAGCTACAATCCTAAATTCCACCAAGGATTGGCCTCCTAACTTGTAGTTCACAAATTTGCCTCAAAGTTCAATGAGACACACAAGGGAAAGAAAGAGAGAAAAATGAGTGAGAGAGAGAGAAGGTGAGAGAGTTTGTGTTATATAATTTTATCAACTCAGCTTGGCATATATCAAGCTAATGGTCCAAAATACCGAAATGCCCCCACTTCTCAACTTTCTTCTTAAAGCCCATAAGGGGAAAAGGGTCATTAGACACTCTAATCCCATTTAACCTTTATAATTCCCAATTAATTCTTCCAAACACTAAATGCCACTATTTTTCCCAGAATACGACTCATATTCCAATGAGTCCCGGTAACTCACCGAATTAAACTATTAAGCTCAGCCCGAGCCGGGTATTAATTCTAGTTGTGAGTGTACCACTATTATGCTCAAAAGGACCGACTCTTGCTGAATATCTCAAATATATCTACATAATAATATTGTCTCAGTCATATAACATAATACAATCGCAATTATGCCAATAGTTGACCAAAATAATAAACAAACATTTTACGCACATTTAATACACTTAATTATGCATAATCAAGCATATTATAACATATGCCTTCATTTGAAATCACATGTTCTTTAGCCGCTCAAAAATTCAAAATATCGGTGTAGAAAAATATCAGCAACAAAAAATTGTTGCAATTTGAATATGGTGAATTTAAGTGGACCCACGCATAAAGAAGAAACTGATTTTTTTTTATTTGCCTTAACCTCCGAGTGTGACATACTCTCTCTCCCATTGGCAATGTGCTTCAAACTCAGCTGGGGTTTGACCAAAGATGTTTATTCCCTTATGCTTGTGCGTGAAAACCACTCTCCCATATGAGTGGGCAGTGAGATAAACATATGCACGGAGAAAGAGGAAATGTGGAAGCTGCTTGGTTGGTAGAGATCCTGATCATGTTTCCAGATCGTGCCTATTGCTTTGTATTTATCAGCTTGTGTTATTTACCTGGGGAATCGCGCTGCCCTTATAGAGGAAATATGAACTTGTGGCTCATCCATTACAGTCCTTGGCTAGCCCACTGTACCCCAGCTGTAAAAAAGGCTCGTGCTGAATTTAGGACGTACATTTGCCCCCCAAGTCGCTGCTTGTGTTCTATGACGTCATTTTCTGACTTACATGGCGGGGACTTTTAAACATCTGTCGCGATTATCCAGGTTTTGCCCATTACTTGAGTACTGGACACATGGAACGTCGCGATTGGGGTCTGTTCGGGTTTCGAGGATTGCATTAATGGCCTAGCCAACTTTTTGTTGTCATTTCGTCTTTCGAAACATTATCCTCGGATCTTGCACTAGTTCGATCGGACGGTCCACATCGCTTTAGGTCTTTTACATATAAGTAAGGTTGGAAAATTCCAAGATTCTCCACCTTTCATTCGAAATCTTTCCATATTTTCTCTCTTCTGCGTTTCCAACCCTTTTTCTTTCTCAGAAGAATCTGAAAACTGTCTGTTGCAAAAAACCTTAGAAACCCAATCGCTCAGGAGTCTTCCAGGAACTCTCCCCTACAAAGTCTACTTCCCTTAACTGAAGAACATACTGTAAGTCTTTTGGTTTTTAAGAAACTCTTCTTTTACTGGTTTCTATTTTTTTATATACAATGCCTATCTGCAGTTCTTCATAGTCCATATTAGATTATTCCCCAAATGTTTTTGGGACAAAGGCTTTGGCTTAGTTTTTACTGAGTAGGTATTAAACATACCTCTAGAACTGTGGTATTCAGGATATAGAAAATAAAAAGTTTTAGGGTTCGAAACTAGGTTGCTTAGGGGTTACGCTTCTTGGGTGGTTTTTCTCTAAGCCGCTCCCCAAGGAGGGTAGTGGCCTGGTTTTCTGACACACGGATCCCTAAACATCAAGGGTTTGTTGGGAAACCTAGGCGTGTAGCATAGGTAGCACGTGGCATCACACAGCGGGCTGAGATTGCCTCAGCTCGCGTGTTAGAACCCTCAACGTTTCTTTGTTATTTTTTGCCTTTATAAAAATTCTTGGTCGCCTACTAAGAGTTCCATCATTCTTGTTCGATGGGAAATATAATGGTACCCAAGAAAGGCGCATCCAAGAAGAACGTAGCCGGCTCATCGTCTCAACGAGCCAATAAGGGAAAAGAGGTCGCCTCCGAATCCCCTATCCCTCAATTCGGCCCCGTGGAGGAGGAGGAGGTCATGGTTGGACTAGATACCTTCTTCGAGGCTGAGAGGATAGCCTCCAAGATCATGACCCAAGGAAGGGTCAACAAGATTATGTTGACCCACAACATCGAGTTCGGGACTTGCGTCCTAATTGCTCGACCTCCGTTTGAAGGGGAACGGAGCTGCGCACCACTCTAGGACGACGTTGCGGCCTGGAGTGATGAGCACCTAAAGGCAGGGGCCTTCCTTCCCCTCGATTAATACTTTGCAGACTTCCTCAACTACGTGAAGTTGGCGTCGTTTCAGCTCCCCCCGAACTCGTATCGGCTGCTGGCGGGGTGGAAGTACCTTTTCTTGAAGCATGAGTGGGAGGTCCCCACCCCTGCAGACATTCTCTACTTTTTCTGCCTTAAGGCCAGCCCAGATCAACAAGGGCGAGGTGACGGGTCTTACTACTTAACCCGATTCCCAAACTCGCCCGCAGTCATCGAGCTGCCCAACCATCCCAACGACTATAAAGATCAATTCTTTATGTCGAATGGGTTTCGCAACTGCGAACATCGATACTTCAACCATCCTCGTAAGTCTTCTTTCCTTTCATAGCTCATGAAGTTATTCTCTTCGTATCTAGAGACTTTTCGCGTGTATATTTACTGAGTAGTATCTTTGTGTAGCCATTTTTGCGAGGACGACCAAGTCTGTGACCCTCGGGGGTCAATACGATACTCTCTCGAGGCTCCCACCTAGCGAGAAGGAAGAACTCGGGCTAACCTCCCGATTGTCCGCGAGCTAGCGCCTATCCCCGAAGGGGGTGCTAAAGCGGGCGAAGGCGAAGAGGAAGAAGAAGATGAGGTGCCCCTCGTTCATAAAAGGTGAGCTCCCGAGGCTGCTTAGGACCCTGATGTAGAGTGAACTTCATCGGGGGCAGCAGCCGACCCCTCCGGCCAAGGTAACCTGTAACCCTTTAGGGACTCAGATAGGGTTGTCGCTGACCTTAGGCTAGTTAGGTTTAACCCAAACTAGCTTGTACATCGTCACCCTAATGACCCTAACCTTAACAGAACCCTACTTCAGTGCGTGGATCACTTAGTGTTACGTCATGACATGGGCCATCCCAGGGGCACCGTAGTTGTGGATAACACCTTATCCTTTAGGTCGGTCATTTTTGAAGAGTATGGAACCAACCTTAGGTCATGGGCCTCCCTGCCCAGGGTATCCTTGCTCCTAGACTTAGGCAATACGTAGAGGAGTCCAGCCCCAAGATAGAACCTGAGCCTGAACCTCCCCTAATCCAAGAAATTGTAGACTTAGGCTCTCCCTCTCCCGTAGTGGTTCCAAGGACAGAGGTCGTGGCAATAGACTCCTCCTCTAGCTCAGAGGGTAGGACTTTTTGTTATACCATATATACATTTTATGTAAACTGTTGACTTTGTCTGTGTATTAATGTCCTTTCTCACTCTTTTTCAAGTGAGAAGATGGCACAACAAGGGGTTCCTGACATCCGCGCGATTTTCCAGAAGGGAAAGTCCAGCTCGGGGCCGCTAGTAAAGAAGCCCCGGTTTACAGCTAAGAAGGTGCCACCAGCAGCAGGGACGACCTCCAAATCCCTGGCTAAGGGGAAGATAGCTTCAGTCGTGGCTGCTAAGGAGAAAAGAGGTCCACCTCCACCTCCTCCCCGATTTCCATCCACCTCTGCTCGGGATCAGGTAGCACAAGCTGATCCCTCAGTGCCCCTCATCCCCACCGCCTCCGTACATATTTCGGTCAATGCCCATGACCTGGAGAAGACCCCGGACACCTTTTGAGGGACTCTCTATGAGACGGCTAACCATACAGTGGAGCACTTTTATAAGTCCAATCCGAAGGACCTGAGGGTGATCGAGGAGAGGAGCCAGGAGAATGTTATGGAGTCCGCGTTGGGGATGAACCTTATAGTAAGCTAACTTTCCTTAGCTAAATATATTGTTTTGATTTTATCCTAGCGCGTGTCTAACTTGCTTCTTTACTTTTAGCAGGCGATCTTTGCTTAGCATCGAAGCATAGTTGGGCCAGAGCCAGGAATGATGAGCTTCGGGCCGAGCTCCAGGCTGCTTAGACGGCCTTACTGCCGCCCAAACTGCCCTAACAACTGCTCAACAAGGTGAGCTGGACACCAAGGCTGCTCTTGCAGCATCTTAAGAGGGTGAGTAGACTACAAAGGCCGCCCTGGCTGCTCTACAAACTGAGCTCGCGGAGGCCAAGGCCAAGAAATTGGAGGGTGAGACTGCTGCTAAGGAGGAGAAGGCGGCCTCACTAACCTCCATGGAGAGCATGTTGTACCATTGTTGGGCCTTCAACCAGGACGGAAACTTCTCCTTCCTTGCCTCTGAAGTGTGGGATCCGTATCTCGAGAAGTTCAAGGCTCGGATTCAACAAGAGCAGTCTAAGACTGGGGAAGCCTCCACCGCTGGCAAGCAGGAGATCGAGGAAGTTACGTCCTCAGAGCGCCCTGGAGGGGCTTAATTTTCTTTTGCCTATGTTTACCTTATATATTATTTCTTTTTGTAAACATTTCCCGTTTTGACTCGGCACGAGGTTATTCTCCTCAAGACAATTTATTTATAATTGCAATATCAACTTTTTTTATCTATTCCTTGATTTTTTTTTTCTTATGCTTATGGGAGTCATCCAGGTCGGCCTAATGTCGATCATCTCGACCTCCATCGTGCCTCCAGCCATGCTTGGGCTCTCCAAGAATTCCACCGGTACTATGCTCAGAGTCTCGGCTTCCTTGGAGGTAGCGAGTTTCACCAAAGCGTCAGCATGGGCGTTCTGCTCACGAGGGATCTGCTCGACTAGGCCATATTCAAATTCTGATAGTTCTTTCTTCACTTTGGCTAGATAAGCCACCATCTTGGCCCCCCATGCTTGGTATTCCCCTGTCACTTGGTTTACCATGAGCTGGAAATCACTATAACGCTAGACGACCCTTGCCTTCAACTTCTTTGCCACTCTAAGCCCGGCCAATAAAGCTTCGTACTCGGCTTCGTTGTTGGATGCCTCGAACCTGAACTATAGCGGGAAGTGGAATCGATGCCCTTCTGGAGAGATCAATATGATCCCAGCTCCGGACCGGTTCTCATTAGATGAACCATCCACGAATATCCTCCACAATGCCTGTACTGGTTCTCTCAAAAGCTCCTCCTGAAACCCAGTGCATTCAGCCATGAAATCAGTTAGGGCCTGACTCTTGATCGTAGTCCGTGGTACATATAGTATTTCGAACTAGATGAGTTTGATTGCCCATTTTAAGAGATGTCCCGATGCTTCAGGTTTCTGCAATACCTGCCTTAAAGGTTGATCGGTCATGACGTGGATTGAATGGGATTGGAAGTACGACCTAAGCTTCCTGGAGGCTAGAATAAGGCAGAAGGCCACCTTTTCCATTAAGGGATACCGCGATTCAGCTCCGAGAAGTCTTTTGCTTAAATAATATACCAGTTTTTGAACCCGGTCCTCTTCCCAGACCAGTACGGCACTGGCTACATTTTCCGTAATAGCCAAATAAAGGAAAAGAGGCTCCCCCACTGCTGGTTTAGACAACACTGGTGGCTCAGCCAAATGTGTTTTTAGATCGAGAAATTCCTGTTCGCACTCCTCGACCCATTCAAACTTCTTATTTCCTCGGAGTAGGTTATAGAATGGTAGGCACTTGTCAGTGGATTTAGAAATGAACCAATTAAGGGCTGCTACTCTTCCAGTCAGACTCTGAACATCTTTATGCGACCTGGGCAAAGGCATTTCTAATAGTGACCTGATTTTATCTGGGTTCGCCTCTATCCCCCTCGTGTTGACTATGAATCCCATAAACTTTCCTGATGCCACTCCGAAAGTACACTTTTGGGGATTCAACCTCATGTTATATATCCTTAAGATCTCAAAATATTCCTTCAGATCGAGAACATGGTTATCGGCAGTCTTAGATTTAACCAGAAAATCATCCACATATACTTCCATGTTTTTCCCGATCTGATCAGCAAACATTCTATTGACTAATCGTTGGTAGGTAGCCCCTGCGTTTTTCAGCCCGAAGGGCATAACTTTATAACATTAAACATTCGTTTGAGTCATAAAGCTAGTATGCTCCTGGTCCGCGGGGTTCATCACGATCTAGTTATATCCAGAATATGTATCCATGGAGGACATGAGCTCATGCCCCACCATGGCATCCATCAACTGATCAATCCTTGGCAATGGGAAGCAGTCCTTGGGACAAGCTTTGTTTAATTCGGAGAAGTCGATGCAGGTCCGCCACTTTCAATTTGGCTTTGGGACTAGGACAGGATTCGCGACCCAGACCGGATATTTATCTTTACGAATAAACCCGCATTTTAATAGCCGAGCTACTTCTTCTTCCAGGGCCTCAGCTCAGGTTATGCCCAGACGCCTCTATTTCTGGGACTTCACAGGCACACTCTTATCCATGTTCAGGGTATGCATGATCAAACTCGGACTTATCCCTACCATGTCTTCATGAGACCAGGTGAATACATCAAGATTTTCTTGTAAAAATTTTATCAGCTCCGCCTTCCTCTCATCGTCCATATTTTTCCCGAGTTATAACGATTCTTGAAGCATCTCTGGGATGGATGTTTACTTCTTCGAGCTCTTCAATAGCTCAGAGCTCAGATCTATCTTCGCCTAATCGCAGATCAATATCATCAGTCGGGGTAGTATTCGCACCACTGGCTTGTAAAGGTTCTTCCATTCCAGGAGCAGTCCTTACTTCTTGGGATTCCTCGCCTTCGTCCTGTATGGCCATCGTTTGCTGCCCGGGTTGGGATTTTCCCTTCATGGAAATGCTGTAGCATTCCCTGGCAGCAAGCTGGTCGCCTTAGATAGTACATATTCCCGCAGATGAAGGGAATTTGATCATAAGGTGGTGGACATATGTTATGGCTTCGAACGCCATTAACATAGGTCGACCCTAGATTGCATTGTATGCGGTTGGAAAATTGACGACCACAAACTCGAGAAGCCTGGAAATAGTTCGCGGTCCTTTACCTAGGGTTTTCACTAACTCGATTGTTCCGATAGCTACCGATCCCTCATCGGAAAACCCATATAGCATCATGGATGTTGCCTTCAGTTCGGTCACAGACAATCCCATTTTTTCCAGTGTGGACCTGAATAGTAGGTTCACAGAACTTCCATTATCCACTAGTGTCCTCTGAACTCTCCGATTAGCGAGCTGGATGGTTATGACTAAAGGATCGTTATGCGGGAACTGGACATGACTAGCATTTTCTTCAGTAAAACTGATTGGTTGTTTCTCCAATCGCTGTTGCTTAGATAAACACTTCTCCTAGACAAACTCAACTCCATTGCGAGACCTCAGCTCATTAATATACCTCTTCTAGGCACCTCTGCTCGTGCCTGCCAGATGAGGGCCTCCAAAGATGGTTGTTATCTCTCCTCTTGTTATCGGAGGAGGGTATCCTGATTGACCTGAGCTCCGGTCTGATTTGTCAGGGCCTCCAGAGCTGATGGAATGTTTTGTCCTGCAAGCTGACTGGGAGTTATTCGATTTCGGGCATACTGAGCCAAAGGTCCGGCCCTAATGAGTGTTTCGATCTCATCCTTCAAGTATCTGCAATCATCAGTGTTGCGACAAGTGTCGTTATGGAATTGAATTTTTTTTGAAGGATCCCTCTTCGCCCTTTGATTTTTTAAAGGCTCCGGCTTTTTCCACGGGAGGCGGGTATAATTCACCAAGAAAATGCACTCTCTAGTATCTGTGAGGTCGATGTAAGTCGTATAGATCGGCTTGAACTTCACCACGGGCTTGTTTTTCTTTGAACCGCTCTGGCCGCCCTCACCATTTCCCTTTTTCTTGCTACCTCCCCCTTGGTTATTTTGGGTAACGGTCTGAGCCATAGCTGCAACATCCGTTACCGCTCCAACAGGCTGGGCAGGGACTTAGCTGGTTCCTGCGACCAAAGCTCGTGCGTCTTTCAAGTTGATCCACCTTTGAGCCCTGTTCAGGAACTCATCCACGGTGTTGACCCCATTTCTTTTGATTTCCTTCCATAGGTTGCCCCCAACAAGAATTCCTGTTCTCATTGCCATGAGCCTAGAACTTTCGTCCGAGTCTCTAGCTCGCTCAACAATATTAGCAAATCTACTCAGGTGTGCTTTCAGGGGCTCTCTAGGCTATTGCTTTACATTCGCAAGGGAGTCCGCCTCGATGTGAGCCACCTGAGAAGCCCGAAATGCCCTCTTGAAGTCAGTGGAGAAACTCTTCCACGAGTTGATAGAATGCTTTTTGTATTGCTTGAACCATTCCCTAGCCGGCCCGACCAGAGTAGAGGGGAATACTAGGCACCACAGCTCGGGTCCAATATTATGGGCCATCATCAGGGTGTTGAATATTCCCAAGTGGTCGGACGGTTCTCCATCTCCATCGAATTTTGACAAATGGGGCATTCTGAAAACAGGCGGGTATGTTGTTGTTGCGATGTTAGTGGCGAAAAGCTCGAGCTCATCCCGTGAGTCATATTCATCTTTTTCCTTCTCTGATAGGAGTCTTTTCATCAGCTCCTCCATCTGGGCTAACCTCTCGAGGGTTTGGTCCTTGGTTCCCTGGGGCTGTTCAACATCTTCCATTCGGTCGTACGTGTTTGGTGGGTTATTCTCCCTCCAAGCTCGAGCTTGGTTTGGTGGGACGTTCCCATTATCACATACTTCAGAAGGACTTCCTTCGTGGTGAGTGCCACTGACTCCATTGCAAGCTGGATTTCTCCTTTGTGAATTCAGGGAATCTTGTAGATTGGTCTGTGGATCAACTTGAGGGCTCTTAGCTGAACTCAGCTGATTTCTCAAATCTGCATCGGTCCTACCACCCCGACGGCCCTCCATCCAATAAGTTCCATTAGAGAAAACTAGAGCTGGCGGTTAAGGATGAGGACCTGGGACATTTCCACGTGCTCGTGGAGCATAGGTAGGGGCAGTGAGAGGAGGATTCCTCCTGCTGTCCCCATAGCTAGAAATGTTTTGAGCGGAACGAGGTGGTGTTGGATACCTTATGGGCGACGGGGGATGTCTAATTGGCAAGGCAATTCTTGTCCCGTTAGGTCGGACCAAATTAGCCCGCGGTCACTCTGCTCTGCCATTTCCAACTCTCTGTGTCTGGCGATCTGATCATGGCATAGAAAGGTCGACTAGAACAGGCCGTCTTTGCGAGTTAGCCCTAGACCTTCTTCGTGGGTTGCTGTGAGCATTTCCAGGTGCATTTGATGGTGTTACTGAACTCGGGGTCGAGGTTTTAACCGACCGGTTGATTCGCCGATGATCCCTGGGAAAGCCATCAAATGGGATTTCTTGGTGATCTTACGCCATGGGCGTAGAACTCAGGGTCGAGGTCCTAACCGACTGACTTGGCCTGGGTCGACTATCCCGGCAGGACTTATGAGTCCCACCTTGCCTCTTTCCGACATTAACGCCGGTTGCAAGAGGGGGTAGCCGAGTCAAAAACTCCTTGATTTGTTTGTTTGTGAAATTCTGTTTAGTAATTACCAAATTAATTAAACCATGTGAATTAATTAAAGTACAGAATGGTAATTAACTATTTAAACAAATTGCAGTTGTATCGGAACAGAATCCGAACTTGTCATGACAGAAACTGAACACAATAAAAAGACAGTGTAAAACAATAAAGAACACAACGAATTTTTACAAGGTTCAGAAACCCTTTCGGATAACCTACTCCTTGGGACCACGCCCAGAGGATAAAACCAATTAATAAAGAATCACAAATACAAAATATTGACTTGAAAAAAGCAAGACTCCCTCTTGAGATTTGCAGCAACTTTGTTGTACTTCTCATCACTAATCTGATCTTGATTGAAACACTCAACCACTTGAACTCCCTTCAATGGCCAGCAAGTGCTTGCATCCTCCCGACGCAAGGCTTGTAAAAATCTTCTCCCAAAGACTATAAAAGTTGTGTTCAAATTACAATGTGTATTCACTCATGAACGTGGTATAAACTCACCACAAAATCTAAACACACATATTTCTTCAAGATCACGTGAATACCATGATCTTGAATACAAAAAAGGAACTCTCACAAATATTACAATACACTCACAAATTTCGCATCTCAGAGTTCACTTTTCTCACTGCCTTTAGAGCCCTATTTATAGAGTCCTTTTTCGTGCTCATAAAGGCTGAGAAAGAATCTCCTAATAAAGGCAAGAATAATTGAAGATATTCTTGATTGATGAAGAGTTGCCTTTTTTAGAAGATGTTGATCCGATAGATACGATTTTGGTGGGGACAACTCAGACCTGTGTCAGATCAAAAACATGCTCAAAATAGAAAGAATAATTAATGACATTAAAGATTCAGTTTCCTGAATTTCAATTCTTGAGATGCACGAAAATATACAATCAAATATTCCATAAATGACTTTGGGTAAGTACTGAATATTTGCACGATATAACTTCCTGTTATAATCAAATTGAGACAATATAAAGCTAAATAAGGAAGTTAATATAATCCGAAATTCACAAAAAGGGAAAGTAAATTTCTGAAAATTAAAATAAAAGGAAACAGAAATTGATCTTTTAATTAAAAAGATATTTCTATAAAATATGCTAATTTTAGGATTTACAATCTCCCCCTTTGGCAATTTTATAGACAAAGCATATCCACTTTTAAAAGATCCCTGCAAAACACAAGTGCTTAAAATCACAAGAGTCACAAAATGACTCCCCCTGCCAAAAAGAACTGAAGCACAAGATAAAACAGTTAACAAAAACCAATGAGAAACAGCGGGTCAAACAACATAATCGAAGTACCAAAAATAGAGTTACTCTCTCTCCCCCTCATTGTCTAAGAAAATGCCAAAGAACAAAGGGAAACGAAACCAAAAGAAAGACACATCTAGTGTTCTTTTACATGTATCAAAAGCAAATAAAAAAAAGATCGAAAGGAACTGTAACCATCATGGAGCAGGAGAGGTGGATGCACTGATAAGGGCCAACGAAGCAAGAATTTGGCGCTGAGTATCCTCCATGAGAGTGAACCGATCAGAAAGACTTGTAAGTCCTGTCTGGACAGAAGCAAGATCAGACGGGATAGCAGGAGTGTCAGTCACAGCGTTTCCAGAACCAGAACCAGCCAGATTAATGCCTTTGACCTTTCAAGCTGTGGACAGAGCATGGTCATCTTTGACAGTGTAGGTAGGACCCACCAAAGGAGAAGTCAAGGTCTCATGGAACTTCTTCAAAGGACGCTGAGAGTCCAAAAGTTTGTAAATGACTTGTGGAAACATCAAGTGTTGACCCTTGTGTTTGGCACCACTCAAGGACATGATTTGATAAAAAATAACAGCATCAAGATCAATTGCGACTCCAGTCCCAATTTTGAACAATAGAAAAGCCATGTCTTGAGTGATGGTAGAGGAATGAGTGGTAGGCATCCAGTTAAACACTGCAAATTTGAAAAGAGCACCATAATAGTGAGTGAGATCCGAGACTCGTAGAGTGGTGCTTGCTTCCCACACCGTAGCTTGACCAACCAACTCAGACAACACTTGATCCTTTGCAAACTTAATAGAATCATCAATCTCATCAGGAACGAGATTGAGAGCTTTAGCAATTTCAGAAGGACCAAACTTATACCAATGTCCCCTAACATACACTTTATGAAACATAAAAGAAGACTGGTCTAACAACTCATCATTCAGATTTGCATAAAATTCTTTAACAACCTGAGGCACAAACCCATCAAACCCAGACAAAGATCGCAACCAACCCCTTTCCTCTAAAGTAAGTAAGACCCCAAAAACATGATGAGGAGGAAAAAGGAAATTACGCTCACTAATAAAGTGACGATGCTCATAAAATTGCAT
Source organism: Humulus lupulus (assembly GCF_963169125.1). Lineage (NCBI taxonomy): Eukaryota > Viridiplantae > Streptophyta > Magnoliopsida > Rosales > Cannabaceae > Humulus > Humulus lupulus. Next base: position 122,549,778 of record NC_084795.1, read on the forward strand.
GTTCTTCTGATTATCATTAAAATAGAAAGTAAGAGAATAAGCTTTGAAAGAACCTGAGGTACGAACAGGAGCACCTTTTTGTTTAGGGAGTTTGGAAGACAATTCGGGAAATGCCAATGGTGTTGTGCCTTTTGGGTCAGATGCAACAGGAGAGGCTTTTGATGGGTCTTCTTCAGATTCAGTCTCCTCCGCCAAATCATCAAGAGGAACATCAGGATTTGGCTCGGTCAAGGAAGGGTCCAACTCAGCCTGAGAGTCTTTCGTTTCAGGAGAAACATCCTCCGATGAGGTGCAAGGAGGTGGGTTTATTGTTGTCTTAAATTTAAATCGAGATATTGGAGATGAATCAAAGATGGACCTGGTACCTTTTGTTGGAGCCACTTTGGCCTTCTTGCCTTTCTTTGTTCCAGCAACTTTGGTCTTGTGTTTGCCCTTTCCCTTGGGGGTCAAAACATCAGGAGATAACGACGATTCAAAGTCATGATCAGATGGATCAGAGACAACTTCAGTGGAGATTGATTGGGAATGACTTGTAGCCAAGGTAGGTTTAGCTTTTATTTGACCTTCGGAAGAGGCGAGTGGAACCGTCGAGGCTTGGATTGGCTGAGCATCCAGGTTGGGAAAAGTAACTCCTTCACTTGAAGCTCCAAGAACGGTAGATCCTATAGGACCCGAAAGAGCAAGAACCTTCTTTCTTGCTATGGTTTTAGGTCGACGGCCTGTAGGGGGCGAGACAGCAGGGATTGATGCTGGGACGGGAGGAGTGGCAGTGGGAACTGACTCAGGAACTGTCTCCTGCTGAGACTTCACAGATTTGAAAGATGAACCATGGCCTCAAGTCTTCATGGCTGCTAAGAATGAAACAAGTGAAACACACAAAGAAAAAACCCTAAACACTTTGGTTATAAGTTAGAGAGACAAACAAGAAAACACTGAGTATGAAACAACCAAAGTGAATCCGAATATATAGAGTATTCGGTGCAGAAATGAGGCAAGTTCAAAAATGGGTAACCGGATTTTATGTGATAAATGCCAAATTATCTCCCTTTTAAAACAAATTCTTTCACACCTCAAAATTGGAAACTGTTTGAATATTTTAGAATATATTGAGATAAAACAAATAAATTGCATCAATTAATTTTTCAAACCTTTTTTTTTAAACTACACGGTCCAAAACAGATTTTATTTTATCATTATTTTTTTATTTTATTAAAAAATGGCCAAAAATAGAATGTAAATTGCCATACCATATGTGTCCATGTAAATGCCAAGTCCTGTTCAAAAGAAACAAGATAACCATATTTTTCACAAATTAGAGAAATGAGTTATAATTCAAATACTAAGTGACCATAATTCGAAAAATATACCAATGACAAAACATATTTGAATCAATTCATTATATGTATGAGTCTTACAACCATCTTACATAGTCTAGTCAACAAGCATGTGTGTGTGCACGTATAATCAATTTGGCATTTTTTTTGGGCCTTTTAAAGCTAGGGTCATTGCCCATATTTGGCGATTGTAGCCTTTTTCAAATTGTAACCATAATGGAGGCTATAACTCTTATACTGATGGTAGCCCTTTACACTGGTAGAGTATCCTCCAATATAATTGCTAATTACCTGGTACCAACTTACTCAGTGTCGGCTTTCACACATCAGTATAGGTAGCTCTTTTCCAAAATGGAGCCTGAAAAAGAAACTGGATTAAGGAATGCTCATACAGACATAATGATTTGATCAAATATAAATTGGATGGTCTATAATTTTTCAAATATGGTTTTTTATTCCAAACAAAGTATTAGACTTATAACGATCATTTTCTAAAATACAAAAAAATATGCTCATCAAATTTCTTTCAAACAGGACAAGAGATTTACTCAAACACATATGCATACCAAGATACTCAATTTATTGGCAATTTCAAATAAAACAAACCCCTAAGGACTTCCTGAGGGAATCAAATCAGACTGTGTCTAAAGCTTTAGTAAAAATATCTGCATTTTGTTTATTAGTCTCAACATATTCTAAAATCAATGTTTTTTTTTTCAATAAGTTCCCTAATAAAATGATGACGAATGTCAATATGTTTGGTGTGAGAGTGCTGAACAGGATTTTTGGAGATATTAATAGCACTTGTATTATCACAAAAAATGGTTAAAGTTTTAATATCAAACCCATAGTCTGCCAACATTTGTTTCATCCACAAAAGTTGAGTACAACAGCTTCCAGCAGCAATGTACTCAGCTTCGGCTGTTGACAAGGAGATGGAGTTTTGTTTTTTACTATGCCAGGAGACCAAATTGTTTCCTAAGTAAAAACAACCACCACTTGTGCTTTTGCGATCATCTGTGTTTCCTGCCCAATCTGCATCACTATAACACACAATGTTAGAATTTGTTTCTTTGGAGTACCATATGCCTAAATCAAGAGTATTATTGATGTAACGAATAATTCTTTTTACAGTAGTCACATGAGACTCCATGGAGTTCCCTTGGAAACGAGCGCACACTCTAACACTGTAACTGATGTCAGAGCGACTTGCAGTTAAGTATAGGAGACTCCCAATCATACTCCTGTAAAGAGTTGGATCAAATTTCTTCCTATTCTCATCTTTAGATAATTTGACCGTAGTACCCATTGGAGTTTTAGCAGGTTTAGATGCATCGAGTCCAAATCTTTTCACTAGACTTCTTGCATACTTGCTTTGTGAAATGAAAATTCCCTCCTCTGACTGCTTCACTTGAAGTCCTAAGAAAAAATTGAGTTCTCCTACCATGCTCATCTCAAACTCTTCCTGCATTTGTTTCACAAATTCCTGCAATAGAGAATCATTAATAGAACCAAACACTATATCGTCAACATAGATTTGTGCTATCATAATATTTTCATCAACATTTTTGATAAAAAGTGTTTTGTCTACTCCCCCTCTCTTGTACCCCATTGAGGCCAAAAAATGAGTTAGTCTCTCATACCAAGCCTGTGGGGCTTGTTTCAGCCCATACAAAGCTTTTTGCAATTTAAAAACATGATTAGGATTGTAGGGATCCTCAAACCCTTTGGGTTGTTCCACATAAGCTTCCTCATTCAAAAATCCATTTAAAAAGGCGGATTTTACATCCATTTGGAACAATTTAAAACCAAGAACACATGAAATAGCTAGTAATAATCTTATGGATTCAAGTCTTGCAACAAGGGCAAATGTCTCATCAAAATCAATTCCTTCAACTTGAGTGTACCCCTGTGGAACTAGTCTAGCTTTATTTCTTATTATGGTCCCAAATTCATCAGTTTTATTTTTAAATATCAACTTTGTACCTATAACATTAGTATGGCTCGGTCTAGAGACAAGGATCCATACCTCATTCCTTGTGAATTGATATAGCTCTTCTTGCATTGCATTGATCCATGATTCATCATTTAAGGTTTCCTTCACATTTTTTGGTTCCAAAGTAGAAGTAAAACAAACAAATTGAACCAAATTTACATACCTCTTTCGAGTGACCATACTCTCTTCAAGATTTCCCAAAATAAGATCAGAAGGGTGATTCTTTTTTACTCTGGTTGATGGTTCTCTTTGAACAGAGTCAGAGGAAATAGCTGGATTTTCCTTTTCTGTTTGCCCAGTTGTTGTTTCGACAGAATCAGTGTTTGATACATCAGCACTGGCTGTTGTCGCCTCCAAGGGTTATGCTGTCAGATCTGCCATTTCTTTATGATGTTGACCATCAATGAGCCTGTCAATTTCCTCCTCATGGGAGTACTCAGAAAAATCGTTTAAATCATCTACAACCACATTAGCTGATTCCATAATAGTTTGGGTTCTCATGTTATAAACACGATAAGCCCTACTATTGGTGGAATATCCAAGAAAAACTCCCACACCGCTTTTGGCATCAAATTTGCCCAGATTCTCACGATCTCTAAGAATATAACACATACAACCAAATACATGAAAATAATTGACATTAGGTTTTCTACCTTTCCAGATTTCATGAGGAGTTTTCTTTGTACCTGGACGCAGAAAAACACGATTAATTGTGTAACAAGCTGTATTAATTGCTTCACCCCACAATTTCTTTGTGAGTATTTTGCTATTTAGCAAAACTCTGGACATTTCCTACAAAGGACGATTTTTCCGTTCCACTACCCCATTTTGTTCAAGGGTTTTGGGAGCAGAAAATTCATGAAAAATTCCAAAAGATTTACAATGTTCATCATAAACAGAATTTTCAAACTCCTTACCATGATCACTTCGTATTCTTACAATCTTTCCAATGTAAGATTGTTTGCCCAGTTGATGGTTGATGGTTCTCTTTGAACAGAGTCAGAGGAAATAGCTGGATTTTCCTTTTCTGTTTGCCCAGTTGTTGTTTCGACAGAATCAGTGTTTGATACATCAGCACTGGCTGTTGTCGCCTCCAAGGGTTATGCTGTCAGATCTGCCATTTCTTTATGATGTTGACCATCAATGAGCCTGTCAATTTCCTCCTCATGGGAGTACTCAGAAAAATCGTTTAAATCATCTACAACCACATTAGCTGATTCCATAATAGTTTGGGTTCTCATGTTATAAACACGATAAGCCCTACTATTGGTGGAATATCCAAGAAAAACTCCCACACCGCTTTTGGCATCAAATTTGCCCAGATTCTCACGATCTCTAAGAATATAACACATACAACCAAATACATGAAAATAATTGACATTAGGTTTTCTACCTTTCCAGATTTCATGAGGAGTTTTCTTTGTACCTGGACGCAGAAAAACACGATTAATTGTGTAACAAGCTGTATTAATTGCTTCACCCCACAATTTCTTTGTGAGTATTTTGCTATTTAGCAAAACTCTGGACATTTCCTACAAAGGACGATTTTTCCGTTCCACTACCCCATTTTGTTCAAGGGTTTTGGGAGCAGAAAATTCATGAAAAATTCCAAAAGATTTACAATGTTCATCATAAACAGAATTTTCAAACTCCTTACCATGATCACTTCGTATTCTTACAATCTTTCCAATGTTACAATTTTTTTCAACTCTAAGTCTTGTACATAGTGTTTGAAACGCTTCAAATGTATTTGATTTTTCTCTTAAGAAATCTACCCAAGTAAATCTAGAAAAATCATCCACACATACAAAAATGTATCTCTTACCATTAATACTTTCAACTTGTATAAGACCCATGAGATCCATATGAAATAATTCTAACACATTTGAAGTATTAATATCAGATAATGCTTTATGGGAAATTTTCAACTGTTTTCCCAATTGACATGATTCACACTTACCAAGCGATTCTTTACCCAGCTTGGGTATACCACGGATGACACCTGCATTAGCAATATTTTCCAAGTTTTTGAAATTTATTTGTCCAAGTTTTTCATGCCACAAGTTAGTAATATTAAAACTTGATGAAGACGCATGACATGTGAATTTTTGTGTGAGTGTGTAACAATTATCCAAAGAACGGGAACCTTTGAGAACAATATCACCACTTTGATCTATAACATTGCACTCATCATGCGAAAAATTAACAAGAAAACCTTGGTCACAAATTTGACTTATGCTAATTAAGTTGGCTTTCAGCCCATCAACAAGAAGCACATTTTTCAGTTTCGGTAACCCTTAAATGTTTAGAGTACCTTTACCTAAAATATTTCCTGTCATTCCATCCCCAAATGTTACTACTCCACACTTCAAGGATTTGAAGTTTGTAAGTATGTTGGCATTACCTGTCATATATCTTGAACAATCGCTATCAAAGTACCATGAACTAGATGCATGCATTTTATGACAGGTAAAGGTAGCCAAGCAAACTGAGTTAACTTTCTTGACCCATATAGTTTTTTATTTTGAATTTCTTTTGGTCAAGAATCGATTCATACTACCAAAGTGTTTAACATAATTCTTTTTAAACAAATTTAACAGAGAAAAACACTTAGGTCTTATGTGTCCTTTCATCCCAGAAAAATGACAAAATGGTACAAATTGTCCAATGTTTCTTTTTGGAGAAATTTTCTTTAGTTGTAGATCTGTTGGAACAGATGACAACTTTGTGGTCTCAGCTTAGTGACTTGTTCCTGCAAAACGGTTAGTTGGCACAACAGTCGGATAATTCATAGATTTTACAAAAACCATTTTTCTTGAGGATTCAGATCCATTAGATCCTAATCCACTATAATCACCAGCCTTTTTTCCTGCAGAAAGAATATCATCCAATATTCCAGATCTAGGATTAAGCATTTTGACACCTTTTTGCAAAAGATCAATTTCTTTACTCAAAGAATTAATTTCATCAATTTTGGAAGCAATAATCATCTCAAGTTCTTCAATTTTTTTAACAATATTTTTATTATTGCTAGCCATTAGGCGATTCTCAGAGCACACTTTCAGCCATTGATTATACATTATTTTATAAGACTCTTTCAATGACTCCTCATCTAAGTCAGAATCATCAGAATCAATGTCAGAATTCTCATTATTCTGAACAGAATTATTAAGGCATAACACATCCTTGTAATCAACTGAAGAGAAAACCATACCTTTGTGAATAGAGGTTAAGGCAACACTATTTTCCTCCTCATCACTCTGTTCAGAGTCTTGATCACTCCACGTGGCTGTCATGACTTTCTTTTTCTTTAAGCTATTTGCACACTCAGATTGAATGTGTCCAAATCCTTCACATTCCTTGCATTGAATACCCTTTTTATTAGTCTCAAAGGTTTACAAAAATTACCTTTTGGGTTATTGGATATGGCCTTTTCCCAATTTCTTTATGTATTTTTGAAATTTTTTTGTCAACAAAGTCATCTCATCATCTTCATCATCCGAACTTTCTTTCTTTTCTTTAGAAGATCTCAAGGCAATAGATTTTTCCTTGATTTCTTATGTCTTACCTTTTTGTCTAATTTGTTGGTTTAGTTCAAAAGTTCGGAGTGAACCCATCAATTCTTCTACTTTTATTTTGTCCAGATATTTTGCTTCTTCAATTGCAATTAGCTTCGTCTGAAACCTGTCAGGGAGAACTCTAACAATTTTGTCGAACAAAAACATTCTCTTCAAGTTTTTCACCAAGAGCAAAATATTCGTTAGCCTGACTATTTCTCATAAAATTCAGTGAGGGTTTCATTTTAATTCATTTTCAAATTTTCAAATTTTGTTGTGAGCATAACAAGCCTAGAACGCTTGACATCAGCAGTTCCTTCAAATTGAGTTTGAAGAATTTGCCAAGCATCTTTGGCCGAAACACATGAAGAAATCAATTTAATGTAACCTTCACCCACCATTAAAAATAGCATGTAGTGCTTTATTATTGTAACTAGAAAGTTTATCTTCAGCATCAGTCCAATCAAGTTCATATTTTACCTTAGTTACATCATCGCTTTCTACTGGAGGAGTCCAACCACTTAAAACAGCTCTCCAAGCCTTTTCATCTTGAGATTTGATGAAGGCTCTCATTCTAACTTTCCAATATTGATAGTTCGAATCATTGAGTAAAGGGGGGCGAGTTATGGAGCCTCCTTCTTTGAAAAAAGACATTGCAAGAACAAGAAAAACAAAAGAAATAAACCAAGATCACACTCAGAGATGAGTGACCTGCTCTGATACTAATTGAAATTTCATTTTTAGTAATTACCAAATTAATTAAACCATGTGAATTAATTAAAGTGCGGAATGGTAATTAACTGTTTAAACATAATGCAGTTTTGTCGAAACAGAATTCGAACTTGTCACGATAGTTTCTGAACACAATAAAAAGACAATGCAAAATAATAAAGAGCACAACAAATTTTTACAAGGTTCAGAAACCCTTTCGGATAACCTACTCCTTGGGACCATGCCCAGAGAATAAAACCAATTAATAAAGAATTACAAGTACAAAATATTGACTTAAACAAAACAAGACTCCCTCTTGAGATTTGCCGTAACTTTGTTGTACTTCTCTTCACTAATCTGATGTTGATTGAAACGCTCACCCACTTGAACTCCCTTCAATGGCCAGCGAGTGCTTGCATCCTCCCGACGCAAGGCTTGTAAAAATCTTCTCCCGAAGACTATAAAATTAGTGTTCAAATTACAATGTGTATTCACTCACGAACGTGGTATAAACTCACCACAAAATCTAAACACACATATTTCTACAAGAACACCTGAATACTATGATCTTGAATACAAATAAGGAACTCTCACAAATATTACAATACACTCACAAATTTTTCATCTCAGAGTTCACTTTTATCACTGCCTTTAGAGCCCTATTTATAGAGTCTTTTTTCGTGCTCATAAAGGCTGAGAAAGAATCTCCTAATAAAGGCAAGAATAATTGAAGATATTCTTGATTGATGAAGAGTTGCCTTTTTTAGAAGATGCTGATCCGACAGATACGATTTTGGTGGGGACAGCTCAGACCTATGTCGGATAAAAAACATGCTCAAAATAGAAAGAACAATTAATGACATTAAAGATTCAGTTTCCTGAATTTCAATTCTTGAGATGCACGAAAATATACAATCAAATATTCCAGAAATGACTTTGGGTAAGTACTGAATATTTGCACGATATAACTTCCCTTTATAATCAAATTGAGAGAATATAAAGCTAAATAAGGAAGCTAATATAATATGAAATTCACAAAAAGGGAAAGTGAATTTCCAAAAATTACAATAAAGGGAAATAGAAATTGATCTTTTAATTAAAAATATATTTCTATAAAATATGCCAATTTTAGGATTTACAGTTTGCTTTGGCTAAATGGCTCCTTAACTGCATGTTCTCCAACTCTACCGCAATCAAGTAATCCAGGTTCAGACTCGGCGACAATGACGCTGAACTCCCGGTGTCGCCGTGGCCCGTCGGTTGCTTTCCTGATCGGTGCTGGACTTCAGAGTTTTGTTCATCAAAAATAGCAGTATGGTGAGCCTCCTGCCCACCAGGCTGATCTGTCTCATTCCCATGTCTTGAGCGAGTAACCACCATGGTGAACTTTGATCAGAATCTTTTACAATAGCACTAATCTGCAGCTCTCAATGAAAGCACCAAACTGTTGATGCGGTTTTTCACCAACAGTGAAATATGAAAACATAGTTGGGATGGATTAATGCTTAATGATAAATCATAATAAGAAAATGATACTTCAAAATACTAGAAACGAAATATCAAGAACACTCATTCCTTTTTACGTGGTTCGGAAGTTAAAATCCCCCTAGTCCACGAGTCTGTTTTATTACTGTATATCTCTCTATATTTTGACAGAGTATTTGCATTACAGAAAAAAAAAATCAACCCCTTCCCCTATCCAAGGTCTTGGTATTTATAGAAAAAGCAATCCCTGGGTAGACATTGGGGTCATCACGTGAATACAAATCCCTCATGTGACATGTCTCACACTAATGATGAATATAACAATTTATATTAAGGTATGGTCTAACCATTAGGTAAAACTGATCATGGGTCATCTGGCATAATCGGACATGTCATGTCTAATCATGCATGATTATATTACGTGTCCAGGAATTCAGGGATGAACGGACATGTGGTGTTTGATCACGCACGTTTATATAACGTATCCAGGTTTATAAAGATCCATGGACATGGCAGATCTTTAGCGTATCCGAGCTGAACGTAGTATCAGCTCGTGTCTGAGAGGCTGTGCTTCATAAGTGTTTCCAGATCGTGCCTATTTCTTTGTATTTATCAGCTCATGCTATTTACCTGGGGAATCGCGCTGCCCTTACAGAGGAAATATGAACTTGTGGCTCATCCATTACAGTCCTTGGCTAGCCCACTATACACGAGCTATCAAAAAGGCTCGTGTTGAATTTCAGGACGTACAGACATCATAATCAAATATTGTGTATCATCAAAATAAGAGTGAAGACAACTTTGAGTCAACACATATAAGTGAAAATTTTCTAATATCTTTGTTACCTTTTAGATGTTTGTTACACTCAACTAAATTTCATTAAAAGCTTTAGGCTTAGCCCTATTTTGGTAACAACCAACACTATACACCTTAGGTGGGACTTATCTCAAATTAGTATTGCATTTATTCACTTATTAATTACTTATTTTTACCCATTGAACTGAGTTAGGCCATCATTGGTAATTCTCTTACTCTAAGAGTTTCAGCCCCATCTCTCTATTAGGATTAGTTAAAATACAAAGCCAAAGTGGTATTACACAAGCTAGGTATAAAACCCTAGTGGTTTCACACATTGTAGGTGTGGAATTTGACTTTTTATTGTAGGCATTTAAACATTGTAATAAGAGTGCCCAAAAAGTTTGGAAGCATTTGGAGGTGTTTAATGTCACTTTTGAGAAGTTTGAGCTACTCATCTCGCGTTGTGTCACACCTTTTAGGCAATGCATCGCCTAGATCTTAAAACCTAGACAAAACACAGCAGACAATGTGTCACCTGATAGTAGGCAACACATTGCCTGGCAGACGACATGTAGCCTATAGACAGGCGACACATCACCTATCTAATCTGTACAATGTCATTTTTAAGCTCTAAATGATGTGTCTAAAAGCTCTAATCCTATTAGTTAGACTCAAAGATGGTGCCTACATTATAAAATAGGTATTTTAGAGTTTTTAAGCCTTGATCACACCTCTCAACTCTCTCTCTAACCCCTCTCTCTATCTCTCCAAGATCATAAGTGTTCTCAAAGAAAATCATCAAGAAAGTGCTTGTCTTGATACTTTCAAAGGCTTGTTCAATTCCAATTCCCTTTCCTTTTAGAAAAGGCCCCAAGCATTAATTGTGGGCTAGGAAATAGAGAATTCAGACAAAGATACTCCTCGTGTATGAATCTTATGGTATTTTCACCCCCCAACGTTGAAGTTACAAAGTGGTGTTCTTTCTCTAGTCGTAGATTAGATTTCGTTTTCCAGTTTGAACTTGTTTTCTTCTTGAATTTTTTTGTTCTCTACATTGTAAGTTTCATTTTAAATCTGTCTAGATAAGTGGTGTAAGTTCACTCCACTAAATTCTCACTAGATCTCACATAAGAGATCGAAATGATCCATCTTAAATTAATTGTCTCCATTAATCATGTCTTAGACTTATGTGTCTAGACTCCCATTGTATATGCTATTATAAGCTCTAGTAAGTGTAGCTTGACTATCACAATGTATTGAGATTGTCGAAACTTTATCTATCATGATAAGGATATCCAAAATGAGATCATTCAGCTATTTGGCTTCTTTATCAATGGTCGCTATAGCAATAAACTCAACTTCCATGATTAAGTGTGAAATACAAGTTTGTTTCTTATAACCCAAAAAAAAAATCAATTCTCCAACGAGTGTAAACACCCAATCAGCGATAGATAGATTATCTCCCACCCCTGATATCCAATTTTCATCATAATACCCTTCAAGTACCTTAGAAAACTTTGAATAAGGAAGACTAAGTTTCTTGGTCCTTTTAAGGTACCCTAAAACCCTCTTAATAGCCTTGCAATATTTGGACACTTGGATTGCTAGTAATCTACTTGGTTTACTAACCATAAATGCAATGTCCACTCTTGTACATTAAGCGGTGTACGTAAGACTCCCTATTGCACTTCCGTACTTTGAGTCACTACTTTACCATTATTCTTTCAATCTTTATGCTTAAATCAAATGGTGTATTTGCCTTTTTGATTTTGAGATGACTATACTTGTCAAGTAGTTTTTTAATGTAATGTTCTTGACTTAAGGCATAACCCCCACAGTTTCTTTTCACTTTGATACCTAATATGGTATTGACCTCTCCAATGTCCTTCATTTGAAAAATGGAAGAAGGAAACATCTTTGTTTCTATTATGCCTCTCATTTGATTACTCAAAATCTATATATTATCAACATATAGACACACCAATTTGACATAGTCATCACAAGTCTTAAAGAATAAGCACTTGTTCGCATTATTGTGTCTAAATCTATTCAAAATAATGACTTGAACAAACTTTTTATGTAACGGCCCTCAAAACATACAAGACTAAAAACATGCAGAAATATAAACTTTTATTTTAAATCATTGTACCGAAAATCCATATAAAAAAACTTTTAAGAAATGACTATGTGCGCACACTTTTTGTTTAGCAAACATAATTACAACTACTATTCCACAGACTTATAGCAAAACAAATGTCATAAAAGAAATAACAAGCTCCCAGCTTTTTCTTTTCAAAATGGTGTTCCATCTAAAACCTCCCCAGGTCAGGCCACATGTACATATCCGCAAGCGGACTAGTGCGCTCACTCCTCCAATTTGCTTTTGTACTTACCTACAACATGAAACAACTAGGTAAGCGAAAACGCTTAGTAAGAATAGCCTTACAACACAAGTATACTAAACCCGGTAATGAGTCGACCTAATGTAGATATCGCTACCAGTCATTAGGGTATTGGATAAGTTCCGACCCTATCATACAATTCTCAATAAAGCCATAACAGAAAATCAAGCACATTGGTTGCACCCAACAACCAATTTTCATACATATCATAATAACATGCACTCAAAAAATCTCAGACATTCAAGATATATAACCATATTCAAAATAAATACTTTGGTTGTTTCTAACAACCAAGTTCACCCTTATCATAATAATCTGCACTCAGAAATTCCCAAAACATTCAAGATATATAACCATATCCAAAACAAATACTCTGGTTATTTCTAACAACCGAGTTCACACATATTACAATAACCTGCACTCAGAAAATCCCCAGAACATTCAAGATATGCTGCACATATCATCACTAATCAATAGATTAATAGCAAGGGATTCAGGTGTCAACTCGATTTCAGCATTAATGTCCTGGCTCCAACTCGAACTATATTACCATTGTCCTGGCTCCAACTCGGACTATATACTTTTACCATGTCCTGGCTTCAACTTGAATTATATGTTTACCATGTCCTGGCTCCAACATGAACTATATTTTTAACATGTCTTGGCTCCGACCCGAACTTTAGCTTACCGTGTCATGGCTCCAACCCAAACCTACTTACCATTTAGCCGCAGAATGCAAAAGCAGTGAAAGATTAGGCATTAAGCATACCTTGGTCTTAATGACACAAACAAAACTAGTGTAATCTATTACTACAAGCACACACTAGTATATTCATGTTGTAGCCAAGAAAGAGAAAGGCTAACTTACTTGGAGTCCTTAGTTCCCAGCTGGATCTTTAACACCACTATTTGTTTTCCCTTTCCCAATTACTGTAATTAATACAGTGTACTCAGATTAAACTATGACATACTCTTATATCTAATTTTTGTACCCTAGTTTTAGCTTAAGTCATTCACTCAGTTTGGGTACAGCTGGCAAATAAATATATGGAGAAATAACCAAGGAAATCATATTTGTTTATTATCCACGTAAGAAACTCCGATTTCACATGGGCACGTGTGGTGTTAGGCATCCTGGGTTTAACCCGAGCTACAGACATGAAGGTTGTGAAGCGAGAGCTCGTAATATTCAGACAGTAGTCAAAGTATGAGCTAGGAGAGATACCCGACTCGTGGTATCTCTGATATATTACGTACTCACGAATCCCTAAGACTCGGATACTTTTATATGATTGTTTATGACCAGCCTGTCATATATAATGTCCCAGATATTAGGAGACCATCTACTTTATGATCAAATCATATCCCATTATAAATGGGAAATATATTTATTAAATGTAATAAATATGTAAATTTGTGAATGACTCACGCGGTTACCCAATCCTGTCCATGGAATTTCTCTATAAATACTGAGAATATTGGACAGGAAAAGGGATGACTATTTTGTAATACTAAAAATCTGCCAAAATAGAGAGAAAAACAACAATAATATAGACTCGTGGACTAGGTGGATTTTAACCACTGAACCATGTAAAAGATTTGTGTTCTTGTGATTTCATTTCATCTTTTGTTACAGTTTATTACTAAGCACTAATCTACCTCATTATTTCTTTATACACTGTTGGCGAAAAACCGTGTCACCAGAATGGCACTTTCGTTGAGAGGGAAATTAGTTCTTTCATCAAAATCCCAGTCAAATCTCATCATGGTGCTCACTCGCTCAATGCACGACAATGATATAGAACAGCCTGGTGGGCAGGATGCCCATCATACCGCTGTTTCAAACGAGCATGGCCCTGAAATCTAGCGACACCCAAGAAAGCAACCGACGGGTCACGGCGATACTGGGAGTTCGACGTCATTGCCACCGAATCCAAACTCAGACTACTTAACTGCAGTTGAGTTGGAAAATATGCAGTTAAGAAGCCATCTTGCTAAGGAAAACAAGAAAATTGAGGAGCTTTTGGCTCGGTTACCCCATCTTGCTACTGACGTTAATGCTGGAAAGAGGTAAACTAGGTCTCATAAGTCCCAAAGGAATAACCAATCCAAACCAAATTGGTCAGTCAGAACGGTCACCCCAAGTTCTGTGCCCCACGAGGAGAGGTTGGGATAGGCTCACAGAGATTGAATGTTCCAGCAAACCCTCCTGCGTCACGATCAGATTGTCAGGCGCAGAGAGCTAGAAACAATGGGGCAGAACAGAGGCGCACTAATTTAGTTCGCCCTGATGGGACAAGGATTGACTCACCAATAAGGCATCCCCTGTCACCTATTAGACATCCAACACCACCTCGGCCTACGCATGACATTCCTGCTTATGGAGACAGTAGGAGAAATCCTCCTCCGTCTGTCCATACCTATGTCCCACAGACACATGTTGAGAATCTGGATCCTCGGCCTCAACCACGAGCGATATGCTTCGCAAATGGAAGTTATTGGACTGAAAGTCATCAAAGTGGTAGGTCCAAGGTCGATCTACGTGATCGCCTGAATTCGTAGAGAAGAAATTCAGCTCGACATGAGGGTGTTAGTTATACTCATCAAGAGGGAGGTCCTTCTGAAGTACGTGATAACGGGAATGCCCCATAAAACCAAGCTCGTGCTTGGAGGGACAACAACCCATCAAACGCGTATGATAGGATGGGAGCTGTTGAACAACCCAAAAATAACCTAGGGACCAGGGACCAAACCCTCGAGAGGCTAGCCCAGATGGAGGAGAAAATGAAGAAGCTTTTATCTGGAAAGGATAAAGACAATTGTGACTCAGAGGATGAGCTCGAGCTTTTGGCCCCAAATATTGCGGCGGCCACATATTCGGTGGGCTTCAGAATGCCACACTTGTCAACGTTTGATGGAGATGGGGATCCGTCTGATCACCTTGGGATGTTTAACACCATGATGATAGCCCACAATGTCGGACTCGATCTAAGGTGCATATTATTCCCCTAAACTCTGATTGGGCCAGCCAGGCAGTTGTTTAAACATTACAAGAAGCATTCAATTAGCTCGTGGAAGAAGTTTTCTATTGATTTCAAGAGAGCATTCAAGGCTTCCCACACAGCTCGGGTTAAGGCTGATTCATTAGCTAATGTAAAGCAGTAACCTGGAAAATCTTTGAAGGCATATCTAAGTAGGTTTGCCAATGTCACTGCACGAGCTAGAGATGCCGACGATAGTTCCAAGCTCATGGAAATAAGGACGAGAATCCTTGTTGGAGGCGACCTGTGGCAGGAATTATAGAGACTCAGATACTTTTATACGATTATTTATGACCAGCCTGTCATATTTAATGTCCTATATATTAGGAGAACATTTACTTAATGATCAAATCATATCCCATTATAAATGGGAAATATATTTATTAAATGTAATAAATATGTAAATCTGTGGATTTACTCACGCGGTTACCCAAACTTGTCCATGGAATTTCTTTATAAATACTAAGAAAATTGGACAGAAAAAGGGACGATTATTCTGTAATACTGAAACTCTGCCGAAATAGAGAGAGAAACAACAATAATATAGACTCGTGGACTAGGTGGATTTTAACCACTGAACCATGTAAAAGATTTGTGTTCTTGTGAATTCATTTCATCTTTCGTTACGGTTTATTACTAAGCACTAATCTACCTTATTATTTCTTTATACACTGTTGGTGAAAAACCGCGTCAGCACTAATATTCTACGATGGTTACATGCAATAAAGTTCTCTTAGAGACTCTACACTATAGCCTCTTATACGCTCCGAATTTCGTTTTAGTTTTTACGGTATCATGAGAAAATCGGCCTCACCACAACACGCTCTCTGTGCTGTGCATTTTAATATTCTTTAAATAAAGAAATCTCTTATCTGATACTCGTATTTTGGTTTTTGGAAAAAGGAGTTTTAAACAACTCTCATCTTTAGAAAAATATCAACTTCTTGCTCTCTTACGAAAGTTTTCTGTTTTCTATCATTTACCAAAATACCACGTTTTGCAACTTTACAATTAATATCTAATAACGCTACCCCTTTCTCTTAAAGGTTCTACAAAACACAAACTCCCATTTTTACCATTTTTATCCATAACCTAGGATCTCTTTTTATGTTATTTTTTAAAAGAAGGGAAATTGGACCCTTAACTTATAAAATGGTTAAAATCAACTTTAAAATTAACTCAAGCTTATTTGAGATTGTTTAAATCTCAAAATCATTAGTTATCTTTGCAAGGACCTATTTCTTTTCATTTCCAAAACGTTACTCCCACTATTTTTTAAAGTGGTAAAGTCTCATTTTTAAACTTTTGCCCTAAGTTGAGTCTTTGGCAAAAACCATTAAATATTTTTCACGTATTCTGTGTCATAAGAATGGGAACTAGGTGAAAGTCTCGCATCAAAACTTGGTTTAGGTTAGGAGAACTAACCACCCAAAAATCACTTTTCATTAAGGTTCAAAATTACTACTTTTCCGATTTTAGGGAAAACTTAGAAAATTATTTCTCTTAAACCGTGACACATTTTTATCTAAATTTTTACAGGGGTCTTGATACACATCTTAAATAATTTCCTTCAAAATTTCATAAATTTTGGGATGGAAAAACCCATTAAAATATTTAAAGAAATATGGGCATTGCCTCCTGCCCAGAAGTTTTTTCCCTGATTTTTTAGGTACTATGGAAATTTATTTCTCTTACAACGTAGCCCAGTTCTTTCTAAAATTTTACAGAGATCTTTATACGTGTATAAATACATATTCTTCTAAATTTTATAATTTTTAGAGTAATAAAACTTATCAAAATATTTAAATCAATCTGGGCAGTGCTTGCTACTCAGATGTTTTGTTTCCAGATATTAGGGAAAACTTTGAAAAATCATATCTCTTATACCATAACACATTTTCCTCTAAAATTTTACGGTGACCCTTATACATGTTCAAACTAACATCCTACTGAATTTCATAGCTTTTAGATTAGGAATACGCATTCAATAGTTAAAATTATCTGGGTAGTGCATGCTACCTAGAAATTTTTCAGATTTACATCAAAATGCCGAAAGTACATAATTTGGGTTTAAAAATACATTTTTATGATTTCCCAAAGCCTATCATAAATTAATCACAAAGAACAATGCAACTACATAAATTATTTTCATAAACAGAAGCAGTAGAGTGCGATTTGACCCGTTGGAAGCCAAACCACAAAATTTTGGAATCATGCATTTTTACACAACTTAACTACCATAAGTATTTCTAGCAGAACCCTAGCCACATAGATGCAAGAAAATTGTCAAATCATACAATCTCAACCTTAAGCATAAATTAAGCTCCAAAAACCATTAAAATAACCTATACAACAAGATCTACAAACATAAGTCACAAAACTCAAGAACAACAATAAATTTCTACCTTGTGATTGTTCTAGCTTGGAGATGTGTTTTCCTTATCTTCTCAAACTCCCCCCTGTTCTCTATACTCTCAAACCGAGCCCCAAAGTCCCACATGCAGATTGTTGAGAAGGAGTTAGGGTAGAAAGACTTAGATGAGGGACAAAAACATTGAAACTACCAAGATCTCTTACCTTGAGTTTACTTGATCACCAAAGTGCTCAATCTTTTAGATCCAACTAGTAAAAGCTTCTCTTGAACCCTGGAACACAAGATCAATGCAATTCATGGCTATTAGATTGCATGCATGCATAATAAACCCTTAGGATTTTGGGTTTAAAGAGGAAAAGAGAAGAAAAGATGAAGGAGGTTTCGAAACTTACTCTGCACAAATGTTCTCATGAGCTTCTCCCTTCTTCAATGGGGGATGAGTGTACTTAGCTTATGGAGAGAAAAGATTGCAGCAATGGAGGGTTAGAGGGCTTTAGGGTTTTGGGTTTGGGAGAGGGAATGGAAGAGAGTTTTCTTGGGAGAAAATACTATTGTGAGAAAATGATTAAAATTGTAAGAGAACAATGATTATGGTTTAACTTGTGAGTGGGGTAAGGTTCTTACTCTTCCCCTAGGGTAGGTGTCCTAGGCTCTTGAGAGCCCTAGGGCATAGCCTTGCCACCCACCACACTCTCTCTCCTCCCTTTGAAAAGACCTTTATGCCCTTGCTCATTTTTACCTCTCTCCTTAGACACTCAAGGGCCCTTTGGTAATTTGTGCTCTAAATTTTCCTTAACTTTTACCCTATAGTGTTTAATTCTCCAAGCATAATTAAATGAATAATTTGTGACTAAAAATAAAGTTTTTCACAATATCACATAATTTTTGCAATTTATCACATATTGACCAAAATGCCCTTAAATGTCCGAGCAAGAAATTTTCATTCTTAAGTACAGTTAATTGGAATTCAAACCTCAATCAATTTTTCTTAAATTTATTGGCTTGAATATAAATTCCTAGTTGCCAAAATATTTTTATGCCATGGTATTCCTTATTTTATTTTATCCTAGATTTTTATCCCATTAGGGTTTATCCATTGCTCTGAGACCATTCTTTCTTTGCATAAAGCTAGATCCTTTACCGGATCATTACAGCAGCTATAAAAATTCACGAAACATCACAAATTCATAAAATATCATTTATAAAATAATATTACACATAATTCTTCATCGACTCCAACTGGCTACTAACGTGTGTTCATAACACGGGACGTTACATTTTATGCCATTGTTTTGGTGATTGTTTTAAACCATATAATAATTTAATAAGCTTGCACACCTTATGTTCATTTCCTTATAGGGCAAAACTTGTCGAATGTTCTATATAGATCTCCTCATCAAGGTATCCATTTAGGAATGTTGTTTTGACATTTATTTGGTAAACATAAAGATCATATATTGATGCTAATGTTAGGATTAATGCCCTAAAAGCATGTAAAGAAATTTTATTAAATTAAATAAAAAGAACAATTGTATTATATTTGAATATTATAATTATTGTTTAAATTAATTATATGATAATATCAAAAAAATTCCTTATTCATTCATGAGAATATGATCTTGTATTAGTACGAGAGAATTAAGATCATATATAATGAATAAAATAGTGAGTAACATATTAAAGTAAGGAATCTTTAATGAATGGTTACTAGTGCGGTTTACTAAGCATACATGATGCGAGTGATCTAGATTCGAATTACTGATGTGGATAGACATATTAGTAAAGGTGTTGTATATGATAGATTATATATGGCAGGACCAATAATAATTAATTACCTTATAAACTTGTCGTTCGACATAAAGATTTGATTCTTATCATAATAGATGATCATTGGTAGATCAGTCTAAATCCTGAGTATTCATGAACTCCTGTTTGTGTTTATTGGATCTTTTGACTCACTCAGTAATGTTTCTTAGTATAATGAGGCTAATGACTCTTGTTTTGGAGATTCAATATCATGAATGTTTGGGAACATGAATTACAATAATGGAATCCATACTTTCCAAACGGATCGAATATTGGTTCCCTTAAGGGTTAATTCTGGAACTTAATAGTTATTCAACTCAAATCTATAATTTGATTATATATTAATTATTTGCTAGGGAATTAATGGTACTTAAGGATCAATAGGTAATTAGAAGGGTAAAACGATAATCTTTACCAGCTCTAATTAATGAATCAATAAATGGAGGACATAACTACATTTATTGATTATATGAATGGACTACAAGAGAAAACTATGAAAATATAATTCTATAAATACTTAGTTTGCAATTCCATATTTATAATGGAGCAATCATGGAACTAATAAATAAGATTATTGAATTAAAGAGTTTAATTAATAATATGGTGTATTGGAGCTTTGTATTATATGTCCATGGTCCCTAGATCACCTCTGTCCTACACTGTCAAGGTAAGTATGCCAAAAGAAAGATTTGTAGAGAGGACTTAATTGCAAAGGAATTAATTTTCCAGGGAAATGAAATAATTATGTGATAGATATGAGCAACTTATTAATTATGAATTAATTAATTATTTAACTATATAGTTTTTTATTTTGAAAAACTAAAGGTTAAAATAAATATTAATCTTATTTGGATTAATATATAAAGAGAGATTAAAAATTATCTTATTTAGAATAACTTATTTATTTATTGAATTAAAACTGATATTTTAAGATAAAGAAAATTTTGAATTAATTGATATTTATTTTAAGATAAATATATTGTCTTAAATATTAATTAAATAAAAAAATGAGAAAATTAGGCAAAACCCTAATCTGTCTCACGCCACTCACTGTATTGCACAGTGAGTGGTGCCACACAGAGATATTTCATATCCCTGGGATTTGAATTTGGAATTTCAAATAATTTCTTTATTTCATTATATATATTTTATTATTCTTTTTAAATATGATTTAAATTAACTAATTAAATAAGGTTATAACTGATCAGTTTTATTTTAATAAAATAAAGATTAATTAAATAAGTTAATTATATTTATAAACCTAAAGAGAAGGTTATTGTTAACAACACAGACTATCTCTCAGAAAGAGAAGCGATAGTTTTTCCTAAACATGAAAACTATTCAATTCCACTTCTCTCTATCAAACATTTCTAAATCTCTTGTGTTGAGTACTTCAAGAGAGTCATAAATCAACCTTTCTAATCCTACGTGCCCAGACACGTCCTTGTGTGTTTGAGGATTGGTCTGGAAGATCAAGGTGTGAGTCTTCAGAACTTGGATAGGAAGACCATTGATTTTATACAAAAAGATTCGAGGACACTTGATAGGCTACAAGAGGTAATGTCTAATATGATTGTATGTGATTTAATATATATTTATGTGTATGATCTTGGTTGGTATCTTTGATTTGCTCTTTTAATACTAACAATTTGTACAAAAGCAGTCTACATATATATATTAAATGATGTGTGGGTTTCTTGCACTTGTTATATGTATATTGATATGTATAATGAATGGATGAATATTTTTTTTGAATGTATGGTTCAATTAATTATATGGTGTTATTGGGTTAGGAATTTGAATTTCTAGATCTTGTGTAAGCCATAAAGGGCATAAGATTTTTTTGTAAATTTTATTTTTCAAATATGTAGTTTTAAAAAAATCTACACACAAAGTAAAGGAGGACCCGTGTAACGTCCCAAAAATGCTAATAAAGTTTAGTGCCTTGATTAGAGTGTCGGAAAGGCATAATTGGATATTTGTGTGATTAATTGATTACATACGTGACTACGTAGCATGCATGATTTATATGATAATATGAATATATTTATATACATGTTTATGTTTATTAAATATGCATGTGGGCCCGTTCTTGTTTATAAGAGCATATTTGTAATTTTGGCCTGTTCTGGGCATAAATGTGATTATATGTGTTAAATGATTTAGACCACATTATTATGTGGATATATTTGTAGTGTTCGGCTCGAGGCAATCCTAGTGAGCAGATTAGCGAAATAGTCACAGCAGGGTTTAATATCCGGCTCGGGGTGAGCCTAGGGGTGTTTTCAGAAATTTATTGTATATTTGGGATTTTATCAAGTAAGGGGTAAGTATTTGGTAATTAGTTGGGCATGCCTAGATTTATTGGGAATTTGTAGGACGACTCGAGGAATTAACGGGAAATGGGGCAAATGACCATTTTATCCTTAAGGGCAATAAAGAGGCTGAGTAATCTTTAGGGGCATTTTGGTCTTTAGGTTAAAGGATGTAGTTAGGAAAGCTTCAGGACTAAACCAGAACAATTCAAAAATACTTCTCAACATTCTCTCTCTCACTCTCATGTTCTCTCTCTCCCTCTCTTGTGCTTAGAGGCTTAGAGAAATTGTTAAGGAAAAGGGCTTAGGAATTGAGCTGTGAATTTGGGGAATTAAGCTAGGAGAAGGCAAAGGAACAACTAAGGATCAAAGCCATTAACTGAGGTAAGATTTAAGTCTTGATTCTTCTGGAAATTCTGATTGTTAAGACAGGTTTTGGCTGGGTTTTTTTGATGTTTTTTTATTGCTGAATTGGGGGTGGTAATTGTAGTAGGTTTTTGGGTGATTATAATGCCTAGGTAGTGTGGTTAAGAGTCTTAGACTCAATTCTAGGTTTAGTTCAGGGTTACAAGGAACTTTTGATGAATTAAGTTATGAGTAAACGCTGGAAAAGCCCCAAGATTTTTAGGTTCACGGGGGCGCACAACGACCCAGTTCTTTGGCACCGCATCTCGCGTGACCCTAGAATCTCTGAGGGGCTTGCTGTTTCGTAGGAGCGCTGCGGCCCTAAAGGGGAAGTCGCGGGCCGCCTACCACTAGGATTTGGGGATGGTGCCTCTGACTTGGAGGCGCATTGTGACACTTAGGGCTAGTTCGTGGCCTGCCTAGGCAGCCTTAGCCAAAATAGGTTTTTGGGCATGGGAACTTAAACCTAAGCACTCGGGACGAGTTCTACGACCCGATTTAGTAGAATTCAAGGTCCCTGATGCTAGTATTTTATTCCAAAGCATTTAATTGGGTTGGATTTTAATAGTTATCCATTGTCGCTTATGAATAGGGTTACCGTTAAGGCTTGGGATTGAGGATCGTGCTCGGAACCCCTCCACATCCTCTGCTCAGGACTCGAGGTAAGAAAACTGCACCCGAGTTGTTAATGGGCCTGAGATCCCTTGTAATTGAATATGTGTGAGATTATAAATGTATTTGTGATTGGAAATATCTAGATATGCATGTTAGCTCATGCTGCTTTCGATTACGTGTTTCACAACCTATATATCTGCTATATTTGATGTGAAAGTCCAACCTAAGGGAGCCAGGGATGATCTTAAGCGTACTGAACACAGCTCGGCTTAAGCGAGTCAGGATCAACTAAATGACTAAAGGGCTCAGCCTAAGGGCGTCGACACCTAACTAATTATATTAAGATTGAATTTTATGTTTGGATTAATCTGTTTATTGTTGCCTAGCTTATCGCTTGTATTCTGATGTTGATTGAATTGGTTGATCTAAGTTTACTATGCACATTCTGTTGTTATCTATGCTTGTTGAATTTAGTTTTCTTGCTGAGCATTGGTTCATGGGTGCTACATGGTGCAGGTAAAGGAAAAGGAAAGATGGACCAGCAATGAGTTGGAGAGCTTTGGGGGAGGTGTGTACATTGGCTGCTGCTTGACCGCCACTGCCGAGGGATTTACAGAGACTAAAGCCAAAATTGTATTTTTCAAATTAGGCTGACTGCAGTTGTATTTATTTTTTAGGGTTCTAACCTCCTTGTAAAAATTATTTTTGGGATCCCATGTATCAAACTCTTATTTTAATGAAAGTCAACCATTTTATGATCAAAATATTTTAACCCTAACTTGTCAGTTGACTTTAGAAACACGTTTATGTTCAAATGACTTTATTAGAAAGTCTTGAAATATTTTAAATACACAGTATAACGGTCTTGGTTACCCAGGACGACACAACTTGGTATCAGAGCGGTCTAGGTTTAAGGGTTCCTGAAGACTGGGTAGGCATGTACGCTCACCGCTAAAGACAAGCTTGACTTAGGTTTCGGTAACCATACATGTGATTACATGTGTTGAGTGCTTAAATGAAATATAAATTATTTATCTACATGATCATTAGGGAGCATGAGATATACTGGTAGGGTATGTCCCTTGGCTACTATGTGGATATGATCAGGCGTGCTTATTAGCATTGCTACTATATGTAAATGATTGTTCAAAGGTATGCTTGCATTATGAATGTGTGTTGTTGGTTGAGTTTCGGCGTTAGACCGGAGGGTGGTTATAAATTTGTTATCATTTCCTGACCAACCAAGCCATTAATTGCAGATAAACTTGGAGAGTTATGCCTCCGAGGCGATCAAATCAACTAGCCGGGATCAAGGTTGAGGCTAGAGATGATGAGCAGAGTCAGAACCTTCTGCTAGTCCCTGAGAACTTGCAGTAGTTGCTTGCTGACATGCAAGCCAGACTCCAAAGTCAAGAGGAAGAGATTCGCCTTCTAAGGTAGCAGGATCTACCAGGGAGTTCGGCACCTGACTTGCCACCTGTTGTGGTGCCAGTTGTACAACTGCTTAAGATCGGGAACAAGTGGGAGCCGCTTTATGAAAGATTTAGGTAGCAGCACCCTCCAACTTTTGAGGGAGGACCAGATCCACTTAAGGCTGAATAGTGGATGGGTTTGATCACCTCCATCCTGGACTTCATGAGGGTGGAAGGTAATGACATGGTGGCCTGCGCAAGCTATATGCTTCGAGATGATGCCTGCATCTGGTGAGAGGTAGCATCACATACTCGAGATGTTTCTACTATGAGTTGGGATGGGTTTAGAGACTTGTTCAACCAGTAATATTACAGCATTGCCATCAGGGCGACAAAGATAAATGAGTTCATTGGGTTGGTACAGGGCAACATGACAGTTACTGAGTATGCCCTAAAGTTTGTCAGGCTAGCAAAATTTGCACCTGATCTAGTGCCTACAGATGCTGCTAGGTAGGATAGGTTTGTTCAAGGGCTTAATGCTATGATAGCCCAAGATGTGAGGATCACATTAGTACCTGGGGAGACAGCTTATGCCCAGGCATTTGAGAAGACCATCATTACTGAGGAGGCAAAGAACAAGATATGGAGGGAGAGCTCTGTAAGACGGGATGTTCGCAGGGCAGTGCCTTAGCTTACAGGGTCTGGTAGGGGTGGAGGCCCCAGTGATCAGAAGAGGAAGACCCCTGACACCTCGACCAATGCTGGTCCTAAGAGGAAGGGTCGGGGTGTCCAGGGTGGCCACCAGGGAGGCAGTGAGACATGGAGAAGCTACCTAGAGTGTGCTAGATGCAGGAAGCGCCATTTGGGAGAATGTTGAGCAAAGGCCTGTTACTTGAGCGGGGTGGTTGGACACCTCAAGAAAGATTTCCCGACTATGAAGAAAGAGGAACCAGGGAAGGCAAACAACTTGACCCCAGCTCGAGTGTTCGCCTTGACATAGGCAGAGGCTGAGGCTAGCCCCTCGGTAGTGACAGGTCAGCTTTCTAGCGCTGGCTCTTCATATATAGTATTGATTGACTCTGGTGCTACACATTCATTTGTTTCTAGTAAAGTGATTGATAGATTGGGTAGGCCTAGTGAGTATGATACTGTGGGGTTTGAGACTATACTGCCTACATGGGAAATGGTAGTTTCTAGGAGATGGATTAGAGCACTGCCAGTGATTGTGGATAGTAGGAATCTATCAGTAAACTTGTGTAATGCCCTGACTAATTCTAGTCCTCGGACCATTAAAATCTATAAACATAACTACTATTTTGGAATACATTCAAGAAATAATAGATCTTTATTAAAAATCTAAAATACGGTACGAAACACAAAATATGGGATCCCATCGTTGTTTACATAAAAACATAAACTTTAATTAATTGTTTAAAAAACTAAGAGCGGAAATACATAAGAACATAAATTAAAAGACTTAAAATAACTTCATCCTCGATCTTCCAGCAGTCCATTCAATCAGTCCATCCCCTAATACACATGCCAAGCTGCCATGAATACGTTCCACCTTCCAAGTTTATTTTCCTGCACCATCTAAAATAAAAGGAATGAGCCTAATGCCCAGCAAGGAAAATCTACTAAAAACATCTATCATAAATCATAAGACTATATCATAAAACATATGACGTAAAAACGTATATCATATAGGACTACAATATTAATGGCTATTAACGCATTACCCTATCATGTGATAAAAGCATCTAGGTTCTCAATCTACTAATCGAGGTAGGATAGATCACAAAATAGTATATGATAACTCATCTAGGTCCTCATTCTACTAATCGAGGTAGGGTAAATCATAACTCTAAACCACGATAATGATAAAAATCTTGGGGTTTCCTATCTAAGCAACTATAAGCCCTAAGCGACTAAAACATATTCATACATATATACATAGCACATAACATATCATAGCATATAAACATATCATAACACATATAATCTAACCTATTTTCCTTACCAAAAAACTGGGATATTGGAGACAAGAACGGGATGGAAAACTCCTAAAATTAACAATAAGAACCATGAGTTTCTAAAGAAATGGAGACAAAAAAGAGATCTAAACCATCAAGATAGAAACTTATCGAAAACCTTAAGTTTCAAGAAACTTAAACACCTAACCAAAAGCCATAATAATGAGTTAGGATCTAAAAGAAAATGAAATAGAATAAAAGAACTATAAGGAACTAAATATGAGTTTAAGAATACCTTGAATGGACTAGAACTTTGATTTACATCTCAAATACTGATATATCGCTCCTACCTATGCCCTGAGCTTTCGTAGTTTCGTTCATGTGAAATCGACGTGTTTTCCGTATCTTCCGTAGGTGATGTATCGACCCTATAGCTGCGATACATCAGCATATGATGATAATTTAAACAAGTTTTTGCACACTTTCAGCATATTGGAAGTTTGTTAAAAAACTTTGACAGAGTAAAACGTAATCCTAACAGTTGTTGGAAGGTTCTAGAGCTTCTAGATCTATCTTTTATTAATTTATTCATCTAAAATGCTTAAATCCTTAATAAGCATGCTTGTGACAAGTGTCACATTCTTATTAGTTCTATCTAAACCATAGATTATAATAAATAATATTTATAGGAGCAGCTATATTAATCAAACATTATGTTATAATTAATATCTCTAAACTATAGGTTAAACAACTACTACCACTACTACTACTGCTGCTGCTGCTGCTACGTTCCTCGTAACTCAGGTCTTTCTGGAGTGCTGTCATATTGTACTTGAGGACGTGAGATGGGTCTGACACATATCTATGCAGCATCGAGATGTGAAACACGTTGTGGCTATCTTCTAGAGTTGCCAGTAGGGCTAATCTATATGAAACTGTTCCCACCTTGTCCAATATCTCAAAAGGAGCTATAAACCAGGGACTAAGTTTGCCTTTCTTCCCAAACTATTTCACTCCTTTCATAGGAGATATCTTTAAGAAGACTTGATCACTGACTTTGAATTCCTCATCTCGCCGCTTGGCATCCGCAAAACTCTTTTGTCGGCTCTGAGCAGCGAGCATACACTTTCTAATCAGTGCCACTGCATCTTGAGCCTCTCTAACAGCTTCGAGTCCAAGAAGTTTTCTTTCTCCTACCTCGTCCCAATGTAACAGCGATCGACACTTCCTTCCATGAAGTAACTCATAGGGTGTCATACCGATCATTTCCTAGTAGCTATTATTGTACGAGAATTCTATAAGTGGCAAATACTTACTCCACAATCCTCTGAAATCTAGTACAGAAGCTTGCAACATATCTTCTAAAATCTGTATGGTACGCTCGGACTAATCGTCGGTCTGAGGATGAAATGCCATGCTAAGACTTAGCTTGGTACCCATGGCTTACTACAAGCTTCCCCAAAATCTCAATGCAAACACCGATCCTATAACTGATACTATGGTATTAGGGATTCCATGCAGTTGTACTATCTCTCGAACATAAATGTCTGCGTACTGGTCTGCAGTGTACGTAGTCTTGACAGGCAGGAAGTGAGTTGACTTGGTAAGTCTATATATTTCAACCCAAGCTGAGTCGTGCTACTTATTTGTTTGTGGTAAACCTGTCATGAATTCCATGGCTATGTCTTCCCACTTCCATTCTGGAATATTAAGCGATTGCACTAAGCCTGCGGGTCACTGATGTTATGCCTTTACTTGCTGGCATACTAGGCATTTGGACACATACTCTACTATGTCTTTCTTCATTCCCGACCACCAGTATAGTGCCTTAAGGTCGTGAGTCATCTTGGTGGACCCCGGGTGAACTGAGTATGGGGTAGTGTGTGCCTCTTCTAAAATCTTCATCTTAATTTCATAATCATTCCGCATGGACACCTGTCCTTTATATCTCAAGAACCTTTTTCCTGATATAGAGAAATCTGTAGTCTTGCCTTTTTTGACTGCATCCATATGCGATACTAACGTGTCATCATGCCCTTGCCCGATCCGTATATATTCTAATAGACTTGACTAGATGGACAAGTTAGCCAGTTGACCAATGACTAGTTCTATTATGGCATTAATCAGCTCTTGCTGAAGCAACTTTTCTATTCGTGAAAATGCTGCCAGATTTCTGTAACTCTTTCGGCTTAACGCATCTACAACTATATTTGCTTTTCCTAGGTGGTATAGGATATTGCATTCATAATCCTTTACTAGTTCTAACCACATACGTTGCCTCATGTTGAGCTCTTTCTCTGTGAAGAAATATTTTAAGCTCTTGTGGTCCATATAAATCTCACATCGTTCTCCATAAAGATAGTGGAGCCAGATTTTCAATGCGAAGACCACCACTGCCAACTCCATATCATGTGTTGGATAGCATTGCTCGTATTCCTTCAACTACCTTGAGGCGTAGGCTATCACTTTGTCATTTTGCATCAGTACACAACCCAAACCTTGCTTTTCGCAACACAATATACTACAATCTTGCCGTTGGGTGTCGGTACACAAAGTATTGGTGCTGAGCATAACTTATCCTTGAGCAGTTGGAAGCTCTCTTCACATCTATCCGTCCAGTTGAACTTTTGTTGTTTCTGGGTCAGGTTGGTAAGCAGAGTGGCTATCTTAGAAATGCCTTCTACAAATCTCCGATAATAGCCTTCTAGCTCGAGAAAACTTCAACTTTTGACGCATTCTTAGGTCTTGGCCAATCCTTCACAACCTCTATCTTAGCTGCGTCTACTGCGACTCCATCTTTGGATACTATGTGGCCGAGGAATGCTACTTTTGAAAGCCAAAATTCACACTTCTTGAACTTGGCGTAAAGTTGATGCTCCTTCAGTCGCAGCATAGTCAATCTTAAATGTTCCTCGTGCTCGGCTTCGTCCTTGGAGTACACCAAAATATCATCAATGAACACTACAAAGAATTTTTCCAAGTAATCCTTGAAGATCGGATTCATTTAATCCATAAATGTGGCTGGACCATTGGTAAGACCAAAATACATAACTAGAAACTCGTAATGTCCATATCGAGTTCTAAAAGCTATCTTTGGTATATCTTCTTCCCTCACCTTGAGCTAGTGATAACCAGACCGTAGATCTATCTTTGAAAATACAGTCGCTCCTTGGTGTTGATCAAATAAGTCATCGATCTGGGGTAGCAGGTACTTATTCTTAATTGTCACCTTGTTTAGCTCGCGGAAATCTATACACATTCACATGCTTCCATCCTTTTTCTTCACAAATAGAACCGATGCTCCCCATGTCGAATGGCTTGGTGTGATGAAACCCAAGTCTAAGAGTTCTTGTAACTGCGTTTTCAACTCCTTGAGTTCGGTTGGTGCCATCTGTTATGGTGCCTTTGAGATAGGCTCAGTTCCCGGTACTAGTTCGATTGTGAAGTAATTTCTCGAGTAGGCGGTAACCCTAGTAAGTCGTCAGGAAATATCTCTATAAATTCCTTTATAACGTGGATGTCACCAACCTTTAGTGGTGTTTCTTTTGCCACATCTGTGACGCTTGCTAAGAATGCGTGACATCCTTTCTATATCATCCTCTGAGCTTTGAGAGATGAGATAAGCGGTGTCAGTAGTCCTAAAACCTTTAACATATAACATAGTTTTTGACCGTCAGGAGTTTCGAACGTCACTTGTTTACGTCTACAGCCGATGGTTGCGCCATGCCTTGCTAGCCAATCCATGCCCAGTATTACGTCAAAGTCCTTGATCTCTAACTCTATCAAGTCTCCTTCTAGTTCTGTGCCCTCGACTTTAATCGACACACCTTGTACTATTCGTGATGATAGGACTACTTCACCCGAAGGCAGTTCTATCACAAACATAGTTCTAAATCTTTCACAAGGTTTATATAATTTTTTTGTCATTCCTAACGAGATATACGAGTGTGTTGCTCCTGAATCAAACAACACTGAACATATATTATCGAAGATAGGAATCTGACCTGTGACCACTTTGTTACTATCTTCAGCTTCTTCCTGGGTCAAGGCAAAGACTCTGGCTGGAACCATCTTGTTGTCCCTCTTTTCTTCTTGTTTGAGATGTGGACATTCCTTCTTTCGATGACCTTCCTAGCCAAAGTTGTAACAAGCTTTGGTGTTTGCACGACACTCCCCAAGATGTCTTTTCTGGCACTTGGAGCACTCTGGCTATTCTACATAACTCAACCTATTACTTCCATTATTTGTCCGTGCTCTTTTGTCATTGTCGGTCTGTTTACTATCAGGATGCTTCCTATTATGGCCATTATTGTGGTGCTGGTGGTTGTTGTTGTGGTTTCGACCATTCTGAGTCTAATTCTGCTGCTTGGGTTTAGACTTGCTGGCTTCCTCCTTACGAACATTTTCTTGGAGTCTTTCCACTTCTATAGTTGTTTCTAGAGCATCAGCATAAGAAGTGGTTCCGGGATTTGCAAGCTTGACTCCTAGCTCAATCTTAGGTCTGAGTCCCCTGGTGAACTTAGTAACCCTCATGAAATCGGTTGGGACCAACTTTGGCATGAATTTGGCTAGTCGATCGAATTGTCGAGCGTACTCAACTACTGTCAGATTGCCCTACTTTAGACTGGAAAATTCTTCCCCCTCGTAGCGATAACAGCCGATTTGTAATACTTTTTGTGAAATAGCTCCACAAATCTAGTCCAAGTCATGGTGGCGACATCATGAGTATGATGTACTAAATCCCACTAGATTCTAGCATCCTTTTTTAAGAGGAGAAGAAACGAAGGATATGCGATTTGCGTTGCCGAGGTTCATATATGCTAGTATAGGCTCTACATTCCTTAGCCATTCTTCAGCCTTAGAGGGGTCGATTGTCCCTTCAAAGGTTGGAGCATGCTGCTTACAGAAACGCTTGTAGATTGGCTCTTTGTATTGATCTGGAGAAGGCGCATAGTTTGCCATCAACCATCTCCCATATGGACCTACCTGCTGGGGTGCTTGAGCCGCAGGTTGAGGTTGTAGTTGTGGCTAAGGCTGCGGCTGAGTCTGTTGTCGTTGTTGCTACAACAGTTCTTCCACTTGTTGACGTAGTTGGACAATCTCAGCAGTGTTGTCCACAGGAGGTGGTGCATTTATATTGGCAGCAGCAGTAGTAGTAGCACGCGTTCCCCTTCTTCGGACTGGAGGGGCTTCGTTTGTCTTGTTGGCGGTGCTGGAGGTATTGTCGTTCATGCGTGCAACTCTCCATAGCGACATCTTTAGCAAAATTCTAACATTCGAGAAAACATGTTAGAACTTAACCTAATAAGTTCTAAGGAAAAACTTAGTCTAAGCAAACATAACTCGGACCTATCAGTTATGATTTCTTATGAAAAATTATGTAAGCCTTTCTTTATAATTAAGGTGTGCTTCTATACTTAGAAAAATAATCCATCTTTATTATTTTCTAAGTTTGTTTCTAACCATCCTATATGACTTAATTCTAAGGCTCGAAACTCGTCGCTGTTCCAAAGTTAACCATATTGAGTGAGGGCTAGGATCAGTAAAATCGCTCCCACTACTGTGGCCCCCTAAACTCTCAATACACAACCCGGTCCATTGATTTGTATCCACCCTCAATGAACTCAGTCATTATTTATTGAATTTATTATTTATTATTATTGTAAAAAAAAATCAAACTCATACATGTCATTAAAAAATAACAACTTTATTCATTTGGAAAAATATTTTCACTAAGTACAATCATATATTCAAAAATAAATAAATAAATGAATAAACTAAACTAAAAATAACTAGGGTAAATCTAAAAATCAGGATCCTCTACATCTGACCCTACATCTAACATATCATCATCTATTTCTTCATAATCATCATTACTATGAGCCTCGAAACTACCTCGGGGAATTTTCATTAAGATATTATGCTTTTGTTCATTTGTGAATTGAAATTCAAACTTAGAGGTAAACCTAAGTATAAGAAAATAATATCTCATGGATACCGGTAAATCATCTTCATCATCCATAGTCTCCCATAATTCTTCTAATTTTGAAACTACAAAAGGAAAATCCTTAAAAAGCCTAATTACTAGGACATATTGTTCCATAGCTCTCATCATAATTTGCTTAGTAGTTTGAAGGTGAACTATCTGCTTGTGAAATAGGATTAATCTTTGAGTGATTCTTTCTAGCACTCATATTGTATTCATTGGCTCTCTAATCCTTTTTAATGCCTTAAGGACTCAGATATCTTGATAGGTCAAAGCTCCATTCATTCTTAATGGAAAACATAATGATTAAAACGTTAGCTATAAACATAAACATAATGATCATAACATAAACACTTACATTTGCGGTTAGATCCGAAGCTTGTGCATGTGTATCAAGGAGAACTTCATGCATATGAACTGTTGGCTCTGGTACCAATTGTAATGCCCCGACTAATTCTAGACCTCGGACAATTAAAAACTACTAAACATAAATACTATTTTGGAATACATTCAAGAAATAATAGATCTTTATTAAATATCCAAAATACGATACGAAATACAAAATATGGGATCCCATCGTTATTTACATAAAAAAATAAACATAAACTTTAATTAATTGTTTAAAAAACTAAGAGCGTAAATACATAAGAACATAAATTAAAAGACTTAAAATAACTTAATCCTCGATCTTCTAGTAGTCCATTCAATCAGTCCATCCCCTAATACACATGCCAAGCTGCCATAAATCTGTTCTGCCTTTCAAGTTTATTTTCCTGCACCATCTAAAATAAAAGGAACGAGCCTAATTTCTAGCAAGGAAAATCTACTAAAAAACATATATCATAAATCATAAAACATACACTATAAAACATATGACGTAAAAACATATATCATATAGGACTACAATATTAATAGCCATTATCTCATTACCGTAGCATGTGATAAAACCATCTAGGTCCTCAGTCTACTAATCGAGATAGGTTAGATCACAAAATAGTATATAATAACCCATCTAGGTCCTCAGTCTACTAATCGAGGTAGGGTTACTCATAACTCTAAACCATAATAATGATAAAAATATTGGGGTTTGCTATCTAAGAAACTATAAACCCCAAGCGACTAAAACATATTCATACATATATACATAACGCACAACATATCATAGCATATAAACATATCAAAACACATATAATCTATCCTATTTTCCTTACCAAAAACTGAGATATTGGATACAATAACGGGATGGAAAACTCCTAAATTCAACAATAAGAACCATGAGTTTCTAAAGAAATGGAGATGAAAAAGAGATCTAAACCATCAAGATAGAAACTTATTGAAAACCTTAAGTTTCAAGAAACTTAAACACCTAACCAAAAGCCATAATAATGAGTTTGGATCTAAAAGAAAATGAAAGAAAATAAAAGAAATATAAGGAACTAAATATGAGGTTAAGAATACCTTGAATGGACTAGAACTTCGATCTACACCTCAAATACTGAAATGTCGCACTATCTTACATCCCAAGTCTTTATAAAGCTTAGATTGAAAAGCTTTAAAATCCCAAACCCTAGTGTTTTATCTCTAGAATAAACTTAGCAGCTTGGAGCCTCTGAATAATGCTTGAATAATGAATGAAATGGTTGAGTACTAGGTCCTATTTATAGAGTTCAAGGAGTGAAACTAACCCCTTTTAAAATGAATAAATTTGAATTTTCGTTTAAACAGATGCCCATTCTCGGTCAAAAACGTTAAAGAGCAAGTCCAAGTGGTTGAGGGTTGTTTCTAATTTAAATCCACAAAGTTTCAAAAATGGCTCCAAGAGATGATATATCACCTACCCTTTGCAATAAATCGCCCCTACCTATGCCCCAAGCTTTCATGGTTTCGTTCGTGTGAAATCGACGTGTTTTCTGTATCTTCCGTAGGCGATGGATCGACCCTTTAGCTGCGATATATCGGCATAAGATGATATTTTAAACACATTTTTTCACACTTTCAACATATTTGAAGTTTGTTAAAACAACTTTGACTGAGTAAAATGTCATCTTAACAGCTACTGGAAGGTTCTAGAGCTTCTAGATCTATCTTTTATTAATTTATTCATCTAAAATGCTTAAATCCTCATTAAACATGCTTGTGACAAGTGTCACATTCTTATTAGTTCTATCTAATCTTAGGTTATAATAAATAGTACTTCTTGGACCAGCTATATTAATCAAACCTTATGTTATAATTAATATTTCTAAACTATAGGTTCAACTTATAAAATCTATAACTGTTTCTATGAGTTTCCTACTAAATCTCGGCTTTAAACAATAACCACGAAAACTAAACTACTACAAGCTACTACTACTACTATCTAGCTAAGTAAAATTCCAAGACGCTAAACTTGATTGAGTTGGGTATGGATGATTTTGACATAATTTTGGGGATGGATTGGTTAGTCAGATATGGGGCAACCATAGACTGTAGGAAAAAGATGGTGACTTTTGAGCCTGAGGGTGAGACCCCTTTGTTTTTGTGGGTATTGTGCATGGACCACGTATTCCTTTGATATCAATGTTGAGGGCTAGAGACCTATTACAAGGAGGTTGTGTACGTTTTCTAGCCAGTGTGGTGGATACCACTAGGATCTTACCAGTGGGGCCAGGGGAGACTAGACTGGTCTGCAAGTTCTTGGATGTGTTTCTTGAGGACTTACCAGGACTACCGCCGCATAGGGAGATTCAGTTTGTCATTGAGTTAGCATCGAGTACAGAACCAGTGTCAAGGGCACCATACAAAATGGCTCCAGCAGAGCTAAAAGAGATGAAGATACAATTACAGGAGCTACTCGATTTGGGATTTACCAGACCCAGCTTCTCGCCATGGGGTGCACTAGTTTTATTTGTGATGAAGAAGGATGGGACCCTGAGGATGTGTATAGACTACATGGAGTTGAACAAGTTGACTATCAAGAACAAGTACCCACTACCGAGGATAGACGACCTGTTCGATCAATTGTAGGGCAAGACGCTATTCTCGAAGATTGATCTCTAATCTGGTTATCACTAGCTGAGGATCAAGGATGAGGATATTCTGAAGATGACCTTCTATATGAGGTACAAGCATTATGAGTTCTTGGTCATATCGTTTGGATTGACCAATGCCCCAGCGACATTTATGGATTTGATGAACAGGGTATTCAAAGACTTCTTAGATCAGTTTGTGATTGTTTTCATCGATGACATCCTAGTTTACTCTCGTTTAGAGGCAGAGAAGGAGCAGCATCTTCGATTGGTATTGTAGAGGTTGAGGGAGCATCAGTTGTATGCTATATTGAAGAAGTATGAGTCTGGTTACCGGAGGTAACATTCCTTGGACATATTGTCAGTGGAGATGGGATTAAGGTGGATTTAGCCAAGGTAGAGGAAGTTAGGGATTGGCCAAGGCCAAGGAACACCTCAATGGTTAGGAGTTTCCTTGGATTAGATGGATATTACAGACGGTTCGTGGAAGGGATTTCAAAGATTACCACACCGTTGGCTGAGTTAACACAAAAGAATCTGAAGTTCACATGGTCAGATAAATGTGAGGGTAGTTTCCAGGAATTGAAACAACGATTAATTATTGCTCCGGTGCTGAGTCTTCCTTCAGATGGGTATAAGTTTGTAGTGTACTGCGACGTATCGAGACTGGGATTAGGATGTGTGTTGATGCAGAGTGGGAAGGTTATTGCTCATACATTGCGACAGCTAAAGGAATATGACCAGTGGTACCCTACCCATGATTTGGAACTAGCAGTGGTGGTATTTACACTAAAAGTATGGCGACATTATTTGTATTGAGAGAAGTGTGAGATATACACCGATCATGAGAGTTTAAAGTATTTCTTCACCTAGACGTACCTAAATATGAGACAGAGACGTTGGCTAGAGTTGGTGAAGGATTATGACTGTGACATCCTTTATCACCTAGGAAAATCCAATGTAGTGGTAGATGCTTTGAGTCGAAGGGGCCAAGGATAGTTGTTTAGCTCGAAGCATCTATCAAAGTAATTGGCAGAGGAAATAACTAGAGCGGAGATAGAATTGGTAGTGGGCTAGTTGGCCAATATTACTTTACAGTCTACCCTCTTGGAGAGGATAAGAGAGGGCCAGACAGGTGATACATAGTTGCAGGAGGTTAGGAGGGATATCCTAACTGTATCAGGCATCATAAAGATGTATCACGATCTACAAACTTTGTAACGGTGGCTTAGGATGAAGAAGGACGTGGTTGAGTATGTAGCAACGTGTTTAACCTGTCACCAGGTAAAGGCTGAACACCAGCGACAAGTGGGGTTGTTACAGCCTTTGGGTATTCCCGAGTGGAAGTGGGAATATATTACCATGGATTTTGTAGGAGGTTTTCCCAGGACGATAGTGTAACATGACTTGGTGTGGGTGATAGTAGACAGGTACAACCAAGTCAGTTCACTTTCTACCAGTGAGGACAATCTACATTGTGGATCAGTATGCAGAGCTGTATGTGAGGGATATTGTACAAATTCATGGGGTTCCTAAGTCTATAGTATCAAACCGGGATCCCATATTCACCTCCAAGTTTTGGGGTTGTTTGCAGAAGGCTATGGGAACTTAGTGGAAGTTCAGTACAACCTTTCATCCTCAAACAGACGGGCAGTCTGAGAGGACAATTTAGATATTGGAGGACATGCTTAGAGCATGTGTGCTAGACTTAGAGGGGTCTTGGAGTAAGTACCTCCCGTTGATTGAGTTATCGTACAATAATAGTTATCGGTCAACAATTGGAGTAGCTCCATACGAGATTTTGTATGGAAGGAAGTGTAGATTGCCCATTCATTAGGATGAGATGGGGGAAAGGAAGTATTTGGGACCGGAGATGGTTCATAAAACTAATGAGGCTATCGAGAAGATTCGAGCTCGAATGCTCACTTCGCAAAGTAGACAGAAAATCTACGCTAATCCTCAGCGTAGCGACGTGGAGTTCCAGGTAGGGGACCACGTATTTCTTCGAGTTTCACCATTGTTAGGGGTAAGGAGATTTGGAAAAAAGGGCAAGCTAAGCTCTAGGTTCTTAGGACCTTTTGAGATCCTGGAGAGGATTGGGCAGGTATCCTACAGATTGGTTCTACCACTGTTATTATCAGGAGTTCACGATGTGTTACACATCTCAATGCTTCAGACGTACGTCTCAGATATGAATCATGTATTGGGATATGAGGATTTGGAGCTACAGACAGATTTGTCGTATGAGGAGCGACCAGTTCAGATCCTAGACAAAAAGGATAAGGTTCTGAGGAACAAGACGAGTCCTGTAGTCAAAGTCCTATGGAGGAATAGCAGGGTCAAGGAAGTGACTTGGGAGCTAGAGTCAGCTATGCGGGATCAATACCCCGAGTTATTCAGGTAAATTTCGAGGATGAAATTTTTAGTAGGAGGGGATAGTTGTAACATCCCAAAAATGCTAATAAGGTTTAGTGCCTTGATTAGTGTGCCGGGAAAGCATAATTGGATATATGTCTGATTAATTGATTAAATGTGTGACTACGTGGCATGCATGATTTATATGATAATATGAATATATTTATATGCATGTTTATATGTATTAAATATGCATGTGGGATCGTTCTTGTTTATAAGGGCATATTTGTTATTTTGTCCCATAGCGGGCATAAATGTGATTATATGTGTTAAATAATTTAGACAACATTATTAGGTAGATATATTTGCAATGTTTGGCTCTAGGCGATCTTAGTGAGCAGATTAGCGAAATAGTCACAGTAGGGTTTAATACCCGGCTCGGGGTGAGCCTAGGGTTATTTTAGGAAATTTAATGTATATTTGGGATTTATCAAGTAATGGGTAAGTATTTGGTAATTAGTTGGGCATGTTGGGATTAATTGGGAATTTGTAGGACGATTCGAGGAATTAGCAAAAAACGTGGCAAATGATTGTTTTAACCTTAAGGGCAATAAAGAGGCTGAGTTATCTTTAGGGGCATTTAGGTCTTTAGGTTAAAGGAAATAGTTAGGAAAGCTTCAAGAATAAGCCAGAACAAATCAGAAACACTTCTCAGCATTCTCTCTCTCACTCTCACGTTCTCTCTCTCCCTCTCTTGTGCTTGGAGGCTTATGGAAATTATTGAGGAAAATGGCTTAGGAATTGAGCTGGGAATTTGGGGAATTAAGCTAGGAGCAAGCAAAGGAATAGCTGAGGATCAAAGCCATTAACTGAGGTAAGATTTAAGTCCTGATTCTTTTAGAAATTCTAACTATTAAGATAGGTTTTGGCTGGGTTTTTGGATGTTTGATTGCGGGATTGGGGTGGTCATTGTAGTAGGTTTTTAGGTGATTATAATGCCTAGGCAATGTGGTTAAGAGTCCTAGACTCAATTCTGGGTTTAGTTCAGGGTTACAAGGAAATTTTGATGAATTAGGTTGGTAGAAAACGCTGGAAAAGCCCCAGGATTTTTGGGTTCACGGGGGCGCGCTGCGACCCAGTTCTTGGGCGCCGCGACCCGCGTGACCCCAGAAGCCCTGAGGAGTGTGTTGTTTCAAAGGTCCGTCGCAACCCTAAAGAGGAAATCGCGACCTGCCTACCCCTTGGATTTGGGCCTAGGGCCTCTGACTTGGGGGCAAACAGCGACCCTTAGGGCCAGGTCGTGGCATGCCTAGGCAGCTTTAGCCAAAATAGGTTTTTTGGGTTGGGAACTTAAACCTAAGCGCTCGGGACGAATTCTACTACCTGGTTTAGTATAATTCAAGGTCCCAGAGGCTAGTATTTTATTCCAAAGCATTTAATTGGGTTGTATTTTAATAGTTAGCCATTGTCTCTTGTGACTAGGGATACCATTAAGGCTCGGGATTGAGGATCGTACTCAGGACCACTCCACATCCTTCGCTCAGGACTCGAGGTAAGACAACTGCACTCGAGTTGTGAATGGGGCTGAGATCCCCTATAACAGAATATGTGTGAGATTATAAATTAATTTTTGATTGGATATATGTGGTAGGCGGATTAGCTCGTGCTGCTTTAGATTATGTGTTTCGAACCTGTATATCTGCTATGTTTGATGTGAAAGTCCGACCTTTGGGAGCCGGTGTTGGGAAAACTCATACATGATCTTTATTTATTTTTATGTAGATCTAATATTAAAAAAATTAATATGAGATAACCTAGAACATGTTTCTAAAATTGAATTCAAAGAGAAACAATGATAAGAATACTTACAGTATACATAGCAGAATGAATGAGTCCTTCCTTCAGTTTCTCTAACCCTTGTATCCTTTCTATCGCAGAGTATTATCAAGAAACTGAACCGATCTTCTATTATCTTCACAATCTTCCAAAGTATCCTTAGAATCACTTAAACTAGAGTGGGCAATTCTCAACACATGAGATAGATACAGAGAGAAGAAGAGAAAATAATAATAAGACGCTTAGAAAAGGACTTGTGTTTAGAGAGATTCTAAAACTATCAGAAAACCAGTGATTAAACTTATAAAACATATGTATTTGACTTCTCTCTAAGCATTCATTTTATAGACTCAATTAGGTCATTTATTTAATTAAAAAATCAATAAAATAATGGCCAATTAACAGCCATAGGTCGAAATTATCATGGGCTTTAGGCCCG
This sequence comes from Humulus lupulus, assembly GCF_963169125.1. Taxonomy (NCBI): domain Eukaryota; kingdom Viridiplantae; phylum Streptophyta; class Magnoliopsida; order Rosales; family Cannabaceae; genus Humulus; species Humulus lupulus. The sequence goes on from NC_084795.1 coordinate 122,589,627, forward strand.
TGAAATTTCCCATTTTATTACAAGCCCATTGGACTTAAAATCAAGGCCTGTATTATTTTCTATTGATATAATTAATTAAATAATTATTAAAATCCTTCATCAAATTAATTATTTATAATTTGAACCTTGATTTAAACTTATTTATTAATTTAGATACCAATTTATCTTAGTTAATAAATCTTCCCTAATTTCTCTTTTCTTCTCTAAATTACATAACTCTGTGAAACTATCCAAAATTGACCTGGTCAACTTTGATAATTCTAATTGATAATGAAATCAATTAATTGAGACTATCTAACGATTTAGGGGTTTTATTTCTTTTTTATTAAATACTGAAATATAATAATAACAATGAAATGGCAAAAATATCCCTACAACCATTTTCCATTTATTTTATATTACGGTGCATCACTCGGTCGCAAGTAAATCGCGTATACCTAGACCCCGACTCGCTGACCGGTCAGCGAGACCCCCGTGAATAATTACTGAAAGGGGTAAATAGAGTCAAGGCATACTCTAATAATTTTCTCTAACCATGGGGAAGTTGGATAAACACGATAGAATTAATTTATTTTTTACTCTTTGATAAAGAATGAATTCCATACCAAAGAGTGAGGGACAAACTGTAGTGGGAAAAATCAGTGACCTTAATAAAAAAGAATCCAACAAGCAATCACTCAGCCCAATGAGCTAGCCTAATTAGCCAACAAGGCCTAAACTCATGTAAGTGGGCTCGCGTATACAATGTATCATCCAAACGCCCAAAACAATACCCGAACATGAACCCGGATATGCTCAGTCAGTCAGGGACCTTGAAACAGTCAAGGCTCCCACCACATTCGCCAAGAATATTTCAGAAAGAAACCACTTGGAACGAGTACAACTTTTTCTTAGTTCAAGAGTAGTAGCTGGTTACGATTTTGAAACCAAAAGAAAAAAGTTTTCCCAAACTTGTAACCTGTTACCAGTTTTAAACTTGTAACCTGTTACCAGTTTTAAAACTTGTAACCTGCTACAAGTTTTAAACTTGAAAAGGTTGTAACCGGTTATAATTTATCTCATTGCTGGTTACCTGAATAAAATTTTGAAAAAAAGGACAATTTCATATTCAAATTCTCAACTAATAAATTAATTGTTGGTCTCAATTTTTTTAATAGAATTGTAGATCAACTAATATTGATCTTGAGTAGCATAAAATCAATCGAAATTGTGAATGAAAGTTTACAATATGTGGGAATGTGGAAAATTTTGAAACTTAATTGCCAACAAATAAGAGTATAAATCCTGTAAATTTTTTGGTAGAAAAAGATAGTGATCGAGGTAGAATGACATATGAAATTATATTATTACATTAATTATCTCTTTAATTAAAATTTTAAGATTATGGAGTAGTTTTCTTTATAGTTAAGGGTTATTTCAAAACCCTAGACATGATATCTTGAATGCATTGATGAATTTTATTTTTTTTATTCCCTTATATTAAATTGCTTCTATCTTTCTATTTGAATGTCATGGATCTTGTAAAATCTTGTTTAGATGGACACTAATTAAGGTTTTGCATTGTTCTACTATCATCTTAGGATTTCTATTCACCTAATAGTTTAGGATTCTAAGTAAAGTGATAAATTGCAATTAAGGTATTGTGACGAGTATTCTAATTGTGATGAGAAATAGAACCTAGGTTAAATGAATTGCATACTTAATGAATTTGTTGCCTAGATTAACCTGTTTCAACAAAGTGTAATGCTTTTACTAGGTTAAATAGATTGCATGCTTAATGAGTTTATTGCTGGGTAAAAAGGGTTAATTAAGAGCGCTTAGCTTTAATTAATTATATTAGGCAAACTGGGATAATTGACTGGTTAAGTGTTATCTGCGGGGTTAATAGTTTAATTAGGAATAAGGAATATTATTCATCATTGTTGATAGATTGATTGTTGAAGGTGGAGAGTAATTCTTGACTATTTCTTTAATATCGTTAAATCCTTAGTTATTCAATCATTGATATTTATTTCATTTTATGTTTTTAGCTATTAAAACTAAAACCCCTTTTTAATTTTAATCTAGTATTAGAATTGGTCTAGAATTAACTGTTGGCGTTGGGGTCAATAGCGACACATTTTAACTGTCGGCATTGGTCTCGAATTAACTGTCGGCGTTGGGGTCAATAGCGACAGTCAAAAGCAACGGTGACAGTTATTAGTTGTCGGCGTTGGTCTCTATGCCTACAGTTTTTAACTGTCGGCGTAGAGTCACACTAAGCAACTACGACAGTCAACAAAGTTGACTGTCATGGTTGGGTGTCGGGAAAGCCCAGTTTTGTAGTAGTGAGTGAGAGTGAGGGAGAGGGTGAGGGTGTAAGGATGGTGGCGGTGCGGCTACAATCAGCTGGCTGAGATCGAGAGTGAGGGTGAGGGTGAGGGTGAGGGTGCAGCGATGGTGACGGTGAGGCTGAGATCGAGAGTGAGGGTGCAGCGGCGGTGAGGCTGAGATCGAGAGTGATAGTGAGGGTGAGGGTGCAGCGGCGACGGTGGCGATGAGGCTGAGATCGAGAGTGAGGGTGAGGTCTGCGACAATAAATAAATCGAAACTATAAGGCAAAGAGGAAAATGAGGGTCTGTGGCTGTGTAATTAGGTTTTATGCAGTGGAGGAGAATGATAAAATGTATTAGGGGCGATATTCTATAATAATTTTAACAAGTGGAAAAAATTTCAAAACATCAGGGGCGACTCATACCAATATCAGGGGCGACTACTGATGTGTCGCCCCTGATTCTAGAATATTAGGGGCGACATATAGTCGCCCCTAATAATTTTCACAAGTGGTAAAAATTTCAAAATATCAGGGGCGACTAAGATCAATATCAGGGGCGACTAATGATGTGTCGCCCCTGATTCTAGAATATTAGGGGCGACATATAGTCGCCCCTAATAATTTTAACAAGTGGCAAAAATTTCAAAATATCAGGGGCGACTCAGACCAATATCAGGGGCGACCAATGATGTGTCGCCCCTGATTCTAGACTATTAGGGGCGACATATAGTCGCCCCTAATAATTTTCACAAGTGGCAAAAATTTCAAAACATCAGGGGCGACTCATACCAATATCAGGGGCGACTGATGATGTGTTGCCCCTGATTCTAGAATATTAGGGGCGACATGTAGTCGCCCCTAATAATTTTCACAAGTGGCACAAATCTCAAAACATCAGGGGCGACTCATACCAATATCAGGGGCGACTAATGATGTGTCGCCCCTGATGCTATAATATTAGGGGCGACGTGTCGCCCCTAATAATTTTCACAAATGGCGAAAATCTCTCAATATCAGGGGCAACTTATACCAATATCAGGGGCGACTAATGATGTGTCGCCCCTGATTTTTAGAATATTAGGGGCGACATATAGTCGCCCCTAATAGAGTCGCCTCTAAAACCAATATTTCTTGTAGTGCTGTCTACCATGCACCTTAGTGCATTCAACCAAATCTCACATAATCACATCAATTGTCACACTTATATAAAATGTTACACTAATAGTAAAATAAACATGTTACACAATTATTCACTTATTAAAATAATTAACCAAACAAAAAATTAACAAATTTAAATTCAAAAGATTATACCAAACAATTCTATCAATTAAATCAAATAAATCAAATCATACAAACAATAGCTAAATAAAATAAACAACATTTAATTAAAACAATTCATCACACTTTCACATTTAAATAAAATAAAACACAAAATTTAAATAATCTAATAATTTTTTTTTGGTGCACTACAAATTGTCAATAGAAGAGAAATGGTTAGCTGAACATTTCTAAATATTAGATTTAGAAAAGCCAAGAATGTTCTATACATTCAAGTCTATAGAGATTGAAAGAACAATCCTTAGGCACTGTCTCAAGAGACTTATATAGATAAGAAGCTTACATGCTTTAGTTTACAATAATCAAAGAAAGTCTTTTCACCTTCCTGGTGAGGAGGATATATTATCTAAATAATAATGTTGATCTATTCTTTTACTAGAAATGGAGGACATGAGATAGTTATTCCTACAACTCGGTGATATACTGTTTAATGTATAGAATGTTATGTTTTCGAATTGACATTTGTTAAACAGTGGGAATAATTAGCAGTTGTCAATCCAATCATGAATTGAGTCATTGAATAAATTATAAGAACTTAATTTTGAGTATCTTGAATATTATAAAGATTATATATATGTGCATTTAGGCCGTGACCTAAAATCCTAAAGGATGAACTGATTTTAAATCTTCAAAGATTGATATCAGAATCAACTTCCTTAATTGTAGAGTAGACACATTAATTTGGAAATATATTAGGCATTTCAGATTTGTATGTTTCACCACAAAAACCGAAATATAACAGCTACGAGCAGTTAAATAGGCTAATTGATTTAGTTGAGTTCTTTGTCATTCTAGAAAGGGTTTCAAACTAGAATAAATGACTAGTATCTCATTGCGAAAGCAATGGAGATACAATTATTCTAGAAGAACTAGAAATCATCAGAGGGTAAAGAACATGTAATCAAGTATCATTTAATTCAAGACAATTTTACATAATTGATGTAATGATCTTGAAGATAACTTGAAAACCATTTTTTTACAAAACTGTTACAAATATTTTGTTAGACAAATTCGGTCAGGAGAATGTGATTGACATATTGAAAGAGATGCCTCAATTTGCTTCAGGGCAATTGGGAGATTGTTGGGAATAGTGCCCTTAAAGCCATTGTAGTTGACAAATGTTTTAAATGAAATAAATAATTGAATTGAATTATTATATATATAGACTATGTCTCATATTATGTTGATAATATTTAGTAAATATCAAAAAATTCCAAAGTTTATCTATGTGGTCTTAATCTCATATTGGTATGAGAGGATCAAGATTAAGATAATAAACTTAAAATAGTTTGCAGTAAAATAAAGTTATATAATCTTTAGATTAATTACTGCTAGTACGGTTTGCTAGTATTATAAATACAAGTGGCCTAGATTTGGGTCACTAGTGTAGTTGGACACTTTAGTGGAGGTACTTTATATATAGTGATATACAGAACTGGACCAGATGTGATTTGTTAATACTTGTTTAAACACCGTGTCATAGTATTAATACAACACATCAAACAATGATCATATACACGATAATCTTAATCATGAGGTTGTTATGAACTCCTATATATATGTCATCTGATCCTATGATTCATGCGTCAAGGTTTGTCAGAATGATCAGTCTAAGAACAATTGTTTTGGGGACTCAATGATATACATGGCTGGGGGCATAGTTTAATAGATATAGAATATATACCTTCTTATAGATTGAATAATGGTTCCTTATTGGGTTGACTTTTGGAACTGAAAATTTTATGAGCGCTCATGTCGCAAACTTGTTGTGACACAACCTTCACTAGTAAAGTCAATGGTACTCTAGGAACAAGAAATAGCTAAAAGGGTAAAACAATAATTTTATTCTCTTTTAATTGTCAACCATTAATAGATGATTAACGTTGTATGTAATTATTATAACAATGGACACTTTATTCTTTAATAAAGTACTCAGTAAATATATGTCTATAATTATTAAGAGTTCAATCTCATATTTATGGCGGAGTAATCATGAGATTAATAAATATGATTATTTAATCAAAGAGCTATGATTAATAATCTATTATTTATCGGAGCTTGATATTATAGGTCCATAGGTCCCTAGGGTGGCTCTATCAACAACATATCAAGGCAAGAGTTGATACAAGGGTAAAACTGTAATTTGGAAATTTGAGAAGAATTTTAATCTTCGGGTCAAGTATCCAATTATATGATAATTAAGGTTAAATAAATAATTTAGAATTATTTATTAATTTTTCGAAAATATATTTATTAATTTAAATTTATAATTTTTGAAATTCATATATATCAATAAATAAATAAAATTTTGAAATTAATTATTTTATTTGTGTGGGAGAAAATAAAATTGGTAAGTCGAAAATAATTTTTGATTTATTTAATTTTAAAAGATGATGATAATGATGATCATCAATTTGAATTTTGAATTTTGAAGTTAAAATTTAAATTTTGAAATATGGTTGTCATCTTTTTCTTAAAAAAATAAATACCTTATTTTGTGGAAGATTGATTTTGGTTAAATAAATAAATAAAAGAAAAATACAATATCCCTGAAAAGGGAAATAACAGTTCATGCATGACACAGTCCAATGACTGTGCCATGCATGTATTAGTACATTGATATTGTATCAGTGTTGTTTTTATTTATTTTTATTTTATTTATTTAATTAATTAATAATTTGAAAATAGATTTTTTATAATTTGTTAAGTTAGATATTTACCTAAATCAATTCCTATCATCAATATAATATTATTATATTATTATTATTATTATTATGAATAATAAGGTAATAGAATAATCTCTATATATATGATATAGAATAATAAGAAGAAAAGAGAGAATGAGATACAATGCGAGAGAATATGTTTAAGAATTTTTGTCATACAAAAATATTATCATCTTCTTCTTTATTCTAATATTTTCTCAGACCATAATCCAAGTTCTCACGTGTTGAGAAATACTTGTGATTCCTAAATTACAAATCTATGTTCTCTATGTGCCCACACATATATCTTGAGGTGTAGAGAACACTTTGAAAGATCGTGGTTTGAGTACTCAAAGCATTTGATAGGAAGATTGAAATATATACGAAAAGGCTGAAGGACACTTGATAGGCTTCAAGAGGTAAATACTTATGTTCTTAAATATTCATATAAATGTTATTATGTTATATATAAATATATTGTATATTTATATATATGTTGCATGATTAATAATGTTGTATGTTAATATTTCTGTCTAGATGTTTTCTTGATAAAATAAACTGTTTATATGAGTGATAGAAAAATATTATCATTGTATACAATGGGCCCACCACGCCGATTCCCCTACATACTCTGGTTGTTTTTCCAACAAATAACGGGTATATCATAGAATTAAGCAAAAATACAAGGAACCAAAATGACATATACCCTTTTTGAAACTAAAAGTAAAATAATAAAAAGTATATATAAAAATGTCAATTTTTTTATAAGACCTTTCTGACCTTATTTTATCACAATTATTATACTTTAATTAATTTATTATAATTTTTTGTAGAAACTAAAGTAAAATAATAATTTTATCCCAGTTTTTACACTGATTATGTGGTGGTTGGTTTGGGACACGTGTCAAACGAACCTATGAAGACTTGTCTATCTTCTCTATGTACTCGACATAAATCAAAACCTTTGTAAGTGGTTACTTGTTCAGCGAATTGAGCATCAAAGCAATGTTTGAGTCTGGTAAGCTCGTATTATCCAAAGGGAGAACTTTGTAGGAATGGGGTACTTTTGTGAGGAAGTGGTAAAACTTTGTACTCTTGAAAACAATGCTTATAATAAAATGTCTTCTGATTCTTATTATGTAATTGACTCTAATTCTATTTCTTTATGGCATAGTAGAGTTGCACATATAAATTATAGTACTATAAAAATGTTGTAAAATGTAGCATAATAAACTGTGACATTAATAATGTTGAAAATTTGAATTATGTGTTACATAAAAAAATTTTTAAGAAACATTTTCCGTTGATAGATGTTAAAACTTGCTTGATTTAATACATAATATTTTATGTGAATTAATTGACATGTTAGCTAGAGGAGGAAATATATACTTTTTGACATTTATAGATGATTGATTTATGTTTACATATGTGTATCTACTTGAAAGTAAGAACAAAACTTTTAATGCTTTTAAGATATTTATAAAGCTGAGATAGAAAATCAATTGGAAAAGAAAATTAAAGTACTTAAAAGTGATAGAGATGGTAAATACTTTTCTAATGGATTCATTTTGTTTTATGAAGAACATGGTATAATACATCAACATATTGCACCATAAGCTTCCTCCCACAACAAAATGATATAGTTGAAAGAAAGAATAGAAATTTTATTGAGATGATTAATGTTATGCTATTACATGCTAAATTAAACTTTAATCTGTGGGCTGAAACTTTACTTGTTGTGTGTCATATTTTAAATTAGATTACTATGGAAAATAAAATATTTCACCCTATAAGATATGGAAGGAAAGAAAGCCTACATAAAGCTATTTTAAAGTGTGGGGGTGATTTACTTATTGTAAGAGCACGAATCCTAAAATGACCAAGTTGGGTCCAAATGGCATTAAGTGTACTTTTGTCGGCTATGCCTCCAGTAGCACAGCTTATATGCTATTAGACTTGAAATCTAATGTAATAATTAAATCAAGAAAGGTGGAATTTCTTAAGAACTTGTTATATAGTGATTACAAATTTCAAGAACTCATCATGATCAAAGAATCTCAAAAGAAGATACATTCAAAGGTTGTTGAACGATAAGGGCATTTTTGGTGTTTTTAAGTGTTTCTAGCTTCATTTCACGAGTCTTTGATTTTTTGGTCATAGAATATTTTATGAGAGTTTGTTGATGAATTTTGTGGCTAGATATTGACGAGAGATGATATGACTCGAGAAAATGAAGTTTAGGTCGAGTTTTAAGTGATTTAGAAGTACCTAAACCTAAGGTTCGAGGATAAAAGTTGAAGATTTTGAAGATAATCGACATGTGTTGAAATTGGCCACTGGTTGCGGCCAACATAAAGGTCGGTCGTGGCCTCCCAGGAAGAACCCAGTGGTCGTGGCTGATTTGCAATTTCTAGACAAAAATTGGCTCCAGTGGCCACGGCCGCTAACAACACTAGTCATACCCAGCAAATGAATTTTTTCTTAATTTTTAAATTTTAAATGTATTTTTCAAGGGACTATAAAAGGTTTATGGTTAACTTTTAAAATAACACTGGATGATGAATTTTGGAGTCTAGAGCAGCAGATGAGAAGAAAAGACTTCGTCATTTATAATCTTTTATCTAGTTTTTCTTTCTTCTCTAAAACTTCTTTATTTTCATTGAATTTTTATGTTTGTGATCGTGAATTTGATTATGGAGTAGTTTTCTTTTAGGTTAAGGGTTATTTCAAAGCCCTAGACATGAGATCTTGAATGCATTGATGAATTTTATTCCTTCTATTCCCTTATATTAAATTGCTTCTATTTTTCTATTTGAATGTTATGAATCTTGTAAGATCTTATTTAGATGGCCACTAATTAGGGTTTTGCATTATTCTATTGTCATCTTAGGATTGCTATTAACCTAATAGTTTGGGATTCTAAGTAGAGTGATAAATTGTAATTAAGTATTGCGACATGTATTTTAATTGTGATGAAGAATAGAACATAGGTTAAATGAATCACATGCTTAAATGAATTTGTTGCTTAGATCAACTTGTTACCATTGAATGTAATGCTTTTCCTGGGCTAAATAGATCGAATGCTTAATGGGTTTATTGTTTGGTACAAAAGATTAATTAAGAGTGCTTAGCTTTAATTAATTATAATAGGGAAACTGAGATAATTGACAACTTAAGTGTTATCTACTGGGATAATAGTTTAATTGGGAATAGAGAATATTATTCGTCATTATTGGTAGATTGATTGTCGAAGGTGGAGAATAACTCTTAATTACTTCTTTAAATCGTATTATCCATTGTTCTTTGATCTTTATTCTATTTTATGTTATTAGTTCTTAAAATTGTAACGACACTCAAAACATACAAGACCAAATTATGTAGAAATTTAAAATTTTTACTCTTAACTCATTGTACCGAAATCCATAAAAAAAAACTTTTAAAAGATCGTGGGCGCACACTTTTAGTTTAGTAAATAGAAACACAACTACTCTTCCATAGAGTTATAACAAAACAATTGTCATAAAAGAAATAACAAGCTCCTAGTGTTTCTTTTCAAAATGGTGTTCCATCAAAAACCTCCCCAAGTCGAGCCACATGTACATATCCACAAGCAAACTCTGACGCTCACTGCTCCACTTTGCTTTTGCACTTACCTACAACATGAAACAAATAGGTAAGCGAAAACGCTTAGTAAGAATAGCCTTGCACACAAATATACTAAACCGAGTAACGAGTTACCCTAAGGTAGATATCACTAACGATCACTAGGGTATTGGAATAAATTCCAACCCTATCATATAATTCTTAATAATATCCATACAGAAATCAAGTACATTGGTTGCGCCCAACAACCCATTTCATACATATCCTATCAACCTGCACTCAAAAAATTCTAGAACATTCAAGATATATTATTATACAATTTAATCAATTCAAACAAACATAAAGGATCCTGGCTCCAACTTGGATTCATTCTTAGTGTCCTGGCTCCAACCTAGACTATATTACCATGTCTTGGCTCCAACCTGGACTTTAACTTACCATGTCCTGGCACCAACCCAGACTAAAATTTTAACCATGTCCAGGCTCCAAACCGAACTATAATTTTACCATGACCTGGCTCAACCCGGACTATAATCTCACCATGTCCTCGCTCCAACTAGGACTATAATTTCATCAGCTCCTGGCTCAAACCTGGACTAAAATTTCACATGTCCTTGCTCCAACCAGGACTAAAATTTTACCATGTCCTGGCTCCAACCCGAACTATAATTTCACAATGTCTTGGATCCAACCTGGACATTATTATAATAAGGTTCTGGCTCAAACCCGAACTCACTTACAATTAAGTTGCACAATGCATATGCATTGCAAGGGTAGGCATTAAGCTTACCTTGGTCTTAACAACCCAAACAAAACTAGTGTAATCTACTACTACAAGCACACACTAGTATATTCATATTGTAGTCAAGAAAGAGAAAGGCTTACTTGAAGTCCTTAGCTCCTAGTTGGATCTTTAACACAGCTATTCGTTTTCCCTTTTTGTGATTATTGTAATTAATACTTTGTACTCGGATTAAACTATGGCACACTCGTATAGCTAATATTCTATGATAGCTACATTCAATAAAGTTCTCTTAGAGACTCTATACTAACATTTCTCTTATACACTTTACAGTGTATAAGACTAGATTCTTCTTTAAATCAATTTACAGTTTCCTGGGAAAAATCGTCCTTACCGCAACATGCTCTCCGTGCTATGCATTTTAATATTCTATCTCTTGTAAACTCTCTCAATTGTATTACGCATATTTTGGTTATTTATATAAGGTGTTTTAAACGACTCTTAATCTTAGAAAACCACCCACTTTCTACTCAAGTACGGAGTTTACCTTTTTCCATTCTTTACCCAAAAATATCGCATTTCGACCTTTTACAATTTATTATTGGTTAATGATAATACTTTTCAATTTACGATTTTATAAAACGTAACTCCCATTTTTACCATCTTTAATCCATAACCTAGGATCTCTATTACTTCTTTTTCGTAAAGAAAGGGCTATTGGACCCCGTGTTTAGAAAATGGTAAAAATGAATTCTCAATAATTTTTCGAACCTAACTTTTTCACTATTCATTTTAACGTGATAAAAATCCCGATTTTAAGCTCATATTCAATGTTAGGTTCTCTAACCACAACCCTTTAAAATCTCATTAACATGTTATGCGTCCTAATGACGAGAACTAGGTGAAAGCTCACGTCAAAAATTCAATTTAGGTTAGGAGAACTAACCTCCCAAAACTCGTTTTTTATTAAGGTTCGAAATAACTATTTTTCCCTGTTTTTAGGTAACTTAGAAAAATTACTACTCTTAAAATGTGACATATTTTAATCTAAAATTTTACCAAAGCCTTAATACCTATCTTAAAAAATTTCTCGCCATGTTTCATAACTTTTGGAAAGGTAAAACCCATTCAATCATTTAAAGAAATCTGGGCAGTGCCTGTTGCCTAGGAGATTTTTTCAGATTTCAGATTCTTAGGGTTCTTTGAAAAATTATTTCTCTTACAATGTAGCCCAGTTTTTCCTAAAATTTTATTAGGATCTTTAATAATATCTAATTTCATTTCTCTCAAAATTTCATAATTTTTGGGATAGGGGAACCCATTCAAAAATGTATGACAATCTGGGCAGTGTTTGCTACCCAGAAATTTCATTTTCAGATTATTAGGGTAAACTTTGAAAAACCATTACTATTTAACCATTTTGAATTTTTCTCTAAAAAGATTCTGTGATCCTTATACATATTTAAAAAAAACATTTTACCAAATTTCATGGCTTTTGGCTCCGTAAAACATGTTCAATATTCAAAACAATCTGGGCAGTGCATGCTGCCCAGAAATTTTTCAGATTGCATCAAGATGCAAAAAAGTTCATAGCTTAGGTTTGAAAGCACTTTTTTTCGATTTTCAAAAGCCTAAACTCAAGTACTCATCTAAAACTATGCAACCATTCAAATTATTTCCACAAACAGAGGTAGTCGGGTACGATCTGACTTGTTGGAAGTCAGACCACGAAAATATGGCAGCATGTATTTCTACACATTCTAGCAAAAAATAAACACAACAAGCAAAACCATAGCCACATGCATGCATGCATGCAAATCAACAAATCAACCAATCTAACCCTCAAGCATAAAATAAACTTCAAAAACCAAAATAACAACCTATATAACAAGATCTAACATCAATAACCAAAAACAGCTCAAAAACCCAACCAAAAATCTACCTTTGAGGGTTCTTGCTTGGAGATGAGGTTCCCTTAGCTTTTCAAATTTCCTCCTTGTAATATATACACTCAAATCGAGCCCCAAGGTTCCACATGCAGATTTTTAAAAAGGAATGTTAGGGTAAAAGATGGTGATGAGTGGAAAACTACCAAAAATCTAAAATCTTTACCTTTGTTCTCACTAAAACATCAACAAGCTTCAAATCTTTGAGATCTTCTCAGAACAACTTCCCTTTAGACCTAGAACACAAGATCCATGCATGCATGTCTATTATAATCTCATGCATCCATAGTAAAACCCCTTAGGATTTCGGGTTTGAAAGAAAAAGAGAAGGAAAAATGTACTAGGTTCGAAACTTACACTTGCCTAGTGTGCTCTTGTGTTTTCTTCCTTCCTTCAATGGAGAGTGAGTGCTCTTGCTCCTTGGAGAGAAAATGGTAGAAATGGACACGGAAGAGAGAGACCTCTCGGTTTCAAAAAGGAATGAAGAGAGTTTCTCTTTTTTGTTTTCATGAGAAAAAGAAGAAAATAAAATAAAAAAAATAATTATTGGAGGGTTAGCCAATGGGTGAGGTAGCCTCTTACTCTTCCTAGGATAGGTGTCATAGACACTTGAGTACACTAGCGCATAGCCTAGCTTCCCATCACACCCTCTCTCCTCCTTTGGAAATGACTAAAATGCCCTTGCCCCTTTTAACTCATTATAATGCACTCAAGGGCCCTTTGGTAATTTCACTCTCCAAATTTAACCAAATTTTTACCCTATAGTTTTTTAAATATGTCCAAGCTAAAATAAAATAAATGTGACCAAAAATAAATTTTGTCACATAACACATCATTTTCGTAATTTATTCAAATTGGCCAAAATTCCCTTATAGGCTCGGGCAAGAATTTACATTCTTAAACCCGTTAGATTGGAATTAAATCCTAAATCAATTTTTCTTAAATTTACTGGCTCGACTATACAGTCCCAGTTGCCAAATATTTTTATGCCATATTATTTCTCATTTTACCTAATCCGAATTTTTTTCGTTATTAGGGTTTGTCACTCGATCCAAGACCAAGTTTCTTTGCATAGACCTAAGCCCTTTATCAAATTAGCACAATGGCTATAAAATTCACGAAATAACATAATTTCACATAATATTATTTATCGGAGTAATATTTCACAAAATTCTATAACAGCTACTAATGGTTCAAAATATGGGATGCTACAAAAATAAAACCCCTTTTTAATTTATGTTTACATTTTGAATAATGGTGTTCAAAATTCGTACACGGGATCCCAAAAATCAGTTTACAGATTGGTAAAAGATAAACCGATACAATTTAGCCGTCCTAAGTGGCAAAACAGGGTTTAACCCTATTTCCTCCCAAGGTACCCCCAACCGTGGCGATCGAGCAGGCTTCATATGCACACACCACCCCTGAAGCTCTCCAACTCATGGATGTTCTAGCTATGAACTCCCTTACCTGTATCACGTAGCACCTGTGAGCCAAGACCCATCAAGAAAAGTTAAAACAACATGCACAAATAGGCAACAGTATAAAGACAATAAATATAATTCACTAGATTCGACTGTCAATAGATTATGATAACAATCCTAATAAAAGAGAAACAGTAGCATCTAATCGACCTTGAGCCAACCAGTCCAATTATGCGACAGAGTACAAGCATTAAACTAAACAACGACAAACATACAATCAAAATCATACATTTCAATCAGTAATAAAAGTGATTAGGTGTTGGTGCTCTTAGGCCGAGCTCTCTGCTTATTCAGTTGACCTCGACTCACTTAGGCGGAGTCCTTTGACTATTCTACTAAAAAAAGTAGGAGAAATCGTCCTGACCGCTTAAGTTTTAATCCCTGAGCCTCCCCAAGCCTTAAGAAAAACCGAGGCCAAAACTGTCTAGGCGGGCCGTGACTTGGCCCTAAGGGTCGCAGCGCGCCTCAAGTCAGAGGCGTAGCCTCTGCGTCTATTTTACCCTAATAATCGGGCCGTGACTTGGCCCCCGCGAACCCAGAATTCCTTGGGTTTTCCAGCTATTTCACTAATCCAAACTCAACATTATTCACCTCAAGTATTTGCTAAAGCTAGAACTGAGCCTAAAACTATCAATAACACATCATAAACATCACATGTGCCTTATCACAATAGCTCTAACAACCTAAATTCCAAAACCAGAGGTTAACTCAAGCAACTCTAAACATATCCAACCCAACAAAAATTCAGTATAAGAAGGCTTAGAATCTTACCTTAGTTATGGCTTGAATTTCCCCTAGCTGATCCTTGTCTACTCCTAGCCTCAACTCTCCAAATTTCCCAGCTTAAATCAAGCTTCTCTTCAAAATTCTTCTTTAGCCTCAAGGCACAAGAGAGGAAGGGAGAGTGAACATGTATGAGGAAGAGAGAGAGAGAGAGAGAGAGAGTACTTGAGAGATTTCTAACCTATTCTACCAAGTTCTGATCATCCTAGAGTTTTCACTAACTATAACCCTTAACTAAAATGGACTAAAATGCCCTTGAATCAACTCATCCTCCTATTTGCTCATAAGGGCAATATGGTCATTATCCCCAATTCCTGTTAATTCCTCAAGTCATGCTACCAATTTCCAATTAATCCCGTCATGCCTAACTAATTACCAAATATTTACCCATTACTCAATAAACCCCAAATATACATTAAACTTCCCAAAATACCCTTAGGCTCGCCCCGAGTCGCGTATTGGACCCCATTGTGACTATTCCGCTAAACTGCTCACTAGGATCGCCTCAAGCTGTATACTGCAAATATATCCACATAATAATGTGGTCTCAATCATGTACTCACATATATTAATATTTATGCCCGCAATGGGCCTATATTACAAATATGCCCCAATTATCAAGAATGGACCCATATGCATATTTAATACTCATAAAGATGCATATAATCATACTCATACTCATATTATCATATATATATATATGTATATATATGCATGCCACATAGTCATGCATTTATTCAGTTAATCACACATATATCCAATTATGCCCTCTCAACACGCTAATCTAGGCACTAAACCCTATTAGCATTTTTGGGACGTTACACAACATGCATCATCGAGCAACCTATAATTCCTAGAAAATTCCAAAGGCTAAAAGAATTAGGTTCAAATGAGACTAGTTTCTCAACTGGATTCTTTCTACCTAGCAGAAGGAAACCTTGAAGAAGTCATAAGAAAAATTCTTATGATTATTCAAGTTGAAGACAATCCAAAATCCTACAAGGAAGTTATATCTTCAAGAGACTTCAATTTTTGGAAATAGACAATAAATGATGAAATAGATTCAATTATATCTAACCACACATGGAAATTGGTTGACCTACCAGCGGGTTCAAAACTAATTGGGTGTGTGTAAGTAGGTGTTTCAGAAGAAATATCACACCAATGGCACCTTACAAACCTTCAAGGCTAGATTAATAGACAAGGGTTTTAGAAAAAAAGAAGGAATCAATAATTTTGACACACATGCACCTGTTACAAGAACAATTTTAATTAGAATACTATTTGTCTTAGCTGTTGGTATTAAAAGAGCAAATCAAAGATATACAGTGGGGAATGTGTCATTTTTATTAATTATTAATACCAGCCAAGATCATACATACATATATACATATATATTAAATCACATACAATTAGATTAGAGCTTACCTCTTGTAGCCTATCAAGTGTCCTCAATTCTTTTTGTATAAAATCAACGATCTTCCTATCCAAGTTCTGAAGACTCACACCTTGATCTTCCAGACCAATCCTCAAACACACAAGGACGTGTCTGGGCACGTAGAATTCAAAAGGTTGATTTATGACTCTCTAGATTTACTCAACACATGAGATCTAGAAATGCTTGACAGAGAGAAGAGGAATTGAATAGTTTTCAAGTTTAGGAAAATGTAATGACCCAGCTTATTCTAGACTTTGGACCATTAATAACTACTATACATAGACACTAATCTTTAAGAAAACATACATATGAAATAATCATAACTTCATTAAAACTGTATAACAAAAGTTAAACTACATAAAATTAAGAGTAGGATATGGGATCCCATTGTTTTGAAAATAAAACATAACATAACTTAAATCTTAAATAAAATGGTTACAATATTAAGTGCGGAAATACATAGAAATCATAATTAAAAGACTTAAACAACTTCATCCTGGAATTTTTTGCGCAGTCCACCGATTACATTCTCCCTCAATACACAATCCCAAGCTGCCAAGAATCTTCCCGCCGCCATACTATTTTCCTGCACATATAAAACAAAGGAATGAGCCTAATGCCCAGCAAGGAAAATCTACAACAAGCATGAAACATATACATAAACATAAGCTATAAACATATAACATATTCTATAAACATATATCATAATTCTAACCCATGTACATGGTAACTATTGGGGTTTACTAACTAAGCAACTATAAGCCTCATACTATAATGAGGTTTGCTAGTGTAGTGCACCAAATACTTTTTTTTAGTTTATTTAAATTTTGTGTTTTATTTTATTTAAGTGTTAAGTGTGGTGAATTGTTTTATTTAAATGTTGTTTATTTTATTTAGTTGTTGTTTGCTTTATTTAGTTGTTTGTTAATCTAAATAAATTGTTAGAATTGTTTGGTATAATCTTTTTGAATTTAAATTTGTTAATTGTTTGTTTGATTATTTATTTTTAATATGTGAATAATTGTGTAACTTGTTTATTTTACTATTAGTGTTACATTTTAAATAAGTGTGACAATTGATGTGATTAAAATAGGTTATTTTTTTTATTTTAAATGTGTGCCGAAATGTGTGTGTGTGTGTGAATGTGTTTTATTTTTCTTTTATCTATTTATTTAGTTATTGTTCCCATTATAGAAAAGGAAAGGGTAGTATGAATCTAGACCTAATGTGAGTCTTGAGCATTTTTCCTTTTATTATGAAAAGAAAAGAAAATAGAAAAGAAAAGAAATATAAGTTGTCATCTTGTAGGAAAAGATGACAAGGTTTATTTTTTATTTGGTTCACATTGGGATAAGGGTTTAGGTGAGGTGTAAGGAGAGGAAATGATGAGATTTAGCTTAAATTATGGGCTAGGAATTTGGCTTTTCACACTTGAGTCCTTTTCTTAAGGTTAGGTCACTAGAGGCTATAAATAGGAGAGCATGGAAGCCTTGGCATTCTTTTGCTTGTGGCTGCCGAAATTAGAGAGAGAAGGAGAGAGAGAGAGAGAGAGAGAGAGAGAGAGAGGCATGAAAGAGAGAGAAGGAGGAGAAGAAAGGAAGAATAAGGAGGTGGTCTTAGGTATGGTTTTTCTTATGATTCCTTGTTGTTTTAAGATTTAGGTTTATCTTACTCATTTTCTTAAGTCTTTTTCTATGTTCTTCTTCTTCATGGGTTTCAAAACCCTAGGGTATTCAAGGGTGATTATCACTTGGGTGTTGATCAAGTTGTGTTCTTGAATTTACAATCAAGAGAGGTATTGAATCTCTACCCCTAATGCTATGGTGTTCTCTTGAGTTATTGGATTTGTGGATATTTTTCAATATGTTGATGCATGGGAGATTGATCTAGGCGTGGGTAGGGGTTTATGGTGTTGGTTTGATTTTTATTGTTGTATGTTCATAATATGTGTAATGAGATGATTATTGAAATATGGTGTTGATGATATTTTATGATTTTATATATGTATGTTTCGGCCTATGGGGTTTGGGCATATTGGGTTGTTTGGTTTTCTTGTGTTTCATACATGTTAGAAACATGCTAGGTTTCATGTGTATATAGATGAGGATTTTGTGTAAATTCTTGTTGGGTATCCTAGGTGTTTCGGCCTAGGGGTGATGTTCAAGCATGATTGTTTTTCTTGTATGTTTTAAAATCAATTGTGAATCTAGAAACATGATAGGGTGTATATGAGATTATGTATCAATAAATTATGGTATGCATGAAAAATAATAGGAACATGTTAGGTTTAATATAAAGGCATATACGAAGATTTGTGTTATGTTATTCATGCATGTTGTATTATTATTTTGTTGGGTTGCATGCATGAACTCATTAGAAAAAGAATAACGTTTTATAAGGTTGTATATGAATATGTGTTAGTTATGTTCTTTGAATTATTTGTATAATAAGAGCATGTTAGGATTTGTGAATTATTGTGTTTATGAAACATGAATGATCTTGTATGAATTTTATGAGGCATGAGGTAAAAGATAAAATTCATGGTAATTTATGCTTGCTGATTTTGTGATTAAATAGTGAAAAGATTGATGAAATAAGGATATGTATGCATAAGAATGACTCTAATGATATGTGGTGTTTGTGAAAATAAAATGGTGTTTTAATTCACAATTAAAATGATGTTTTTGCACAAATAATTACCTACAGATTTTTTGTTATATTTTTTAGAAAATATGTGTTTTAAAAAAATAGGGATGGTGATTTTAATGATAAATTTGATTGCTAGAATTTTTGTTTAATAATGTAAAGTGTGTTTCAATAAAAGGAATTTGATTGGTATTTTGAAATAAATAAATAACCTAAACAATGGTAAATTTTAAAAGTGATATTTTTAATATAATATGAGTGGTTATTTTACAAGTTATGATTTTCTTTAATTGGATTAAGAAAAATGTTGGATTTAATTCACTTGTTGGTTTTTAAATGATGGCTGAAAGTTTAGTTTAAAAAGTTTTAAATAGTTATTTAGTTTTCACATATGAATTTGTGTTACATAAAATTTAGTATTAAAAATAATTCAAACAAAATATATTTTTCCTTAAATTAAATTGTTATTTTCTAAGGATACTTAAAATTATTATTTTTTCTCACATCAAATTATGAAATTCTTTTAACTTAAATTAAATTGTTATTTTCTAAGGAGACATGATAATCATAGGTATTTTCTTTTTAAAATAATTTCCAATGTCTTTGCTTTCTTTGTAATTTAAAAATAATAAATGGGCCTTTTATATATTTTTAATGGATAAATGAAATTGTTTTTATGAAATAAAAAGAACGTCTTGGGAGATTTAATCAACCTAGTAATTTTAAGAAGATAAACAATGGTAAACAAAACATGCTACAAGTCTATTATTTTTAAAACGATAGAAGTAAGAAGAATGGAATTATCGTTTTAAATGCCACATTTACGCAACGTTCCCACGTATGCATGTTAGATGCAAATTCACTTTTACGTCCAAAATAATGTCTATTATGAAACCATGTAGTTTTTATACAAAGATCATGCATGCAATATAGGTAGAATGAGCATTATTCTTTTTATGACCTTATGTGTAACTAAGCATATTTGTATGTTGTGTGTAACTCTCACCATGTGTGCATGGCCCATGCACACATGAGTTATATGAAAGGGCAAAATAGTAATTATGTGAAGCTAAGGAATGTCGTTTTGATTATGGTGTAGGCTCGTTGAGAAGTTGTGGTTTTACTTAGCTTGGACCTGAGGTAAGGAAGTTAGATAGAATTTATAATTGTTATATTATGAATGGTAAGACTGATGTGTGAATGAAATGTTATGAATTATGAATGTCATGATGTGATGATATGTTGGCTTGTATGAACATTGTATGATATGAATGGATGTTAGCGTGATGAATGCGACACATCAAATGGGTTGCTAAGGATAAGAAGACGTAACCCGAGTTACTAAGGATATGAAGACGTAACTCCATGGGCAGACGCGCCGAGGTTATTCAAGGACCAGAGACTCTTGTTCACCTCAAAGGGTGGCATGGACAAGTTAGCGGGCCATGTTCACAAGGAATTGTTTATGATTATGTTATGATGTTTCGTGATGTTTATGATTATGTTATGATGTTTCGTGATATTTATGATTATGTTATGATGTTTATGATATGATGGTGGCATTAAGTTGACGTGGATATGTTTATGATTATGATATTGATGCCAAATTTTATGATGATGCTATGATGTATAAAGATGAATGATAGTGTTTGTAATTTGTTGTATCTTACTTGCTTGTTGTTTGTACTTCCATACTGGGCTTTTAGCTCACCCCTTACTTTCCCTTCCAGGTAGCAAATAGGTTTCTCTGTGGCACGTGTGATGATGTGGGGAGTTCTGTAGTTCTGGTGTGTATGGCGTGGGGCATCCTATGGACGAGAAACGATCAACTTTAAACGCCATTTTTAATAATGTTATGTTTAATGGGATTTTCTCAAAATTGTCAGTGGGACCTAAACTTTTGTTTGTTTTAGGACTTTGCATGAAACTGATGTTTTCTTTTTAAACTTTTGGGCCCAACTTGCATGTTTTAAGCGAGACCCCACTGAAACCTTTATAATAAGTAACTTTCTATTATAAACCATTGAAAATGTGAATGTTTTAAGGGCATTTTACAGCTAGTTAAGCAACTATAATCCTCAAAACATACATAACATATAAAAACATACTACAACATAACCATAAAATATAAAAACATACTATAGCATAATCATATAATACTATCCTATTTTCCTTACTAAATACCGGGATATGAGAACAAGGGCGGGATTTTGGAACACTCCAAAAAACCATTAATAAAGAGGTGAGTATTCTAAAAGAAGAAGATGAAAAAGGAAATAAATCTAAACCACCGAGAAGAAGAACTTACCGAAATGAAACCTTAAGTTCAAAGAACTTGATTGCCTAGACATGAATGGAAAACAACGAGTTAGGAATTGAGTAGAGAAAAGCTATAAAAACTAATGAAACAATACAGAAAGGAACTAGAAATAGGAATACGTTGAATGCTCTATGACCGAACTACACCTCAAAATCGAAGTACACACTATGAATCTTACTTCCCAAGTGTTTAATAAGCTTAAGATGATAAAGCTTATAACCCCAACCCAAGTGTTTAACACTCTAAAGTAAACCTAGCAGCTTGAAGGCTCTGAACTCAGCTTGATGAATGAAGAAATGGCTGGGTACTAGGTCCTATTTATAGAGTTCAAGAATGAAAAGATCTTCATTTAGCTTGAATAAAAATAATGAATTTTTAATGGAAAAACATTTGAATAATCGTTCAGCAGAGGCTGAAGACTCAGTCAAAAAGATTCTGGCTTATAAAGAGGTTTATGGAATAGAATGAGCTCGATTTCAAAATCATTTGAAAATGCAGCCCTAGAGCCGATATATCGCCTACCATAGACGGTATATCGCCTGGGCTCATATTATCGAGGCTCGTTGAAGTGGTTGTGAGAAGTTACATGTTTTTCGTATCCCCGTGTGGCGATATATCGCCCCCTAGAGCTGCGATATATCGGCATACGTTGAAATATTATACAAGTAATTACACTTTTTCAGCCTAATTTGAATTGGGTAAACAACTTTGACTGAGACTAATAACGATTTCAAAGCTGCTGGCACACTCTGGGATTTTCAAATATTACTCTTAATAACTATTCCTCAAAAATACTTAATTTCTCATTAAACATGCACATGACAAATGTCATTATCTTATTGGGTCTATCTAAACCTTATAGAACTTATAAAATCTACAAGTGTTGCTACGAGTGTCCAACTAGGTCCCGGCTTGAACCAAAATCCATAGTAATAAACATACTACAACTACTACTAACTATTACTATTACTACTACTATCTAACTAGCTAAGTAAAGTTCTTGGACTCTACAATTCTCCCCTACTAAAAAGAATTTCGTCCTCAAAATTTACTTACCAAATAATTCTGGATACCGGCCTTGCATGTCCTCCTCCAACTCCCACATTGCCTCTTGTTTAGAACTATTACTCCATAGGACTTTGACTATCAGAATATTCTTGGACCGTAACTGCTTCATCCCTCTATCCAGGATGCTATCGGTTATTCCTCGTAACTCAAGTCTTTCTGGAGTGCTATCGTATCGTACTTGAGGATGTGAGATGGGTCTGACACATACTTGCATAGCATTGAGATGTGGAACACGTTGTGACTATCTACTTGGGCTGGCAGTAGGGCTAATTTATACGCAATTGCTCCCACTTTGTCCAATATCTCAAAAGGACCTATAAATTGGGGACTAAGCTTTCCTTTCTTCCCAAACCGGTTTACGCCTTTCATAGGAGATATCTTCAAGAAGACTTGATCTCCGACTTTGAATTCAACATCGGGTCGCTTGGCATCCGCATATCTTTTCTAACAGCTTTGAGCAGCAAGAATACACTGTCTAATCAGCACTACTGCTTCTTGAGCTTTCTTAACAGCTTCGGGACCGAGAAGCTGCCTTTCTCCTACCTCATCCCAGTGTAGCGGCGATCGACACCTTCTTCCATAAAGTAACTCATAAGGTGCCATCTCGATCGTTGAATGGTAGCTATTATTGTAGGAGAACTCTATCAGCGGTAAGTACTTATTCCATGATCCTCCGAAATCAAGTACACAAGCGTGTAGCATATCCTCTAAAATCTGTATCGTACGCTCAGACTGACCGTCTGTCTGAGGATGAAAAGTTGTACTAAGACTTAACTTAGTACCCATGGCTTTCTGTAAACTTCCCAAAAATCTCGATGTAAACACTGGTCCTCTATCAGACACTATTGTCTTGGGGACTCCATGCAACCTTACTATCTCTTGGACATAGATGTCTGCGTATTGATCCGACGTGTATGAAGTCTTAACATGAAGGAAATGAGTAGACATGGTTAGTATATCTATTACTACCCAAGCCGAATCATGCTGCCTACTTGTTCGTGGCAAACCCGTCACGAAATCCATAGCTATATCGTTCCATTTCCATTCTGGTACGCTAAGCGGTCGCAATAAGCCTGCAGGTCGCTGATGCTCTGCTTTCACTTGCTGGCATATTAAACACTTAGACACAAATTCCGCTATGACTTTCTTCATCCCTGGCCACCAATACATTGCCTTGATGTCGTGTGTCATCTTGGTCGACCCTGGGTGAATTGAGTACGAGGTACTGTGTGCTTCTTCTAGAATCGTCATCTTAATCCTTTGATCATTTGGCACGCATACCCAATCCTTATATCTCAATAACCCTTGACCAGATATTGAGAAATCTGTGGCCTTGCCTTCTTTGACTGCATCCATATGTACCACTAGTGTGTCGTCACGCCCTTGTCCAATCCGTATATCTTCTAGCAGATTTGACTGGATAGACAAATTAGCCAGCTTGACGATAACTACTTCTATCCTGACATTGATCAGCTCCTGCTGCATTGGCTTTTCTATTCTGGCTAGTGCTGCTAAGCTTCCATAATTCTTCCTACTTAGCGCATCAGTAACTACGTTTTCCTTTCCCGGATGGTATAGGATTTCGCAGTCGTAATCCTTCACTAGCTCTAACCACCTGCGCTCTCCTCCACTCTCCTTCGTTCTTTTTTGCATTTTTCAGTTTGGGATCTCTGCATCTTCGATCCAAAATCGAAGAGGAGATTATTTCCCCAGCTTCTCTCCGCTCTCTGCATCGTCTCCAGTCCGCCAGCCTCCGACTCCGACGTTCTTGGGGTTCTTGGTAGGCGTTCTCAGTTTGCCAGCCCCAAACCCCAATCTCTCATCTCAAACCCGAAACCTCTCTCTCTCCTCTCATACCCCAAAACTCAAACCCCAAACCTCCCTCTCTCTTCTCTCAGACCTCAAACCCCAGAGGGCATATGAGAGCTGCCGAAAACGGGCCACCTCGCTCGGCAGGAGTTCAAGAGACGGCTCGAGAAGGACTCCGATGCTCGGGAAGCTTTCGAACGCCAAGTCCTCGAAGAGAATGTTCGCCGTGAAGCTCTCCATCAAGTAATTCAATACCTTTTTTTGGTTTGTTTTTCTTTTGGGTATTTGTGGTTTTGAGTGAATATTGAACCTTTCTTTCTTTTCAGTCTCGTGTGGCCCCTGATTCTCCCTCTGAGCTGATTGAGTACTTTCTTGATACCGAAGCACAAGATATCAAGTTCGAGATCACAAGATTGAGGCCAAGGTCAGTGCTTTTCAATGTTCAGAAATTTTTTCTAACTTTAATTGAAAAAAAATGTATAAATTTCATATTTGGTAATGGTACGACTCATCACTTTCAGTAGCTCATTACACTATTTTCAATTCCTTTGATGAATTATGATTTGAATTGTTACGTGGTTGACAAATTTGTATTGAACCAAATAAAATTTGTTACTGCAGATTGAGTAAGGGGTTTTTTGCACATGTACAAAACAACATATATATTGTGTAATTATTGTTTCTTCTGTTTTCTGTTTCGTTCTTTCTCCTTTTTTTAGCCTTTCCTCTGATTCCATAGTCGACATATACAACAATCTTTTCCCACAAAACAGACAACTTAGTGGCAAAATCAGTAGGTCCACACCACTATCCTTTTACTTGAAAATATTGTATTAGAGACTACATGTGATTTGTGACCATTATATGATAGATAGGTTTCTGCATTCCATACAACTGCACTAAATTTAGATATATTGCAGCAAGTAGTTATGAACTACATCTTGTCATTCAACCGTATCTGTTCATAGTCTTTGTTATCATGATTAGAATAGAGAGTACAACCTGTATCACAGCTTTAAATGCTAATTCCATTAGTCCACATCATAATATTTTAGTTGCAAAAATTGTGTAAAGATTTTAATTAAATTGGTATGAATTTATCAATAGGGAAAATCACATTAGACTATCTATTTTAGACAAGTTAAGATTTGAACCTGAAAAACTTTGTGCATGGCTTCGATTTGCTTCCTATACCAAGTGTAAAGGATTCCATTTCTGTTGAGAACATTAATTATTTCCCTCAGTTAAAACTACTGTGAATTATTAATCTTCACATTTTTAAATATATTTAACAACACCATATTAGTATTCTTATTATTAGTATCATTATTATTACAAAACCAACTACAAAGTTCCACTAGAATAACCCCAGAAAATAAAAAATAATGCTTCATTTTTGGGTTTGAGATTGAATAACAGTATTGTATACCAATTCAACTCAATTTTCCCTTACTCTAAAATCTAAATAATAGGTTCTATCTTCTACACTTCAACTCAATTTATTTACACCCTATTAAACCCAACCAAACATATACTTTTTACTATATTATTGTGAGGTTATATATTAAATTTGGACATATTTTTTCTTTGATTATGGAAACAATTTTTCTTAAGTGGAAAAAAAAGGCCCATTATACACTATCATGCAATTCCAAAAAAAACGTGTGGATCTTCATTGAACCTTTATAATGCTATGAATGGATCAAAAAACCATCCCCAAATCTTAATGGTACTGTTGAAAATACTGTGTTTTACACTTTTCAATATAATATATATTTATAAAGGCTTTTATTGATACTTATTAGGTTAATCTTCTGGTCTTGGTCTTGGTCTTGGTCTTGTGTAGAAAAGGACCCCTGTAGAATGTAATGATTATTGAATTCCAAAAGACTTTTTTGTATATATATACAATGGATCTTTTTATTAAATGCTCTTTTGAAGTCTAGTGCTTAGGTTTTATCTTCTTAAAAAAAATTGAGTCTTTTTCTTCAGTGATCATATTATTCACTATACTAGTCCAAGGTGCAATCCATGCTAACAAATACTATTTATATATATAAAAAACACACACACACAATATGACAGCATTAAAAAATTTAGTGCTCCACCAACAGTTTCTACATACCCCACAAAAATATATCACTATCTATATTTATATATGTGTATAAAATTGTAGTATGTGTTAGTATTTAAATTTGATTAATAATATGTATATTGTGAATGTTCTGGGAATTTTCTGAGTGTTTTTTTGTAGGGTTTTAAATTTTTGGGATATGTTATAATAGAAATGTTATGCTGTCAAAATTTTGGTAGAGTTAGAGGACTAAATAAATAATAATATAATAAATAAGACATTAAATACTTAGAATTAACAAAATAAATTAAAGAATAAATTAAAATATTAGATAAATAATTTAATTTAATATTAACAATTTAATAATTTTAAAATAAAGTGAAAAATTATAATTTAATATTAACAAATTTAGTAATTTAAAAATAAATTAAATAATTAGATATATAATTTAAAAATAAATTAA
Organism: Humulus lupulus; assembly: GCF_963169125.1. Lineage (NCBI taxonomy): Eukaryota > Viridiplantae > Streptophyta > Magnoliopsida > Rosales > Cannabaceae > Humulus > Humulus lupulus. Next base: position 122,616,360 of record NC_084795.1, read on the forward strand.
AAGTTAGATAAATAATTTCAAAATAAATTACAAAATTATAATTTAATTTAATATTAACAAATTTAGTAATTTAAAAATAAATTAAAAGTTAGATAAATAATTTCAAAATAAATTACAAATTTAGATAAATGAATTAAAAAATTATAATTTTATTTAATATTAACAAATTTAGTAATTTAAAAATAAATTAAAAGTTAGATAAATAATTTCAAAATAAATTACAAAATTATAATTTAATATCATAAGATTTTATAAGACATCATAAAACATCTAGTGTTAAAAAATATTTCTTTTTTTGTTGCTTTTCTTTGGTGATAAAATTTGATCACCAAAGATTGGATAGACGTTTTATATATTATCACTTAGTGATAATGTTTTATTAATTATTTTCAATCACGAAAAGCCTTAGACCCGTTCGGTGAAGCTGAGTCAGTAAGAACTCTTAAATATGCTTCTCCGAATTATCCAGGACGGTATGTGTCCGCATGGATAGTTTGGATTTGTTGTGTACCTATAATTTGATCTAGTACTCATTTTATTGTTTCCTTAATAGAGATTTCAATATGTGTCTCCTTATTTGTTCTCGTAAGTGGGCAAACTTAATTTTAGTCTACCCACTTATGAGAACTATAGGGAGGTGCTGCCGAAATTTTTACATAAACGAAATAATTTTAAGAGTGTAGATTAAATTATATGTATACTACAAATCAGAATGGGATAGGTTCTTTACCCTTATAGAAGTGGAGTGAAAAGGTGGATTAGGGCGCACACACACATAGTCAATAAGTTTTAATTATTGTTTATTCTTGTATCGTAGATGCCGATCGATAAAAGTTGGACGTCATTAAGGAAGTGTATCTGTGATGCTTATTGGAACGGTCTCCAAGCCTTCTTGAGAATGGCAAAAGAACACGTAGACTGCGATGGGAGAATTTTATGCCTGTGTGTGAGGTGCCTGAATGTTAAACTACAAACTATAGATACAGTGGAGGCTCATGTCTTTGACAAGGGTTTTCAACAGAGTTATCAAAAGTGGGTTTACCACGGTGAGGTGGAAGCTAGTGTCGCCAATGAGGTAGTTGAGGAGAATGAAGATGTAGACGAGATGGTTGACGTCGTTGATGATTTCCTCTTACCAACAAATGCAGAGGAAGCAGATGGTGTGTCTGGCAGTCGAATGGGACAGTATTATGACGAGTTGTTCGACGAGATTGAAGCTGAGTTGTATCCGGGTTGTGATTGGATATCATCCTTAAACTTTTTGGTGAAGTTGATGCATTTGAAAGTTAGAGGGAAGTGGCCAAATAACTCTTTCGATGAATTGTTGAAGTTACTAAAATTTGCATTTCCGAAAGATAATAAAATTCCCCCAACACACTATGAGGCGAAAAAGAAGCTGAGTAAGTTAGGGTTGGGATATCAATCAATCCATGTGTGTAAATATGATTGTTCCTTATTTTATAATGAGCATGCAAGCAAAGATTCATGTCATGTGTGTGGGAGTAGCCGATGGGTCAATGAAAAGAAGAAGGGGAAAAAGGTTCCACACAAGGTGATGCGTTACTTTCTGTTGACTCCCAGATTAAAGCAAATGTACAGTTCAAGACATATAGCTAATGACATGTTATGGCATCATACTGGGAGATCAATAGAAGATGGGGTGATGCGTCATCCGGTTGACGGGTCTGCATGGAAAGACTTTGATGCCACCCATCCTTATTTTGCAAAAGATCCTAGAAATGTTCGTCTAGGCTTGGCTGCTGATGGGTTTAATCCTTTTGGCAACATGAGCTTATCATACAGCATGTGGCCTGTGATTTTGACGAACTACAATCTCCCCCCTTGGCTATGCATGAAGGAAGAGTATTTTATGCTAACTCTGCTTATTCCTGGGCCAAAATCACCGGGTAAAGACATGGATGTATTTCTAAGACCCTTGGTGGATGAGTTAAAACAATTGTGGATTAACGGAGTCGACACAAGAGATGGCACAAGGAATGAATTGTTCAAGATGTGTGCAGCCCTTCTATGGACAATTAACGATTTCCCTGCTCGTAGTAGCTTGTCTGGTTGGAGCGGGCAAGGGTATAAAGCATGTCCAACGTGCAATGAAGACACCACTTCCATTCGAGTGATTGGTAAGACATCATATGTCGGTCATAGGCGATTCTTGAGGAGTAATCATAAGTATAGAAAGGACAAGGAATTTGATGGCAAAGTTGAGAAAAGAAATCCTCCACAACACTTTACTTGTCAACAAGTTTTAGATCAAATCAATGCCTTACCGCTTCAAGTGTCTGGTAAACATGACAGATTTGGGGGGGGTGAAGCGCAAGCGAGGTGCAGGGGAAAGTAATTGGAGGAAAAAAAGTATTTTCTATGAACTTGATTACTGGAGTTCAAATCAGTTAAAACACAACCTAGATGTGATGCATGTTGAGAAGAATGTGTGCGACAGCGTCCTTGGGACTTTGTTAGATAATGATAAATCTAAGGACACCACTAACACAAGACATGATTTAAAGAATATGGGGGTTAGGAAATCGTTGTGGATTTACGAGGATGCCAATAAAAGGTTAATGAAACCGCATGCTCCATACGTGTTCACTTTTGAACAGAGGCGATATTTCTGTCAATTTTTGAAAGGAGTGAAGTTGCCCGATGGTTTTTGTTCTAATCTAAAGAAAAAAGTCACAGACAATGACTCAAACATTGTTGGGTTGAAGTCCCATGATTGTCATGTGATAATGCAACGATTACTTGCAGTAGGTGTTCACAAGTTTTTACCAGAATCTATATCCACTACCATCACTGAATTGTGTAATTTCTTCAAACAATTGTGCTCTAGGACACTGAACGTTTCTGATATGGAGAAAGCTAAGGATGACTTGATTGTTATTTTATGTAAGATGGAGTTGATTTTCCCTCCAGCATTCTTTGACATAATGATCCATCTGGTTTTGCACTTGCCTGATGAAGCAATATTGGGAGGACCTGTATTTATGAGGTGGATGTATCCTTTTGAAAGATACATGAAAAAATTAAAAAACTATGTCAGGAATAAAGCTCGTCCTGAAGGATCTATAGCAGAAGGATATGTTGCAGATGAGGCTTTGACATTTTGTTCAATGTATTTCAAAGGTGTGGAAACAAAATTTAATCAGCCTGATTGAAACGAAGATGCACCGTATGTGAATCGACACCTCACAGTGTTTGAATCTCAATGTCGTCCTCTTAGTAAGGGAATTCCCGTGCTCCTCGATGAAAATACTCGGAATAAAGCTGAGTGGTTCATATTGGATAATTCTCCAGAAACTGAAGTGTATTTAGAGTAAGTACATAATTAATATTCATTTTATTCTTTGTTCAATCTACTCCTCAATTAACAATATTGACATTGTTAATTAATTAACAGGAAACACCTAACTGAGGTGCAACAAAGAGATATGGCTGCCAATCATAAATTGATACATAAGAAAGAGTTTCGTTCATGGTTTCATAAGAAGGTAACTTGTACTTAGCAAATTGCATACTACAAATTACATTCTCATTCTAATTTATTTCTTTATTATTAGATATATGACTTGCACCAACTTGGGTTATTAGAGCATGCTGATGAATTACTAGCTTTAGCATTTGGGTCAGATCTATTGGCTTACTCCTACCAAGCATGTATAGTGAACGGAGTTCGATTTTTCTCATACAATCGAGATCAGAATCGAATTACACAAAATAGTGGAGTGTGTGTTGCTGGAACAGAAGGTTTTAACTATTACGGGCAACTTGAAGAAATACTCCAGCTGTCTTTTACTGGTTCTTATTCGGTGGTATTATTTCGATGTAAATGGTTCAATACAGATCCGAAAAAAAAAAAGAAAACCATCACTGTAAATAATATTACTAGTATCAATGTTAGCGGTGAATGGTATAAAGATGAACCGTTCATACTAGCTAGTCAAGCAAAACAAGTATTCTACATCAATGATCTCGTTACAGGACGAGATTGGAAAGTTGTCCAAGAAGTGAATCATTGGCAAGTTTGGGACTTTCCAGATGCTTCAGATATGATTGCTGATGTTGATGTTGTACATGACACCAACTCATCGAATTTTGTTTTGACTGTGGATCTCGGAGAGTTGGTTGTTCAGCAATCTGATGTACCAGGGACTCAAGTCAACACGGCCCATCGACCTTCTTTAGTTGTTCAAGAAGATGATGGATTTATTAATGACAATGAGGATGATATGGCAGACAGTGTAGAAGAAGCAGAAGATGAGGATGAATTAATTGTCGACCTTAGTGATGATAATACTGATGATGTGTGCCCGATAGATGTTGATGTAATTAGTGAGGATAGTGACTATTCTACTTAGTTTTGTATCTAGTGTTCAATGTATTATACATATTGAGAAATAAAAAGTTCGTTTCCAAATAGCATGTTTCAAATTACCTAATCAATTGAAATAATACTCAATAAATTAATTATAAATAATAATTAAATATTAAAATAGATAGGTTAAATTACTGTCGTGTTAGTAGATGTCAGCAGATGTGGCTAGAGCTCACGGTGGAGACGCTGGCGGTGATCCTCCACCGGATCCTACTAGGATCCCGACTACATGCGACTCAGGTAATTTTTTTGTTATTTTATTTACACATATGTTTATCATGTATATACTAATATTCTATGTATTATTAATAAAAAAAAATACAGGAATCCCAATTAAGAGAAAGGGTCGTGGCGCAGCTATTGGAAAAGATCTAGAGGAGAGGCGGCGTAAAAATGGAAAACCACTGGAAGTAACGTTTTGCCCACGAACGTACAAGGTTGTTGGGAGCGAGCACGCTGCTTTTGTCCGCCTTGTGGGAACCCAAATTAAAACGAAAGTTCCCGGACATTACGGTTCATGGGAATTAGTGCCTCAACAATACAAGGATCAGATCCTTGCCATAATTCAGGTAAAAATAGTATTAAATATATTTTTTTAAAATTTGTCTTTAATATAGTACATATATTATTAATATATTTAATTTTCAATTTAGTACTATTATCAAATAGCGGGCCGCGAGGATTTCTTAAAGTGTTTAAATGGTATCGATCGAGAGATGAAAGACCGATACCGCAATAGGAAAACACTAAGACACGAACACTTTGAGAAATACTACAATGGACCGGAGGATTGGGATAAGGTTCTAAACAACCCAACCAATGATGTTAACAAGGAGGAGTGGAAGCAGATTTGTCAGTTATTTACAAGTCCACAATTTATTGCGCGCTCCATAAAGAATAAGGAAAATCGGAAGAAACAAAAGTATTCTACAACACAGGGTACAAAATCGCTGGCAGCCGTCCGTTTTGAAAAAGTAAGTAAAAGATAAAATATTATCAAAATTATGTTATTTTAAATTATATGTTCTCTAACATTTTGGTTATACTTTTTAGACGAACCCGGACCTCATTGAGTCATGGAAGGATTATCATTGGAAGAAATCAAAAAATGATTTCGTGAACGATGATGCTCGCCAAGATTATGTAAGTTTGAATTATATTTTTTAATATTAATAGAGTTATATTTAATGTTAGTGTCTAACATTTTTTGAAAACAGGAAAAATTGAAGGCTGATTTTGAGTTACGAACTCAGCAAACATCCACTGATGCTTCTAATAATGATAGTCCGTCATCAGTTGATCAGGAGGAGGTGCTACAAAAAGTATTAGGCCAAAGGCGTGGACATGAGCGAGGAGTGGGCCGCAAATTGAAGGGGTCGGGGTCGAGGTCGGGGTCGAGGTCATCATCTACCCAACACTCTCACTTCAGCGAGTCTCAAGTTCCTCCTCATCATTCAAGAGAATATATAGAAAATCTGGAGAATAATTTACAGAAATTGACTGATCAAGTTAATTTCTTAACTCAATATTTTGTACCTTCATTTCGTCCACCAAACGTTCAGATGCCGCATGTGCCTGATAGTGACAATACTTCTAGGGCTTCGTCTTCTCAACCTCCAGCTCCAACTCATCCTTCTATGTACGGGACAGCGTCGTCTTATCATATGGTACCTCCATATATGTACGGAGCAACACCTTATCCGTGTCCGATGCCACCGCCCTCCCAGCCATCGTATCCCTACATGTATGGAGCTGGATCGTCCACATTACCTCCCCAATATCCTTGGCCGATGCCGCCACCGCAGCAATCACAACCACAGCCACCGCAACAACCACAACAAGAAGACAATAGGGAGGAGGACGAGGCAACTGACTTAGGAGACTAAGTTTATATTTTTATTAATTATTGTTAAATTTTATGAATAATATGAATATTTGTTATGTTAATGTATTATGAATATTTACAATTGTTATTTTAATATACTAATTTGAATATTTAATATAATATTTTTATTTTTAATATATTTGTTTTTAATTAATTAAATTTTAAATAATTATTTCGATAAATAATTATTTAAAATTGTATTTAATTAATTTTATTATTTTTTCATAAATAAAGTAGTATTAGGGGCGACATTGTCGCCCCTGATAATATGCCACGTGCACTATTCGGGGCGACAGAATATAGGGGCGACTTGTCGCCCCTAATACTATTTAATTAATTAATTTTATTATTTTTTTATAAATAAAGTAGTATGTGTCGCCCCTGATAATATGCCACGTGCACTATTTGGGGCGACAGAGTATAGTATTAGGGGCGATGTGTCGCCCCTAATGCTTAATTATTAGGGGCGACAATGTCGCCCCTAATAATATACCACGTGTAACCATTTGGGACGACAGATAATAGTATTAGGGGCGACTAATAGAGTATTAGGGGCGACATATCGACAAAAATAATTCAAAATTTTTAAATTTTTGAGGCGAAATTTCAACTTTTAGGGGCGACTGTGTCGCCCCTAATATTTGAATATCAGGGGCGACCCTATAGTCGCCCCTAATGTACCCTTCAGTGACATTTTTCCATGGGCGACTAATCAGGGGCGACAAGTCGCCCCTGATACATATTAGGGGCAACTTTTTGGGTTATTAGGGGCGACATGCGTCGCCCCTAAAACTCATTTTTGTTGTAGTGTAGTGATGCACCCTAGTGTTTTAGTGTGTGCAAGTATATGGTAATAGGGTGCACATGTGTGGATTTTCTACACATTTTATAATTGCCATTTATTTGATATTTTTGGGTACTTTTATTTTAATTGATAGGAAAATAAATAAATAAAATTCAAAAGGGGCAAGTAAGTGGACGTGTGGTGTAGTGGGAAATGGAGTGATATTTTTTCCATTATTTTTCTAAGGTAAATAAAGTTAAATTGGAAGAAGATAGCTATTATTGGTAAGAGAATTTGACAATTTTAATTCAAATAAATCAATCTTTATTATAAAGGATTTTAGGCTTTATTGGATGAGTTAATTAAGGAAATTGCCATCTTTTTAGTAATGGCTTTATGGGGAAAATGGAGATTAAAAAGGGGATATGGAGAAGATAGGCCATTTGGCCGTGAGCTAGAGAGAAGATAGAGAGAGAGAGAGAGAGAGAGAGAGAGAGAGGCGTGCTAGAGGGAAGGAAGGGCTGTCATATTTTCTAGAGAGAAGAAGAAGAAAGGAAGAAGAAGAAGAAAAAGGGTTCAAGCTAGGGTAAGGTTTTTGGTTGTTTTCCTTATGATTAATCTAGTATTTTTTTGGGTTGTCTCTAACCTTGTTCATCTTCTTCTCCATCTTGTTATTCAAAATATACAACCTCTAGGGTTTGAGCAAGGAGATTATTGGACTTTTGATTGGATTGGATTCTTGATTTTCTATCAAGAAGAGGTATTGAAATCCCTGCCTAAATTTTGTGATTACTGGTTTTGATGAATAAATTATTAGAGGGATTATGGTTAAAGGGGATTTATGTTTTGGGTAGGAAAAATGGGTACTTTGTGTTCTTGATATCTTGTTGATAAAATTTGTTTGATTTGCATGAAGGGTATCATGGTTTAATGTATAAAAGGTTTTGATGTTGATTTTCTATGTGTTATGATTAGTGGTAATTATGAATGCAAATATGGGGTTTCGGCCTAGGCATACCTAAGGATTATCTTGATATTTTGTTTGATGTTGTATGATTTTCAATATATTAGATCCATGTTTTAGGACCTATGTAATATGGGTAAAATGATAATTGGCAATCTTGATATTTGGATCCATGAAATTTTGATAGGATGCATGTGATTTTGTGGATGAATAAATTATAAGATGCATGAAAATAATGATAGAGACATGTTAGGTTAATATAAAGGCATATGTGAATATGGTGTTCATGAAATTAATGTATGTTATTGTTATTGTTAGTGTTTTGTTGGATTTCATGTGTAGATTCAATGGAATAGAAAAAAATGGGATTTTATAAGATTGCATGTGAATATGTTAGTAATATTCTTAGAATTATGTATATAATAAGAGCATGATGAGATTTTGGGCATGTATGATTTCATGTGAAATTTTGAGATAAAAGATGAATTTCATGAGAAATTAAGCTTGCTGTTTTTTTGTAAATAATTGGGTAAAAGTTTGATAAAAAAATGATTTGCATGCATAAGTAATGTCCTTGATGTTATGTTAATTTTATGAAATTAAAAAGGGTATTTTAAGTCCCAATAAAATGATATTTTACTCAAATAAATACCTATAGATTTTTTTTTTTGTATTTTTAGAAAAATATAAGGTTTTAAATTGAATATGGTGATTTTTAAAGATAAAAATAGTTGCTTGAATTTTTGTAAAAAAAAATGTTAAGTGTGTTTCACTAAAATAGATTTGATGAGTTTTTGAAACAAAATTATTATCCTAAGTTATGGTAATATTAAAAATGGTATTTTAATATGGTATGAATGCATATTTTGATAAGTTATAATTTTTCTTTATTTTGATTGAGAAAAAAATATTTAGATTCTATTTATTTGAGATTTTTAAAGAAATTAAATAATGGCTGAAAGTTTGGTTTAAAGGTTAAAAATGATTATTTAATTGTCACATATGGATTTATGTTACATAAAACTAAGTCTTAAATAATTTAAATAAAAATATAATTTTCCCACACTTAGAAATATATTTTTCTCACATCATTTATGTAACACAATTAACAAATGTTAAAATTTATTTTTCTAAAGAAACATATTAATCATAGATATTTTAATTAATTCCAGGCTTTTTGTTACTTCTTTGTAATTTGAGAATAATAAATGAAATTGTCACATATTTTTAAGCTAAATCAAATTATTTTATAAAATAAAATAATGTTTTGAGAAATTTAATCAACCTAGAAATTTTAAGAAAAATAAAGCATGTTATATGTCTATTAATTTTTAAACGATAAAAGTAAGAAATGTAGAATTATCGTTTTTAAAACGTCTCAATTACGCAATGTTCCCACGTATGCATGTTACATGCAAATCCACTTTTACGTCCAAAATTATGCTTATTATTTAACTATGTGGTTTTTATAGGAAGATCATGCATGTAAAATAGGTGCAATGAGCATTATTCTTTTATGGCTTTATGTGTAGTTAAGAATAATTGCATGTTATGTGTAACTATTATTATGTGTGCATGGCCCATGCACACATGAGTTGTATGGAAGGGCAAAATAGTAATTTTATGAACCAAAGAAATGTTGTTTTGGTTATGGTATAGGCTCGTTGAGAGGTTGTTAAATTTCTTAGCTCGGACCTGAGGTAAGGAAGTTAGATAGATTCTATGATTTTATGCTATGGATGGTAAGACTGTTGTATGAATGAATTGTTATGAATTATGAATGCCATAATGTGATGATATGTTGGCTTGTATGAATATGATATGTTTATGGATGTTAGCGTGATGAACGTGACACATCAAACGAGTTACTAAGGATATAAAGACGTAACTCCTAAGGCGGACGCGCCGAGGTTATTCAAGGACCAGAGACTCTTGTTTACCTCATAGGGTGACATGGACAACTAGCGGGACATGCTCATCATGTATGATGTATGAATGTGATATGATGATATGTTACGATTACGTTATGATATGCTATGATGATATGTTATGAAAACGTTATGAAATGCGATGATGATATGTTACGATAATGTTATGATATGCCATGATGTTTTAGATGAATGTTAGTGTTTGTATTTGTTGTATCCTTACTTGCTTATTGTTTGTACTTCCTTACTGGGCTTTTAGCTCACCCCTTACTTTCCTTCCAGTTAGCAAATAGGATTTCTTTATGGCACGCGTGGTGACGTGAGGAGTTCTATCGTCATGGGGTGTATGGCGTGGGGCATCCTATGGACGAAAAAATGATCATCTTAGAACGCCATTTAAATTATGTTATGTTTTAAGAGACTTTCCAAATTATCAATGGGACTTAGTTATTTAATTTTTGTTTCTTTTGAACTTTGCATAAAAAATTCATGTTTTCTTTTAAAACTAATGGCACCAACTTGCATGGTTTTAAAATATATGTGAACATTCTTAGAAGTGAATGTTTCATCTTTATCAAGAATACAATTAAAAGGCTGAGTGCTGGTTTCTCCCTCTCCCATGGCGAAGAAGAAGAAACCACTGCGAAAGCCAGTTTCTCCTGTAGGAGACCGAGAGCAACAGTTGAATCTGGAAGGAAATCTGATCATCAATAGCCAGGACAACTCTCGAGTGGAGTTGTGCGAGGAAGATGCTGGTACGGGGGTAGATGCAGTCGGAACTGAAGGTCTAGGGGTTTGTCCTTGTGATGAGGACATTGGGCTGGATGATTCTGAGCATCACAAAGTTTTGATCGAGGATTTAGATCCGGATGATTCGAATTCCAATCGTTTGTCGTGGGCAGACAAAGTGGAGATGAATGATTTTCAGGCGTCAGCTCAGAAACAATGGCAGGAATTTCAGGCTGGTAATCTCTCCTTTTCAGAACAGAAGCTCGAGTTTACTGAACCTATTTTCAGAGAAGGACGGAAGTTTGCTCAAATTGATGCCAAGGAGGTTAAAATGCAATCCGCTAACTGGAGTTCGACAGTCATATGTATGGTGTTGGGAGCCAACCCACCTATGGCTGTCTTTGAAGGTTTCATCAAGAGGGTTTGGGGTCACCTAGGGATAGCTCAGATAGCTAGAATGACGATGGGGTTAACAATGGTAAAATTCAATGATGATGCTACTAGAGATCATGTCCTTGAACATGGCCTAATCCATTTTGATAGGAAGCCGGTCATAGTTAGGCCTTGGACAACGGATTTGAGTGCAGTCCGTCTGGTTCGAACTATCCCTCTTTGGATTCGCCTTCAAGACTTAGGGCTTCAATATTGGGGTAGCAAGTGCCTTAGTGCTTTAGTTAGCACCATAGGTAGGCCAATCATGGTAGACAAATTTACTAGAGATAGGTCTCGTGTTCAATTTGCTCGAGTTTTGGTTGAGATGGAAATCACGGATAATCCTCCAAAGAGTATTCAGTTTATTAATGAACTTGGTCAGATTATGGAGCAAGGAGTTGAGTACGAATGGCTTCCAATTAAATGTAAAACATGTGCTGGTTTTGGGCACTCAATGGCAGAATGCAGAAAAGAGATGAAAGCTCATTGGGTCAAGAAAGTAACTAAGGCCCAAACAGAGATAGAGCAGGAGTCTGGGGTACAGCAGGAAGGTCAGCTGAAAGAAGATGGGGATCAGGCAAATACAGGAAAAAGTAAAGAGATGGTGGATTTAGAGGGGTATTCCCGATCAGACAAGGAAGCTAAGGATGATAGTGAAGTAACAGGTTCGGTCTCTAATCCTTGGAGAACCCCAAAAAGAGTTGCAGCTCAATCTAAGGAAGGACAGAGATTAGATAATCATGCCCAAAAAACAGGTCGTAACCCTAAAGCTCTGAACAAGTTTGGTGTTCTGCAAGAAATAGTGGTGTCTCACAAGGATGGTAGTTTGAATCCTAGCTCCTCCTATGGATAGCTATAACATTTTAAGCTGGAATATTAGGGGGCTCAATAAAGTGAATAAACAGAGCCAAGTTAGTGCACTTTGTAACAAATATAAAGTGGTTATTTGTGGTCTTTTGGAGACTAAATTGAAGGGTAGTAATGTGAGTAAGTTTATGGAGAACCAGTTTCCTAATTGGGACTATCATACTAGTTCCATCATTGAAGGGCGTATATTAGTTATGTGGAGAAGAAAGTTTATTAAAACCATCATTATGGAGGAATCATCTCAAGCTATTCATTGTCAGGTGAAAGTGTTGGGTATGCAGCAGGAATTTGGGGTTACATTTGTCTATGGACTAAATTCGATAGAGGGCAGGAGATGTCTTTGGGATGGCTTACAGAGACCTTATCATATGCCTAAAGCTTGGATCTATCTTGGTGATTTTAATGCCCCTCTATCAGGCAAGGATAGAATTGGAGGTAAGGCAGTTTCTGATTCTGAATTACATGACTCTATAACTTGGCTGGCTGGTGCTCAGGTGGAGCCTCTTCGGGGTATAGGCTCCTATTTCACTTGGTCTAATAACCAAGAGGGTGCCACTAGAATATATTATAAAATTGATCACGTGCTGAGCAATGAAAAGTGGCTAGATTTATTCTCTAAATCTACAACAACTTATAGATGGGAAGGCATATCAGACCACTGTACTTGTCTGGTGAGTTTTCAAAATTCTGAGCATCTGGGATCCAAACTTTTTCGCTATTATAACTACTGGGCAGAGCATAAGGATTTCAGTGATGTGGTGATTAATAGCTGGAGAGGCTCTATCTCAGCCTTTGGTATGAATGTTGTCTTTCTTAAACTGTTGAGGCTTAAGCATTGTCTGAAACATTTTAATATGGACCGAATAGGAAATCTTCAAGCTAATTATCATAAGGCCAAGGAAACTTATCTTCATGCTCAGTTTCAAGCTCAAGCTCACCCCCTTGATCTTGTTTATCAAAAAGCTGAGAGGTCTGCGGCAGGGGAGTATGCTATTAAGGAGAAGTGTTATCAGAGTTTCCTAACTCAAAGGAGTAAGGTTACTTGGTTACGGCAAGGAGATTTGAACACTGCCTTTTTTCATGCATTTCTTAAGAAGCGTAAGGCTGAAAACGGGATAGTTTCTTTTATGACAGAGGAAGGGCAGGTTGTTGATAACTACACAGAGGTAGTTTCTCATTTTCTGGATCATTTTAAAACTTTTTTAGGTAGTCCTAGCTCAGCTTCAGGCAGGGTTAACTTGCAGCATGTTGACTTAGGGCCGAAGCTTTTAGTTGATCAGCAAATGCATCTTTTGAAACCTTTCTCTAAGAAGGAAATTCAAGAGGCCTTATTTAGTATTCCAAACACTAAATCCCCAGGTCCTAATGGGTATGGTTCCGGCTTCTTTAAAGCAGTTTGGAGCAAGATTGGAGAAGAAATATGCTCGGTGATGGACCCTAAACGGGTATGTTTAAAAATTTATATATCGCAAGCGCACGAATCGTCCATATAGAATAGTGATCGTAAGCAAGGATGTCGAACCCAAAGGAGTTGTCTAAAATCGAAAATGAAACTATTTTAAATCAAAAGTAATAAATTCTAACCTAGTTCCAAAGATTGATAAGTTTTAATAGTATGAACATAAAATGAAATATTGAAAAATAAAGCTTTTTAAGATAATGAAAATATACCAATAATGAGTTGAAAATAAGTATTAAAAGAAAAGATTATTAAGATACTAGAATCCACAAAATGTAAGTTTAATAATATTTATTAGTATATTGATTCCCAAGTTTTAGTGATAGTTAAAATAATTTAAACTATCATTTTCCAAAAATATTTATAATTTTAAGCACAATTTTCTTATAAAAAGATAGGATTTTTCTTCACTTTTCAAAATTATAATTTCAAAGCATTTAGTGTAAATCAATCTAATGAAATAACAAATAAATCAATGAACATTATTTATAAGGCAAAACATAATATTTTTGTTCTAAGCATGGATGTGTACAATTTAATGACACATCTTACACAAAGAATATTATGTTTATGCACTAATGAAGAACAAAGTGTAAAAATGTTCTAACAATCTAAAATACAAGATATTTAAGATGAAAGAAATATATGAAGAAGAAAAATCCATAGACTTTGTTGCATTACAAGGGAAATCAACATACAACATAAATATTACCTAGTTACAAGTTGCTTCATCATGATCTTAATAATCTTATGAAAAAGATTAGAAGCACATAACTAGAATAGAAATTACAAAATAAATGACATACATACTTGCAAAATGCTCTTGAAAAACCCAAATGGAAGAGAGAATGGTAGAGAGAAAATGAGAGAAAAAGATGGTAACCAAAAAATTAAGCACCCCAAAAATGGTCTTGAAAGTCCATATTTATAGCCAAAATGGTCTTGAAAGTCCATATTTATAGCCAAAGTGAGTTTATTAAAATAATCAATTTAAATTAATTAAATTGATTAGATTAATTAAATAAAATAAATATGGTATGTAGAGGTAAATTATAGGGTGTAATGATGATGTTGTGGTGAAAATGTGTAGGAAAAAGGGTAAAAAGTTGGCATTTTTGTCATAGGGGACAAAGGGACAAAATGTATTTTTGTTGGGCTCAATAAGGGAAATGGCAGCAATGTGGTGGTTGGGTGTTGGAGGGGGGGCCACGGGTTGGGCCTAGAGTGGGCCTCACGTGGTTGGGCTTTTGGAGAAACACCATTTTTCTTGTTACTTTCTTTCAAAATTACCATCTTTCCTTTGATTTTCTTGCTTTTCAAGGGCAATAATTTTCCTACACAATAAATTATAAACTAAATTAAAATTAAATATTTTCATTAATAAAATATATCATATAACTCCCATGAAAACATTAATTAAAATTTAATTTACATAACATTTAATTTCAATAAAATCATATTTTTAGCATTCAAACTAACAATACTAATTTTAAATAATTAAACTACAACATATTATAATAACATATCTATAAAAACATATAAAAATCTAGAAAACTACAATAAGACTAATAAATTAAAAATTACATAAAAACTTAATAAGTTAATTAAAAACTCATGAACTAAGCAACAATTAGCATGTAAAACATGGTAAAATAACTCTATTTTGTAGAGTTATCACACCCCCAAACTTAAAGTTTTGCTAGTCCTCAAGCAAAAGAAAAATTAAAATACACATATATATATATTTTTTTATTGGTGATATAAAAATGATTTTCTCAAAAATTGCACAATGAAAATAACTCTCAGAAATTATTATGAATAAAAGTTAAGCTTATATAATTAATTAAATTGTCAATTTTGCTTTTAGAAAATATGTTTTTATTAAAATTATTTTTCACTTAAACTTATAGGAAATAAGAGTTTTTATGAAAAATGTAATTTTTGTTACAAGCAAAATTGACCCTATAATTAAAAACAAAGCTTAAAAATTATTTATATTTTTAAGAGAATTAATTTCAAACTCAATCAGAATTTTTATCATTGAAAATGAAAAATATCACCAAATTTTTTTTTTTTTTTGTAAATAATTTTTTGAATTTTTTTTTTTTTTTGAATTTTTATGAAAATGAACAAATAAAAAAAAATTAACAAAACCACAACATATAAATAAATAAATAAAAATTCAAACAAACATTTTTTTTCTTTTCAAACAAGCATACATAAAATAAAACACAAAACATTAAAAACAATGCAAAGCAAACATAAATAAAACACAAAACAAACACAATAAAACTCGATACCCCCAAACTTAATTTAAGCATTGTCCTCAATGTGTCAAAATATAAATATAAATTAAAATTGACAAGAGTGTAAAGTTTAGAATGGTCGTACCTCGATATTGTGCATTGCGAAGATAGAACAAGATAGAACAGGATACAACTAACAAAAATTAAATCGCACATAAAACAACAATACAAATAAAACACAAGTTATCAAGATCACACAGGAATCAAAGAGCATGGTAAACAGGGTCCTCAAAGAGTATCTCATCCACTTCATCAGTTTTTAATTCCAAAAATGGTTTTAATTTTTGTCCATTAACTTTAAATATATCACCATTTTTAGGATTTTCAATTTCAATAGCTCCATGTGAAAAAACAATACGAACAATGTAAGGACCAGACCACCTAGAGCGTAACTTTCCCGGGAATAAATGCAAACGAGAGTTGTATAAAAGGACTTTCTGACCTGGATAAAAATCTTTTCTCAAAATATTTTTATCATGGTAAAATTTCATGCGATCCTTATACTTTTTTGAATAGTCATATGCATCATTCCTAATTTCGTCTAGTTCATTGAGTTGAAGCTTTCGTTTCTCACCTGCTTTGTCTAAAGAAAAATTTAACTGCTTAATTGCCCAGAAGGCTCTATGTTCTAACTCAACAGGTAAATGGCACGCCTTCCCATACACAAGTCTGTAGGGTGACATGCCAATGGGCGTTTTGTACGCGGTACGATACGCCCATAATGCATCAATGAGTCTTAAGGACCAATCTTTCCTAGTTGGATTCACAGTTTTTTCTAAAATGTGCTTAACTTCCCTATTAGACACTTCAACTTGACCACTAGTTTGTGGGTGATATGGTGTTGAGACTTTATGTGTAATGCCATATTGTTTCATCAAATATTCAAATGGCTTATTACAAAAGTGAGTACCGTTATCACTAATAATAGCACGTGGTGAACCAAAACGGGAAAATATATTTTCTTTCAAAAAACGAAGCACAACTTTGTGGTCATTAGTGTGGCATGCAATAGCTTCAACCCATTTAGATACATAATCGACTCCAACAAGAATATAAAGATTACCAAAAGAGTTAGGAAATGGTCCCATAAAATCAATGCCCCAAACATCAAATATGTCAATAATAAGAATAGGATTTAAAGGCATCATGTTTCTTTTAGTTAAACTTCCTAACTTTTGGCAACGTTCACAAGCTTTACAATAAACATATGTATCATGAAAGATAGTAGGCCAATAAAAACCACATTGTAAAACTTTAGCAGCTGTTTTCTTACCACTAAAATGTCCTCCACATGCATGATCATGACAAAAAGATATGATTTTAGACTGATCACAGTTTGGAATGCATCTTCTAATTATTTGATCAGGGCAGTATTTAAACAAGTAAGGATCATCCCAAATAAAGTTTTTCACCTCAGAATAAAATTTAGATTTATCATGCTTAGACTAATGAGATGGTATTTCTTTAGTGACCAAATAATTAACAATATCAGCATACCAAGGTAATGAAGAAATATGCATTAATTGTTCATCAGGAAAAGTTTCAGTGATAGGAGTGGAATCATGTATAGTTTCAACAACTAGTCTAGATAAATGATCAGCAACAACATTTTCAGATCCTTTTTTATCACGTATTTCTAAGTCGAATTCTTGTAAAAGCAGGATCCAACGGATCAAACGAGACTTAGCATCTTTTTTCGATAAGAGATATTTTAATGCAGCATGATCAGAATAGACAATAATTTTAGATCCTAACAAATAAGATCTAAATTTCTCCAATGCAAAAACAACAGCAAGCAATTCTTTTTCGGTTGTGGAGTAATTTAATTGAGCATCATTTAAAGTTTTGCTAGCATAGTAAATTACATGAGGTATTTTTTCAAGTCTTTGTCCTAAGACAGCACCTATAGCATAATCAGAAGCATCACACATTATTTCAAAAGGTATTTTCCAATCAGGAGGTCGAATAATGGGTGCAGTAGTCAACAAATTTTTTAATTTTTCAAAGGCAACATGGCAATTACTATCAAAGACAAAAGCATTTTCTTTTCCAAGTAAATGGCATAAAGGCCGAGAAATTTTGCTAAAGTCTTTTATAAATCTTCTATAAAAACCGGCATGGCCTAAGAATGATCTAATTTCTTTCACAGTTTTAGGTGGGGGAAGTTTTGAAATAAGGTCAACTTTAGCTTTATCAACTTCTATTCCATCAGATGAGATTACATGACCTAAAACAATTCCTTTTTTAACCATAAAATGACATTTTTCCCAGTTAAGCACAAGGTTTTTCTCTTTGCAACGAATTAAAACAAGTGAAAGATGGTGCAAACATTCATCAAAAGAGGAACCAAACATAGAAAAATCATCCATAAATACTTCAAGAAATCTTTCAACCATGTCAGAAAAAATCGAAATCATACATCTTTGAAAAGTCGCAGGTGCATTACATAATCCAAAGGGCATGCGACGATATGCAAAAGTTCCAAAAGGGCATGTAAAAGTAGTCTTTTCTTGATCTTCTGGGGCGATGGGGATTTGGTTATACCCCGAATACCCATCAAGAAAACAATAATATGCATGGCCAGCTAATCGTTCAAGCATTTGATCAATAAAAGGCAATGGAAAATGGTCTTTTCTAGTAACATTATTCAACTTTCTATAATCTATGCACACTCTCCACCCTGTTTGTACTCTAGTAGGGATTAATTCATTTTTCTCATTTTCAACAACTGTGATCCCAGACTTCTTAGGCACAACTTGAACTGGACTAACCCATTGACTATCAGAAATAGGGTAAATGATACCTACGTCTAACAATTTTATGACCTCTTCTCTAACTACTTCTTTCATATTTGGATTTAATCTTCTTTGACATTCCCGAGAGGTTTTAGCATTCTCTTCTAGATGGATTCTATGCATACATATGGATGGGCTAATTCCTTTAATGTCTCCAATGGTCCAACCTATGGCTTCTTTATGTTTTCTAAGGACATCTAACAATTTACCTTCTTGTTCTTTATCTAAAGCGGATGCTATGATAACAGGTAAGGTTTCAGACTCTCCTAGAAAAGCATATTTTAAATTTTCTGGCAAAGGTTTAAGGTCTAACTTTGGAGACTCAGAAATTGATTGAACATGACCTAAGGGTGAAAAAGGTTCAACTTTGGTTTCATTTAAGGGTATAGGCTCTACCAAAGAATTCACATCATCATTAGAGTCATCAACATGCAAGTTCATACCAAAGTATTTTTCACAAAAATCAAATAAGTCATTTCCATCATTTTCACAAATACTATCTATCATGTTAACTTCATGCACTTCTTCACACTCAACAGATTTAACCACATTAAAAACATTCAATTCAACAGTCATATTTCCAAAAGATAATTTCAAAACACCATTACGACAATTTATGATTGCATTAGATGTAGCTAAGAATGGTCTACCTAAAATGATAGGAATTTGAGCATGCATATTTTCCACAGGTTGAGTATCAAGAACAATGAAGTCAACAGGAAAATAAAATTTATCAACTTTTATCAAAACATCCTCTATAATGCCTCTAGGAATTTTTACAGAACGATCGGCTAATTGAAGAGTTATAGAGGTAGGTTTTAGCTCACCAAGACCAAGTTGCTTATAAACAGAATAAGGCAATAAATTTACACTAGCACCCAAATCAAGTAAAGCTTTGTTAATAAAATGATCACCAATAATGCATGAAATTGTGGGACACCCAGGATCTTTATATTTAACAAGACTCTTATATTGAATAATGGAACTAGCTTGTTCAGTTAAAAACGCCTTTTTAGGAACATTAGTGTTTCTTTTAACAGTACAAAGATCCTTTAAAAATTTAGAGTAGGCAGGAATTTGTTTAATGGCATCTAAGAAAGGGATATTGATACTAACTTGTTTAAAAACTTCTAAGATGTCATTATATTGGCTGCCTTTTTTAATTGGAAGTAATCTTTGTGGGAATGGGGCTTTTGGAATGAAAGGATGGATTGGAGTTTCTTTGTTTGATGAGTCATTGAGATTAGAACTAGGAGGCTGACTCTTTTCTTTTTCTTTTTCATTTTCAACCTCGGGTATGTAATCGGGTTTGACAATTTTCTTTCCAGACCTAAGAGTTGAAATTGATTTGACTTCTCCATTATGACTAGACTTTCCTATCTCATATTGACCTTTTGGATTAGGGATAGGTTGACTAGGGAATGTTCCTTTTTCTCTATCAGCTAAAGCAGTGGCGAGTTGTCCTACTTGTGTCTCGAGTTTGGTAATAGATTGAGATTGATTTTGTAGGATTTGTTGGGTGGATTGCATAAATTGTTGTAAAGTATCTTCTAAGGAAGGTTTTCTTTGTTGCGGATATGGTTGATTTTGTGGGGCATGAGCTTGGTTTTGTGTGTTGTATTGGTGCCCTTGATTCATTTGGGGTTGGTTTTGTCTCCATGAAAAGTTCGGATGGTTTCTCCAATTTGGATTGTAGGTGGACGAAAATGGGCTATCATTTGGTTTCCCATAAGTATGAAGTGCATTGGCCTCCTCAGAAAAGGCTTCTTGGTAGGAAGGGCATGATTGTGCATTATGGCAAGGACTAGAACATATAGAACAAACATCTTTTCTAGGTTGAATTGGAGAGTTTATAGTTTGGCTTATGGCTAAAGCTTCTACTTTTCTCGCTAATTTATCTAAGGATGTTCTTAAGTCTAATTCTTCTTTTACTTCATACCTTCCTCCTCTTTTTGGTGAATTAGTTGACCTAGACCTAGGATCAAAATAATTCCATTGTTGTGAATTGACAGATAAATCTTCAAGGGCGTCCCACGCCTCTTGTCCTTGAAATTTTAAAAATTTTCCAGTATGCATAGATTGAATCATTTGACGATTAGAGGGAGTCAAACCATCATAAAAATATTTTACAAGTCTCCATTTTTCAAAACCATGATGAGGACATTTTAATAATAAATCTTTAAATCTTTCCCAACATTCATAAAACTCTTCATTATCTTTTTGAAAAAACTCGGAGATTTCTCTCCTTAGACTATCAGTTTTAGACATAGGAAAAAATTTCAGTAAGAATTTATTATAAAGTTGATCCCATGTAGTTATAGACCCCGTGGGAAGGGAATTTAACCAGGCTTTTGATTTGTCTTTTAATGAAAAAGGGAACAATCTTAGTTTGACCGACTCATCAGAAAAATTTTGAAATTTAAATGTTGAGCAAATTTCTAAGAAATCTTTGACATGCATGTAAGGATCCTCTCTATCTAACCCATAAAAAGATGGCAATAATTGAATGATTGCGGGTTTAAGCTCAAAATGAGTAGCAGAAGTAGTAGGTAAAACAATGCATGAAGGAGCATTAGATGAAATAGGTGCAAAATATTCAAGCAAAGTTTTTTCAGGCACAACATTTTCATCAACAATATTAGCAATAGGTTCCATGATGCTCAAATTTTTACTAACACTTTCAATTTCAAACAAAGATAAACGTCTTTTTACTAATCATTTTTTAGAGTTACGTTCCCAATGATGCATACAATTTTTCACAAACAAGGCAACAAGGATAATCTCAAACAAACAATTTTCTGATGTGGAAGATCAGTTAAAACCGCAACCACAGAGCATACTTAGAATTTTTAGAGATTTCACAACAATATAATTCTTATGGTTTACTTGTCCCCAGGCCTATTTGATTCCACTTACTCGCGCACTACTAACAACTCCCCGAGGTTAATTAGTAGAGGCGGATGGGAATTTTGGTCAAATTTCCTTTAAGCAAGAATTGCTTATGGTGAAAGGACAAGATTTAGGTTTTTTTTTTTTTTTTTTCAAGTATTTTTCACAATATTACGCTAAAATATTAAAGAAGACAAAGAAAAATAAGGCAAAAATTAAATAAGACTAAAATTTAAGCAAGAGTAGGGAGGCATAGCATGCCATCAACCATAACAAAATTAAGGTAAAAACTAGGAGGCACAAGTGCCATCAACTTAAACATAAGATAGAGGACTAGGAGGCAAAAATTGCCATCAACTAGCTAGGAGGCAAAATTGCCATCAACTAGTAATTTGCGGAAATTAAATAAAATAAAAATTACAACAATATAAATAAAGAAAATTACAACAAATGTCAAGAGGCACAAGCGCCATCAATTAACAAAGATATAAAAGAAATAAAATTACAACAAAATTATAACAAAATTAGGAGGCACAAGTGCCATCGACTATAAAAATTAAAAGGATAGATAGGAGGCACAAGTGCCGTCAACTAAAAAAAAAAAACAATAAATATAAATATAAGTATATATTTTTTTTTATGGGTGGTTGAACCGTCCCAAATTTCTTTTTATCTTTTTTTTTTTTATAGATTTTATAGATATATATTTTTTTGTTTTTTTTTTTAAGTGTAAAAAAAATTAAAATAACTAGTAGAAGAATTCACTAACCTTGAGATAAATTCGTTTCTTTTCTCTTGCAACTCCCCGGCAACGGCGCCAAAAACTTGATGGACCCTAAACGGGTATGTTTAAAAATTTATATATCGCAAGCGCACGAATCGTCCATATAGAATAGTGATCGTAAGCAAGGATGTCGAACCCAAAGGAGTTGTCTAAAATCGAAAATGAAACTATTTTAAATCAAAAGTAATAAATTCTAACCTAGTTCCAAAGATTGATAAGTTTTAATAGTATGAACATAAAATGAAATATTGAAAAATAAAGCTTTTTAAGATAATGAAAATATACCAATAATGAGTTGAAAATAAGTATTAAAAGAAAAGATTATTAAGATACTAGAATCCACAAAATGTAAGTTTAATAATATTTATTAGTATATTGATTCCCAAGTTTTAGTGATAGTTAAAATAATTTAAACTATCATTTTCCAAAAATATTTATAATTTTAAGCACAATTTTCTTATAAAAAGATAGGATTTTTCTTCACTTTTCAAAATTATAATTTCAAAGCATTTAGTGTAAATCAATCTAATGAAATAACAAATAAATCAATGAACATTATTTATAAGGCAAAACATAATATTTTTGTTCTAAGCATGGATGTGTACAATTTAATGACACATCTTACACAAAGAATATTATGTTTATGCACTAATGAAGAACAAAGTGTAAAAATGTTCTAACAATCTAAAATACAAGATATTTAAGATGAAAGAAATATATGAAGAAGAAAAATCCATAGACTTTGTTGCATTACAAGGGAAATCAACATACAACATAAATATTACCTAGTTACAAGTTGCTTCATCATGATCTTAATAATCTTATGAAAAAGATTAGAAGCACATAACTAGAATAGAAATTACAAAATAAATGACATACATACTTGCAAAATGCTCTTGAAAAACCCAAATGGAAGAGAGAATGGTAGAGAGAAAATGAGAGAAAAAGATGGTAACCAAAAAATTAAGCACCCCAAAAATGGTCTTGAAAGTCCATATTTATAGCCAAAGTGAGTTTATTAAAATAATCAATTTAAATTAATTAAATTGATTAGATTAATTAAATAAAATAAATATGGTATGTAGAGGTAAATTATAGGGTGTAATGATGATGTTGTGGTGAAAATGTGTAGGAAAAAGGGTAAAAAGTTGGCATTTTTGTCATAGGGGACAAAGGGACAAAATGTATTTTTGTTGGGCTCAATAAGGGAAATGGCAGCAATGTGGTGGTTGGGTGTTGGAGGGGGGGCCACGGGTTGGGCCTAGAGTGGGCCTCACGTGGTTGGGCTTTTGGAGAAACACCATTTTTCTTGTTACTTTCTTTCAAAATTACCATCTTTCCTTTGATTTTCTTGCTTTTCAAGGGCAATAATTTTCCTACACAATAAATTATAAACTAAATTAAAATTAAATATTTTCATTAATAAAATATATCATATAACTCCCATGAAAACATTAATTAAAATTTAATTTACATAACATTTAATTTCAATAAAATCATATTTTTAGCATTCAAACTAACAATACTAATTTTAAATAATTAAACTACAACATATTATAATAACATATCTATAAAAACATATAAAAATCTAGAAAACTACAATAAGACTAATAAATTAAAAATTACATAAAAACTTAATAAGTTAATTAAAAACTCATGAACTAAGCAACAATTAGCATGTAAAACATGGTAAAATAACTCTATTTTGTAGAGTTATCACTCGGCCATCACTTACTATTTTGAATCTGGCAAGTTTCCTTCTAAGCTTCATGATACAACAATTTCTTTGATTCCCAAGATTGCTAATCCTTCTCGGGCTGTCGATTATAGGCTAATAGCTTGCTGTTCTACACTGTATAAATGCATGGCTAAGTTGATTTGTAAAAGGTTGGCTGCTGTCCTTCTGGTTATTGTTCATCCCAATCAAGGAGCTTTCATTCAAGGCCGGTCTATTGATCATAACATCATGATCTGTCAAGATCTTATAAAGAATTATGGGAGGGTTTCTACTTCGTCGAGATGCGCTATCAAGATAGACTTGAGCAAAGCTTACGATACCGTAGATTGGCTTTTTCTTGAAGGGTTGCTAAAAGCTTTAAAGTTCCCTATAAAGTTTATAGGATGGATTATGTCTTGTGTTAGGAATACCACCTACTTTCTAGTGATGAATGGCCGAGTTCAAGGCAAGTTTAAAGGGGGGAAGGGGGCTGAGACAAGGTGATCCTATGTCACCTCTTTTATTTGTTCTTATCATGGAGTATTTGACTAGGAGTTTTCATTATGCAGTGCTTAAGTCCCCTTTTCGTTATCATCCGATGTGCAAGAGTTTAAAGCTCATTAATTTGTGTTTTGCGGATGACTTGCTGATTTTTTTCAAGGGAACTCTCCCAGTTGTTAGGAGTGTTAAGATGGTTCTTGATGAGTTTGCCAGTGCTTCTGGTTTGATTATTAACTCAGGTAAATCTCAGATTTTTTTCGGAGGAGTCCCTTTGGAGGATAGAAAAATCATTTCTCAGGAAATCAATCTTGCCTTGGGTTCTTTTCCCCTTAGATACCTAGGGGTTCCAATGAGGCCTACCAAATGGAAACACACTGACTGCGAGGAGTTCATTCAGAAATTCAGATTGAAGATTCAGAATTGGGCCAGTAGACACCTCTCTTTTGCTGGCAGGATTCAGCTCATTAACTCTGTTCTTCTTGGGCTTCGCAACTACTGGGTGTCTATCTTTATTTTGCCCCAAAGTGTAGTTAAGGAAGTTGAGAGGCTGTGTAGAGGGTTTCTTTGGGGAGTCGCTGGGCAGAGGAGTAAGTTGCATCTCCCTTCTTGGCAAAAAGTTTGCCTTCCCAAAGCGTATGGTGGAGTGGGATTTCGAGAGGGTTCTCTTTGGAATCGGTCTGTGTTGGCCAAGTATATTTGGGCTTTAGCTTTCAAACCTGATTTACTGTGGGTCAAGTGGATTAATTCCATTTATTTGAAGGATAAAAGCTTTTGGAATTATGAGTTAAAGGGGGACTGTAGTTGGTATTGGCGGAAGTTGTGCCATCTTAAGAAGTATTTCAGTTCTGCTGCCATTTCAGCTGCTGGAATGAAGGGTAAGTTCTTGTCTTCGAAATTATATAATAGTCTCCTGATTCAACAAAAGGATGAGCATTTTCGGACAGTTTGGAGCAGATTTATCCTCCCTAAACACAGATTCATGTTGTGGCAAGTGATTCACTCTCAGTTACTGACTAGGGATAACCTTAACAGAATGCATATCCCTTTGAGTTCTTTGAAGTGCCTGGTCTGTGATGGTTTCCATGAGACACACGCCCATCTGTTTTTTGACTGTCACTTATCTTCTCGGCTGGTTTAGCAGCTGTTTAATTGGTTAGGTTTTGCAGCTTGGCCTTTGGAGTTTAAGGGCTGGCTGGTTTGGCTCTCTAGAGCTAAGAGCGGAATCAAGGCCAATATTGTTTCAATGGTGTTTGCAGCAACAGTTTATAGCATATGGACCAATAGAAATAGATGTTATTTTGAAGGTTACTCCTCTTCTGTTTGGAATCTGGTGCAGGATGTCAAATTCACTACTAAACATAGGCTTTACTTAGTTTCTAACAGATATAGTACAGCTAAAGATCAAATGTATATTCAGAATCTCCTTTGTAATTAGTTGACTGGTTCGGCCAGCTTTAGGCAGTTCAGTCTTTATAGCTGCTGTTAGTTTGTAATTTGTTAGTTCATTTGTTCAATGACGCTTTCTTTTCTTCTTGATCAAAAAAAACTTGCATGGTTTTAAGCAAGTCCCCACTGAGACCTTGATAATGAGTGGTATTCTTTTATCAACAATGTTATGTGAATGTTTTATAAGTATTAGTTTAGGGCGATCTTTACACAATTTCTCTACATCATTCCCAATGATTAGAACATTGTCGATATAAAGAATAAGAATCACAACATAATCTTTCTGGTTGAGATCTTCAAATGATTTTGTCAAGTCAGACATTCAGTAAAGACTACTTAGACATCCATTTAAATTAATCTCATAATCCATGCATAAAACAGTGGATAAGGGTATGTAAACAGATTTAAGTTTGGTTACAGTAGAAAATATTTATTCAAGTAATAAATTATTCTTTCTATTCATAGCCTTAGTCTATTAACCTAACTTTGAAAATTCTGTACCTTCCTTTATTCTCCTCTTCATCTTGAATATCCTGTTTCAAACTGAAGTTCAATGAACTTTAGTTGGATGTTCAAGAATCCAATTGTCATAGAATTTTAAATTCCATTTCAAGATTCATGGTGATTCAATCATTGCTTTCCGTAAAAACTTTTTCATTCCATACTAGCATGTGAATGAAGTATAGTTAGATTGTGTTACACACAATGTAACTACCTTTACATTTGTAATGGAGTAGTTACTAACTAACTCTCGCACTACAAAAATGCTTTACAGAATGCGTGATATTGTTTTTGTTTTATCATTGTTAATTACCAATAACTTGCTTACTTGACTTGCAGTCATTATTTCTAGTACAACTTAACTAGAAAATGTAGTGAATATAATAATCATGTTTCATTAAAGTAGAATTGAAGAGATACAAACTCTTTTGTAATCTTTTATGATTATTAAATTGTTTCACTAAATGACTCCATGGAAAATTTTCACTTTATTCGCATAACCACTTGTGAATCCAAACTTCTAAGTCTTTGATGTTGTACAATCAAACATGTACAAAGTATTACAAGTGTTAAAATTATAGAAATAATAAAGGCAATAATGACCACTCATTATTTTTCTAATCTATTCTAATATGATTATATTCCATTTCCAAAATACTAATTTTGCTTAGTATTCTAGTTGTATGTGAGTTGGATTTGAATTTCAAGTTCACATGCAAACTACTTGAATTCCAAATTAAAGCAAAATTGTGCCCTTAAAGAAATTGTAGTTGAAAATGTTTTAATGAAATAAATGAATGAATTGAATTATTGTATATATGTAGCTTATGTACTATATTATTGTTAATAATATTAAGTAAATATCAGAAAATTCCCAGGTTCATCTATGTGGTCTCAATCTCTTGTTGGTATGAGAGGACCGAGATTAAAATAATGAACTTAAATAGTTCGCAGTAAAATAAAGTTGTGGAATCTATAGATTAATTACTGCTAGTACGATCTACTAGTATTATGAATACATGTTACCTAGATCCAGGTTACTAGTGTAATATGACACTTTAGTGGAGGTAATTTGCATGCTGAGAGTATGTAGAACTAGACCAGATGTGATTTAATAATACTTGTTTAACTACCATTTCGTAGTATTATAAAACACATAAACTGATGATCATATACAAACTAATCTTAATCCTGAAGTTACTATGAACTCCTATATATGTCATTTGATCCTTTGATTCATGCATTATAGTTTGTCAGAATGATCAGGCTAAGAACTATTGTTTTGGGGACTCATTGATGTATATGGCTGGGGACATAACTTAACAGACATGGAATCTATACCTTCTTATAGATTGAATGATGATTCCCTATTGAGTTGGCTTTCGGAACAGAAAAGGTTATTGGCATCAAATTCATAATCAGATTATGAATTAACCTTCACTAGTAAAGTCAATGGTACACTAGGAATCAAGATATAATTAAAATGGTAAAACGGTAATTTTATTCCCACTTAATTATGAATCATCAATAGATGATTAGTTTGTATGTGATGATTATATCAATGGACACTTTATGGTTACAAGAAAGTACTCAGAAATATATGTTTTTAATTCTCAAGAGTCCAGTCTCATATTTATAGTGGAATAATCATGAGATTAATAAATATGATTATTGAATAAACAATTTTGGTTAATAATCTTTTATTTATTGGGGCTTGGAATTATTGGTCAATAGGTACTTGGGGCGGCTCTATCAACACTAATCAAGGTAAGAGTTGATACAATAGTTAAACTCTGAATGGACTATTTGAGGGAATATTTATTCTTCGGGATAAATATGCAATTATGCGATAATTGAAGTTGCACAATTTATTATTGCATTTGTGCAATTTTTGAAATTGTGTATAAATATAAGAAATTGATTTTAATCAATTATTTTTATTTAAGTGAGAATAGATAAATATAGATAGTCAAAATTGGTTTTGATTATTATATTTATTTATTTAATAATAAGATGATAATGGAAATTCAAATTTTTAATTTGAAGTTTGAAATTTAAGTTGTCATCTTTTCCTTAAAAAGATGATACCTTATTTGAATTTCTACTTATTAATTAATTAAAATTAAAACACATGAAAAATCAAATCCCATTTTCAAGAGATTTGCCACATGCACAGGGCTTGGACTGCTCTATGCTGTAGCACTTGTGATGTAATCAGTTTTTGGCTTTTTATTTTTATTTTTAATTAATTAATAAAATATTTTAGAAGGGGTTTTAAAATGGAATGTTAGACTTTATCTTTTAGCATTATTATTATTATTATTATTATTATTATTATTATTATTGTTATTAAAGATGACTGATTTTTTTTATTATTATTTTGATAATAATATCTATATATTCTATATGATAGAAAATAGGAACAACAGGTTTTTATAGAGAAGAAAAACTATCATCTTTTTCACAAAAGAAAAACCCTTTCTCTCTAGCCTATAATCAAGAGTCTCAGATGTTGAGAATACTCTCTAGCCCACCCACATCTTGAGGTATAGAGAACGTCTTGAAAGATTTAGGTGAGACTATTCTAGCAAGGATAGAAAAATCGAAAAATATAAAAAAGAAATTCAAAGGATTCTTGATAGGCTACAAGAGGTAAATTATTTCGTATTATTTTTTACATATACATATCATATATTGATTAACATGTTGCAGATTAAAGGATCCTCATATAAAGATGTTTGTATGAAATTTTTTTGCTGTATACAATACTACCATTATCGCAATTTCTGCACTGTTCCTAACAATATTTATTTATTTAACTAAAATTAATGTTCCTCATATAAAGATGTTTGTATGAAATTTTTTTGCTGTATACAATACTACCATTATCGCAATTTCTGCACTGTTCCTAATAAAATTTATTTATTTAACTAAAATTAATCTTCCACAAAATAAAGTATTTATCTTTTTAAGGAAAAGATGACAACCATATTTGAAAATTTAAATTTTAAATTCAAAATTCAAAATTTCAATTGATAATCATCATTATCATCATCTTTTAAAATTCAATAAATCAAAAACTATTTTTGACTTACCAATTTTATTTTCTCCCACTAAAATAAAATATTTAATTTCAAAAATTAATTAATTTATATATATATATGAATTTCAAAAATTATATATATTTAAATTAATAAATATATTTTCAAAAATTAAATAATTAATTCCAAATTAATTATTTGACCACAATTATCATATAATTGTATACTTGAACCGAAGAATAAAATTATTCTAAAGTTTTTAAATTACAGTTTTACCTTTGTGTCAACTCTTACCTTGATATGGTGTTGATAGAGCCACCCTAAGGACCTATGGACCTATAATATCAAGCTCTAATAAATATTAGATTATTAATCAAAGCTCTTTGTTTAAATAATCATATTTATTAATCTCATGATTACTCCACTATAAATATGAGAATGAACTCTTGATAATTATATCAAGTGCACCATTTTTTTTTATTTTATTAATTTTGTACTTTGTTTTATTTAATTGTTAAGTGTTATGAATTATTATTTTTATTTGTTAGAATTTTTTTGTAGAAATTGTCTGAATTTAATTGTTAATTATTTTGTTTATTTATTAATTTAATTTGTGAATAAAATGAGTTTTGGTTGAATGCACCAAGGTGCATGGTAGGTAGAGATGCACCTTAGTGATTAAGTGTGGGCATATGCATGGTGGCATGGTGCATAGTGCACATGTAGTAGAATTTTGTACACACCTTTATTTTTAGAATTATTTTTTTAAATAAAAGAAGAAAAACATAAAAATAAGGAAAGGAAAAGAATAGTGGATAGCAATGGGTGGGGAAAGGGAAAGATTTTTGTTCCCATTTATTTTTTTTCAATCAAATAAAATAGATTGGATAATTATAGTTAAAATAAAAGATTTGTCATCTTTATTTTCCTACCATCAAGAGAAAAATCAAATAAAAATAAAAATAAATTAAAAAGGGTAAACTTACCCATTTCCCACTAGGCTAGGCTATTTTCTCTAAGTTAGATAAAAAGGGGAGAGAGAAAATAAGAGAGCCATTTGCTTGGTGGCTGCCAAATTCAAGAGAGAGAGAAAGAGAGAGAGAGAGAAGGGGCACGAGAACTAGAGAGAGAGAGAGAAGAGAGAGAAGAGAAAGAAGGAGAAGAAAAGAGGAGAAACTTTGAAGTCATAGGTGAGTGTATTTATGTTTAATGAATTAAATCCTCCCCTCTATATCCTCATCTTTTTATTTTAATCTCTAGTACTCATATTGATGATATTGTTGTTCTTTTTTTTTTTTGTGGGTTTTGAATCCCTAGAGGTTGGTTGAAGTGGTGAATATTTTGTGTTCTTGATTTTACAAATCAAGAGAGGTAATGAATCCTTAGCCGTTTTGTTTTTATGTTTTCTTGGGTTATATGAATGGTGGTATATTGATTTTGATTCTCTTTTGATTTTGGGTTGAAAGGTTGTGTTGTTGGATGCATGGAAGATTTGACCTAGTCGTGTGGCTATGATTTTATGTGATATTGTGTTCTGATAGGGTTCATATGTTCAGGCTTATGAGTTTGGGGTAAATTGTTAAATTGAGGGTTTTGGCCAATAGGGCTTGATGTATGTTGTGTTGTTTGATTTTGTGTCACATATATATGTTAGAAACATGCTAGGAATTTTTTGGGTTTTGGAAAACAATAAGGGATGGAAGCATGATGTGGGTTTCAGCCCAAGGGTTTCTTGTAGCAAGTTTATGCATGTTTGATCTTGAGATGTGCCCATGATTTAAATGTCTATGTGATGTTAGGGATTTTTCTTAGATTGATAATATGATAATAGGTGCATGCTAGGGTTTGTGTTTGGATTTATGTTGATTAAGCATGTAGGTTATTGTATGAGTTTTGTGAAGCATGATGTAAAGATGAATTTCATGATTAAATATGCTTGCTGATTTTTGTGTATAATTGGTGAGAAATTTGGTGAAATAATGATTTGCATGCATAAGTGATGTTCCAAGTGTCATGGTGATTTTATGAAATTAAAAGGCTGTTTTAACTCACATTAAAATGATATTTTTACTCAAATTAATACCTATAATTTTTTTTATATATATTTTATGAAGAAAATATAAGTTTTAATTCCAAGTTGGTGATTTTTAAGGGTTTCATTTGTTGCTGGAAGTTTTGGTAAAAATGTGAAATGTCTTTTAAATGAAATGAAGTTTGTGTTTTTGTTGAAATAAATTAATACCCTAAATTATGCATATATTAAAATGATATTTTTAAATGTAACCATGAATTTTCATATTTTTAATAAGTATGGTTTTCTTTATTTTTAATTAAGAAAATGTTGGGTTTAAATTCACTTGTGACTTTTAAATAAAATAAATAGCTGCTGAAAGTTAGATTAATAAATTAAAAATAATTATTTTGTTTAACATGTATGAGTTTACACTACACAAATTTAGTCTTAAAGAATACAAGCAAAAATATATTTTTCCCACACTTAAAATTATATTTTCTCACATCAAATCTCGTAATTTTGTTAACTTAAAATAAAATGTTATTTTCTAAAAGAAACATGGAATTTATAAGTACTTCTAAATAATTTCAAGTTTTGTTATTATCTATGCAAATTAAAATAATAAATGGAATTATTATTTTTGAGAAACTAAGAAAATAGTTAATTAAATTATTTTTATGAAATAAAAAAATAATGTCTTAAGAGGTTTAATCAACTTAGGGATTTAAAAGAAATAAATAAATGGTGAGAAAAACATGTTGCTAAATCCTTATTTGAAAAAAGTTAGAAATGAGCGTGTAGAAATTATCGTTTTAAGCATCACTTTCTAACAACGCTCCCATGTATGCACGTCGCATGCAAATGCACTTTTACATTCAAATATATGCCTATTATTCAAACATTTAATTTTCACTTTGTAACCATGAATGGATAATAGGTATAATTTGCATTATTCTTTTGTGATTTTATGTGAAAATGTGCAAGTTTAGAATTAATGGACAATTTGCACCATGTGTGCATGGCCCATGCAAACATGGGGTATATGTGGTAGGATGACAATTTACAAGTGATTTTGAAGAGAAATATTTGATTTGATTATAGGCTCGTTGTGAAGTTTTTCTCATTTTGCTTTGCTCAGACCTGAGGTAAGGAAGTTAGATAGAATCTTTTATTTATGCTAGGAAACAGTAAGAATGGTTTGTATGAGGATATATGCTATTTATGATAGAGTACCATGTGATATGAAGTAGGAAATGCTATTTTGAGATGATGTGATGAATTTGATGAATCATGTATTTCCTTTGTGTTGATATGATTGGATTGCATGTGTTTTGTATGCTGTAGGAAAAAGTGAATGGTTGTTAGCGTGTTGAACGCGACACAACAAAGGGGTTACTAAGGATATAAGGCGTAACCCGAGTTACTAAGGTATGACGCAACTTAGAGGGTAGACGTGCTGAGGTTATTCAAGGACCAGAGCCTCCTATTTACCTCAAGATGTGACATGGACAAGAGAGGGGGTCATGTTCACAAATAATATGATGATTATGTTTGAATATGATGATGATATTTGAATATGCTGATGATGTGTGAATATGATGTTGATGTTTGAATATGATGATGATGTTTGAATATGTTGATGATGTGTGAATATGATGTTGATGTTTGAATATGTTGATGATGTGTGAATATGATGTTGATGTTTGAATATGATGATGATGTTTGAATATGTTGATGATGTGCGAATGTGATGATGATGTTGATTATGATGATGGTGTTTAAGTATGATGTATGATGATGACGTTTAAGTATGATGTTGTATGAGCCTTACAATATGATTATGTTATTGTTGTGTTTTCTTTATATACTGCTTGTACTTCCCTATTGGGCTTTTAGCTCACCCCATTGCTTTCCCCTTTTCAGGTAATAAATAGGGTTTTCTCTTTGGCACGCACTGTGATGTGAGGAGTTCTGACGTCATAGTATGTATGGCGTGGGGGTATCCTATGGGAGAATAAAACGATCAACTTAAACACAAAATTTTAAAGAACGAGGTTATGGACTTTAATTTTTAAAACTATCAGTGGGACTTAAACTTTATTTATTTTAAACGCTGCATAAATACTCTCATTTTTATTTTAAACTATTGGGTCCAACTCTCATGTTTGATCAAGGCCCCACTGGATCTCATATGTTAAGTGGTTTTCCTCTATAATTTTATTAGTATGGAGACGTTTAGCAAAGTAGTAGTTTAGGGCGTTTTAAAAATGGTATCAGAACTGGTCGTCTATGTTTCAAAGGACCCTCCCCATACACGCTAAAGATGGGAAAATCTCACCTCACCACGTCGTAAGTACTTGCTCTAAAGGCTATCTATAATTATTCCTACTTTTAAATTTTGTAGGTTGGTAATTGCTGTGTAGAAAGTATGCCTCTAGTAATTAGGACTTCTAGAAGGAAACTTTTCGATGAGATCAGTGGGATCTCAAGGGTTCATATAGATGATGTAAATGACGGGGATGAGTGGATATCAGCAACACGAAAGATGTTTGTTGTGAATGAACGTATTTAATGGATGAGATGCATAATAGGAAATCGCAAGTATGACACTATCAAGTTTCAAGTAAAGCGAAGAATGGAATACGTCAATGATAATATAACTAGACACTATCAAGATCTAAGGACACATAAGATTTCTGACGCGATTGTTAATAAAGACATATGTTAGGAAGTTTACTCCAAAGACATTATCTATTGAGGTGATGTTGTTAACTAGATAAATACGTCCAGTAGCAGAGGAGCACACAAAGTGGACACGCCACAATATTTAGTAGCAAAAAATAGCAAAACCTCAATGGATTAAATGGAGACTAAGGAGGTGGAGACGCGAGTAAATCCACGATAACATAGTTCAACATAGAGGACAATGAAAAGCTGCAAACTGACGCAACAATGAGGATAAGTAATGAGTTGCGACATGACAAAATAAGACAAAGGCTACTAGTACAGACTAAGGATTTCCAGAGACAACAAGATAATTAGCAATCCTAAAGATGGATGCTAGAATTTGGTGGGACATGGTTAAGAAGACACAAACTTTAGACACCATGACTTGGGCTGACTTTGTACAAGTTTTCTACAAAAAGCACTATAATGCTACAGTACTAGAAGCTGGAGTTAATGAGTTTGTGGCACTGACAAAAGGCCCAAGGTCGTAGCTCCCAATGGAAATCACATCAACCACAACAGTTGCAATAATGATTGAAACCGTGGGACTCACCAAAGCAATAAAGTTGAGCACCCCAGCTGTCCTAAATGCTCAAGAAGACATATGGGAGAATGTCAGGACGACACCAACAAATGTTACAAGTGTGGTCAGGTAGGACATCTGAGAAAGGATTGCCCACAATGGAAAGCGGGATAGAATAGTAACAACAACCTAGTGGCAGCACAAGTTTTTGCTTTAAACTAGAATGAAGCAGCCAACAATAACACCATAGTCACAGGTCAGCTCCCTATTTCTGGTATGATGTGTAGAGTCCTTATTGATTATGGAGCGAATCACTCTTATATTTCCATGAATATGATTGATAAGTTGGGTATTCCTTATAAATTTTTTTAGCATAGTTTTAGTACAATGTTACCGTCGGGAGACATGATGTTGACAACTAGGTGGTTACAGTCAGCACCTATAACAATAAAGGTCAAGGAGTGCCCGGCAGACCTTATAGAACTAAATATACCAGACTATGAAGCCATACTTGGCATGGAATGGTTATCCAAACATGGAGAGATGATTGATTCTCGGGAAAATATTGTGGAGTTCAGAACAAAAGAAGGTGAACTCTTTTCTTTTAAAGGAGAGGTAGTAGGTTTTCGTACACCCATAATATCGACACTAGAAGCACGAAATATGATGCAGCATGGGTGTTCGGCATTTCTGGCTAGTGTGGTGGATAAATCCAAGGAGATAGAGTTGAAACTAAAAAATGTGCATATCGTTTGTGAGTTTCGGGAAGTGTTTCCCAAGGAATTACCAGGTGATGAACCCGAAACGGGTATGATTTAAAAATTTATACTCGCAAGCGCACGAATTGTATATGAAATATAGTGTTCATGTAAGCACGAGATCAAACCCAAAGGAGTTGTCTAAAATAAAAAACAAAACTATTTTAAACTAAAATTAATAAATTCTAACCTAGCCCCAAAGATTGATGAGATTTAATGTCATGAACATAAAATAAAAGATTTAAAATAAAGCTATTTAAGAGAGTGAAAATAAACCAATAATGATTTGAAAATAAGATGTAAAAGAAATATTATTAAGATACTAGAATCAACAAAATGTAAGTTTAATAATATTTATTAGTATATTGATTCCCAAGTTTTAGTGATAGTTAAAATAAATCAAACTATCATTTTCCAAATAGATTTATAATTTTAAGCACAAATTACTTCTAAAAAGATAGGATTTTTGATCACTTTTCAAAAAGTATAATTTCAAAGTATTTAATGTGAATCAACCTAATGAAACAACAAAAATCAAATAACATTATTTATAAGGCAAAACATAATATTTTTGTTCTAATCATGGATGTGTACAATTTAATGACATATCTTACACATAATATTATGTTTTTGCAAAATGAAGAACAAAGTGCATATTATCTAACAATCCAAAATATGAGATATTAAAGATGAAAGACATATATGAAGAAGAAAAATCCATAAAGTTTGTTGCATTACAATGGAAATCAACATACAACATAAATATTAGCTAGTTACAAGTTGCTTCATCATGATCTTAATAATCTTATGAAAAAGATTAGAAGCACATAACTAGAGTAGAAATTACAAAATAAATGACATACATACTTGAAAATGCTCTTGAAAAAACCCAAAATGGAAGAGAGAATGGTAGAGAGAAAAATGGTAGATAGAAGATGGTAACCAAAAATTAAGCTCCCTATA
The DNA here is from genome assembly GCF_963169125.1 of Humulus lupulus. Classification (NCBI taxonomy): domain Eukaryota; kingdom Viridiplantae; phylum Streptophyta; class Magnoliopsida; order Rosales; family Cannabaceae; genus Humulus; species Humulus lupulus. Next base: position 122,652,763 of record NC_084795.1, read on the forward strand.
ATGATCTTGAAATTCCATATTTATAGCCAAAATGAGAGCATTAAAATAATCAACTTAAATTAATTAAATTGATGAAATTAATTAAACAAAGTAAATATGGCATGTTGAGGTAAATTATAGGGTGTAATGATGATGTTTGTGGCTAATTATGTGGAAAAATTGGGTAAAAAGTTGGCATTTTTGGACAAAGGGACAAGGGGACAAGTGATGGGCTCAAGGACAATTGGCAGCTGGTTTGGTGGGCTAGAGAGGCTGCTTCAGGCGGCTGCTGTGATGTTGGGCCGAAGGGTTCGTAGGCCCAATTGGGCTGGTGGCACTTGGCTGGGACAAGGCAGTCGGCTGGGGCTGCTGGGAAGCAGTTGGTAGGCGGGCCTAAAGGAGGCAGGGAGCAGGTGCACGGCTGGGAAGGAGGCTTGGGCCTGGAGGCTGCTTCGGCTGGGCCCAAGTGGCTGGTGAAGAGGCAGGCGGCCCAGGAGGCTTCTGAACATGGTGGGGTGTTGGGCCGACTGGCTGGGCAGGGGTAATGGTTGCGAGCCTTCAGCTGGGCAAAGGTAAAATTCCTTTGCTTTTTCACAAAAATGCCACTTTTTTTCATCATTCTTCTTGCTTTTCAAGAGCAAATAAATTACAACAAATTCCCTATAAAACAAACATAAATTAAATTAAAACTAAATATTTTCAATAATAAAATATACAACCAAAAGTTCCATGAAAATATTAATTAAACTTAATTTACTTAAACATTTAAGCTCAAAATTGTATCTTTTTACTCCTAACTTAACAATATTAATTTTAAATAATTAAACTATAACATATTATAATAAAATAACTATAAAAACATATAAAGATCTACAAAATTACAATAAGACTAATAAATTCATAATTACTTAAAAACTTAATAAGTTACTTAAAAACTCAAAGACTAAGCAACAATTAACATAAAAAATATGGTAAAATAACTCTAATTTGTAGAGTTATATCACTAGGTTTACCCTGGATAGAGAAATTGAATTCGTGATCGAAGTTGCAACTGAAACAACACCAATATCTAAAGCACCCTATCGAATGGCACTTGTAGAGTTGAAGGAACTCAAGAACCAACTACATGAATTGTTGGATAAGGGGTTCATAAGACCTAGTCATTCGCCATGGGGAGCACCAATCTTATTTGTGAAAAAGAAGGACAGGAGCATGAGAATGTGCATCGATTACCACAACTCAATAAGGTCACCATTAAGAACAAATATCCTTTGCCTAGGATAGATGGCCTTTTTTATCAACTGCAAGGGGCAGTAGTATTCTCAAAGATTGATCTGTGATCCGGGTATCATCAATTGAAAGTACAAGAGGGAGACATTCCGAAGATTACTTTGTCAACTAAAATTTCTTTAAGGGCACTATTCCCAAAAATATCCCACTTTCCCTAAAGAAAATTGTGGCATCTCTTTCAATATGTCAATCAAATTCTTCTTACTGAATTTGTCTAACAAAGTCTTTGTAACAGTTTTGCAAGAAACTGTTTTGAAGTTATCTTCATGATCATTACATTAATTATATAAAATTTTCTTGAATTAAATGATATTTCATTTCATGTGCTTTACCCTCTCATGATTTATAGTTATTTTAGAATAGTTGTATCTCCATTGCTTTCGCAATGAGATACTTGTTGTTTGTTCTAATCTGAAACCCTTTCTAGAATTACAAAGAACTCAACTAAATCAATTAGCCTATTTAACTTATTGCAGATGTTACATTTTGGCTTTTGTGGTGAAACATACAAATCTAAAATGTCTAATACATGTCCAAATTAATGTGTCTACTCTACAATTAAGGAAGTTGATTCTGATATCAATCTTTAAAGATTTAAAATCAGTTCATCCTTTGGGATTTTAGGTCATTTCCTAAATGCATATACATATAATCTATATTATATTCAAGATACTCAAAATTAAGTCCTTATAATTTATTCAATGACTCAATCCATCATTTGATTGACAACTACTGACTATTCCCATCGTTTAACAAATGTCAATTCGAAAACATAACATTTGATACATTAAACAGTCTATCACTGAGTTGTAGGAATAATTGTCTCATGTCATCTTTTTCTAGTAAAAGAATAAATGGACATTATTATTTAGACAATACATCCTCTTGACCGGGAAGGAAAAAAGCCTTTCTTGGATTTTTGTAAACTAAAGCATTTAAGCTTCTTATCTATACAAGTCGCTTGAGACAGTGCCTAAAGCTTGTTCTTTCAATCTCTATAGATTTGAATGTATAGAACATTCTCAGATTTTCTAAATCTGATATTTAGAAATTTTCAGCTAACCATTTCTTTTCTATTGACGATTTCTCTACATCATTCCCAATGATTACACCATTGTCAATATTAAGAATAAGAATCACGAAAGAATCTTTCTGGTCGAGATCTTCAAATGATTTTGTCATGTCAGCCATTCAGTAAAGACTAATTAGACATTCATTTAAGTTAATCTCATAATCCATGCATAAAGCAGTGGATAAGAGTATTTAAACATATTTAAGTTTGGTTAGAGTAGAAGATATTTATTCAAGTAATAAATCCTTCTTTCTGTTCATATCCTTAGGCTATTAATCTAACTTTGAAAAGTTTTTACTTTCCTCAATTCTCCTCTTCATCTTGAATATCCTGTTTCAAAAAGAAGTTCAATGAACTCTAGCTGGATGTTCAAAAATCCTATCATAGAATTCCAAATTCCATTTCTAGATTCATGGTGTTTCAACCATTGTTTTCCGTAAAAACTTTTCATTTCATATTAGTATGTGAATTAAGTATAGTCAATTTGTGTTACACATAATTTAACTATCTTTACATTTGTGATGGAGTAATTACTAACTAACGCTCCCACTACAACAATGCTTTATAGATTTTGTGATATAAGTGATGCAAACTCTTTTGTAATCTTTTATGATTATTAAACTATTTCACTAAATGACTTCATGGAAAATTTTCAATTTATTCACATAACCACTTGTGAATCCCAACTTCTAAGTCTTTGATGTTGCACAATCAAACATGTACATAGTATAACAAGTGTTAAAATTGAATAAAAAATAAAGACAATAATGATCACTCATTATCTATTTAATCTTATCTAATATGATTATATTCCATTTCCAAAATATTAATTTTGCTTAGCATTCTAGTTGTGTGTGAGTTTGGTTTGAATTCCAAGTTAACATGAAAACTACTTGAATTCCAAATTCGAGTTTAGACTTCCTTTTGATAAGATCAAATAAGTCTCTAAGTGACATTACTTTGAACGTTGCACAAAAATTTCTAGAAATTTTCTTTGCATTCAATCAAAGTTAAACATATCTTAAACAAATGTCAATCAATATTGACTTACTATTTATTATTTCTTTTAGCTTTGAATATTAAAATGTTCAACGTACATCTCTATGTACTTGCTAAACGATTATGTGATTTTTGAGCCTTTATAAGAGAAAGGTTTTTTGGTTAACTTTAATCAACAGACTATATAAACAGGGACAGACTATATAAACAGGGAGAGAACCAATGAATGGTTCCAATAAAAGACTATCTTTTATTTGTTTTATGTGTCTAATTAATTACAAGTCAATCTAAAAATTAATTCACATATATTTTTTCACTTAATTGTGATTGGAATAAGATGTCTTATTTATTAAATCTATGATCTACACAATAATGAATAATTATCATTTATACTCATTGATGAAATATGTAGAACAAATATACTTCAAAAATAACAACTGAATTTATTATTCAAAAGAAATATTAAACTTGTTCATTCATCAAATAAAAGAATCTAAAAACATAGTTTCTAGAAAAAATTCTAGAACTAATTTAAAGAAAAAAGACTTATTACAAAGTTGAAAATGAAAAAACTAATTTCCATGTCAGTATTCTCTTGGTATATCAATCTGCAGTCATTTTCTTGTTTTTCTTTCTCATTCTTTTCTTTTCTTAATTAATGTGTCCCTAAAAATAAGACAAAAATATGATTTGTGGAATAAAAATTTGAATCAACTATTCAAATATATTAAAAGGAGACGAGCTTATCATATTTACCATTTCTTCTTGCAAACTTCTCAAGTCATCAAAATAATCTCTTTTGATCCTTTCCCATATCACATATGTAGATCTAAGGTTCACATATCTCGATTTATTATCACCAGGCATAGTCTATAGTATGCAATGACGAGCCAAATAATCAGATCTCATCCAATTCGCATATTATTTATGACTATCATAATCAGATAAAGTTGATGACTCATCTGGAGGCACATCAATGATTGCATCATGAACTTTTAGTTCACTCAGAATTATGTGTATAGTTCTCTACCAAATATCAAGATTATTGAAGTCTAAATGAAAAGTACTTAGGTAGCCATCACGAGGATTCACTGGTTCTTTCATATTTTGAGGTTCTTGATCAGGATTAAGAGAATTAACTATTGTTGTTGTGAATAAATATATAAAATATAATGAATTAAAACATATAATAAATATTAGGTTTTATTAGGAAAAGTAAACACGATGCATGAATGCAACATATAAAAACACATAAAATATATACTAATCCACGATAAATTAATTTGAAAATTAATGGACCGTCTTGGGGTAGGTCATAATAACTCCAAATTAATTTTGAGACAAATCTCAATTTCATAAGTGAAAACTTAAAAGTGTAGTTTTCTCTTTTGACTTATGAACTACCACTAGTTTGGTCAATATGCACTAGCCGTGCTCGAAAGCTTAGATAAACCTTCGGAGAGTAACCCATTATTTTTAATCAATGACTTAACTCAAGAGTATGCCTTAGGGTCAGTCAAACTTGAAATACATTACTAATTATATTCTCATAAGAGAGGTCAGCCTTGAGATAAAATAAACATATTCAGAAGCATTTCCTTGGGGAGGTCGCAAACGGAGGCGACACGAGGCCCTTCCTATGTCTCTCAGTGTTCAACCAATAATGGAGACCATGAGAATTATCGTCATAACTCCCTCTCTCACTCACTATTTTGAAAAAGTGTGTTTTTCACAAAATCAATATTTTTCAATTTAGTTGTAAAAATAAAATTAATTATTTTTACCGAATGATATTTTGATAATTTCTAATCAAATTAGGCAAAACAAAACGAAATTATGCCCTTAATTCTAATTCTAATTTTTCTTTGATACCAATGATTGGAAAAGCAATCAGAGTACGCAGAGGAATTGGCATGGTGTTCCCATTATATACAACTATAAAATTTTCCATCATTCAAATAAAATAGTTTATATGATCAAGAAAACATCCAAACAGAAACATTAACATACAATATTATTAATCATGCAATATATATTTAAATATACAATATATTTATGTATATCATATAAACGTATACATAAATATTCAAGAACAAAAGTATTTACCTCTGGAAGCCTATCAAGTGTCCTTCAGCCTTTTCGTATATATTTCAATCTTCCTATCAAATGCTTTGAGTACTCAAACCACGATCTTCCAAAGTGTTCTCTACACCTCAAGATGTATGTGTGGGCACATAGAGAACATAGATTTGTAATTTAGGAATCACAAGTATTTCTCAACACGTGAGAACTTGGATTATGGTCTGAGAAAATATTAGAATAAAGAAGAAGATGATAATATTTTTGTCTGACGAAAATTCCGAAACCTATTCCCTCGCATTGTATCTGATTCTCTCTTTTCTTCTTATTCTTCTATATCATAAATATATATATAGATTATTCTATTACCTTATTATTCCTAATAATAATAGTGATATAATAATATCATAATGATGATAAGAATTGATTTAGGTAAATATCTAACTTACCAAATTTGAAAAAATCTATTTTTAAATTATTAATTAATTATATACATAAAATAAAAACAACACTGATATAATATCAGTGTACTAATACACGCATGGCACAGTCCTTGGTTTGTGTCATGCGTGAACTGATAATTCCATTTTCAAGGATTTGGTATTTTTTTATTTTTTTATTTAACTAAAATCAATCTTCCACAAAATAAGGTATTTATCTTTTTAAGGAAAATATGACAACCATTTTTCTAAATTCAAAATTTAAATTGATGATCATCATTATCATCATCTTTTAAAATTCAATAAATTAAAAACTAGTTTTTGACTTACCAATTTTATTTTCTCCCACTCAAAATAAATCATTTAAAAAATTAATTAATTTATTTATATATATGAATTTCAAAAATTATATATTTAAATTAATAAACATATTTTCGAAAAATTGATAATTAATTCCAAATTAATTATATAACCTCAATTATCATATAATTGTATACTTGACCCGAAGAATAAAATTCATCTCAAATTTCCAAATTACAATTTTACCCTTGTATCAACTCTTACCTTGATATGGTGTTGATAGATCCACCCTCGGGACCTATGGACCTATAATATCATGCTCCAATAAATATTAGATTATTAACCAAAGCTCTTTGATTAAATAATCATAATTATTAATCTCATAATTACTCCACTATAAATATGATATTGAACTCTTGATATTTCTAGACATATATTTACTGAGTACTTTATTAAAGAATAAAGTGTCCATTGATATAATAATTACATACTACGTTAATCCTCTATTAATGGTATATCTTGTTACCCTTTTAGCTATATCTTGTTCCTAGATTACCATTAACTTTACTAGTGAAGGTTATGTAACAACAAGTTTTCGACGTGAGCGCTCATACCGTTTTTAGTTCCAAAAGCCAACCCAATAGGGAACATGTAGAGTCCCAGAACTTTACTTAGCAAGTTAGGTATAGTAGTAGTAGCTAGTAGTAGTTATAGTATGTTTATTATTGTGGATTTTGGTTCAAGCCGAGACTTAGTTGAACACTCGTAGCAACACTTATAGATTTTATAAGTTTAACCTATAGTTTAAGAATATTAATTATAACATAATGTTTGATTAATATAAATGATTATAAATATGTTATTTATTATACTATAAGGTTTAGATAGAACCAATAAGATCCTGACACTTGTCGGGTGCATGTTTATTAAGGAATTAAGCATTTTTTATGAATAGTTTTATAAGAGAAATATTTGAAAACCTCAGAACTTGCCAGCAGCTTTGAAATCGTTATATGACTTAGTCAAAGCTGTTTACCCAATTCAAAATAGGCTGAAAAAGTGCAATTAGGCATATAATATTTCAGCGTATGTCGATATATCGCAGCTCTAGGGGAGATATATCGCCACACGGAGAATACGAACAACACGTAACTTCACACAAATGCATCGTCGAGCCTCGGGATATAGGCCCAGGCGATAAATCGCCTACAATGGGCGATGTATCGGCCCTAGGGCAAGATTTTCAAATGGTTTTGAAACCTAGCTCATTTTATTCCTTAACCTCTTGATAAGCCTCTGAACCTTTTGACCGAGTCTTAAGCCCCTACTGAACAAATATTCAAATATTTTTCAATTAAATATTCATTATTTTATTCAAGCTAAAAGAATATCTTTTCACTCTTGAACTCTATAAATAGGACCTAGTACCCATCCATTTCTCTCATTCTTCAAGCTGTGTTCAGAGTCTTCAAGCTGCTAGGTTTACTATTGAGTGATAAACACTTGGGTTGGGGTTATAAGCTTTATCATTTTAAGCTTTAAAAACACTTGAGAAGTAAGGTTAATAGTGTGTTTTTCGATATTGAGGTGTAGTTCGGTTCTAATACATTCAAAGGTATTCCTGATCTTAAGTTTATTTCAGTTTAATTCTTTAGTTTTCTTTAGTTTCCATTCATATCCTAACTCATTGTTTTTCCATTCATGGTTAGGTATTTAAGTTCTTTAAACTTAAGGTTTCCTTTTGGTAAGCTCTTCTTCTCGGTGGGTTAGATTCATTTCTTTTTCATCTCCTTCTTTTAGAAATACTCACCTTCTTATTGTTGGTTTTAGGAGCGTTCCAAATCCCTTCCTTCTTCTCATAAATCTCGGTATTGGTAAGGAAATAGAATAGACCTTGTATGTTTATATGATATGTTATGCTTATGTTATATGATATGTTTATATGTTATCTTATGTGATGATATGTTATCTAATATGTATAGTTTGTTTATAGCCTTGGGAATATGACTTGTATGGCTAACAAGCCCCAATAAATTATTGGCGTATGACTTGCTTAGCTAGCAAGACCCCACTAATCTATTGGGCATATGACTTGTTTAGTATACAAGCCCCAAGTAGTATAATGGCCATTGTAGTAGTATATGTCATATGTTTATAGTATATGTTTATGATATAGTTTGTGTGTATGTTTTAAGTTTCTAGTAGATTTCCCTTGCTGGGCGTTAGGTTCATTCCTTTATTTTTTTTTATGTATGCAAAAAAATAGTTATGGTGGCGAAAGAATTCTTCGCAGCTTGGGGTTGTGTATTAAGGATGAATGGAGTTGGTGGACTGCATGAAGGATTCGAGGACGACGTTGTTTTTAGTTTTTTTAATTATGTTTTTTATGTATTTTCCGCACTTGGTTTTGTAACAAATTTATTTAAGATTTAAGTTATGTTTTATTTTTAAAACAATGGCATCCTATACCATACCCCGGATTTATGTATTTCAACATTTCCTTTATGGTTTCTTTTATAAATTTATGAATGTTTCGTATGTATGTTTTCTTAAGAATAATGTCTATGTATAGTAATTTTAATGGTCCAAAGTCTTAGAATTAGTTGGGTCATTACAGAACAATTATTCAATCTATAAGAAGGTATAGAATCCATATTTGATAACTATGTCCCCAGCCATATATATACATCATTGAGTCCCCAAAACAATTGTTCTTAGCCTGATCATTCTGACAAACCTTAACACATGAATCAAAGGATCAGATGACATATATAAGAGTTCATAGCAACCTCAGGATTAAAATCATCGTGTATATGATCATTGTCTGATGTGTTTGATTAATACTATGAAACAATGTTTAAACAAGTATTAACAAATCACATCTAGTCCGGTTCTATATATCACGAAAATTTCTAGAAATTTTCTTTGCATTCAATCAAAGTTAAACATATCTAAAATAAATGTCAATCAATATCGACATATTATTTATTAATTCCTTTTGCTTTGAACATTAAAAGGTTCAACATACATCTCTATGTATTAGCTAAACGATTATGTGATTTTTGAGCCTTTATTAGAGAAAGATATTTTGGTTAACTTTAATTAACAAAGTATATAATCAGGGAGAGAATCAATGAATGGTTCCAATAAAAGACTGTCTTTTATTTGTTTTATGTGTCTAATTAATTACAAGCCAATCTAAAAAATAATTCACATATATGTTTCACTTAATTTTGGTTGGAATAAGATGTTTTATTTATTAAATCTATGACTTGCACAATAATGAATAATTCATAATTATCATTTATACTCATTGATGAAAAAGGTGGAACAAGTATATTTAAAAAATAACAACTAAATTTATTATTCAAAAGAAATACTAAACTTGTTCATTCATCAAATAAAGGAATCTAAAAACATAGTTTCTAGAAAAATTCTAGAACTAATTTAAAGAAAGAACTTATTAATTTCTTTCATAATGAAAATCAACTTATTTAAAAATGAAAAAAATTAAATTGTTTTAAACTAAACAAAAGAAATTTCTAAAGTGATTGTTTCTTTATTCAATTTTCTTCATCATTTCTTCTTCGCTTTGGTTTCAATGCAACTACTCTTTTTCTCAAAAGATTTATGCATCAATAAAGACAAGAACATATGAAAAATAATATTAGTGGCATAATATTTTAATGAACCATTCAAAAATATTAAAGAATAGTTTTTTAGTAAATCAAAATTTACCTCGCATTTCAAAAATTGAGCATGTGTTATTGCATCATCCTTTAATATGGCCCACATCTCGTATGGAGTTTCAATAACCATATATATTTATTTAATGTTGTCATGCATGGTCGATAACATGCATTGACGTGCCAGGTGATTCAATCTCATCCATTCACAATATTTTTCATGCTCATCAAAGCTGGATGAAAAGCTTGGAACCTCTGGTGGTCGATCATAGATCGCTCCATACAAGTTTTATGTTTCGAAGACAATGTGAATCCCTTCGTACCATCTTCTTATGTGGTTAAGACTAGATGGAATCCTTTCCAAGAGTTTGTCAATGAGGTATGTTTGATTTCCCAAGTTTTCAAGTACATGATCAGAATTAAGAGAATTAACCATTGTTGCTGGAAATACATAAATAAATAAAATATAATGAATTAAAACATACAATAAATATCATATTTTATTTGGAAAAGTAAACATGATGCATGAATGCAACATATAAAAACACATAAAATATAAACTAATCCACGATAAATTAATTTTAAGATTAATGGACCACCTTGGGGTAGGTCAGACTAACTCCAAATTAATTTTGAGACAAATCTCAATTTCATAAATGAAAACTTAAAAACGCATTTTTCTCTTTTGACTTATGAACTACCGCTAGTTTGGTCAAGATTCACTAGTCGTGCTCGAAAGCCTAGATACACCTTTGGAGTGTGACCCATTATTTTCAATCAATGACTTAACTCAAGAGTGTGCCTTAGGGTCAGTCAAACTTTAAATACATCACTAATTATATTCTCATAAGAGAAGTCAACCTTGAGATAAAATGAACATATTTGGAAGCCTTTCCTTAGGGAGGCTGTAGCACCCTACTACCTAGCGTAAATTACACTATGTATTTTAAATAGTATTAAACTCGTTAAACGAGTCATTTGGCCATAATCGTGTAACTAAATGTGATTAACGGCATAGGGTTAAAAATTTTGGTAAGGATACTAACGTTTCACTAAAACGTTTACTGTATACATTAGAATCCCAAAATACACTTTAAAGGTTAATTACAACAAAAGAGTTACAACCAGCCGGCCTAAGCGGCAAAATTGGGTTTAATCCTAGTTCCTCTTTATACCCTCGCTCGTGGTGGTCGAGCAGCCGCACATGTACACATCGTCACCTAAGCTCTCCAACTCAAGGATGGTCTAGCTTTCTTTTACCTTTACCTACACCACATAGCACCTGTGAGCCGAAGCTCAACAAGAAAACTTAAACATGCTCATAAGCAGTTAATAACATGTCATCATATAAAAATAAGCATGCCTAGTAGTAATAACCCTATTCGCGCACCCAGGCAAGTACAAATAAATGATTATGGGGTCCTGCGCCCTGAGTAAATGACTGTTAAGTCAATCTGGCATTCTGTGTCCTGAATAGATGACAATTAAGTCACTCTCGAGTCCTACACCCTGAATAGATGACTATAAAGTCATTCCAGGGGTCATGTGCCCTGAATAGATGACTATTAAGTCATTTTGAGGTCCCGCGCCCTAAATAGATGACTATTAAGTCACTCTGGGGTCCTGTGCTCTAAGCCATGTGACGTTCCAGTCACCTGAGCCTCTTAGCCCTGGCTCTTAGTAACTAGCCTTAGACTAGCCAAGCGCTTTTTTTTTCTTCGACCAATAGGTCGGACGAGCATATAATGCTCTTGTTGAATATATTTAATCATATCGACCAGCGTTCAATGTGCTATTGCCGCTCTTGAGTCATAAGTCAATTCCATATGACCAGCGTTCAGTAATATTGTCGATCATGACTAATAAATCAGACCTTCACGAGTAGCACTAAACACCATTGTCGTTTCTGACTGATAAGTCAGTGTGCAGCTCAGATAAACAGTGTATTCAAACATTCACAATGCAACATATATCAAAATATAGAGCACTCAACATGCTTCATCAACAATCACCAGCATAATTATGATCATGCACATTTACAAAGACTCGAGCTCTAATCAATTCCATATTCAACAGTCAGGCCATACCATATTCACATGCATCACATACTAGGTGTAGTTTTCTTACCTTTGGCCCAACCACAGGTTACCAATAAATGACCCTCGAGCACGATCCTGATTCTGAACCCCTAGCGATCACCTAGTCACAACCATAATATAGAATCCCATAAAAAAAATGTGTCAATAAAGACATCCGGACCATGTCCTAGCCTTCGGGATGTCGAATCCTACCAAACAGCGGTTGTAGGATCGATCTCGAGCTCTTTGGTTTAAGTTCTCATGACAAAAACCCAATTTTGGCTAAAGCTTCCTACGCATGCCGCGGCTTGCACTTAAGGGTCGTGGCATGCTGCCCAGACAGAACTCCTTTGTCTGAATTTCAGAACACGGATCGCAGCATGCCCCTAAGGGCCACGTCCCAACCTCGAACCTAACCATTTTATATGTTTTCTCCATTTAAAAACCTTCCAAAAACCTATCCAAACATCTCTAAATCCCAAAAACAAAGTTTATAAAAAATTCATTAAAATGTAAGATTTAAACAATTCAAAAACTCATCAAAACGTAAAATCCAATTCAAACTTAAAAACTCAAAAACTTAAAACTTAAAACTTAGATTACCTCTGATTGAGTCGATTTCCAGCTAAATCCTCTGGCTAATAAGCTTCTAATCTTCCCTAGAATCACTATGACTCTAACCTTGCTTGAATTTGAGTTCTAAAACTCGAGTTTCTTTCGAAAATGCGAATGACGTTAAAAAGGGAACGGGATAGAGAGAGAGAGTGTTCTAAACGTTATTTTTATTTCTGACAGGTTACTTCAAGCTTAAGTAACCTCAAACAAATCATAATGCTCGGGATCCCAAAAACACCCCCTAGGGTAAAATAGTCAAAATTCCAAGAATTTTCTCCTGCTCTCACTAACTCCCAATATATCAACAAATAATCATTCTCATTACCCAATATCCCAGTAATGTGCTAAATACCCAATATACCCCTTGACCCACTCCGAGTCAAGTATTGATCTCGTTGTCCACTCAACTGTTTTCCTTTGATCCTCTCTACAAGAGTAAACTGGAGTGTAATATTGGCCAACTAGTCCACTAGTAACTCTACTCTAGTTCTAGTCATATCCTTCAGCTAACATGATAAATAGGCAATCTCCTTTTCTGTTAATGAGATAACAATCCACGAGAATTCTTTCACCAAACCCATGTAATATCCTACTCATCCAAGGAAACTCCTGGTCTCTAAGGCTTTCTTTGGCCTTGGCCAATCTCTGACTGAGAGTATACCACAATATCATCAATCAAGACAATCACAAACCAATTCAAATAATCTCTGAATACCCTGTTCATCTTATCCATCAAAACAACTGGGGCATAAGTCAAATCCACAAGACATAAGTCAACACTCCTAGTGCCCATATTTGATATAGAAGGAAATATTTTGCATATCCTTCTCCCTGATCTTCAGCTTGTAATAACCAGATCGAAGATTCACCTTAAAAAATATTGTCTTACTTAAACACCGAGCCTTTAGTTTCTACAGCTCTGCTGAAGCCGTTCAATACAGTGCCCTAGACCAAGTTCCGTCCCTGGCACCAACCTAATCACCATTCTCCCTCTTTATGTAAAGATAACCTTGGCAAATCCCCTGGAATACATCCAGAAACTCATAGACTAATCCACTCTATCCTAGTCGCAATGGCACGACCTAAATGGTATCCACCACACTAGCTAAGGGTCCTATGCATTCTTCATGCCATAGTTCCTTAGCTTTAAGTACAGATGTCATAAGCATACGGGACCAAGCACCTTGCAAACAAATACAAGAGTTTCTCATCCTCAAGCCCAAGAGTTACCATCATTTCCTAACAGTCTATCATTGCCCCAAACTCGGCTAACCAATCCATATCTAGGATAGAATTGAAGTCAGTCATAACCAACTCTATCAAATCAACTAATGAGTCCTTTCCACAATAATCTAACTCATCTCTTAAAATTACCAATAGAGTACCACATTCTCATCACAACATAACTATGTAATCTGCATATCAAGTCTAGGCCTCTCTAGATACAACATAGAAAAGAACAACATGGCACCAAAACCAATCAACATAATAAAAAATTAAAAACTAAAAAGCTTACCTACCACCACTGAGGAACCAGCCCCAGTCTCAATCTCAGACCATGATTGCATCAAAACGAACTCTCGAGCTGGAGTCGAGATGTCCGCCCCCTTTGGCTCATCCTTCCTTCGCCTTGGGAAATCCTTCTTACGGTGCCCAAACATCCCACATAAGAAACATGCCCTTGCTCGACATTCTTTCAGATGGTGCCTCTTACACCGAGTGCATGTCGGGTAGGGTTTCCAATCCTTGTCCTTGCCCGATCCAATAAATGGAGGTATCACTAATTGAGTTCTGTGCTCTCCGACACTCTCTTTCCCAATCTCATTTCCTGTGCTCTCAACAACAAGACCCTGCCCTACCACCTGAGCATAGGTTGAGATTTCATGTACTAGGGCGACTCTAAAGCCCTGAGATATTCGGGATTCAATCCCTGGATAAACCTTTCCTTCTGAGCTACATCCGTGGGTACCATATCAAAAGCAAACTTGGCCAACCCATCGATTCTATTAACATACTCTGCTACTGTTGCATTTCCCTGAACCAGGTTCAGAAACTCATTTGTCTTAGCAGTCTTGACCGCATCACAATAATATCTTTCATTAAACAGTTGTATAAATTATTTTCAGTTCATCGCAGCTGTATCTCGTGTCTGGGATACCACTTTCCACCATGTCTAGGCATCTTCTCGCAACACATATGTAGCATAGATCACTCTATCTTGACCTACCACTCCCATATTTTCGAGGATGGAACTAATCATGCCCATCCATTGCTCAGCTTTGAAAGGATCTAGGCCTCCCTCAAAAACTAGAGGGTAATATTCCTGGAATCTCCCACAAAGAAATTCCCACCTGTTCTCAACCCTAGGCTGAGTCAATACTGGTGCCACTCCTGGCATAGCAAATGAAGAGGTGTTCCCTGAAAGAACCTGCTGCTATTTTAAACACCTGATCTCTTCCTCTTGCCTCAGCAATCTTAATTGCATATCTGTAAACACCTGCTGCAAATTCCGAGGGGCAGGTGAATGGTTCAAGCCCTGGCTAAAATTTTCAACCTCAGTATAACCACCATCGGTTCCCATTAACTGCCTTGGGTGCATAACCTCTGATTAGTCTGCAGTCAATAACTTGATCCATTAAGCATGATGAGCACATTCAAAAGCCTTCCCCAACGGAAACAATCACACAACACCACACTCACATACCACTGCAGTTCCAAAATACATGCCCACAACATTCATACATCAATCATAATCCCTACTTCTCCAACATACATACCATGCTCTTAACTCCAGCATGTAATTAACATATTCATATAATCACTGAGCAGGTAATCACATAATCATATCAATAGTTAAGGGCTAAGCCCTAACAGACTCTCATGCTCCCTAATACAGTATGCATGTAAAGCATTTATATTCTATTTAAGCAGTTAAGCACATAACCACATAAATTGTTACCATACCTTGAGTGAAGCTTTTCTTTAGTGAAGAGTGTACATGCCCAGCTTGTCTACAGGAACCCTTAACCTTGACTCGCTCTGATACCAAGTTTGTAACACCCTACAACCCAGGGTCCATTACACTATGTATTTTAAATAGTGCTAAACTCATTAAGCGAGTCATTTGGCCATAATCGTGTAAGCAAATGTGATTAACGATTTAGGGTTAAATATTTTAATTAAGGATACAAATGTTTCACTAAAACGTTTACTGTATACATTAGGAACCCAAAATACATTTTAAATTTTAATTACAATAAAAGAGTTACAACCAGCCGACCTAAACGGAAAAGTAGGGTTTAATCCTAGTTCCTCTTTAAACCCTCGGCCGTGGTGGTGGAGCAGTTGCATATGTACACATCACCACCTAAGCTCTCCAACTCAAGGATGGTCCAACTTTCTATTACCTTTACCTGCACCACATAGGACCCATGAGCTGAGGCTCGGCAAGAAAACTTAAACATGCTCATAAGCAGTTAATAACATGTCATCAAATCATAATAAGCATGCCTAGCAGTAGTAACCCTATTCATGCACGCAGGAAAGTAAAAATAAATGATTATGGGGTCCTGCACCCTTAGTAAATGACTGTTAATTCAATATGGGGTCCTACGCCCTGAATAAATGACTATTAAGTCACTCTGGGGTCCTGTGCCCAGAATAGATGACTATTAAGTCATTCTAAGGTCCTGTGCCCTGAATAGACGACTATTAAATTATTTTGGGTTCCTGCGTCCTGAATAGATGACTATTAAGTCACTCTAGGGTCCTGCGCCCTAAGCCATGTGACGTTTCAGTCACCTGAGCCTTTTAGCCTTGGCTCTTAGTAACTATCCTTAGACTAGTCAAGTGCTTTAGTTTTCTTCTACCAATAGATCGGACGAGCATATAATGCTCCTGTTGATTAGATCTAATCATATCAACCATCGTTCAATGCGCTATTGCCGCTCTTGACTCATAAGTCAATTCCATACGACCAACATTCAGTACTATTGTTGATCACGACTAATAAGTCAGAGCTTCACGACCAGCACTAAATACCATTGTCGTTTCTAACTAATAAGTCAGTCTGTAGCTTAGATAAACAATGTATTCCAACATTGATAGTGTAACAAATATCCAAATAAGTGGTAGCTAGTAGCAGCAGTAGTAGTAGCTAGTAGCAGAAGTAGCTAGTAGTAGTAGTAGTAGTAGCTAGCAGCAGCAGCAGTAGTAGTAGTAGTAGCTAGCAGCAGCAGCAGCAGCAGCAGCAGCAGCAGCAGCAGTAGTAGTAGTAGTAGTAGTAGTAGTAGTAGTAGCTAGTAGTAGTTATAGTATAATAGTTACTGTGGATTTTGGTTCAAGTCAGGGGTTAGTTGAACACTCGTAGCAACACTTATAAATTTTATAAGTTTAACCTATACTTTAAGAATATTAATTATAACATAAGGTTTGATTAATATAGCTGATTATAAATATGTTATTTATTATACTATAAGGTTTAGATAGAATTAATAAGATCATGACACTTGTCGTGTGCATTTTTATTTAAGGATTTAATTATAATTTAAATAAAAGAAAGTTCAAGAAAGCTCTAGAATCTTCCAAGACCATTAGGAGCATGACATTTGTCACAATCTTGTTTATTTGTGGATTAGGTTGTTATTTAGATAATTAAATATATTTTTCGTAACTTTAGGGTACTGTAACTTCCAATCTATTTTTGTCCCAGTTATTATGAATTTTGAACAATAGTATTTCTAGAAAGTTGTAGATAATTGAATTACCTTTCTAACGGTATAAAGATGGTCTAAATCAGAATCTTATAGCTCCAATTATGTTGATTTTACTACAGGTAAGTTTAGAGTTACGAGATTTAGGAAGTTAGAAGTTATGATTCTATTTTATTTAAATTTAAATTTGGATTATAGTTAGAATGAAATTAAGTATTTTTTTAAATTAAAGAAAGATCTAGAAACTCTAGAACCTTCCAAAACCACTAAGAGCATGACACTTTTCATAATCATGTTTATTTAAGGATTTAAGTATTTTTTTAATAGGATAATTTCACTCCTCAAACTCTATAAATAGGACCTAGTGCTCAGCCATTTTCTTCATTCTTCAAGGTGTGTTAAGAGCCTTCAAGCTGCTAGGATTTCTATAGAGTGATACACTTGGGTTTTTGGGAATAAAAACTTTATCATCTTAAGCTTTATAAACACCTGGGTAGTGAGATAAAGTGTGTTTTCGATATTAAAGTTTAGATCGGTTCTAGTTCATCCAAGGTAATATTATTCATAAGTTCTATTCTGTATGATTCCTTAGCTTTCCTTAAGTCTCTTTCAGATCCTAACTTCTGTTTATGGTTTCTTGGTTAGGTATTTAAGTTCTTTAAACTTAAGGTTTCTTGTTGGTAATTTTCATCTATGTGGTTTAGTTCATTTCTTTATCATCTCTTTCTTTCGAATTACTCACATTCTTATTGTTGGTTTTAGGAGTGTTCCAAATCCCGTCCTTGTTCTCATATCTCGATTTTGGTAAGGAAAATAGGATAGTGTTTATATGCTTATATGTTATGTTATGCTTATGTTATAATATGTTATGTGTTATGATATATGATTATGTCTTGTAGTCCTTGGGGCTCATTATTGCTTAGCTAGCAAACCTCAATGTATTTTGAGGCTTATAGTTGTTAGCTAGCAAACCCCAAATGTTTTTATGTTGCTTAGGGGCTTATAGTTGCTTAGCTAGCAAACCTCAATGTATTTTGGGGCTTATAGTTGTTAGCTAGCATACCCCAAATGTTTACCATGATCATGGGTTAGAGCTGTAATAGATGTTTTATAGTATATGATTTTGATATAGTCTTATGCTTATGTTTATGTTGTATGTGCTAGTAGATTTTCCTTGCTGGGCATTAGGCTCATTCCTTTATTTTTATGTATGCAGGAAAATAGTTATGGCGGCGGAAGGATTCTTGGAAGCTTGGTTTATGTATTAAGTATGAAGGGATTCGATGGATTATGTGAACGATTTGAGGACATCGTTATTTTTAGTCTTTTTATTATGTTTTTATGTATTTTCCGCATTTATTTTTGTACACAATTTCATTTAAGTTTAAAGTTATGTTTTATTTTGTTTAAACAATGGGATCCCATACCCCGCATTTATGTATTTCAACTTTTACTTTAGAGTTTTTACTAAAGGTGAATATTTCTTATGTAGGTTTTCTTAAAAATAGTGTCTATGTATAGTGGTTTTAATGGTCCAAAGTCTTAGAATTAGTTGGGGCATTACAATGCACATTTACAGAGATTCAAGCTCTAAGCAATTCTATATTCAACAGTCAGGCCATACCATATTCACATGCATCATATACTCGGTGCAGTTTTCTTACCTTTGGTCAAAGCACACGTTACCAATAAACAACCCTTGAGCACGATCCTAATTCTGACCCCCTAGCAATCACCTAGTCACAACCATAATATAGAATACCATAAAAAATGAGTAAATAAAGAATTCCAGACCAAGTCCTAGCCTCCGGGATGTCGAATGCTACCAAACCGGGTAGTAGAGTCGATCTCGATCCCTTAGGTTTAAGTTCTCATGAGAAAAACCCACTTTTGGCTAAAGCTGCCCAAGCATGCCGCGACTTGCCCTTAAAGGCCGCGACATGCTCCCCAAATAGAACTCCATTGTCTGAATTTCAGAACATGGGCCGTGGCATGCCCCACAGGGTTGCGACCCAACCTCGAACCCAGCCATTTTCTACATTTTTTCCATTCAAAAACCTTCCAAAAACCTATCAAAACATCTCCAAATCCCAAAAGCAAAGTTTCCAAACATCCCAATGGCCCAAAACAATAAAAAACTAAGCTTTAAACAATTCAAAAACTAATCAAAATATAAAATCCAATTCAAGCTTAAAAACTCAAAAACTTAGAACATAAATCTTGGATTACCTCTGATTGAGTCATTTCCCAGCTAAATCCTCCGGCTAAGAAGCTTCTAATCTTCCCTATAATCGCTATTACTTTGACCTTGCTTGAATCCGAGTCCTAAATCTCGAGTTTCCCTCGAAAATACGAACAACGTTAAAAGGGAACGGGAGAGAGAGAGAGAGAACATTCTAAACATTCTTTTTATTTCTGACAAGTTACTTCAAGCTTAAGTAACCTCAAGCAAATCCTAATGCTTGGGGTCCCAAAAACGTCCCCCGAGGTAAAATAGTAAAAATTCTCAGAATTCCGTCCTTATCTCACTAACTCCCAATATATCATCAAATAATCATTCCCATTACCTAATATCCCAGTAATGTGCTAAATACCCAATATACCCCTTGACCCACTTCGAGTCAAGTATTGATCCCGTTGTGACTTTCCTACTAACTTGCTCCCTGAGATCATCTCGTGCTAAGTAACCCAAACATATCCACATAATAATGCAGTACCACACACATACAACATATATACGAAATATACCCATAACGGGCCAAATTACAACAATTGCGCTATTAATCGTAAATGGGTCCACATGCACATTTAATACATCTAAACATGCATATCAAGTCATATTATAATATAACTCACATAATCACATATTGATACACATATATATACCAAATAATCACATAATTCCATAATTTTCCATCCTAGCCCCCTAATCAAGGACCTTAGTCTTATTAGGAAATTTGGGACGTTACAGAGGCTGCATGTAATGACCCGACTAATTCTAAGGTGTCGGACCATTAAAAACTACTAAGACATAGCTACTATTTTGGAATACATATATGCTTAAAATAATAGAACTTTATTAAAAATCCAAAATATGGTACGGAATACAAAATATGGTATGGGATCCCATTGTTATTTATATAAAAACATAAACATAATATTTAATTAATTTTTAAAAAACTAATTGCAGAAATACATAAGAACATAAATTAAAAGACTTGAAATAACTTCATCCTCGATCTTCCAGCAATCCATTCAATCAGTTCATCCCCAATACACATGCTAAGCTGCCAGGAATCCAACCCGCCTTCCAAGCTTATTTTCCCACACCATCTAAAATAAAAGGAATGAGTCTAATGCCCAGCAAGGAAAATATACTAAAAACATATATCATAAATCATAAGACTAATCATAAAACATATACTATAAAACATATGACGTAAAAATGTATATCATATAGGACTACAATATTAATGGCCATTAACACATTACCATAGCATGTGATAAAACCATCTAGGTCCTCAGTCTACTAATCGAGGTAGGTTAGATCACAAGGTAGTATATGATAACCCATCTAGATCCTCAGTCTACTAATCGAGGTAGGGTAAATCATAACTCTAAACCACGATAATGATAAAAATCTTGGGGTTTGCTATCTAAGAAACTATAAGCCCCAAGTGACTACAAAACATATTCATATGTATATACATAGCACATAACATATCATAACACATACATTCTAACATATTTTCCTTACCGAAAATCGGGATATTGGAGACAAGAACGGGATTGGAAAAATCCTAAAATCAACAATAAGAATCATGAGTGTCTAAAGAAATGGAGGTGAAAAAGAGATCTAAACCATCAAGATAGAAACTTACCGAAAAACCTTAAGTTTCAAGAAACTTAAACACCTAACCAAAAGCCATAATAATGAGTTAGGATCTGAAAGAAAATAAAGAAATTATGATGGATTAAACCTGAGGATAAGAATACCTTGAATGAACTAGAACTCAAATCTACACCTCGATACCGAAATAACTTTCTATCTTACTTCCCAAGTGTTTATAAAGCTTAGATTGAAAAGATTTTAAATCCCAAACCCTATTGTTTTCTCTCTAGAATAAACTTAGTAGCTTGGAGCCCGTGAAGAATGCTTGAATGAAATGGCTGAGTACTAGGTCCTATTTATAGAGTTCAAGGATTGAAACTAACCCCTTTTAAAAAGAATAATTAATGAATAGATTTGAATTTTCAATTCAACAGATGCCCAGACTCGGTCAAAAATGTTCAAGAGCAAGTCTAAGTGGTTAAGGTTTGTTTCTAATTTAAATCCACAAAGTTTCAAAAAATGGCTCCAGGAGCCGATATATCGCCCACCCTAGGTGATACTTCGCCCTTACCTATGTCCCGAGCTTCCGTGGTTTCGTTCGTGCGAAGTTGACGTGTTTGTCGTATCTTCCGTAGGCAACTTATTGGCCCCTATAGCTGCGATATATCGTCATACGCTGATATTTTAAACACATTTTTGCACACTTTAAGCATAGTTGAAGTTTGTTAAAATAACTTTGACTGAGTAAAACGTGATCCTAATAGCTGCTGGAAGGTTCTAGAGCTTCTAGATTCATCCATTATTAATTTATTCATCTAAAATTCTTAAATCCTTAAATAAACAAGCATGTGACAAGTGTCATGTTCTTAATTATTCTATCTAAACCTTAGGTTATAATAAATAATATTTCTAGGACCAACAATATTAATCAAACCTTATGTTAAAAATTACTATTTCTAAACTATAGGTTACACTTATAAAATCCATAACTATTTCTACGAGTTTCCAACTAAATCCCAGCTTGAACCACGAAAACTAAAATACTACAAGCTACTACTACTACTACTCCTACTGCTGCTACTACTGCTGATACTACTACTACTTCTACTACTACTACTCCTGCTGCTACTACTATTACTATTACTACTACTACTACTACTACTACTACTACTACTACTACTACTACTACTACTGTTGCTGCTACTACTGCTACTGCTACTGCTGCTACTGCTATTGCTACTGCTACTGCTATTGCTACTGCTACTGCTACTGTTACTGCTACTGCTACTGCTACTGCTACTGCTACTCCTACTCCTACTCCTACTACTACTACTACTGCTACTCCTACTGCTACTGCTACTGCTACTGCTACTGCTACTGCTACTACTATTGCTATTGCTACTGCTACTTCTACAGCTCCTGCTCCTGCTCTTGCTACTGCTCCTGCTACTGCTACTGCTCCTACTCCCGCTTCTACTACTGCTCCTGCTACTGCTACTGCTCCTGCTCCTGGTACTGGTACTGCTACTTCTCCTACTATTGCTACTGCTACTGCTACTGCTCCTGCTCCTACTCCTGCTCCTGCTCCTGCTCCTGCTCCTGTTACTGCTACTGCTGCTCCTGCTACTATTGCTACTCCTGCTACTCCTGCTACTACTGGTACTCCTGCTACTCCTGATACTGCTGCTACTGCTGCTACTACTTCTACTACTGCTACTGCTGCTACTGCTGCTACTGCTGCTACTACTACTATCTAGCTAAGTAAAATTCTGAGACGCTACAATTCTCCCCTACTTAAAAGAATTTTGTCTCTGAAATTTACTTACCAAACAATTCTGGATACCGTGCTAGGATGTCTTCCTCCAACTCCCACGTTGCCTCTCGTTTTGAATTATTACTCCATAGGACCTTGACTATTGGAATACTTTTAGACCATAATTTTTCATCCCCTTCTCTAGGATGATAACCGATCGTTCCTCGTAACTCAAGTCTTTCTGGAGTGCTATCGTATCGTACTTGAGTACGTGAGATGGGTCTGACACATAACATCGATATGTGAAACACATTGTGGCTATCTACTAGAGCTGGCAGTAGGGTTAATCTATATGCATCTGTTCCCACCTTGTCCAATGTAAAAACCCAAAACTACTAATAAGTCTTAAGGGCCTTGATTAGTGTGCTGGGAGGGCATAACTAGATTATGAGTGATTTAAATGATTAAATGCATGATTATGTGATAAGGATGCCTATATGATTATTTGGATATATGAGATTCACGATTATGAGTATTAGTATGCATGTAGGCCCTGATTATGTTATAATGGCATATTCGTAATTTTGGCACATTGAGGGCATAAATGTAAATATTTGTGATAAATTGTTGAGACCACATTATTATGTGGATATATTAGTAGCTTGTGACTCGAGGCAATCCTAGTGAGCGGTTTATCGAAAAAGTCACGGTGGGAATTTATACCAAGCTCGGGGGAGCCTGGGGGTATTTCTAGAATCTGGGAAATATATTGGAGACTATTTGACATTGAGGAAAATAATTGGTGATTAGTTAGATGTCGGGGTTTAAGCAGTAATTATTTGGGACACTTGGGGAATTAGCAGGAATTGGGAGCAAATGACCAAAATGCCCTTGGTATGTTTAAAGGCTTAGGTTTTAATGGGAGGGCAAAAAGGTCATTTGGTTTAAAAAGAGATAAGTATTAATCTGCCTTTTTGCACTTAGTGGGATTTGTAGAACATAGTGGAAGCTGAAAGAAAGAAAAGAAGAAGGAAAGGAAGAAGGAAAACAGGGGCTCTTTCTCTCTCTCGGTTTAGGCCATTCTTCACCACTTCTTGAGGAGTTTTGGAGCTGTAATTCAGAGGAGGATTAGGCTAAGGCTTAGCACTTGGGTGCTTGGTCAAGCTAGGAAGTTCTACTGGAATTAAGCCCAGTTGAGATAAGGTCTAATGATTTCTAATGAGTTTTTTTTTTTTTTTAGTTTTTGTTGAGGTGATTCCTAAGCTTGAGTTTTGGATGGAAGTTAGGGGAATTGAGCTTGAAGAATTGAGGAGCTAAAGGCTAGAAGGGTATAGAGATAACCTAAGGTTGAATTTCCCCATTTAAGTTAACAATTTCTGACTTTGAGGTATTGAATTTCTGAGTTTCTTGTTGAGTTCTTGAATTATGAGTTCAATGCTTGTTTTCTTTGTTTGATGATGCATGTGGTTAGAATTGAGGTTGTTGGGTTATGTGGGATGAGATGTAGGGGATGGTAGGCTCATTTTGGTGTATGGTTGAGGTTTGGAGGAGTTTTGTGGAGGTTTGGCTCGGGAAAAATCGAAGGAAGAAACTCAGAGTGTAGAGTTTCATGCAAGTAGCGATATAGCGCTAGCCTTAGGGCGCTGCAGCGCTAGGCTTGGGCTTCCTGGGGTATTTTAGCTCTGCTTGTGGCGCTGTAGTGCTACCTTATTTCCAGAAGTGGTTTTTTGGGTTATTTCTGAAGGTTTTTGCCGAGGGCTCGGGGTTTGATTCCACCACCCCGTTTGGTGGAATTAGGGCTTCCCAAGGGCTCGGGATTGGTCCTGAGGTTAGGTTTTGGAATTGAAGTTTAGTGATGATTCTAATTTATTGCTGTGACTAGGTGTACGCTAGGGCTAGGATGGGATTGTGCTTGAAGGTCGATTTCACGAATCAAAGCTATCGGAATCAAAGGTAAGAAAATGCACTCGGTTATGTGGTTATGTTGGGACTAAGAGTTCCCTATATTCATATGTGATGTCATGAGATGGTATTATGCCATGGGACATGTGATAAACGACCTAAGGGTGCCAGAATCTATATTTGCGCACAGGGCACAGCTCAGCCACTCATAGCTGAGGTTAAGTATATAGTCACCGAGCTCGGCCTAAGCGAGCCAGAGTCAGTGGGATAATCACAGGGTTCGGCCTGAGGGTGGCAACCCTGTATTTTGGTGTGATATGTTTAATGTTGTTTAATTGATGAATGTGACAAGCGTGTTATCTGAATAACTGATTATTGGTTTGTGGATTGGTATCACTGTTTACGTGAGCTATATGACTTGTTATATAACTGACTATCGCTTATTGCTTATATTCTGTATTATGGTTTCTTGCTGGGCCTCGTCTCACGGGTGCTTCTTCATGCAGGTAAAGGCAAGAGCAAGGTGGACCAGTCCTGAGTTGGAGAGCTTCGGGGGCTTAATGTACATAGTCAGCTGATCGACCGCTGCGGCCGAGGAGTGATACAAGACAGGAGAAGCCTAAATGTCTGTTTTGCCCTTAGTGTGGCCAATACATGTTTATAACCTGGAATTTTTGTAAACTGTCTTTTAAACTCTATTTCTTTTTGGATCCCATGTATAAAATGTTAAATTATGTGAAATGTAACTGTTGTAACCAAAATCTTTTAACCCTAGTTCAATTATAGTTTCAGTAACACATTTCTAACTAAATGACTTGATTAGCAAGTCTTGTACCTTTATAAACACACAGTGTAATGGTCTTGGCTATCCAGGGTGTTACATCCAATATCTCAAAAGGACCTATAAACCGAGGACTAAGTTTGCCTTTCTCCCCAAACTGTTTCACTCCTTTCATAGGAGATATCATTAAGAAGACTTGATCTCCGTCTCTGAATTTCACATCTCGTCGCTTGGCATCCGCATAACTCTTCTATCGACTCTAAGCAGCGAGCATACGCTTTCTAATCATCGCCACTGCATCCTGAGCCTCTCTAATAGCTTCAGCTCCAAGATTTGTCTTTTTGCTACCTCGTCCCAGTGTAACATCGATTGACACTTCCTTCCATAAAGTAACCCATAAGGTGCCATTCTGATCATTGCCTGATAGCTATTATTGTAGGAGAATTCTATAAGTTGCAAATACTTACTCCATGATCCTCCAAAGTCCAGTACATAAGCGCGCAACATATCTTCTAAAATATGTATGGTACGCTCGGACTGACCGTTGGTCTGAGGATGAAATGTCGTACTAAGACTTAGCTTGGTACCCATGGCTTGGTGCAAGCTTCCCCAAAATCTCGATGTAACCGATCCTCTATCTAATACTACGGTCTTAGGGATTCCATGCAGTCGTACTATTTCTTGAACATAAATGTCTGCGTACTGATCTGCAGTGTATGTAGTCTTGACAGGTAGGAAGTGAGCTGACTTGGTGAATCTATCTACCACAACCCAAGCCGAGTCGCACTGCTTATTTGTTCGTGGAATTCCTAGCACGAATTCCATGGCTATATCATCCCACTTCCATTCTAGAATGCTAAGTGGTTGCAATAAGCCTGCAGGTCTCTGGTGTTCCTCTTTTACTTGTTGGCATACTAGGCATTTGGACACATATTATGTTACGTCTTTCATTCCCGACCACCAGTATAGTGCCTTAAGGTCGTGAGTCCTCTTGGTCGACCCCGGGTGAACTGAGTATGGGGTAGTGTGTGCCTCTTCTAAAATATTCATCTTAATTCCATGGTCATTTGGCACGCATACCCGACCCGACCCTGTCCTAATATAGAGAAATCTGTGGTCTTGCCTTCTTTGACTGTAGCTATATGTGATACTAACATGTAATCATGCCCTTGTCCGATCCATATATCTTCTAATAAAATCGACTGAATGGACAAATTATCCACTTGACCAATGACTACTTCTATGCTGGCATTAATCAGCTCTTGCTGTAGCGGCTTTTGTATTCCGGATAATGCTCCTAGATTTTCGTAACTCTTCCGGCTTAGCGCATCTGCAACTACGTTTGATTTTCTTAGGTGGTATAGGATTTCGCACTCATAATCCTTTACTAGTTCTAACCACCTACGCTGCCTCATGTTGAGCTCTTTCTGTGTGAAGAAATACTTTAAGCTCTTGTTGTCCATATAAATCTCACACCGTTCTCCATAAAGATAGTGGTGCCAGATTTTCAATGTGAAGACTACCGCTACCAACTCCATATTGTGTGTTGGATAGCGTTGCTCATATTCCTTCAGCTGTCTTGAGGCGTAGGCTATTACTTTGTCATTTTGCATCAGCACATAACCCAGACCTTGCTTTGATGCATCACTGTATACTACAAACTTTTCGTTGGGTGTCGGTACACAATGAATTGGTGCTGAGCATAACTTATCCTTGAGCAGCTGGAAGCTCTCTTCACATCTATTCGTCTAGTTGAACTTTTTCTATTTCCAGGTCAGGTTGGTAAGCGTAGTGGCTATCTTAGAAAAGCGTTCTACAAATCTCTGATAATAGCCTGCTAGCCTGAGAAAACTTTTAACCTCTGATGCATTCTTAGGCCTTGGCAAATCCTTCATAGCCTCTACTTTAGTTGGGTCTACCACAACTCCGTCTTTGGATGCTATATGGTCGAGGAACGCTACTTGCGAAAGCCAAAATACCACAACTCCGTCTTTGGATACTATATAGCCAAGGAATGCTACTTGCAAAAGCCACAATTCACACTTCTTGAACATGGCGTAAAGTTGATGGTCCTTCAGTCGCAGCATAGTCAATCCTAAGTGTTCCTCGTGCTCGCCTTCATCCTTGGAGTACACCAAAATATCGTCGATGATTACTATGATGAATTTTTCCAAGTAATCCTTGAAGGCCAGATTCATTATATCCATAAATGTGGCTGGAGTCCTGGTAAGACCAAAAGACATAACTAGAAACTCGTAATGTCCATATCGAGTTCTAAAAGCTATCTTTGGTATATCCTCTTCCCGTACCTTGAGCTGGTGTTAATCGGACCGTAGATCAATCTTAGAAAACACGGTTGCTCCTCAGAGTTGATCAAATAAGTCGTCGATCCGAGGTAGCGGGTACTTATTCTTAATTTTCACCTTGTTCAGCTCGCGGTAATCTATACACATTCGCATGCTGCGATCCTTCTTCTTCACAAATAGAATTGGTGCTCCCCATGGCGAATGGCTTGGTCTGATGACACCAAAGTCTAAGAGTTCTTGCAACTGCATTTTCAACTCCTTGATTTCAGTAGGTGCCATCCGGTATGGTGCCTTGGAAATAAGCTCGGTTCCCGATACTAGTTTGATTGTGAAGTCAATTTCTTGAGTAGGCGGTAACCCTGGTAAGTCCTCAAGAAATATTTCTAGAAATTCCTTTATAACGCGGATGCCTCCAACCTTTAGTAGTGTTTCTTTTGCCACATCAACGATGCTTGCTAAGAATGTGTGACATCCTTTCTTTATCATCTTCTGAGCTTGGAGAGATGAGATAAGTGGTGTTCGTAGTCCTGAAACCTTTCCCATAAAACATAGTTTCTGACCGTCAGGAGTTTCGAACGTCACTTGCTTATGTCTATAGTCGATGGTTGCGCCATGCCTTGCTAGCCAATCCATGCCAAGTATTACGTCGAAGTCTTTGATTTCTAGCTCTATAAGGTCTCCTTCTAGTTCTGTGCCCTCAATTTTGATCGGTACTCCTTGTATTATTCATGATGATAGGACTACTTCGCCCAAAGGCAATTCTGTTACAAACCCAGTTCTACATCTTTCACAAGGTTTATCTAATTTTTCTATCATTCCTTATGAGATATACGAGTGTGTTACTCCCAAATCAAACAATACTGAACATATATTATCAATGATACGAATCTGACCTGTGACTACTTTGTTACTAGCTTCAGATTCTCCCTAGGTCAAGGGAAAGACTCTGGCTGGAACGATCTTGTTGTCCCTCTTTTCTTCTTGTTTGAGCTGTGGACATTCCTTCTTCTGATGACCTTCCTGGCCACAGTTGTAACAACCTTTGGTGTTTGCATGACACTCCCCAGGATGTCTTTTCTGGCACATGGAGCACTGTGAGTATTCTACATAACCCGAACTATTACTTCCATTATTTGTCCGTGCTCTTTTGTCATTTTCGTCCTACTTACTATCAGGATTCTTCCTTTTCTGGCCATTATTGTTGTGCTAGTGGTTTCGACCATTTTGATCTAATTCTATTGCTTGGGTTCAGATTTGTTGGCCTCCTCCTTACTAACATTTGCCTGAAGCCTTTCCACCTCTATAGCCATTTCTAAGGCATCGGCATAAGATGTGGTTCTAGGATTCACAAGCTTGACTCTAAGCTCAATCTTGGGTCTGAGTACCCTAGTGAACTTGGTAATCCTCAAGAAATCGGTTAGGACCAATTCTGGTGCGAACTTGGCTAGTCGATCGAATTGTCGAGTGTACTCGACTACTGTCAGATTGCCCTACTTCAGACTGGAAAATTCTTCTACCCATCGTAGCGATGACTGTCAAACTGTAGTACTTCTTGTGAAACTGTTCCACAAATTTGGCCCAAGTCATGGTGGCGAAGTCATGAGTCTGTTGTACTAAATCCCACCAGATTCTAGCATCATTCTTCATAAGAAAAGAAACGTAAGATATGTGATACGCATTGTTGGTTAATGTGTGAAAGTATCGAATCTACATTCCTGAGACATTCTTCCAACTCGAAGGGTTCGGTTGTCCTTTCAAAGTATGGAGCGGATAGCTTACGGAAACACTCGTAGATTGGCTATATGTACTGAGCTGGATAAGATGCATAGTTCGCCATCGACCATTCCCCATAAGGATATACTACTTGCTGGGGGGCTTGCGCCGCTAGCTGAGGCTACGGCTGAGACTTGGGCTGAGGCTGAGTCTATTTTCATTGTTGTTGCAGCAGTTCTTCTACTTATTGACGTATCTTGACAATCTCAGGGGTGTTGTCAACTAGTGGCGGTGCATTTTTGTTGGCTGCAGCATTGGTAGAATGCGTTCCCCTTCTTTGGAATAGAGGGGCTTCATTAATCTCATTGGCAGCGCTGGAGGCATTGGGATTTGTGCGTGCAGACCTTCATAGCGACATCTTCAGCAAAGTTCTAACAGTCGAAAAAAACATGTTAGAACTTACCCTAATAGGTTCTAAGGCAAAACTTAGTCTAAGCGAACATAACTCGGACCTAACAGTTAAGATTTCTTATGAAAAAAAATTACGTATGCCTTCTTTATAAATTAAGGTGTGTTTCTATACTTAGAAAAATAAGCCATCTTTATTATATTCTAAGTTTGTTTCTAACCATTCTCTATGACTTAATTCTCAGGCTCGAAACTCCTCGCTGTTCCAAAGTTAACCATATTGAGGGAGGGCTGGGATCAGTAAAATCGTTCCCACTACTATGGCCCTCTAAACTCTCAATACAGATGTCGGTCCATTGATTTGTATCCACCCTCACTGAACTCAGTCATTATTTATTTATTCCAAATTTATTATGATTGTAAGAAAGATCAAACTCATACATGTCATTCAA
The DNA here is from genome assembly GCF_963169125.1 of Humulus lupulus. Classification (NCBI taxonomy): domain Eukaryota; kingdom Viridiplantae; phylum Streptophyta; class Magnoliopsida; order Rosales; family Cannabaceae; genus Humulus; species Humulus lupulus. The sequence continues at coordinate 122,683,160 of NC_084795.1, forward strand.
AAATAAAACCTTTATTCACTTGGAAAAATTATTTCACTAAGTACAATCTTAAATAAAAAAATAAATAAAAAAGAAACTATACTAAAAATAACTAGGGTAAATCTAAAAATCAAGATCCTCTACATCTGACCCTTCATCTAACATATCATCATCTATTTCTTCATAATCATCATTACTATGAGCCTCGAAACTACCATGGGGAATTTTCATTAAGATATTATGATTTTGTTCATTGGTGAATTGAAATTCAAACTTAGAGGTGAACCTTAGGATAAGGAAATAATATCTCATGGCTACAAGTAAATCATTTTCATCATCTATAGTCTCCCATAATTCTTCTAATGTTGAAATTGCAAAAGGAAAATCTTTAAAAAGCCTAATTACTAGGACATATTGTTCTGTGGTTCTCATCATAATTTGCCTATTAATTTGAAGGTGAACTATCTCTTTGTGAAACAAGATCAATCTTTGAGTGATTCTTTCTAGCACTCCTATTGTATTCCTTGACTCTCTAATCCTTTTCAATGCATTAATGGCTCGGATATCTTGATATGTCATGTAACACCCTGCGTTTCAGGTACCTTTACATGACTCAGGTCGAGATATTTTTTCCCCGAGTTAAGAATATTATTTAAAATAATATTATATTTGTTTGGAATTTATTTCCATGAGTTATTGCTAGCCAATTTATGAATTTTGTGATTAAAAGTCAAGATAGAACTTTCGGTCGAGATAACACGACCTCAAGCATAAATGCTAATCTGTAAGGGTAACTATCGTGTTACGTAGGGCATCGCTACTTATCCAAGAGTAAATCCCTCACAAGGGTAACCATCAAGTTACCTAGGACATCACTACTTATCTAAGAGTGTAATCGAAGTTACACTGTTTTGCAGATACTTCTATGTTAATCAGCGGTGCTGGTGAGTAATTGCCCCTAGGGTGTTCATCCTCACTCAAACTTGGTAACCCCTAGTATCTATAGGCATTCTCACTGAATGGCAATCAAGTTTACTTACTAGAAAAAATAATTCACTTAATTATTTTCTCAAAATATAGGGTTTCAAACCCTCTTTTAATTTATTATCTTGTTAATAAATTAATTCTTTTATTTTTCGAAAGAATAAAAATTCTTTAATAAAAATAATTCTTACTAAACTCTAAGTGGTATTTTAGGTCAAAATATGTTTTCAAGACTTAGCAAGTTTTTATATTGCAATAAGCAAAATTTTACTTTTTACCTTAAGTTCCAAAATCTTATTTTTACACTAAGTGTGAAAACCTTATTTTTCACATTTTTAACTACATACTTTGTTAGGTGATAACTTGAAATTTACTTACCCAATTGTTACCAAAATTTTCCAATTCCATTTTTGGTATGCCATTTAGGTCTTTAAAATCTTAGATCAAAATGAGCATTTTTTATAGGTGAAATTATTTTCCAATAATGAGGTAAAAATGACCTTATTTTCATGTCCTTAATTTTTTCAAACTTTGGCACTTAACATTTTTTGAACCGTTTAGTATTTTGTTACCAAATTTTACAGTGGAATACTAGGGTACGCCGAGAATATGTCCACCAAATTTAAGAAAAAATACATTCATTTTCCCTATACAGTGGCTGTCCAAACTTTGTCTCGAAATTAAGAATACGAAAAAACAGTTTTTTAGTAAAATTTTGAAATAGCATAACTCACTCATTTTTAAACATTTTTTAGTGTTTCAAAAGCTCAATTTTATCTACTCAATCTCAACAACATCACAGTACAACTTAGTTTTACAAAATCAATATAAAATGGATTCTTGAACCCTTGGAAGTCACAGCTCAAAACTTGTATTTTGTTTTAGGGTTCTCACCAAAACCCTTAGGGATTTTGGTCCCTATTTTCAAAAATCAACACACAAGCATCATAAAAATTATAGAGCAACTACCATAGCCTTATCACATCACCAATGAGAAACTTTAAGCATTAAATATACAAAATAATTCTTAAAAATAAAAACCATACAATAACAACCATAAAAAATAAACTTTTTACCTCTTGTTGTTCTTGCTTAAGGTTTGGATGTTCCTACTAGCTTTGAGTCCTTCAAAACTCTTTCAATGCCTTAACCAACTCCCCCCCAAAACATAGATAGTTAGCTATTTAAAAACCTATGGTTAAAACTTTACAAAGTCAAGTTTTTTGAAACTTTACCTTAGGGAAACCCTTTCTAAACCAAAGCTTAGCTTCCAAGCCTTCTCGGTGTTCTTGAGCTTGAAGATGGAGAGAAAACTTGAGAGAGAGTTTTCAAAAAGATGAGAGTGAAAGTGAGAGAGAGTGGGGTCGGTTGGGGAGTTTGAAGAGCCTATAGAACTCTAATAATATCCTATAACCACTTGAGTGTTTTACTACCCACTTGGCTATTTACCCTAATACTTAAATAAAGGGGATAAAACATAATTAAACTTTTGTCACCCCATTTAATTACATCACATGGCCGGCCAACATTTAGTTTATATATGTGTTTATTTTTTTTTATAAAGGTTAATAAATATTTCCTAAGAAGAAAAATCTATTTTGACTTCCTATAACCTTTTTCACTCCTATTAAGTGTTAAATTTTTTTTTAAATAATAATAATTAAATTAAATGTCACTCACATTTAATTTAATTAATCACACAATAAATTTTAACCTATGGTCCATTCATGGAATAAAATTCCCCAATTCGGTAAAAATTAAGAATTTAACACAAAATGCCCTAAAATTTCCATTTTCCCTTAGGTTTATTATTTTTGACAAACTTTAATTTTTATGAATGTATTTTATGTTGGCTTTTATGCCCTAATTAAAAGCCAAATTATTTGTAATATCATTTTATTATCAATAAAAGAATAAGAAATCATTTTTTGACTTGGTCAATCACATTGCTCACATGTTTTATTTTCATGATCATTTGTTTAATATAAACTTCTATTAAATCCCGAGCATATAGCTAATCTTATTTATAGTGATGTAATCACAATGGAATATAAATATGATTATATGTTCAAAATAAGTTAGTCCTAAGATTAGCCAGTGGATATGATTTACACTGACTTGCCAATCTACGATATGGTCTACTTACACATTACAATGTTATGTTCTTTCTATAACATTAGCAAAGTAGATAAGATCAGATGTATTTGTTACATCAGACTGGATCGATATTGACAGTTGATAAGATAAGTAAACATACCGTTATTATCTATTCTAGTCATATCATATAGTTGATCATAGGTAAATTCAATCTCAATTTTGAGTGGTTTAGTATTCCAACTAATTATATTATTTGAGTTCTTTGACTTGTTCGTTACCAGCTTACCCTACGGACTAGCCCATACTTACATCTTGGGAACTCGGTAGTATAATTGAGTGGGAGTGTTGATCATAGATATGAACATCTATAGCTTTTGATGAAGAAGTGAAATAATGGTTTCCTTTTAGTTTGGTTCAAGGTGTTAAATGATAGAGATCTCATTTCAGTAATTAAATTATTTTACTGAAATATCATTTACAAGAAACTAAGTGTTTTAAGGATAAAATACAATGAGGGGTAAAACGGTATTTTAGTCCTATCTCAGTGTAGACCATCTATAGAGGATTGAGTGACAATTGTGGTTATAACAATGGATAATTAGTAGCGTATCTATATTTGTTATAGAGTGTTCTATGAATTCAAGAGTGCAATTCCAAGTCTATAGTGGAGTCACGAGGAATTAATAAGTTAGTAAATTTATTTATTAGATTTATGATAACTTATTGGAGCTTGATTTCATAGGCCCATGGTCCCCATTGTACCTTGGATAAAATCATCTAGATAGTCTCAATTAATTGATTTAATTATCAATTAGAATTATCAAAGTTGACCATGTCAATTTTGGATAGTTTCACAGAGTTATGTATTTTTTAGAAGAAAAGATAAATTATGGTAGATTTATTAATTAAGATAAATTAGTATCTAAATTAATAAATAAGTTTAAATCAATGTTCAAATTATAAAACATTAATTTGATAAAGGATTTAATTAATTTAATCAATAGAAAATAATACAGGCCTTGATTTTAAGACCAATGAGCTTATAATCAAATGAGTAATTTCACGGGCCTAAAGCCCATGATAATTTCGACCTAGGGCTTCAAATTGGCCATTATTTTATTGATTTTTTAATTAAATTAAATTGCATAATTGAGTCTATAAAAGGAGTGCTTAGAGAGAAGTCAAAACACAAGTTCATAAGTTCAAAAGTCCGATTTTCTGATAGGTTTTAGATTCTCTCTAAACATAAGTCCTTTTCTAAGCCTCTTTGTTATTTTCTCTTCTTGCTCTGTATCTATCTCATGTCTTGAGAATTTCCCACTCTAGTCTAGGTGATTCTAAGGATACATTGGAAGACTATGAAGAAATTAGAAGAACAATTCAGTTTCTTGATAATACTCTGCGACAGAAAGGATACAAGAGTTAGAGAAACTGAAGGAAGGACTCTTTCATTCCGTTGTGTATACTGTAAGTATTCCTCTTTTTTATTCTCTTTGAATTCAATTTTAGAAACATGTTCTAGGTTATCTCATATTAATTTATTTAATATTAGATCTACATGAAAATAAATGAAGTTCCTGTATAAAGTTTTCTAACATTTTATGCCCAAAATATATTTGCCATAGTTTTTCATTTTATTTTCTGAGATTTTTACCCGATCAGGGTTTTTGTGTTGGTCCAAGACCGAAAGTCTTATCTTGACTTTTAAAGACAAAATTCAAAATTTGGCTAGCAATAACTCATGGAAATAAATTCCAAACAAATATAATATTATTTGAAATAATATTCTTAACTCGGGGAAAACAATCTCGACCCGAGTCGTTTGAAGGTACCCAAAACGTAGGACGTTACAATACCTACAATTTATAGAGGTTTCATCCTCGAAACTTAAAACAAATGACGATACAACTCCCTCATATTTTCTTCTGTTTCCTAGGTTTCCTCTTCAATGCCATGGTTACACCACATCACCTTTACCGACGGCACCGTCTTGTTCCTCAACACTTTTTCCTTTCGGTCTAGAATCATCACCTACTTCTCCTCATAGACGAGTTGAGGATCAATACTCAGCTGCTCATAGATGAGTACATGCGAGGGATCGTACATGTATTTTCTCAACAAGGATACATGAAACACGTCATGCACCTTAGATAGGGCTGGCGGAAGAGCTAAACGATAAGCTATTTCCCCAATCCTCTCTATGATTTCAAAAGGTCCAACAAACCTTGGGCTAAGCTTTCCTTTCTTCCCGAACCTCGTAGCCCCTCGTAGCGGAGCTACCTGTAGCAGCACATTATCACCAACCTCAAACACCAGGGGTCTCCTGCGTTGGTCATCATATTTGCATTGTCGATCAACCAAAGTTTGCAAGTGTTGCCTTATCTGTCGGATGTCCTTAGTAATCTGATCAACCTCATCCGATCCAAGAAACTTTCTTTCACCGGTCTAATTCCAATGAATTAGTGATCGAAATTTCCTTTTGCACAAAGCCTCATATGGAGCCATCTTGATGGAATCATGATAGCTGTTGTTATAAGAAAACTCTATCAATGGGAGCTTCTCATTCCATGACCCTTGAAAGTTGAGCACGCATGCTCTTAGCATATCTTCTAGGGTCTAAATTGTTCATTCACTTTGAATGACTATTTGCGGGTGGAAAAAAGTGCTGAACTTCAGTTTAGTACCCAGCCTCATTTGAATTCTACCCCAGAATTTCGAGGTGAAACGTCCGTCGCGATCTGATACGATGGAGTTGGGTACACCATGCAGTCTCATTATTTCTGCAATGTAAATATCTGCTAACTTTTGTTCTCCATAAGTTACCTTGATAGGCAAGAAATAAGCACACTTAGTCAGCCTATCTATGATAACCCAAATGGCATCATTCCCCTTGGGAGTGGTTGGTAGACCTGTGACAAAGTCCATAGTGACCATCTCACATTTCCATTCCAACATTTCTAAGGGCTGCAACAATCCGGTTGGCCATTGATGCTCGGCCCTTATCTGCTGACAAGTCAAGCAATGTGCCACATATTCTGTCGTCTCCTTTTTCATCCCAGGCCACCAAAAGTACTTCTTCAAGTCTTGGTACATTTTCGTGGTACCCAGATACATGGAATAACGAGCATTATGTCCATCGAAAAAGATCTACTTCTTGATCTCGTCATCATCCGGAGCACATATTCTGCCCTTGAACCCCAACATCTTCAGAGATATGGAATCCTAGTCGCCCCTCGTTCCTCACTTCGTATATCAATCCTTGAACCCAAGGATCAACTAACTGCCCGCCTTTTATAACTTCCATAATGGTAGGCTCGATAGAGAGGTTAGCCAATTGACCGACTATTATCTCAAAATCTAAGGTAGTAAGGTCGGCTCGTAACTGCGGTGAATCTCTTTCACTATCATCACGTAAGCACTTGGTTGTCGACTCAATGCATCTACCACCATGTTCGCTTTTCCAGGGTGGTACAGAATGTTGCAGTCGTAGTCGATGAACAGCTCCAACCATCAACGCTGTCTCATATTCAATTCCTTCTAAGTGAAGAAATACTTCAGACTTTTGTGATCAGTGTAGATGTCGCAGTGTATCCCATAAAGTTACTGCCTCCAAATTTTCAATGCAAAAACCACTGCTCCCAGCTCTAGATCATGAGTGGGATAGTTCTTCTCGTAATTCTTTAGCTATAAAGAAGCATAAGAAATTACTTTTTCGTGTTGCTTCAGCACTGCACCTAACCCTTGGCATGAGGCATCGCTATAAATAGTATATCCCTCTGTGCCATTAGGGATTGTCAGCACTAGGGTAGTCGTCAATCTGGTTTTCAGCTCCTGAAAACTCTTCTCACACTTATCAGCCCATTCATACTTGATGTTTTTGCGGGTGAAGGCAGTCATTGATGCAGCTATTTTGGAAAATCCTTCCACAAATCGCCGATAATATCCCACTAACCCAAGAAAACTTCTAACCTAATGAGCATTTTTTGGAGGTTTCTATTGCTTAACAACTTCTATCTTGGCTGGATCTACCGAAATTTTGTCTCTTGGCACTATGTGCCCCAGAAAACTAACTTTCTCTAGCCAGAATTCACACTTTGAAAACTTAAGGTAAAGCTTTTCATCTTGCAGACGCTGAAGCACCAGTTCCAGATGGGTTTCATGCTCTTCCTGACTTTTTGAGTATATTAGAATATCGTCAATGAACACGATGACGAACTTAACCAAATACTCACAAAATACACGATTCATGAGATCCATGAATGTTGCAAGCGCATTGCTTAGTCCAAAGGACATCACTAAGAACTCATTGTGACACTAGCTCGTTCTGAAGGCCATCGTTGGTATATCTGTCTCCTTAACCTTGAGTTGATGATAGCCTGATTGTAGGTCTATTTTGGAAAATACTGACGCTCCTTGTAGTTGATCGTGGGCAATGGATATCGATTCTTGATCTTCACTTTGTTCAGCTCCCGATAGTCAATGCACATTCTCATCGAGCCGACTTTCTTCTTCACATATAAGATCGTTGCTCTGCACGGAGAATGACTTGGCCTCATGAACTTCTTGCCCAGTAACTCTTGTAGTTGCAATTGCAACTCCTTGAGTTCAGCTAGTGCCATCCTGTATGGAGTCTTTGAGATTGGCGTAGTTCCTGGAATTAGATCTATCTCAAACACGATCTCTCGGTCTAGTGGAATCCTTGGGAGATCTTCAGGAAATACATCGGGAAACTTGCACACAACTGGTAGATCAGAAGGTTGTTTACCCGTCTCTTTATCCTTATCCACTATGTTTGCCAGAAAACCGATGCATCCGTCACTCAACATTTTTCTCACCGTCATCGCAGAAATCATGTGGCACTTCTTTTATCTTGATGTACCCTTGAACTCGAATGGTTCTTCTCCCGCTGGGGTGAAGACCACTTTTCTACGCTTGAAATTGATAACGACTCCATATCTGGTTAGCTAATCAATCCCAAGACTAACAGATCCACCGTCAACTCACGACCTTTAACCCAAATTGGTACGACTCTAACCCATGTCCACACCAGCATATCCTCTCCCGAAGGCAACGATACCCCACAAATAACAGGCATAGGCTCAGGCCTTCTATTTAATTTTTCCACAAAGGATGCAGATACAAAAGAATGCGATGTACCAGTATCCATTAATGCATATGCCGAGGTTTGGGCTATAGAAATCTAACCTGACACCATATAAGATGGTCCAGCTCATTTGTCACTTTGCGTAAGCGTATAAACTCGGGGCGAAGCTCCAATTTGTTTTTGCTGGTCATTTTCGTTGCCCTTGGCTGACATTCGATATTCTTTAGCATAGTGCTCTGGCTTTCCATAGTTAAAACATACCCCACACTCGCCCCGATGGTGTCAGTTACACTTGTTGCACAGTGGGCATTGTTCAAACTCACGTCTTGGCTGTTTGTTGGGACTAGCCATTGCCTGATTGGGAGGTCCCCCTTTGTTATTTCCCAAAAAAATCGGTCTTGTGCCTCTTGGATTGTTTGTTCACCCCGAGTTCTGGGTGAACCTCGGGTTGAACTTTCCCCTTGGGCCATTCTGATTGGCCTGAAACTGTCCAGGGTTGTTGGGAGTGTACCTCCTCTCTTCGTTCTTCTGTGGTTTAGGCTTGTCTCACACGACCCAAGACTCTTGGCGAAGAGCCCATTCCATAGCTTCAGAATACGTCTTCGGGCCAGTTCTACCAGTGTCTACACATCTGGAAATGTCTCTACGTTGGCCCTTCATAAAACTCCAGTTCTTATTCTCTTCAGTATTCACCTGGTTCTTCGTGAAACTAGACAGCTGGTTGAGATTTCGAACGAGTCCTGCACGCTTGACGTTCCCAACTTCATATTAGATAATTCATTCACTTTATGCTCAATCACTGCCTTACTAAAGTACTTGCCATTGAACAATGTCAAGAACTCTGTCCATTCCATCTCGGCAACATTATTGTAGTGCACCAAATATTTTTTTTTTAGATTATTTAAATTTTGTGCTTTATTTGATTTAAATGTTAAGTGTGATGAATTGTTTTATTTAAGTGTTGTTATTATATTTAATTGTTTATTTGTTTTATTTGATGGTTTGTTATTTTATTTAATTGTTAGAAATGTTTTGGTTAATTAATTTAATAAGTGATTAAATGTGTAACATGTTATCTTACTATTAGTGTTACATTTTATTTAAGTGTGACAAATGAGGTATTTATGTGAGCTATGGTGGAATGCACTAAGGTGCATGATAGATAGTAATGCACCCTAGTAATTTAGTGTGTGCTAGTGCATGGTAGCATGGTGCACATGTGTAGATTTTTCTACACATTTTAGGTTTCCTTATTTTAGATTTAATGGAGTTATTTATTTAAAAAAAAAGAATAAAAGAAAAGGGAAAGGAGGAGTGGGCGTGTGACCTAGTGGGAATGCAATATATCATTAAAATGGTAAAAAGGATAAAAAATTGAAGACTATAATCATTTGGGGATAGGCTTGATCATGTTTTATTCCTTGTATCTTTTTGAAATAAAGAAAAATCAAGGAAAATAAAAGAGAAATGGAAACTTACCTTAATTTTGCTTGGGAGACTTTATGAGAGGATTTGTGATAAAGGGACTAAGAAAGGAGAGAAGAGCCATTGCTCTTGTGTGTGTGTGTGGCTGCCGTGACCTAGAGAGAGAGAGAGAGAGAGAGAGAGAGAGAGGCGTGTAGAGAGAGAGAGAGAGAGAGAGGAAGAAAGAAAGAAAGGAAGAAGGAAGAAGAAAGTGAAGAGGAACCCCCCTAGAGTATGTCTTCTTGTTTTCTCTTTGTTTAATCTTTATTTGATAATATGATATTGATTTGTGTTATGTTTTGTGTGGGTTTGGATTATTCTTTCTCCTCATGGTGGCTTTCCCATAAAACCCTAGGCTTGAACAAGGGTGTGGAGTTTGTGGTATTGATCTTTTGTGTTCTTGATTCTACAATCAAGAGAGGTAATGGTCTTTTCCTTAGCCTTATATTGTTTTTGGTGGTTGTATTTGAGGTTTTGCTAATGGTGTTAATGGTTGATTTTTGGGTAGGAATGATGTATAGGATTTGGATTTTGTGAGAGTATGATTTGTGTTTAAGGGTTGTGATGTTGATTTTGCTATGCATGAAAAATTGTAATAATCTATGAGCACATGTAAGGTGATTTCGGCCTAGGTACACCCAAGGGTGTTCTTGATTTGTTGTGTGATTTACAAAATATTTGATCCATGTTTTAGGACCTTTGATATATGAGTAAGGGAACAAGTGGTAATCTTGATATTTTTGATCATGAAATGTTGTTAGATGCATGTTTTGTTTTGAATGATTAAATTGTGAGATGCATGAAAATAATGATAGAAATATGCTAGGTTAAAATAAGGCACATGTGAATATGGTATAATTTACTATATGCTATTTTATTGAAAAGGTTTTGTTGGCTTTCATGGAATTGCAACAAATGATTTTAAAAGGATTCATGTGATTATGTTAGTGGAATCATGCATATTATAAGAGCATAATGAGATCTTAGGCATGAATGATTTTATGTAAATTTTTGAGACAAAAGTTGGGTTTTACAAAGAATTAAGCTTGCTGTTTTTTTTTCAAAATAATTGGGTAAAAGTTGATAAAAAGATGAGATTTCATGCATAAACAATGTTCTTAATGTATGTGTAAATTTTTATGAAATTAAAAGAGGATTTTAAGTTTCATGTTATGATATTTTACCCAATTAATTTCCTACAGAATTTTTATTGAATTTTGAAAAAAAATGAGTTTATAAAATTGAATATGGTGATTTTAATGATAAGAAAATGGTTGCTGGAATTTTGTAATAAAATGTGAAGAAAGTTTCACTAAAAATGAATTTGATTAATTTTTGGAATAAATTATTTTTCCTAAGTTATGGTAATATTGGAAATTGATATTTTAATGGTATGAATGCATACTTTGATAAATAATGATTTTCTTTATTTTGATTGAGAAAAATATTTAGACTCTATTTATTTGTGATTTTTGAATAAAATAAATAGTGGCTGAAAGTTTGTTTTAAAAAGTTAACAATTGTTATTAAATTGTCACATATGGGTTTTTACTACTTAAAAACTAAGTCTTAAATAAATTAAATCAAAATATAATTTTTCCACACTTAAAATATATTTTTCACATCATTTTTGTAACACAATAATAAAATATATTTTTCTAAAGAAACATGTTAAAATAGGTATTTTAATTAAACCCAAGCTTGTTGGTTAATTCTTGGTAAATTAATATTTATTTAATGAAAATGTCACATATTTTATTTTGAGCTAAAATAAAATAAAGTTTTGAGAAATTTAATCAACTTAGAAATTTTAAAGAAAGCATGTAATATGGCCATTGATTTTCAAACAATAGAAGCAAGAAATGTAGAGTTATCGTTTTTGAAAATGTCTTTATTACGCAACGTTCCCACGTATGCATGTTACATGCAAATCAACTTTTACGTCCAAAATCATGAATATTATTCAACTATGTAATTTTTATAAAGCAAACATGTTAGCAAAATGGGTAGAACGAGCATTATTCTTTTTGGCAATAATTGCATGTTTTAGTGTAATTGTTATCATGAGTGCATAGCCCATGCACACATGAGTTGTATGGAAGGGCAAAATAGTAATTTTATGAACCTAAGAAATGTTATTTTGATTATGATATAGGCTCGTTGAAAGATTGTGAAATTCTTAGCTTGGACCTGAGGTAAGGAAGTTAGATAGATTTTATGTTTCTATGCTATGAATGGTAAGGCTGTTATATGAATGAACTGTTATGCAATTATGAATGCCTTAATGTGATGATATGATTGAATGTGAAATGTGTATGGATGTTAGATACATCAAACAGAATACGATGTTAGATACATCAAACAGATTTCGATGTCAGATACATCGACCGAGTTACTAAGGACATTGAGACGTGACTCCTAGGGCGGACGCGCCGAGGTTATTCAAGGACCAGTGATCTCCTGTTTACCTCATAGGGTGACATGGACAACTAGCGTTCCATGCTCATCATGTATGCTGTATGTTGTGATATGATGATATGTCACATGTATGTTATGATATGTTGATATGTCACGTTTATGTTATGATATGATGATATGTCATATTTATGTTATGATATGCTGATATATTTATGTTATGATATGCTGATATACTTATGTTATAATATGATGATATGTCACATTTATGTTATGATATGTTGATATGTCACATTTATGCTATGATATGTTGATATGTCACATTTATGTTATGATAAGATGAAATGTTACGATTATGTTATGATAGACCATGATGTTTTAGATGAATGTTAGTGTTTGGTTGTTTGTTGTTTTTCTTACTTGATTACTTGCTTGTACTTCCTTATTGGGCTTTTAGCTCACCCCCTTACTTTCCTTCCAGGTAGCAAATAGGTTTTCTCTATGGCACGCGTGGTGACGTGGGGAGTTCTTCATCATGGGGTGTATGGCGTGGGGCAATCCTATGGACGATAAAACGATCAACGTAGAACGCCATTTTTATTATGTTTGTTTTTAAGAGACTTTTTCCTAAAATTATCAGTGGGACTCTGTTATTTAAATTATTTGGTTTTTTTCTTGAACTTTGCATAAAAACCTATGTTTTATTTTAAACTTATGGCGCCAACTTGCCTGATTTTAAATAAGTCCCCTGAGACTTTAGTAATGGACGGTATTCTTTTATAAGCTATGTTGTACGAATGTTTTGTACGTATTAGTATAGGGCGTTCTTTACAATTATGCCCTTTCTTGGCTGCATCCCACCAGATACAGGCATCTTTTCTCAGTATATAGGTCGCGCTAACTACTTTTTCTCTCTCGGTAGTTCCAATGAAGTCAAAAATCCTTTCCAAGATACTAATCCATTCCTCTCCCACTGATGGGTCAGTGGTCCCTTCAAACATAGGTGGATTTTGGTTGTCGAACCTTTCTGATATAGGTTTCGCTCGGGCTGCACTTGGTGCTTCTACTGGTAGTGCTAGTTGCTCAATGATAGCCTGAGGGCTAGGGTTCAATTCTTCATTGTTTTCAGTTGGTATTTCGTTGTTCTGAGCATTATTGGGTGGCATGGGGAGTCATCCCAAAAGGGTGTTAAACCTTTCAGATTGGAGGGCATCAGCGTCCTCTTGTCTCTTTTGCCCTCTTTCAATTTGGGCTTTATGCGTCTCCACTAGCCTTTGCAGATTATTCATTTGCTCAGGTATCTCACAAATTCTTGTAGCTTGGTTTGGAGCTCTAGTGGCAGGCGCGTTCTGAGCTATAACAGCAGGCGCGACTTGGCCTCGGCCAGCAGCACCCCTTCCTCTTTGAGCTCTTGTCCTTACCATTTTTATTTGATTTAAAATCAAAAAGCTCCTAAGCGCATAAGTATGAGAAGTTAATACCAACACATATTACCTTTTCCCTTTTTGGTAGCCACCACAAAGTCAAAGATCCTCTATCTGAGTTGCCAGATTTTGTCCCAGCTGTACTCTTAGTCCTCGGCCACGACCTGCATCTTGGTCAACGGTCGCTCTCTCGGCTGGGCTTGGTTGATTAACAACTCGACCTCCCCAGGCTCGAGTGTTAGGCACCATCGTAAGTCTTTATACCACAGTGTATAGTAGGGAAGAATACTAACATAGAAATAAATGAGCACACCAGTTTTGCTCATAAACAAGAAAGAAGAACCATAACGATTCAACTCAAAACAGGTAATCATAATATTTAGGCATATAAGCTAGCAATACAAAATGATCATGAAAGATCATGCCATAGGCTTTTCGTTAGCAGGACGATAAATCCAAAAAGAGAACCCTAACTACACGTCGGGTTTCTACTTCTACCTGCTATAACTACACCAAAGTCCTACAACCTATTAGGTTTGCAAGGTCTTTACAAAAAGTATCAACAAGACTCTCATAGCATAAGCTAATCTAGGTTATCCATCAAGATATCCAGCTTTATGTCGGTATCCTCGTTCGAATTTTTGGGATTCTCCTCTACCTCGAGGTATGCTATCAACCACAGAGATAGGTCAATCCATGGCCCAAATGCTAGCTCAATCTGCATATGAAAGTCATCCCATGTGTCGCGAATCAGTCGCCAACGTCTATGATGAAACCATGTCTGTGCCGAGCCTCTTAGATAAGTGCTGGCATATTACACTCTCCGTCGCTCGGGTGTGTTGGCCCTATCTGAGACATCTGTCATGTAATGTGTCCATTGCCAAATGACACGCTAATGTCGTTGATCGTACTTGAAGAGTCGAGGATTCTCATCGTTAAGGAGTCTATAGTAATCGATCCTAGGCGTAGGGATTATGGGTAGGTTTCCTATCACAAGGTCTCCTATCTCAAGTATATCAGCAATAACCTACAATTTATATAATTAAGGTAAATAAAAGAAAGCAAAGGAAACATATATAAAAAGACAGTACTTACAGCAAGTGCCAGTCTATCTTTGCGAAATGTACATGTGAGGTGTCTACAGAACCGGTTCAACTCGAGCTCTGATACCAACTGTAACGACCCATATTTTTAAGACTCGATAATGCGGAAATATAAATGCTTTCATTTAACCAAATGTCTCAAAAACCCGTATAAAAAAAAGTTTTTAAAAGTCGTATGGCCATACTGAACATTTAATACAAACATATTTTATAAAGAGTAGAGTGAGCCTAGTTTAGGAAAATAACACAAAATTTCCAAAAAAAAAATGGCTTCCCAAAAGGTCGGTCCACATGTACATTCGCAAGGTAGGCTTCAACGCTCACTCCTCCGCCTTGTCCTTGTTCTTACCTAAAATAGGAAACAACTAGGTAAGCAAAAACGCTTAGTAAGTTCAACTTTAAAACAAAAGCATGCAGAGAATTAGGGTTTCAGATCCATTTAGACCCTACACAATCAATTTCAAGAACGTAAAAGGGTCTTGGCAAACTTATGGTCATACCTTATAACCAATGACAAACTATTTTATATAAACAGATAAATTCATGCACTCAGAAAATCCTAGAGCAAGCATATATATTATATCACAACTATTTCTTATTAACAAATAAATCCCCGCACTCAGAAAATCCCAGAGCAAGCAGACATTATATATCATAATATAATTCGAGCCAACATTCGACAACTTCCAACAATTAGGGCATAACACGCCCTCCAGCATAAATGCTAATCTGTAAGGGAGAACCGAGTCTCAACACTAAGATCTAGCCAATAAAAATCCCCATCAAGGGTAACTATTGTGTTACCTAGGGCATCGCTGCTTATCAAATAGTAAATACCTGACAAGGGTAACCATCAAGTTACCTAGGGCATCCCTACTTATCCAAGAGTGTAATCGAAGTTACACAGTTTTAGAAAGACTTCTATGTTAATCAGTGGTGTTGGTGAGCAATTGCCCCTAGGGTGTTCAGCCTCACTGATACTTGGCAACCCCTAGTATCTATAGGCACTCTCACAGAATGGGCAATATTCACGGCTACTATCCGAGAATAACTTATCAAAGCACTTGCTTGAGTTCTAACCGTTCACTGATTAAGTAAGCATGAGGGCCCCTAGGTCCCATTCATTTTGGCGTCCCTAGGTTTAAACCAGCAATCCTCACCTCTTGGCCACTCGTCGCGGTAATGAACCTGACATAATAAAATCAATCAGTGTGACGGGGATCAGCTGTCTAGGATATGACGGATATCTACCATTCATATTTTCTAAATCAGCACTCACTAGACTAACGTCTCGAATCAACTTTCTACGACAGTGTATATATGTGCATGTGTCCCTATACTAACATACAATACAATAGCCGTTTCATGTTGTAGCCACATAATATAACTTGACTTACTTGGAGTCCTTTTCCCTTAGCAAGATTTCACCCTCCAATGTATAATCCAGTTATGCTTAGCCAATACTATAATTATCCATACAGTATACTCAGATTAATTAGGGCATTTCATAATTCATTCTTAATATTTTGGGTAGTTTGGTCATTTTCAAAATCATTTGTAAGGATTAATGATCCTTATTTGGTTTTAAACCCATCAAGGAAATTCATACAAAAATATTTGAGATTAAACCGTAAGTCTCGGGGAGACCTACCCTATGGTCTCGATACCTAGGATCAGGTATCACAATAGTATTTTCCCACAATCTGCTAAAAATATTTTTCTTTAAAAATTCCGCTATTAACCCATACTTTCAACAGTCGGTAAAATATATAAAACATTTTAGCCTGTATTATATCCCGAAAATACTAATTAAATTCCTTAATTATTTTTCAAGAAAATAAACTCTTAATTTTCCTTTTATTTTTCTTAAGGTTTTAATCTCTAAAAATCGTTTTAAGAAAATTGCCTAATTTATCTTAATTAGGAAAACCGTTAAAAATTTCTCATCTTGACTAGTTATTTTTTCCAAAGTCAATTAATCAAGTTTACTTACTAGAAAAATAATTCACTTAATTATTTTCTCAAAATATAGGGTTTTAAACCCTCTTTTAATTTATTTACTTATTAATAAAAAAGATTCTTACTAAACTCAAAGTGATATTTTAGGTCAAAATGTGTTTTCAAGAATTAACAAGTTTTTATCTTGCAATAAGCAAAATTTTACTTTTTACCTTAAGTTCCAAATATCATTTTTTTACAGTAAGTGTGAAAACCCTATTTTTCACATTTTTAACTACATACTTTGTTAGGTCATAATTTGAAATTTACTTACCCAATTGTTACCAAAATTTCTAAATTCTATTTTTGGTATGCCATTTAGGTTTTTGTAAAATATTAGGTCAAAATGAGCATTTTTTATTGGTGAAATTATTTTCCGATAATGAGTTAAAAATGACATTATTTTCAAGTCCTTAATTTTTCCAAACTTTGGCACTTAATAACTTTCAAACCATTCATTATTTTGTTACCAAATTTTACAGAGAAATACTAGGTTATGCCAAGAATATGTCCACCAAATTTAGAAAAAACTGGGTTTATTTGCCCTATATAGTGGCTGTCCAAACTTGGTCCCGAAATTAAGAATACGAAAAAATAGTTTTTTGCCTAAACTTTGAAATAGCATAACTCACTCATTTTTAAACATTTTTTAGTGTTTTAAAAGCTAATTTTATGTACTCAATCTAAACAACATCACAGTACAACTTAATTTTACAAAATCAATATACAGTGGATGTTTTTCCCCTTGGAAGTCACAACTCAAAACTTGTATTTTGTTTTAGGGTTCTCACCAAAACCCTTAGGGATTTTTGTCCCTATTTTCAAAAATCAACACACAAGCATCATAAAAATTATAGAGAAAATACCATAGCCTTATTACATCACCAGTAAGAAACTTTAATCATTAAATATACAAAATAATGCTTTAAAATAAAAATCATACAATAACAACCATAAAAAGTAAACTTTTGACCTCTTGTTGTTCTTGCTTAAGCTTTGAGTCCTTCAAAACTCTTTCAATACCTTAACCAACTCCCCCCAACAACATAGATAGTTATCTATTTAAAAACCTATGGTTAAAACTTTACAAAGTCAAGTTTTTTGAAACTTTACCTTAGGGAAACCCTTTCTAGACCAAAGCTTAGCTTCCAAGCCTTCTTAGTGTTCTAATAATATCCTATAACCACTTGAGTGTTTTACTACCCACTTGTCTATTTACCCTAATACTTAAATAAATGGGCTTAAACTTAATTAAAATTTTGTCATCCCATTTAATTCCATCACATGGCCGGCCACCAATTAGTTTATATATGTGTTTATATTATTTATTTTATTTTTATAAAGGTTAATAAATATTTCCTAAGAAGAAAAATCCAATTTGACTTCGTATAACCTTTTTCACTCCTATTAAGTTTTAAAAACAAAAATTAACACATAATAATTAAATTAAATGTCTCTCACATTTAATTTAATTAATCACACAATAAATTTTAACCTAAGGTCCATTCATGGAATAAAATTCCCCAATTCGGTAAAATTTAAACATTTAACACAAAATGCCTTAAAATCTCCATTTTCCCTTAGGTTTATTATTTTTGACCAAACTTTAATTTTTATGAATGTATTTTATGCCCAAAATATATTTGCCATAGTTTTTCATTTTATTTTTCGAGATTTTTACCCAATCAGGGATTTTGTGTCGGTCCAAGACTGAAAGTCTTATCTTGACTTTTAAACACAAAATTCATAATCTGGCTCGCAATAACTCATGGAAATAAATTATAAACAAATATAATATTATTTAAAAAAATATTCTTAACTAAGGAAAACCATCCCGACCCAGTCGTTTCAAGGTACCCAAAACGCAGGATGTTACATCAGGCATAACCATAAGTTCGCCCGGACGCTTTTGCATTTTTGAAATTGTTTGCGTAGGGTCCGGATGGATCAGGAACCCTAATTTTTGTGAGTTATTGTTATCTGTGGACAGTAACTTGGTTAGTGACCAACTGTCTTCTCTGCATGCTTTTGTTTTAAAGTTGAATTTACTAAGCTATTTCGCTTACCTAGTTGTTTCCTGTTGTAGGTAAGAGCAAGGGAAGGGCAAAGCAGCGAGCGCTGGAGTCTACCTTGTGAATGTACATGTGGACCGACTTTTTGGGAAGCCATTTTGTTTTTGGAAATGTTGTGTTATTTTCATAAACTATGCTTACTTTACTCTTCATAAACTATGTTTGTATTAAACTATGTTTTATACGGGTTTTTGAGACATTTTCTTAAATGAAAATGTTTATATTTCTGCATTATCGAGTCTTGAAAATCCTGGTCGTTACAGTTGGTATCAAAGCTCGAGTTGCATCGGTTCTATAGACAACCCAAATGTACATTTCGCAGAGAAAGACCAACACTCACTGTAAGTACTGTCTTTTCGTTTATGTTTCCTTTGCTTTCTTTTATTTACCTTAATTCTATATATTGGAGGTTATGGTCGATATACCTGAGATAGGTGACCTTGTGATAGGAAACCTACCCATGATCCCTATGCTTAGGATTGATTACTATAGAATCTTTCATGATGAGAATCTGTGACACTTCGAGTACGATCAATAGCATTAGCGTGTCATTCGGCAATGGACTCATTACATGACAAAATTCCTTGATAGAGCCAAAGTACTCGAGGGACGAAGAGTGCGATATACTATCATTTATCTGAGAGGCTCTGCATAGACATTGGCGGCTGGATTGTGACATGTGGGATGACTTTCGAATGTAGATCGAGCTACCATTTGGCCCATTGATTGGCCTATCTTTGTGGTTGATAGCATACCTCGAAGCAGAGGAGGATCTTGAGAAGCTGGACGAGGATACCTACATAAAGCTGGATATCCTGATGGATAGCCTAGATTAGGGTATGCTATGAGAGTCTTGTTAATACTTTTTGTAAAGACCTTACAAACCTACTAGGTTGTAGGACATTGGTGTAGTTGTAGCAGGTAGATGTAGAAACCCAACGTGTAGTTAGGGTTTTCTTTTTGGATTTATCGTCCTGCTAACTAAAATTCTATGACATGATCTTTCATGATTATTTTGTATTGCTAGGTTATATCCCTGAATATTATGACAACCTGATTTGAGTTGAATCATTATGGTTCTTCTTTCTTGTTTATGAGCAAAACTGGTATGATCGTTTATTGCTAGGTTGGTATTCTTCCATACTATACATTGTGGTATAAAGACTTGCGATGGTGCCTAACACTCGAGCCTGAGAAGGTTGAGCTGTTAATCAACCAGACCCAGCCGAGAGAGCGGCCTTTGACCAAGATGCTGGTCGTGGCCAAGGCAGAGAAGGGGTCAAGGCCGAGGACAAAGAGTACAGCCAAAACCAAATCTGCTAACTGAGATAGAGGATCTTTGACTTTATGGCAGCTACCGAAAGGGAAAAGGTAATCTGCATTGGTATTAACTTCTCGTCCCTATGAGCTCTGGAGCTTTTTGATTTTAAATCAAATAAAAATGGCAAGGACAAGAGCTTAGAGAGGAAGGGGTGCTGCTGGCCGGGGCCAAGCCGCACCTACTGCTAGAGCTCAGAACACGCCTTCTGCTAGAGCTCCAAACCAAGCTACTAGAGTTCGCGAGATAGCTGAGCAGATGAATAATTTGCAAAGGCTAGTGGAGATGCGAGGAGCCAAAATTGAAAGAGGGCAAAATAGACAGGAAGACTCTGATGCCCTTCAAACTGAAAGGTTTAACACCCTTTCGGGACGACTCCCCATGCCACCAAATAATGCTCAGAACAACGAAATACCACTTGAAAACAATGAAGAACAGAACCTTGGCCTGCAGGTTGTTGTTGAACAACATGTACAGCCAGTAGATGCACCAAGAGCTGCCCGAGTGAAACCTATATCAGAAAGGTTCAGCAACCAGAATCCACCTATGTTCAAGGGGACCACTGACCCATCAGTGGCAGAAGAATGGATTAGTATCTTGGAAAGGATCTTCGACTTCGTTGGAACTACTGAGAGAGAGAAGGTAGTTTGCGTGACCTATATGCTGAGAAAAGATGCATGCATCTAGTGTGACGCAGCCAAGAAAGGGCATAATGTTGCCGAGATGGAATGGCGAGAGTTCTTGACCTTGTTCAATGGCATGTACTTTAGTAAGGCAGTGATCGAGCACAAATTGAATGAGTTCACTAATCTGAAGCAGAGAACGTCGAGCGTGCAGGACTACGTCCAAAAATTTGACCATCTTTCTAGGTTCGCGAAGAACGAGGTGAATACTGAAGAGAATAAGACCTGGAGTTTTATGAAAGGCCTGCGCATAGACATTGCCAGGTGTGTAGACACTGGTAGAACTGGCCCGGAGACGTATGTCGAAGCTATGGAACGGGCTCTTTGCCAAGAGTCTTGGGTCATGTCAAACAAGCCAGAACCACAGAAGAACGAAGACAGAAGGTACACTCCCAACAACCCCGGACAGTTTCAGGCCAATTAGAATGGCCCAAGGGGAAAGTTCAACCCGAGGTTCAGCCAGAACTCAGGGAGAACAAACAATCTAAGAGGCACAAGGCCTATTGTTGGGGGAAATAACAAAAGAAAAGGGGGACCACCCAATTAGGCAATGGCTAGTCCCAACAAACAGCCGAGACGTGAGTTTGAACAATCGCCACTGTGAAACAAGTGTAACCGATGCCATCGGGGAGAGTGTGGGGTATGTTATGACTGTGGAAAGCCAGGGCACTTTGCTAAAGAGTGTCGAATGTCAGCCAAAGGCAACGAAAATGACTAGCAGAAACAAATTGGAGCTCCGCCTCAAGTTTATGCGCTTACGCAAAGTGACAAAGGAGTTGGACCATCTGATATGGTGTTAGGTCAAATTTCTATCACCCAAACCTCGGCATATGCATTAATGGATACTAGTGCATCACATTCTTTTGTATCTGCATCCTTTGTGGAAAAAATTAAATAGAAGGACTAAGCCTATGCCTGTTATTTGTGGGGTATCCCTGCCTTCGGGAGAGGATATGCTGGTGCGAACATGGGTTAGAACTATACCAGTTTGGGTTGAAGGTCGGGAGCTGACAGCGAATCTATTAGTCTTTGACCTACATGAATACGATGTCATATTTGGGATGGATTGGTTAACCAGATATGGAGTCATTTTCAATTGCAAGCACAAAAAAGTGGTATTCACCTGAGTAGGAGAAGAACCATTCGAGTTCAAGGGTACGTCAAGAGAAAAGAAGTGCCCCATGAAATCTGCGATGAAGCTGAGAAAAATGTTGAGTGACGGATGCATCGATTTTCTGGCAAACATAGTGGATAAGGATAGAGAGACGGGACAATGACCTTCTGATGTACCAGTTGTGTGCAAGTTTCCCAACGTATTTCCTGAAGATCGCCCAGCGATTCCACCACACCGAGAGATCGTGTTTGAGATAGAGCTGATTCCGAGAACTGCGCCGATCTTAAAGACTCCTTACAGGATGGCGCCAGCTGAGCTCAAGGAGTTGCAATCGCAACTCCAAGAGTTACTGGACAAGAAGTTCATAAGGCCAAGCCATTCTCCGTGGGGAGCCCCGATCTTATTCGTGAAGAAGAAAGACGGCTCGATGAGAATGTGCATTGACTATCGGGAGCAGAACAAAGTGACGATCAAGAACCGATATCCATTGCCCAGGATTTATGATCTTTTCGATCAACTACAGGGAACATCAGTATTTTCTAAAATAGACATGCGATCAGGCTATCATCAGCTCAAGGTTAAGGAGACGGATATACCAAATACGACCTTCAGAATGCACTATAGTCACTACGAGTTCTTATAAATGTCCTTTGGACTAACCAATGCACCTGCAGCATTCATGGATCTCATGAATCGTGTATTTCGTGAGTATTTGGATAAATTCATCGTCGTGTTCACTGACGATATTCTAATATACTCGAAAAAGCCAAGAAGAGCATGCAACACATCTAGGACTGGTCATTCACGTCTGCAATATGAAAAGCTTTACGCTAAGTTTTCAAAATGCGAATTCTGGCTAGAGAAAGTTAGTTTTTTGGGCACATAGTGTCGGGAGATGGAATTTCGGTAGATCCCGCCAAGATAGAAGTTGTTAAGCAGTGGAAACCTTTGAAAAATGCTCATGAGGTTAGAAGTTGTATGGGGTTAGCAGGATATTATCGGCGATTTGTGGAAGGATTTTCTAAGATAGATGCAACAATGACTGCCCTCACCTGCAAAAACATCAAGTATAATGGACTGACAAGTGCGAGAAGAGTTTTCAGGAGCTGAAAAGGAAATTGACGACTACCCCAGTGCTGACAATCCCTAATGGCATAGAGGGATATACTATTTATAGTGATGCCTCAGGCCGAGGGTTGGGAGCAGTGCTAATGCAACATGGAAAAGTAATTTCTTATGCTTCTCGACAGCAAAAAAAATACAAGAAGAACTATCCAACTCATGACATGGAGCTGGCAGCGGTGGTTTTTGCACTGAACATTTTGAGGCACTACCTGTATGGGATACATTGCAACATCTACACTGATCACAAAAGCCTGAAGTATTTCTTCACTCAGAAGGAATTGAATATGAGACAGCATCGATGGTTGAAGTTGTTCAACGACTACGACTGTGACATTTTGTACCACCCGGGAAAGGCAAACAAGGTGGCAGATGCATTGAGTCGGCAACCAAGGACTTACGTGATAACAGTTAAAGAGATTTCACCAAAGTTACATGCCAACGTTGCTACCTTGGATTTAGAGATAGTAGTCGGTCAACTGGCTAACCTCTCTATCGAGCCTACCATTATGGAAGCTGTAAAAGGTGGTTAGTTAAGTCGATCCTTGGGTTCAGGGACTGATGTACAAAGTGAAGGAGGAGGGGTGACCAGGATTCCATATCTCTGAAGATAGAGTCATGGGGTTCAAGGGCAGAATATGTGTTCTGGAGGATGACGAGAACAAGAAGCAGATCTTTTTTTAGGGACATAATGCTCCTTATGCCATGCATCTGGGTACCACGAAAATGTACCAAGACTTGAAGAAGTTCATTCGGTGGTCTGGGATGAAAAAGGAGACGGTAGAATATGTGGCACACTACTTGACTTGTTAGTAGACAAGGGCCGAGCATCAACGGCCAACTGGATTGTTGCAACCCTTAGAAATTCTGGAATGGAAGTGTGAGATGGTCACTATGGACTTTGTCACAGGTCTACCAACCACTCCCAAGGGGCACGATGCCATTTGGGTTATCATAGATAGGCTGACTAAGTCTGCTCATTTCTTGTCGATCAAGGTAACTTATGGAGAACATAAGTTAGCAGATATTTACATTGCAGAAATAATGAGACTGCATGGTGTACCAAACTCCATCGTATTAGATCGCGACAGACGTTTCACCTCGAAATTCTGGGGTAGAATTCAAACGAGGCTGGGTACTAAACTGAAGTTCAGCACTTTTTTCCACCCGCAAACAGACGGTCAAAGCAAACGAACAATTCAGACCTTGGAAGATATGCTAAGAGCATGCGTGCTCAACTTTCAAGGGTCATGGAATGAGAAGCTTCCATTGATAGAGTTCGCTTATAACAACAACTATCATGATTCCATCAAGATGGCTCCGTATGAGGCTTTGTACAAAAGGAAATGTCGATCACCAATTCATTGACACGAGACCGGTGAAAGAAAGTTTCCTGGATCGGATGAGGTTGATCATATTACTGAGGACATCCGACAGATAAGGCGACACTTGCAAACTTCGGTTGATCGACAACGCAAATATGATGACCGACGCAGGAGACCCCTGGTGTTTGAGGTTGGTGATAATGTGCTGTTGTAGGTAGCTCTGCTATAAGGGGCTATGCGGTTCGGGAAGAAAAGAATGCTTAGCCCAAGGTTCGTTGGACCTTTCAAAATCATAGAGAGGATCAGGGAAGTAGCTTATCATTTAGCTCTTCCGCCCGCCCTGTCTAAGGTGCACGACGTCTTTAATGTATCCTTGTTGAGAAAATACATGCGCGATCCCTCACATGTACTCAGATATGAGAAGCTGAGTATTGATCCTCAACTTGTCTATGAGGAGAAGCCGGTGATGATTCTAGACCGAAAGGAAAAAGTGTTGAGGAACAAGACTGTGCCGTTGGTAAAGGTATAGTGGTGTAACCATGGCTGTGAAGAGGCAGCCTGGGAAACAGAAGACAAGATAAGGGAGTTGTATCCTCATTTGTTTTAAGTTTCGAGGACGAAACCTCTATAAATTGTAGGTATTGTAACGCCGTGCGTTTTGGGTACCTTTAAATGACTCATGTCGGGATATTTTTTCCCCGAGTTAAGAATATTATTTTAAATAATATTATATTTGTTTGGAATTTATTTCCTTGAGTTATTTCTAGCCAATTTATAAATTTTGTGATTAAAAGTCAAGATAAGACTTTCGGTCTTGGACCAACACAAAAACCCTAATTGGGTAAAAATCCCGGAAAATAAAATGAAATACTATGGCAAATATATTTTGGGCATAAAATACATTCATAAAAATTAAAGTTTGGTAAAAAATAATAAACCTAAGAGGAAATGGAAATTTTAGGGCATTTTGTGTTAAAATGCTTAATTTTACCGAATTTGGGAATTTTATTCCATAAATGGACCTTAGGTTAAATTGTATTGTGTAATTAATTAAATTAAATATGATAGACATTTAATTTAATAATTATATGTTAAGTTTTATTTTTAAAACTTTATATGAGTGAAAAAGGTTATAAAAAGTCAATTTAGATTTTTCTTCTTAGGAAGTATTTATTAACCTTTATAAAAAAAAATTATAGGATTACATAAATAGAAATTAAATGGCCGGCCTTGTGAGGATAATTATTTGTGTGGACCAAATTGATTAAGTTTTAATCACACTTAAATAAATGTTAATTAGACAAAGTGATAAAGGTAAAACACTCAAGTGTTTAGATATTATTTAGTTGTTATGCTCATCCAAACCCTCACCCAACCGGCCCATTCTCTCTACTCTCACTCTCATCACTTGAAAAATTTTCTCTCAAGTTTTCTCTCCCTTTTCAACCATCAAGAACACTAAGAAAGCTTGGAAGCTTAAGCTTTGGCCTAGGAAGAGTTCCCTAAGGTAAAGTTTCAAAAAACTTGACTTTTGTAAAGTTTTTAACCATAGGTTTTTAAATAGTTAACTATCTTTGTTGTTGGGAGAGTTGGCTAAGGTTTTGAAAGAGTTTTGAAGGATTCAAAGCTAGTAGAAACATCAAAACCTAAACCAAGAACAACAAGAGGTCAAAAGTATACTTTTTATGGTTGTTTTTGTATGGTTTTTATTTTTAAGCATTATTTTGCATATTTAATGCTTAAAGCTTCTTATTGGAGATGTAATAAGGCTATGGTGGTTGCTTTATAATTTTTATGATGCTTGTGTGTTGATTTTTGAAAATAGGGACCAAAATCCCTAAGGGTTTTGTTGAAAACCCTAAAACAAAAAAATACAAGTTTTGAGCTGTGACTTTCAAGGGGTCAAGCATCCATTGTATACTGATTTTTTAAAAAATAAATTGTACTGTGATGTTTTTGAGATGGAGTACATAAAATTGAGCTTTTGAAACACTCAAAAACATTTCGAAATGAGTGAGTTATGCTATTTCAAAGTTTAGGTAAAAAACTTTTTTTTTCGCATTCTTAAATTTGGGACCACGTTTGGACAGCCACTGTATAGGTCAAATGAACCCAGTTGGTGGACATATTCTTGGCATAACCTAGTATTCCACTGTAAAATTTGGTAACAAAATAATGAACGATTTGAGAGTTATTAAGTGCCAAAGCTTGGAAAAAATAAGGACTTGAAAATAAGGTCATTTTAACCTCAATGTTTGGAAAATATTTTCACCAATAGAAAATGCTCCTTTTGAACTACGATTTTACAAAGATCTACAAGGCCTACCTAATATTGAATTGGGAAATTTTGGTAACAATTGGGTAAGTAAATTTCAAGTTATGACCTAACAAAGTATGTAGTTAAAAATGGGACAAATGAGGTTTTCACACTTAGTGTAAAAATGAGATTTTGGAACTTAAGATAAAAAGTACATTTGTGCTTATTGCAAGATAAAAACTTGGTAAGTCTTAAAAATATTTTGACCTAAAAAACCACTTTGAGTTTAAGTGAGAATTATTTTATTAAAGAATTTTTATTCTTTCTAAAAATAAAAGATTTAATTTATTTATAAGTTGATAAATTAAAAGCAGGTTGAAAAACCTTATATTTTGAGAAAATAATTAAGTAAATTATTTTTCTAGTAAGTAAACTTGATTAATTGACTTTGGAAAATTAACTTGTCAAGATAAGAAATTATGAGCGGTTTTTCTAGTAAGTTAAAATTAGGCTTTTTTCTTAAAACGGTTTTTAGAGATTAAAACCTTAAGTAAAATAAAAGGAAAAGTAAGAGATTATTTTCTTGAAAAATAATTAACAAATTTAATTAGTATTTTATGGATATAATATTGGCTAAAATCTTTTTTATATTTAACCGCATGTTGAAAGTACGGGTTAATAGCGAAACTTTTAAAGAATAAGATTTTTAGCGGATTGTGGGAAAATAATATTGCGATACCCGAGCCTAAGTATCGATACCATAGGATAGGTCTCCCTAAGACTTAGGGTTTAGTCTCAAATTTTTTAGTACGAATTTCTTGAATGGGTTTAAAACCAAATAGGGATCTTTAATCCTTACAAGTGATTTTTAAAATGACCAAACTGCCCAAAATAATAATAATGAATTATGATGTGCCATAATTAATCCAAGTATACTGTATGGATAATTACAATATTGGCTAAGCATAACTGGACTATACATTGGAGGGTGAAATCTTGTTGAGAGCAAAGGACTCCAAGTAAGTCAACTTCTATTGTGTGGCTACAACATGAAATGACTATTGTATTGTATGTTTGTATAGAGACACATGCACATATATACACTGTCGTAGAAAGTTTGCATAGAGACGTTAGTCTGGTGCTGATTCAGAAAATATGACCGGTAGATATCTGTCATATTCTAGACGGCTGATCCCCGTTACACTGCTTGATTTTATTATGTCTAGTTCACTACTGCGACGAGTGGCCAAGATGTGAGTATTGCTAGTTTAAACCTAATGGCGCCAAAATGAATGGGACCTAGGGGCCCTCATGCTTACTTAATCAGTGAACGGTTGGAACCCGAGCAAGTGCTCTGATAAGTTATTCCCGAATAGTAGCCATGAATATTGGCCATTCAGTGAGAGTGCCTAGAGATACTAGGGGTTGCCTAGTTTGAGTGAGGCTGAACACCCTAGGGGCAACTGCTCACTAGCACCACTGATTAACATAGAAATCTCTGTAAACTCGTGTAACTTTGATTACACTCTTGGATAGTAGCAATACCCTAGGTAACTTGATGGTTACCCTTGTGAGGGATTTACTATTGGATAAGTAGCGATGCCCTAGGTAACTTGATAGTTACCCTTGATGGGGATATTTATTGGCTAGATCTTAGTGTTGAGACTCGGTTCTCTCTTATAGATTTGCAATTATGCTGGAGGGCGTGATACGCCCGAAGTTTTGGAAAATGTCAAGCGTTGGTCTCGAATTATATTGTGATATATTATATCTGCTTGCACTGGGATTTTTTTTCTGAGTGTGGGGATTTATTTGTTTATATGAAATTGTAGTGCACCAAAATTTAATTTTTTTTAGATTATTTAAATTTTTGTGATTTATTTGATTTAAATGTTAAGTGTGATGAATTGTTTTGTTTAAGTGTTGTTATTTTATTTGGTTGATTATTTGTTTTATTTGACTGTTTATTATTTTATTTAATTGTTAGAATTGTCTGGTTAATTAATTTAATAAGTGAATAATTGTGTAACATGTTATTTTACTATTAATGTTACATTTTAATTAAGTGTGACAAATGAGGTAATTATGTGAGCTATGGTGGAATGCACTAAGGTGCATGATAGATAGTAATGCACCCTAGTGATTTAGTGTGTGCTAGTGCATGGTAGCATGGTGCACATGTGTAGATTTTTCTACACATTTTATACTTCCTTATTTTAGATTTTAATTGGGTTAATTTATTTATAAAAAAAAAAGGGAAAAGAAAAGGGAAATAGGGTGTTTGGGCGTGTGACCTAGTGGGAAAGGAAGGATTTCCTTAAAATGATAAAAAAATCAATAATTGAAGACCATAATTATTTTGGGGATAGGCATGATCATTTTGTTCCTTTATATCTTTTTAAATAAAGAGAAATTAAGAGAAAATAAATGGGAAATGGAAACTTACCTTATTGTGTTAGGGGAGACTTTATGGGAGGATTTTGATAAAGGGGATAAGAAAGGAGAGAAGAGCCATTGCTCTTGGGTGGCTGCCGTGACCTAGAGAGAGAGAGAGAGAGAGTGGCGTGTAGAGAGAGAGAGAGAGAGAGGAAGAAAGAAAGAAAGGAAGAAGGAAGAAGAAGGTGAAGAGGAACCCCTCTTAGAGTATGTCCTCTTGTTATTCTCATTTGTATAATCTCTTTATTTGATAATATGTTATTGATTTGTGTTATTTTTTGTGTGTGTTTGGGTTCTTCCTTCTCCTCATGGTGGTTTTCCAATAAAAACCCTAGGCTTGAACAAGGGTGTGGAGTTTGGGTATTGATCTTTTGTGTTCTTGATTTTACAATCAAGAGAGGTAATGGTCTTTTCTTAGCCCTTATATTTGTTTTGGTGGGTTGTCTATGAGGTTTTGTTAATAATGCTAATCGTTGATTTTGGTAGGATTGATGTATAGGATTTGGATATTGTGAGAGTATGATTTGTGTTAAAGGGTTGTGATGTTGATTTTGCTATGCATAAAAAAATTGTGATAATCTATGAGTGCATGTTGGTGATTTCGGCCTAGGCTTACCCAAG
Source organism: Humulus lupulus (assembly GCF_963169125.1). NCBI lineage: Eukaryota > Viridiplantae > Streptophyta > Magnoliopsida > Rosales > Cannabaceae > Humulus > Humulus lupulus. Next base: position 122,712,676 of record NC_084795.1, read on the forward strand.
GGTGTTCTTGATATTTTGTGTGATGTTGTGTGATTTACAATATATTAGATCTATGTTTTAGGACCTATGTTATATGGGTAAGAGAATAAGTGGCAATCTTGATATTTTGATCATGAAATTTTGTTAGATGCATGTTATATTTTGAATGATTAAATTATAAGATGCATGAAAATAATGATAGAAACATGTTAGGTTAATATAAGGCATATGTGAATATGGTGCTTATAAATTACTATATGTTATTTTATTGATAGTGTTTTGTTGGTTTTCATGGAATTGCAACAAATGGTTTTTAAAAGGATTCATGTGAATATGTTAGTGATATTAGAATCATGCATATTATAAGAGTATAATGAGATGTTAAGCATGTATGATTTTATGTAATTTTTGAGACAAAAGTTGAGTTTTATAAAGAATTAAGCTTGCTGTTTTTTTTTTTTTGTAAATAATTGGGTAAAAGTTGATAAAAAGATGAGTTGCATGCATAAATAATGTTCTTGATGAATATGTTAATTTTTATGAAATTAAAAGAGGATTTTAAGTCTCATGTTATGATATTTTACTCAATTAATTTCCTACATAATTTTTATTGAATTTTGGGAAAATATGGGTTTATAAACTTGAATATGGTGATTTTTAATGATAATAATAGTTGCTGGAATTTTGTAATAAAATATGAAGTAAGTTTCACTAAACATGAATTTGATTAATTTTTGGAATAAATTATTTTTCCTAAGTTATGGTAATATTGAAAAATGATATTTTAATGGTATGAATGCATATTTTGATAAGTAATGATTTTTCATTTATTTTGATTGAGAAAAATATTTAGACTCTATTTATTTGTGATTTTTGAATAAAATAAATGGTGGCTGAAAGTTTGTTTTAAAAAGGTTAAAAATTGTTATTAAATTGTCACATATGGATTTTTGCTACATAAAAACTAAGTCTTAAGTAATTTAAATCAAAATGTATTATTCCACACTTAAAATATATTTTTCACATCATTTTTGTAACACAATGATAAAATATATTTTTCTAAAGAAACATATTAAAATAGGTATTTTAATTAAATCCAAGCTTGTTGGGTAATTCTTGGTAAATTAATATTTATTTAATGAAAATGTCACATATTTTATTTTGAGCTAAAATAAAATAAATTTATAAAATAAAATAAAGTTTTTGAGAAATTTAATCAACTTAGAAGTTTTAAGAAAATAAAGCGTGTAATATGTCTATTGATTTTAAAATAATAAAAGAAATGTAGAATTATCGTTTTTGAAAACGTCTTTATTACGCAATGTTCCCACGTATGCATGTTATATGCAAATCAACTTTTACGTCCAAAATCATGATTATTATTCAACTATGTAATTTTTATAAAACAATCATGTTAGTAAAATGGGTAGAACGAGCATTATTCTTTTTGGCGATAATTGCATGTTTAGTGTAATTGTTATCATGAGTGCATGGCCCATGCACACATGAGTTGTATGGAAGGGCAAAATAGTAATTTTATGAACCTAAGAAATGTTATTTTGATTATGATATAGGCTCGTTGAAAGATTGTGAAATTCTTAGCTTGGACCTGAGGTAAGGAAGTTAGATAGATTTTATGATTTTATGCTATGAATGGTAAGGCTGTTATATGAATGAACTGTTATGAAATTATGAATGCCATAATGTGACGATATGTTGAATGTGATATGTGTATGGATGTTAGATACATCAAACAGATTTCGATGTCAGATACATCGAACGAGTTACTAAGGACATTGAGACGTAGCTCACATCAAACAGATTACGATGTTAGATACATCAAACAGATTTCGATGTCAGATACATCGAACGAGTTACTAAGGACATTGAGACGTGACTCCTAGGGCGGACGCGCCGAGGTTATTCAAGGACCAGTGATCTCCTGTTTACCTCATAGGGTGACATGGACAACTAGCGTTCCATGCTCATCATGTATGCTGTATGTTTGTGATATGATGATATGTCACATTTATGTTATGATATGATGAAATGTTATATTTATGTTATGATATGATGATATGTCATATTTATGTTATGATATGATGAAATGTTACGATTATGTTATGATATACCATGATGTTTTAGATGAACGTTAGTGTTTGGTTGTTTGTTATTTTCTTACTTGCTTATTTGTTTGTACTTCCTTACTGGGCTTTTAGCTCACCCCCCTTACTTTCCTTCCAGGTAGCAAATAGGTTTTCTCTATGGCACGCGTGGTGACGTGAGGAGTTCTTTCATCATGGGGTGTATGGCGTGGGGCAATCCTATGGACGATAAAACGATCAACGTAGAACGCCATTTAAATTATGTTTTGTTTTTAAGAGACTTTCCTAAATTACCAGTGGGACTCTGTTATTTAAATTATTTGGTTTTCTTTGAACTTTGCATAAAAACTTATGTTTTATTTCAAACTTATGGCGCCAACTTGCATGATTTTAAATAAGTCCCCCTGAGACTTTAATAATGGATGGTATTCTTTTATAAACTATGTTATGCGAATGTTTTGTAAGTATTAGTCTAGGGCGTTCTTTACAGAAATAGTTTGTCATTGGTTATCAAGCATAACCATAAGTTTGCTAGGATGCTTTTCGTTCTTGAAATTGATTGCGTAGGGTCCGGATGGATCTGGAACCCTAATTTTTGTGCGCTATTGTTATTTGTGGACAGTAACTTGATCAGTGACCACCTGTCTTCTCTGCATGATTTTGTTTTAAAGTTGAACTTACTAAGCGTTTTCACTTACCTAGTTATTTCCGGTTGTAGGTAAGAACAAGGGCAAGGCAGAGTAGTGAGCGCTAGAGTCTACCTTATGAATGTACATGTGGACCTTTTGGGAAGCCGTTTTGTTTTTGGAAATGTTGTGTTATTTTCATAAACTAGGCTCACTTTAATCTTCATATAACTATGTTTGTATTAAATGTTAAGTATGGCCATACAACTTTTAAGAAGTTTTTTTTTATACGGGTTTTTGAGACATTTTGTTAAATGAAAACATTTATATTTTCGCATTATCGAGTCTTGAAAATTCGGGTCGTTACAGGTCAAAGCTCCATTCATTCTCAATTAAAAACATAATGACTAAAACGTTAGCTACAAACATAAACATAATGATCATAACATAAACACTTACATTGGCAGTTAGATCTGGAGCTTGTGCGTGTGTATCAAGGAGAACTTCATGCATATGAACTGTGGGCTCTGATACCAACTGTAATGACCCAACTAATTCTAAGACCTCAGACCATTAAAAACTACTAAGACATAGCTACTATTTTGGAATACATATATGCTTAGAATAATAGAACTTTATTATAAATCCAAAATACAGTACGAAATACAAAATATGGTATGGGATCCCATTGTTATTTATATAAAAACATAAACATAATCTTTAATTAATTGTTTAAAAACTAAGTGCGGAAATACATAAAAACATAAATTAAAAGACTTGAAATAACTTCATCCTTGATCTTCCAGCAGTCCATTCAATTAGTCCATCCCCAATACACATGCCAAGCTGCCAGGAATCCAACCCGCCTTCCAAGCTTATTTTCCTGCACCATCTAAAATAAAAGGAATGAGACTAATGCCAGCAAGGAAAATCTACTAAAAACATATATCATAAATCATAAGACTATATCATAAAACATATATTATAAAACATATGACGTGAAAATGTATATCATATAGCACTACAATATTAATGGCCATCAACTCATTACCGTAGCATGTGATAAAACCATCTAGGTCTTCAGTCTATTAATCGAGGTAGGTTAGATCACTAGGTAGTTTATGATAACCCATCTAGGTCTTCAGTCTACTAATCGAGGTAGGGTAAATCATAACTCTAAACACGATAATGATAAAAATCTTGGGCTTTGCTATCTAAGCAACTATAAGCCCCAAGTGACTACAAAACATATTCATATGTATATACATAGCACATAACATATCATAACACATAAACATATCATAACACATACATTCTAACATATTTTCCTTACCGAAAACCGGGATATTGGAGACAAGAACGGGATTGGAAAACTCCTAAAATCAACAATAAGAATCATGAGTTTCTAAAGAAATGGAGGTGAAAAAGAGATCTAAACCATCAAGATAGAAACTTACTGAAAAACCTTAAGTTTCAAGAAACTTAAACACCTAACCAAAAGCCATAATAATGAGTTAGGATCTGAAAGAAAATGAAAGAAAATAAAAGAATTATGATGGATAAACCTGAGGATAAGAATACCTTGAATGAATTAGGACTCCAATCTAAACCTCGATACTGAAATAACTCTCTATCTTACTTCCCAAGTGATTATAAAGCTTAGAATGAAAAGCTTTTAAATCCCAAACCCTAGTGTTTTCTCTCTAGAATAAACTTAGCAGCTTGAAGCCTCTAAAGAATGCTTGAATGAAATGGATGAGTACTAGGTCATATTTAAAGAGTTCAAGGAGTGAAACTAACCCTTTTTTAAAAAGAATATATAAATGAATAATAATTGAAAAGATTTTTATGTTCTGTTCAACAGATGCCCAGAACTCAGTCAAAAATGTTCAAGAGCAAGTCCATGTGGTTAAGGGTTGTTTCTAATATACATCCACAAAGTTTCAAAAATTGGCTCCAGGAGCCGATATATCGCCCCTACCTATGTCTCAAGCTTCTGTGGTTTTGTTGGTGCGAATTTGACGTGTTTTCCGTATCTTCCATGGGCAACATATCGACCCCTATAGCTGCGATATATCGGCATATGCTGATATTTTAAACACGTTTTTGCACACTTTAAGCATATTTTATGTAACGCCCTGGATAGCCAAGACCGCTACACTGTGTACTTATAAAGGTGTAAGACTTCCTAATCAAGTCATTAATTTAAAAATGTGTCACTAAACATGTATGAGCTAGGGTTAAAAAGGTTTTGGTCTTAAAAGCTTCATTTTATATAATTAAACTGTTATATACATGGGATCCCAAAAGAATCAGAGTTAAAAGTTGGTTTACAGACTTCCAAAAATACATAAACAGTTGTTAGCCATACTAAGGCAAAATAGACAATCTCTGGGTCTCGCGTCCCTGCCTAAATCCCAACTGTGGCGGCCGAGCAGTTGTCCATGTACATTCTGCTCGTAGAGCTCTCTAATCAAGGCTGATCAAGCTTGCCCTTGCCTTTACCTGCACCACGTAGCACCCGTGATCCAAGGTCCAGCAAGAAAACATGTGCAACACAAACAGTAATAACAGACAGCAAACTCACTAAGCATGAACTCTCATCAAGTAACCCACATTAATCATTCAGCATATATTCGAAATCATGGATGCAATCAAACACTTATAACATTCATATCACATAATAATCAGGGCCGACAACTTAGGCCACACCCTCTGTTTACCCCACTGACTCTGGCCCGCTTAAACCGAGCTCAGTGCATATTAAGCTGTCCTTGGCTACCAGTGACCAAGCTGCGCCTTGTGCGCTAGTGTAACCCTTGGCACCCTTAGGCCGTTGGTTCACTAATTAGCTTGCATGGCATAATACCATCTTTTCAAGCATACACAATAGGGAACCCTTAGTCCCGTTACGTATATTCAACCAAGTGCAGTTTTCTTACCTTTAATCTTTACGGTTTCGGATTACGAGCAACGCTCCTCAGGCACGATTCATTCCCAAGCCTAAGCCTTTATCACCTAGTCACAACCAAGGTATAGGGTTCCATTAATATTCAAATTAGGTTTTCCAGTTACAAATCTAACTTCCGGGAATCCGAATTCCACCAAGCACGGTGGTGAAATCAATCCCGAGTATGCTAGACCACATTCCCATGCCTAAAATCCCCAAAAGTTCAAGTGTGCACCCAAGGGCTGTGGCCCTTGAAGCTTAGCCGTGGCCCTGCCCTCAAAATAGAACCAAGGGCTTGCCTAGAAGGAGACACGCGTCGCGGCCCTTGCATTGGGCGTCGCGACGCTCACCCTTGGTCGAGCCTCCTTGGCTCATCTTCATCCTAGGGCCGCAGCGCTCTAGAACAGAGCCGCGACCCTTCCCTTTGAGCCCATAAATTTCACCATTTCAATCCTTAAAACCTTACCCAAAATCAACCCAAATCTTCCTAATTCAAAAACAAACATTCCCAACACCTTTAAGATGACTTTAGCAACATAATTCAACAGAAAACTCAGCCTAAAACTCATAGAAATCCATGCTTCAATCTCTGATACTCAAGAACCTCAAAACACCCAACCAGCCATGCAAAACTCCAATTTACACCTCTAATCATGAGTTAGAGCTTACCTCTTCAGTTGCACTCCTTCTCTAAGCAAACTCCCAGCTAAGTCTCAAGTTTATCAGCTCAAATTCAACCTTAAACATTAACAACACAATCATCTTAGTACCCAGCTAAGAAATCAGAGCTTCTAACTTCAAAACACAGTTAATTCTTACCTTAGCCTTGATTAATTGTTCCCTGAATAATCTCTGAGCTTAGCTTCAAATTCCCACTGAATTCCTAGCAAATTCCAAGCTTAAAGTCCCAAAAATTCTCTGTTTTTTTTCCTTCCTTGCTTTCCTTGAGAGAGAGGAAAGAAGAGCTGAGAAGAAAATCTAAGTCGGTTTATTTCTTCTATCTACAACTTTCTATTTTTAGTAAGTTATCCTTATCACTTAGGACAACCTAAGGCTCGGGGTGCCGGAAACGTCCCCGAGGACAAAACGGTAAAATCCCCCAATATTCCCGCCTAGACTTTCTAACCTCAAATATATCTCCATATATTTATTTTCATAACCCGATAGTCTAAATAACTACCCGATACCTAAAATACCCCTGACTTATCTGTTAAGCCCTGTTGTGACTTTTCCCCACTAACTAGCCCTAGGATCGCCTTAAGTCGTGCTCTGCAGACCTACCCACATAATAATGTGGTTCTCACATATATCACATATGTATATCATATTATCATCAGTTATCATACAAACATTATTAATCATAGAATTATGCATTTAAATCAATAAAATCATTCAAATCACATTAAACCCAATTATGCCCTCTCGACACACTAATCAAGGCCCTTAAGCCTTATTAGCGAATTTGGATTGTTAGATTTGAAGTTTGTTAAAACAAATTTGACTAAGTAAAACATGATCCTAATAGCTGCTGGAAGGTTCTAGAGCTTCTAGATTCATCCATTATTAATTTATTCATGTAAAATCCTTAAATCCTTAAATAAACAAGCATGTGACAAGTGTCACGTTCTTAATTATTCTATATAAATCTTAGGTTATAATAAATAATATTTAGAGGACCAACTATATTAATCAAACCTTATGTCAAAAATTATTATTTCTAAACTATAAGTTAAACTTATAAAATCCATAACTATTTCTATGAGTTTCCAAATAAATCCCGGCTTGAACCAATAACCACAAAAACTAAAATACTACAAGCTACTACTACTTATTGTCATAACTTCCTCTCCCACTCACTATTTTGGAAAAGTGTGTTTTTCACAAAATCAATATTTTTCAATTTAGTTGTAAAATAAATTTAATTCTTTTTTACCAAATGATATTCTAATAATTACTAATCCAGTTAAGCAAAACAAAACAAAATTGTGCCCTTCATTCTAATTCTAATTTTTCTTTAATTAAGAGAATATCATTTTTTTTATTTTAATAAAATATTTTTCATTAAAACAACACATTAAACAACATTAATTTTGATTTAACTTCTTAACTAATTAAGACTAAATTTATTATTATATGATTTATCATATATAAACATATAACAAAAAATATAGGACGTTCCTAATAGCATGTTTCTAAACGAATGTAATGCATGCTAATTGCATACTGTGTGGGTATATGAATGACATATTATAATTCATGACAAAATATTAAACAATTTAATCACATTCAAACATTTATAATAAGTAAATAAAAGTGGGTATGGTAACTTTTGGTTATTTAAGGCCTAATGAAGAGCACTTTGATCTTGAACCTTGAGATGTAGTCTTGTTGAGCCAATGCCACCCTTTTCCATATCCATTTTGAGTTATACAACTTTTTTATTATTTTAAACAAACTTTTAAAATAATTAAACTTTGTGTTTTAACACCCAAAAAGTTTCTAAGGCCCAATTTGAATTTGGATAATTTAAATCAAATATAAAATTAAACAATTTAATTTTAATAAATTAAAATTCAAAATAATTTTAATTTTGGATATTTTAATTAAAATAATTTTCATTATGAAAGATAACAATTAAAACAATTTTAATTAAGGAAAATAATCCATATTATTTCAATTAAAGAAATCTCCAAATTAAAAAAATTTTAATTCAATTTTTGATTTTTAATTAAATGAATAATCAAAACAATTATGGTAACTACACATTAGGGTTTGTAAGATACAAACCCTAGGTGTGTACCAAGTGGTGCGGCGGCAGCATGGTGGTCCGGCGGTGGAGGCTTGGTTGGGTGCAAGGCGTGCATGGCTAGTGCAGAGGTGTAATGACCCAACTACTCTAGACTTTTGGACCATTAACGAAAACTATACATAAACACTAATTCTTAATAACACTTACAAGTGATAAGATCGTAACTTTATTAAAACTTAAAAAAAAAAAACAAAGGACAAACTTTCATAAAGTTTAAGTTAGGATATGGGATCCCATTGTTTTAAAACCAAAACATGACATAATGATAATTAAAAAAAAAGATTACATAATAAAATGCGGAAAAATACATATAAAAAACCATAAGAACAAAACTACATTCTCGAATCGAAACTCTCAGTTCTTTGAATCCTTTCCGCCTCAATACACATTCCCCAAGCTTCCAAGAACCTTTCCCGCCATTAGAACTATTATCCTGCACATATAAACAAAAAGGAGTGAGCCTAATGCCCCGCAAGGAAAATCTAACATATAGCCATACACATAAAAATTCATAATGCAACATAAAACATACCATAACACTTATGTCACATACATACTATAATGGCCATCATTACTTGGGGTCCCATAAACTAAACAAGTCATATGCCCATTAGATTAGTGGGGTCTTGCTAGCTAAGCAAGTCATATGCCCATAATCTATTTGAGGCTTGTTAGTCATATAGGTCATATGCCCAAGTCTACAATCATACTTAACATAACATATTGCATAACATAAAATCATAAGATAACATATAAAAGCATATAACACATAAATCCTATCCTACTTTCCTTACCAAAATAACCGGGATATGAAAACTGATTTGGGACCTTGGAACACTCCTAAAAATCATTTAAAATATGGTGAGTATATTGAAGAAAAGGGATGAAAGTGAAGAAGGATCTATGCTATATACTTACCAAAAACCTTGTGCTTAAGAACTTGGATTTCCTAACCAAGAATAAGAATAAGGTTAGAATGAGTAGAAGACTATGAGAACTTAAAGAACATAATACAGAAATGGACTAGAGTTTGGAAATACCTTGAAGACTTATATGATCAATCTAAACCTTGAACCGAAATGTGAATAAACCTCACTTCCCCAAGTGTTTGATAACTTATAATGATCAAGCTTATAATTCCCAACCCAAGTGTTTACACTCTCACACTCACCTAGCAACTTGCAGCCTCTGAACTTAGAGTAATAGATGAATAAATGGCTGGGTACTAGGTCCTATTTATAGAGTTTAGGAATGAAAAGATCTCATTTAACTTGAATAAAAATAATGGCTTTTTAAGTGAAAATGATTTGAATTATCGTTCAGCAGAGGCTGAAGACTCGTTCAGAAAGATGCTGGACTTATCAAGAGGTTGAAGGTTTGAATGGAAAACGTTTTTGAAAACTTTCAAAATATGCTAAGGGAGGCGATGAATCGCCCCCTGTAGGCGATATATCGCCTGGGCCAGTATGCCCGAGGCAATCTTGCAACGTTTCGTGTTTTTTGTATCTTCGTGCTGCGATATATCGCCCCCTATAGCTGCGATATATCGGCATACGCTGATTATTTAAACATGAAATTACACATTTTTAGCTTAATTTAAAATGAGTAAACAGCCTTGACTGAGCCCTCTAACGTTTTCAAAGATGCTGACTGACCTTAGAGTATTCAAATTTTAACCTTAATAAATTTAATCCTCAAAATACTTAATCATTAATAAACCTATACATAACATGTGCTATTATATTATTGGTTCTTATCTAAACCTTATAGTATAATAAATATTATCCTCAATATCAGTCATATTAATCAAACCTTAGGTTAAAATTAATATTCCTAAACTATAGGTTAAACTTAGAAAATCTACAAGTACTACTATGAGTGTCCAAATAAATCCCGGTCTGAACCAAATATCCACAGTTATAAAGATAATACTATTATTACTATTATACTAGTATCTAACTTAGCTAAGTAAAGTTCTTGGACTCTACAATTCTCCCCTACTAAAAAGAATTTCGTCCTCGAAATTTACTTACCAAATAATTCCGGATACCGGCTTTGCATGTCCTCCTCCAACTCCCACGTTGCCTCTTGTTCAGAACTATTACTCCATAGGACTTTGACTATAGGAAAGCTGTTGGACCGTAATTGCTTCATCCCCCTATCCAGGATGCTAACCGGTCGTTCCTCGTAACTTAAGTCTTTCTGGAGTGCTATCGTATCGTACTTGAGGACGTGAGATGGGTCTGACACATATTTGCGTAGCATCGAGATGTGGAACACGTTGTGACTATCTGCTAGTGCTGGCGGTAGGGCTAGTCTATACGCAACTGCTCCCACTTTGTCCAATATCTCAAAAGGACCTATGAATCGGGGACTAAGCTTGCCTTTCTTTCCAAACCGCTTTACACCTTTCATAGGAGATATCTTCAAGAAGACTTGATCTCCAACTTGGAATTCCACATCGCGTCACTTGGCATTCGCATAGCTTTTCTGACAGCTTTGAGCAGTAACCATACGCTGTCTAATAAGCACTAGTGCTTCTTGAGCTTGTCTAACAGCTTCGGGACCTAGAAGCTGCCTTTCTCCTACCTCGTCCTAGTGCAATGGCGATCGGCACCTTCTTCCATATAGAAACTCATAAGGTGCCATCCCGATCGTTGACTGGTAGCTATTGTTGTAGGAGAACTCTATCAATGGCAAGTACTTATTCCATGACCCTCCGATATCAAGTACACACTCACGTAGCATATCCTCTAAAATCTGAATCGTACACTCGGATTGCCCATCTATCTGAGGATGAAAAGTTGTACTAAGACTTAACTTAGTACCCATAGCTTGCTGTAAACTTCCCCAAAATCTTGACGTAAACACCGATCCTCTATCCAACACTATCGTATTGGGGATTCCATGCAACCGTACAATCTCTTGGCTATAGATGTCTGCGTATTGGTCTGCCGTGTATGAAGTCTTAACAGGTAGGAAATGAGCCGACTTGGTTAGTCTATCTATTACTAACCAAGCGGAATCATGCTGCTTATTCGTCCTTGGCAAACCCGTCACGAAGTCCATAGCTATATCGTCCCACTTCCATTCTGGTACGCTAAGCGGTTGTAATAAACCTGCAGGCCGCTGATGCTCTACTTTCACTTGCTGGCATATAAGACACTTAGATACATACTCTGCTATGTCCTTCTTCATCCCTGGCCACCAGTAGATTTCCTTAACATCATGAGTCATCTTGGTTGACCTTGGGTGAACTGAGTATGGGAACTGTGTGCTTCTTCCAGAATTGTCCTCTTAATCCATTGATTATTTGGCACGCATACCCGATCCTTATATCTCAATAAACCTTGGCTAGATATTGAGAAATCTGTAGCCTTGCCTTCTCTGACTGCATCCATATGTACTGCTAGTGTGTCGTCATGTCTCTATCCAATCCGTATGTCCTTTAGCAGATTCGATTGAATAGACAAGTTAGCCAGCTTGCCTACAATTACTTCTATTCCGGCACTGATCAGCTCCTGCTGTAGCGGCTTTTCTATTCCGGCTAAAGCTGCTAAATTTCCATAACTTTTCCTACTAAGTGCATCGGCAACTACGTTCGCCTTCCCCGAGTGGTATAGGATTTCGCAGTCGTAATCCTTTACTAACTCCAACCACCTGCGCTGCCTCATGTTGAGCTCCTTTTGAGTAAAGAAGTACTTTAAACTCTTGTGGTCCGTATAAATCTCGCACCGTTCTCCGTAAAGATAATGGCGCCAGATTTTTAATGCAAAGACCACTGATGCCAACTCCATATTGTGAGTTGGATAGCGCTGCTCGTACTCCTTCAATTGTCGTGAGGCGTAGGCTATCACCTTGTCATTTTGCATCAGCACGCAACCCAATCCTTGCTTTGATGCATCGCAGTAGACTACGAACTTATCATTGGGTGTCGGTACACTGAGTACTGGTGTTGAGCAAAGCTTATTGTTGAGCAACTGGAAGCTTTCTTCACACTTATCATTCCAGTTGAATCTTTGTTGCTTTCGGGTCAGGTTGGTAAGCGGAGTGGCTATCTTTGAAAAGCCCTCGACAAACTTCCTATAATAACCTGCTAACCCTAGAAAGCTTCTTACTTCAGATGCGTTCTTTGGTCTGGGCCAATCCTTCACGGCCTCTACCTTTGATGGGTCTACTGCAACTCCATCTTTCGATATAATGTGCCCGAGGAACGCCACTTGCGAAAGCCAAAATTCGCATTTCTTGAACTTGGCGTAGAGTTGATGCTTCTTCAATCGCGTCAAAATCAACCTCAAATGTTCCTCGTGCTCTACTTCATCCTTGGAGTATATTAAAATGTCGTCGATGAACACAACGACGAATTTATCTAAGTAATCCTTGAAGACCCTATTCATTAAGTCCATAAATGCGGCTGGTGCGTTAGTAAGACCAAAGGACATAACCAAGAACTCGTAATGTCCATAACGAGTCCTAAAGGCTGTCTTAGGAATATCTTCTCCCTTTACCTTGAGCTGATGATACCCGGATCGTAAATCGATCTTTGAAAATATAGTCGCGCCTCGGAGTTGATCAAACAAATTGTCGATCCGAGGTAGTGGGTACTTGTTCTTAATCGTTACTTTGTTCAGCTCACGATAGTCTATACACATCCGCATACTTCCGTCCTTCTTCTTCACGAATAGCACCGGGGCTCCCCATGGCGAATGGCTTGGCCTAATAAAACCCAAGTCTAGGAGTTCTTGTAGCTGCGTCTTTAACTCCTTGAGTTCTGTAGGTGCCATCTGGTATGGTGCCTTAGAGATAGGCTCGGTGCCTGGTACTAATTCTATTGTGAAGTCTATTTCCCGAGTTGGCGGCAATCCTGGCAAGTCATCAGGAAATACCTCTGGAAATTCTCGTATAACACAAACATCTCCAACCTTAAGTGGTGTCTCCCTTTCCACATTTGTGATGCTGGCTAAGAACGCTTGACATCCTTTCTCCATCATTCTCTGAGCTTTAAGAGATGATACTAACGGGGTGCGTAATCCTGAAGCTTGTCCCATGAAGCATAGTCTTTGGCCGTCAGGAGTCTCGAACATCACTTTCTTCCGTTTACAGTCGATGGTTGCGCCATGCGGTGCTAGCCAATCCATGCCTAATATCACGTCGAAGTCCTTGATCACTAGTTCTATCAGGTCTCCTTCTAGTTCTATGTCCTCAATCTTGATCGGTACGCCTCGTACTATCTGTGATGATAGAACTACTTTGCTCGAAGGAAACTCGGTTACAAACCTAGTTCTAAATCTTTCACAAGGTTTGTCTAGTTTTTCTATCATTCCTAACGAGATATACAAATGAGTGGCTCCCGAATCAAATAATACATAGCATAAGTTATTGAGGATAGAAACCTGACCTGTGACCACCTTATTGCTAGCATCAGCCTCTCCTTGGGTTAAAGTAAAAACCCTAGCAGGAACCATCTTGTCGTCTTTCTTTCCTTCTAGCTTTCGCTGAGGACAATCTCTTTTCCGGTGTCCTTCCTGACCACAGCTAAAACATTCCTTTGTGTTTGCGCGTCATTCTCCAAGATGCTTCTTCTGACACTTAGCACATGGTGGGTATTCCACGTAACCCGACCTATTTCCCCCATTATTCGTACGTGCCCTCTTATCGCTGTCGAATTGCTTGTTATCTGGATGCCGTCTTTTCTGGCCGTTACCATTATTGCTGGACTGATTGTTGCCGTTATGGTTGTTGTTCCGACTAGTTTTAGGTTGATTATGCTGTCTTGGTTCAAGCTTACTGGCTTCCTCTTTACTTACATTAGCCTGCAACCTCTCTACTTCTATTGCCGTCTCAAGAACATCGGCATATGTAGTATTCCCCGGGTTTGCTAACTTAACCCCCATCTCGATTTTTGGTCGAAGTCCTCTAACAAATTTGTTCACCCTCAGAAAATCGGCCGGAACCATCTCAGATGCGAATTTAGCTAAGAGGTCAAACTGACGAGCATACTCTACCACTGATAAATTTCCTTGCTTCAAGTTGGCAAACTCCTCAACTCTTGAAGCGAGTACAGCCGAGTTGTAGTACTTCTTGTGGAAGAGCTCCACAAATTGAGTCCATGTCATGGTGGCAACATCATGCGATTGCTGGACCAAGTCCCACCATATCCTGGCATCCTTCTTGAGCAATGACGAGATGCAGGATATGTGGTCTGCATTACTGAGATTCATGTGTGTCAAAATCGGCTCCACGTTCCTTAGCCATTCTTCTGCCTCAAAAGGGTTTGTAGTCCCTTCGAAGTTTGGAGCATGTTTCTTGTGGAACCTCTCATACACTGGCTCCATATTCTGTACTGGATATGGCGCGTAGTTCGTCACTGGACATCCCCCATATGGACCAACTTGTTGGGGTGCTGGGGCCATTTGTTGTGGCTGCGGCTGCGGCGGAGGCTGAGGCTGAGTCTGCGCCTGTTGACGTTGTTGCTGCAAAAGTTCCTCGACTTGTTGTCGCAGTCTGGCGATCTCCGCAGTGTTGTCAGCTGGCGGTGCCGGCGCGTTGCGGCTAGTAGTAGCACGCACTCCCCTTCTGCGAATTGGAGGGGCTTCATTGTTCGCTGGAACAACGTTGGAGGCGGTTCTATTGGTGCGTGCAGATCTTCGGAGCGACATCATCAACAAAGTTCTAACAGTCGAGAACATGTTAGAACTTATCCTAATAGGCTCTAAGGCAAAACTTATTCTGAAACAAACATATCTCGAACCTATTTATTATGACTTCTTATGAAAATTATATAAGTCTTTATTTATTATTTAGAGTGGGTTTCTATACTTAGAAAAACAAGCCATCTTTATTTTCTAAGTCTGTTTCTAATCATCCTATATGACTTAATTCTCATGCTCGAAACTCATCTTTGTTCCAAAGTTAACCATATTGAGGGAGGGCTGGGATCAGTAAAATCGTTCCCACTACTAAGGCCCCCTAACTCTCAATAAGGAAACTTGGTTCATTGATTTGTATCCCCCCTCACCGAACTTAGTCATTATTCATTTTATTTAGTATTTATTATGATTGCAAAAATAAAATCAAACTCATACATGATAATAAAATAACATGATATTAATTTGGAAAAATAGTTTTCACTTATTACAACCATAAAATAAAGAAAGAAATAAAACAAACAATGAAAACTACTATTCTAAAAATCAGGATCTTCTACATCCGACCCTTCATCTAACATATCATCATCCAGTTCTTCATAATCCTCATTGTCTTGAGCCTCAAAATTTCCTCGGGGAAGATTCAAGAAGATCCTATGTTTTTGCTCATTAGTGAATTGAAACTCTAAATTATAGGTGAACTTAAGTATGAGAGAATAATATCTTAGGGCTACTTGTAAGTCATCATCATTATTTATAGTCTTCCATATTTCTTCTAAAGTTGAAATTACTGAAGGAAAATCTTTTAAAAGCCTAATTACTAGGACATATTGTTCTGCAGCTCTCATCATGATTTTCTTAGTAATCTGAAGATGGTCTATCTCCTTGTGGAACAAAATCAATCTCTGAGTGATTTCTTGGTTCCCTTATTCTTTTTAAAGCCTTAATGGCTCGGATATCCTCATTGCTTAATGCTCCGTTCATACTTAACTGAAAACATAAATACTAAAATTGTTAGCTATACTCATAAGCAAAATAACTATAACTTAAATACTTACTTGGCGGTCAGATTCGGAGCTTTTGAGTGTGTGTATCGAGGAGAACTTCATGTGAAGGAACCGTTGCTCTGATACCAACTGTAATGACCCAACTACTCTAGACTTTTGGACCATTAACGAAAACTATACATAAACACTAATTCTTAATAACACTTACAAGTGATAAGATCGTAACTTTCTTAAAACTTAAAAAAAAACAAAGGTCAAACTTTCATAAAGTTTAAGTTAGGATATGGGATCCCATTGTTTTAAAACCAAAACATGACATAATGATAATTAAAAAAAAAGATTACATAATAAAATGCGGAAAAATACATATAAAAAACCATAAGAACAAAACTACATCCTCGAATCGAAACTCTCAGTTCTTTGAATCCATTCCGCCTCAACACACATTCCCCAAGCTTCCAAGAACCTTTCCCGCCATTAGAACTATTATCCTGCACATATAAACAAAAAGGAGTGAGCCTAATGCCCAGCAAGGAAAATCTAACATATAGCCATACACATAAAAATTCATAATGCAACATAAAACATACCATAACACTTATGTCACATACATACTATAATGACCATTATTACTTGGGGTCCCATAAACTAAACAAGTCATATGCCCATTAGATTAGTGGGGTCTTGCTAGCTAAGCAAGTCATATGCCCATAATCTATTTGGGGCTTGTTAGTCATATAGGTCATATGCCCAAGTCTACAATCATACTTAACATAACATATTGCATAACATAAAATCATAAGATAACATATAAAAGCATATAACACATAAATCCTATCCTACTTTCCTTACCAAAATAACCGGGATATGAGAACTGATTTGGGACCTTGGAACACTCCTAAAAACCATTTAAAATATGGTGAGTATATTGAAGAAAAGGGATGAAAGTGAAGAAGGATCTATGCTATATACTTACCAAAAACCTTGTGCTTAAGAACTTGGATTTCCTAACCAAGAATAAGAATAAGGTTAGAATGAGTAGAAGACTATGAGAACTTAAAGAACATAATACAGAAATGGACTAGAGTTTGGAAATACCTTGAAGACTTATATGATCAATCTAAACCTTGAACCGAAATGTGAATAAACCTCACTTCCCCAAGTGTTTGATAACTTATAATGATCAAGCTTATAATTCCCAACCCAAGTGTTTACACTCTCACACTCACCTAGCAACTTGCAGCCTCTGAACTTAGAGTAATAGATGAATAAATGGCTGGGTACTAGGTCCTATTTATAGAGTTTAGGAATGAAAAGATCTCATTTAACTTGAATAAAAATAATGGCTTTTTAAGTGAAAATGATTTGAATTATCGTTCAGCAGAGGCTGAAGACTCGTTCAGAAAGATGCTGGACTTATCAAGAGGTTGAAGGTTTGAATGGAAAACGTTTTTGAAAACTTTCAAAATATGCTGAGGGAGGCGATATATCGCCTGGGCCAGTATGCCCGAGGCAATCATGCAACATTTCGTGTTTTTTGTATCTTCGCGCTGCGATATATCGCCCCCTCTAGCTGTGATATATCGGCATACACTGATTATTTAAACACGAAATTACACATTTTTAGATTAATTTAAAATGAGTAAACAGCCTTGACTAAGCCCTCTAACGTTTTCAAAGCTGCTGACTGACCTTAGAGTATTCAAATTTTAACCTTAATAAATTTAATCCTCAAAATACTTAATCATTAATAAACCTATACATAACATGTGCTATTATATTATTGGTTCTTATCTAAACCTTATAGTATAATAAATATTATCCTCAATATCAGTCATATTAATCAAACCTTAGGTTAAAATTAATATTCCTAAACTATAGGTTAAACTTAGAAAATCTACAAGTACTACTATGAGTGTCCAAATAAATCCCGGTGTGAACCAAAAATCCACAGTTATAAAGATAATACTATTATTACTATTATACTAGTATCTAACTTAGCTAAGTAAAGTTCTTGGACTCTACAAGAGGCGTGGGCTAGCTTTGGCGGGCACGCAAGGGCACTGGCTGGCAGGCACGGAGCGGCAGGGGCACAAACTGGCGCGCAGGGGTGCGGAGTGCATGCTCGCACGGGCTGGCTGGCATAGGGGGATGGCTCGGGGCTCAGGCCGTCTTGGAATTTCACTAAGAATTTTGAAAATAAAAATTACAAAATTCATCTATGTAACGACCCTCAAAACATACGAAAATCTAAATTTTTTCTTTAATTCATTGTACTAAAAATCCATATTAAAAAATAAAAACTTTTAAAAAGATCGTGTGCGCACAGTTTTAGTTTTAGCAAACAGAATTACAACTTCTCTTTTTCAGAGTTAAAGCAAAATAAATATCATAAAAAAAATAACACTCTCCCAACGTTTTTTTTTTCAAAATGTGTTCTATCAAAAACCTCCCCAGGTCGGGTCACATGTACATATCCACAAGCAGACTCCAGCGCTCACTTCTCACTTTGCTTTTGCACTTACATACAACATGAAACGACTAGGTAAGAAAAAAAACTTAGTAAGAATAGCCTTGCACACAAATATACTAAACCTAATAACGAGATTCCCTAAGGTAGTTATCACTACCGATCATTAGGGTATTGGATAAATCCCAACCCTATCATACAATTCTCAAACAATAGCCAAATTAGAATCAAATACTTTGATTGTACCTAGGAAACAACATTACACATACCATGATAACCTGCACTCAGAAAATCCCAGAACATTCAAGATATATAATTATACAATTTAATCAATTCAAACAAACACAAAGGATTCTGGCTCCAACCCAGATTCACTCTTAGCGTCCTGGCTCCAACCTGGACTATATGACCATGTCCTGGCTCCAACCTGGACTATAATTTCACCAAGTCCTGGCTCCAACAACCTGGACTATAATTTCACTAAGTCCTGGCTCCAACCTGGACTATAATTTCACCATGTCCTCGCTCCAACCCGGACTATAATTTCACAATGTCTTGGCTCCAAACCGGACTACAATTTCACAATGTCCTGGCTCCAACCCGGACTATAATTTCACCATGTGCTGGCTTAAACCCGAACTATAATTTCACAATGTTCTGGCTCCAACCCGAACTATAATTTCACAATGTCCTAGCTCCAACCCAAACTATAATTTCACAATATCCTGACTCCAACCCGGACTATAATTTCACCACGTCCTGGCTCAAACCCGGACAATATTATAATAAGGTTCTAGCTCCAACACGAACTCACTTACCATTAAGCTGCATAATGCATAAGCATTGCAAAGGTAGGAATTAAGCGTACCCTGGTCTTAACAACTCAAACAAAACTAGTGTAATCTACTACTACAAGCACACACTAGTATATTCATGTTGTAGCCAAGAAAGAGAGAGGCTATTTTACTTGGAGTCCTTAGCTCCTATCTGGATTTTTAACACCACTATTCGTTTTCCCTTTTTGCAATTACTGTAATTAATACAGTGTATTCAGATTAAACTATGACATGCTAGTATAGCTAATATTCTATGATAGCTACATTCAATGAAGTGCTCTTAGAGACTCTATACTGACATTTTTCTTATACACTTTACATTGTATAAGACCAGATCCCGCTTTATATCAATTTACGGTTTCTTGAGAAAAATCGTCCTTACTGCAACATGCTCTCCGTGCTGTGCATTTTAATATTCTATCTCTAGATGACTCTCTCAATTGTATAACGCGTATTTTTGTTACTTATAGAAGGATTTTTAAACGACTCTTAATCTTAGAAAACCACCCTCTTTCTACTCAAGTACGGAATTTACCAGTTTCCATTCTTTACCCAAAAATATCGCGTGACCTCTTACAATTTATTTTTTGTTAATGACAATACTTTTTGATTTAAAGTTTTATAAAACCTAACTCCCATTTTTACCATCTTTAATCCATAACACACGATCTTTATTACGTCATTTTTTAAAAGAAAGGGAAATTGGACCCCGTTTTTAGAAAATTGTAAAAATGAATTCTCAATAACCTTAAACTAATTTGGGATTTGTTAGATATCCAAAACTTTAGCAATTTTTGAAAAAGACTTCATTTCCAATTCTGAACCTAACTTTTTCACTATTCATTTTAACATGATAATAATCCCGCTTTTAAGCTCATATGCAATATTAGGTTCTCTAACCCCAGCCCATTAAAATCCCATTCACATATTATGCGTACTAATGATCGAAGCTAGGTGAAATCTCGCATCAAAATTTTAATTTAGGTTAGGATAACTAACCTCCCAAAACTCGTATTTTGTTAAGGTTCGAAATTACTATTTTTCTCCGTTTTTAGGTAACTTAGAAAAATTACTACTCTTAAAACGTGACATATTTTTATATAAAATTTTACCAGGGGCATAATACCTATCTGAAATTTTTTCTCACCAAGTTTCATAATTTTGGGGAAGGCAAAACTCATTAAACTATTTAAAGAAATCTGGGCAGTGCCTGCTGCCCACGAGTTTTTCTCAGATTTTTATGGTTATTTGAAAAATTATTCTCTTACATCATAGCCCATTTTTTTCCTAAAATTTTACCAGAATCTTTAATCATATCTAATTTAGTTTCTCTAAAAGTTTAATAATTTTTAGGATATGGGAACCTATTAAAAAATGTAAGACAATCTGGGCAGTATTTGCTGCCCAGAAATTTCGTTTTCAGCTTATTAGGGAAAAACTTGAAAACCCATTACTCTTTATCCATTTTGCATTTCCCTCTAAAAAATTTCTGTGATCCTTATACATATTTAAACTAACAGTTCACCAAATTTCATGGGTTTTGGCTCAGTAAAACGTGTTCAATATTCAAAACAATCTGGGCAGTGCAAGCTGCCCAGAAATTTTTCAAATTGCATCAAGATGACAAAAAGTTCATAACTTAGGTTTGAAAACACTTTTTTCTCGATTTTCCAAAGCCAAAACTCAAGTAATCATCTATAAATATGCAACCATACAAATTATTTCCACAGACATAGGTACTAGGGTACGATCTAACATATTGGAAGTCAGACCATGAATACTTGGCAGCATGCATTTCTACACATTCTAGCAAAAATAAACACAACTAGCGAAACCCTAGCCACATACATGCATGAAAATCAAATAATCTAACCCTCAATCATAAAATAAACTCCAAAGACCAATAAAATAGTCTATACAACCAGATCTAATAATATAAACCAAAAATACTCAAGAACCACCCAAAAATCTATCTTTGATGGTTCTAGCTTGGAGATGAGATTCCCTTATACTGTCAAACTTCCTCCTTGTGTTCTATACACTCAAACCGAGCCCCGAGGTTCAACATGAAGATTTTTAAAAAGAAATATTAGGGTAAAAAGATGGAGATGATTGGAAAAATGCCAAAACTCTAAAATCTTTATCTTTGTTCTCACTAAAACATCAACATGCTTCAAATCTTTTAGATCTTCTTAAAACAACATCCCTTTAGACCTAAAATACAAGATCCATGTCATGCATGGCTATTAGAATCTCATGCATGCATAGTAAAACCCCTTAGTATTTTAGGTTTGACGGAAAAAGAGAAGGAAAAAATGTACTAGGTTCAAAACTTACACTTGCCTAGTGTACTCTTGGGTTTTCTTACTTCCTTCAATGGAAAGTGAATGATATTGCTCCTTGGAGAGAAAATGGCAGCAATGGAGAGGGAAGAGAGAGACCTCTCAGTTTTGGGGAGGGAAATGAAGAGAGTTTCTTTTTTTTTCTTGAGGAAGAAGAAGGAAATTTAAAAAAAAATAATGATTGGGTGTGTAAGAGGAATGGTACGAGGGTTAGCCAATGGGTAAGGTAGCCTCTTACTCTTCCTAGGATAGGTGTCATAGACACTTGAGTACACTGGGGCATAGCCTAGCTGCCCATCACACCCTCTTTCCCCCTTTCGAAATGACTAAACTGCCCTTGCTTCTTTTGACTCACTTCTAATGCACTCAAGGGTCCTTTGGTAATTTTACTCTCCGAATTTAACCAAAATTTTACCCTATAGTGTTTAAATATCTCCAAGCTAAAATAAAATAAATGTGCCAAAAAAAATTTGTCACATAACACATAATTTTGGTAATTTACTAAAAATGACCAAAATGTCCTTAGAGGCTTGGGCAAGAAATTCCATTCTTAACCTTGGTAGATTGGAATTAAATCCTGAATCACTTTTTCTTAAATTTACTAGCACGACTATACAGTCCCAGTTGCAAAATATTTTTATGCAATAGTATTTCTCATTTTACCTAATTCGAGATTTTTCCGTTATTAGGGTTTGCCCCTCTGTCCAAGACCAATTTTCTTTGCATTGGCCTAAACCCTTTATCAAATTAGCACAACAACTATAAATTCACGAAATAACATAATTTCACATAATATTATTTATCAAAATAATATTTCATAAAATTATTCACCAGCTCCAACCGGCTACTAACGTTGTTCAAAATATGGGATGTTACAATACCTACAATTTATAGAAGCTTCATCCCCTAAACTCAAAACAGATGGGAGTACTGCTCCCGCATCTCATCTTCCATTTCCCAGGTCGCCTCTTGTCTTTCCGATCCAAAATCGCGACTGGTTTTTCCTCATAGCTTAGCCGAGGATCTATGCTAAGTTCATCGTAACTTAGCACATTTGTGCGGTCATTCACGTACTTCCTTATTTTTGACACATGGAATAAATTGTGAACTCTAGAGAACACGAGCAGAAGGGCTATTCAGTAAGCTGGCTTTTCAATGCGTTCTAGAACCTCAACAAGTCCTATGTACCTAGGGCTCAACTTGCCTTTTTTCCCAAACCTCATAACTCCTCTCAGTGGAGCTATTTTTAATAGTACCTTGTCCCCAACTTCATATTCTAATGATCTCCGACGACAATCAACATATTGGTTTGTTATCTTAACATACCAATATGTTAAACATATTGGTTTGTTTTCCACTCCATGATCCTTGAAAATCTAGTGCACAAGCTCTCAACATGTCTTCCAAGGTCTGAATTGTTCGTTTGCTTTGGCCATCCATCTGTGGATGGAAGGCAGTACTAAACTTTAGTTTAGTTCCCAATCCCATTTTCATTCTTCTCCAAAACATGGAGGTAAATCTTCCATCACGATCGGACACTATAGAGATGGGAACCCCATGTAATCGCAATATCTCAGCAATGTACAAGTCTGCCAATTTATCTGCATCGTCTATTATCTTAATGGGTAAGAAATGAGCGAAATTTTTCAATCTATCCAAGATAACCCAAACTGCATCGTGCCCCTTCAGAGTGTGTGGTAACCCAGTAACAAAGTCCACAGTTGACCATTTCCCATTTCCACTCAGGGATCTCTAGCGGTTGCAATAACCCTGCGGGTTGCTGATGCTCCACCTTGGTTTGTTGACATGTCAAACAGTTTGACACGTACTCTGCTACATCTCTCTTCATTACTACCCACAAAAAGTATCTTTTGAGATACGGATACATCTTAGTGGTTCCCAGATGCATATCGTAATGAGTATTATAAGCCTCATAAAATATTTGCCTCTTGATCTCCTCATCATCGGGCACACATATTCTGCTCTTGAAACCCAACATTCCATTCTCTGAGATGTGAAACCTTGGTCGCATGTCTTTCATCATCTCATGCACTAGTCGTTGGATCCACGGATCTACGAGCTGTCCCCCTTGGATCGCTTCCATGATCCTGGGTTACATGGATAACTTTGCCAATCTACCCACTACTATCTCAAAATCCAATTTGTATATATTGCTTTGGTTTGTAGTTCTTTGGGTATTTCTTTCACTGAAATTACATAAGCCATTGGCTATTGACTCAACGCGCCAGCTACATTATTAGCCTTTCCTAGGTGGTACAATATATCACAATCGTAATCGTTGAACAATTCTAACCACCTCCATTGTCTCATGTTTAACTCTTTCTGGGCGAAGAAATATTACAGACTCTTATGATCTGTGTATATGTCGTAGTGGATCCCATAGAGATAGTGTCTCCAGATCTTCAATTTGAACACTACTGCTGCTAACTCCAAGTTTTGAGTTGGATAATTTTTCACTTGTCGGGAGGCATACGCGATCACTTTCCCGTGTTCCATCAATACTGCTCCGAGTCCCTGACTTGAGGCATCACTGTAAATGGCATAACCCTGTATGCGTTTTGGGAGAGTGAGCACTGGAGCAGTTTTTAATCTGGGTTTTAACTCTTGAAAACTCTGTTCGCACTTGCCGTCCACTTAAACTTGATGTTCTTCCAGGTCACCGCAGTCATAGGGGTAGATATTTTGGATAAATCCTCCACAAAGCGCCTGTAATACCCTACTAGACCCAAGAAACTGCGGACCTCTTGTGCATTCTTTGGGGGTTTCCATTGTTTCACCACCTTGATTTTGGCCAGATTGACTGCAATCTCATCTCCCAACACCACGTGTCCTAGAAAAGTCACTTGATTCGACCAGAATTCGTACTTGGAGAGCTTGGCATACAAATTTTTCTCACTCAATCGCTGTAAGATTAGTTCTAGGTGTTGAGCATGTTCTTCGTTGTATCATGAGTATATGATTATATCGTCTATAAACATGATCACGAATTTGTCTAGATACTCACCCAGTATCCTATGCATAAGATCCATGAATGTTGCGGGCGCATTGGTGAGTCCAAAAGACATCACCACGAACTTGTAGTGGCCATACCAAGTTCGAAATGAGATCTTGGGAATATCTGATTCCTTGACTTTCAACTGGTGGTATCAAGATCTCAAGTCGATCTTCGAGAATACTGATACTCCCTATAATTGATCGATTAGATCATCAATTTTGGGCAACAGGTATCGATTCTTGATTGTCACTTTGTTGAGTTCGCGGTAGTCTTTACACATTCTCATGGAACCGTATTTCTTTTTCATGAATAGTATCGAGGCTCCCCAAGAAGAATGACTTGGTCATATAAATCCTTGGTATTCTTGTAATTGTGCTTGCAACTCTTTAAGCCATGCCAGATCCATCCGGTATGGTGCCTTTGAAATAGGTGTGGTGCCTGGAATCAACTCGATCTTGAACTCAACTTCTCAGTCCGAGAGGATCCCTGGTAGATCCTCAGAAAGCACTTCTAGAAATTTGCCTACCTCAGTTTGTTGTAGCTTAGACTCCCTATCCTTGTCTATTACGTTCGTCAAGTAGTCGATACATCCATCTTCCAATAATTTCCTAGCCTTCAAGGTGGAGATTATAGCGAAATTATTCTCGCGGGCTGTGCCTTGGAACATGAACGGTTCTTCCCCTGGTGGATTAAAAGTCACATTTCTTTGTTTGCAATTTACAACGACCCCGTATTTGGTTAGCCAATCCATACCAAAATAAACATCGTACTCATGTAAATATAACACTAGCAAATCCACGGTCAACTCCAAACCTTTCACCCAGACTAGTACGGCTCTAACCCAAGACCATACCATCATATCCTCCACCAAAGGTAAGGATACACCACATACATTTACCATAGTCTCATGCTTCCTATCGATCTTATCAACAAAAGATGCAACAATAAAAGAATGTGATGCACCAATGTCCATTAATGCATATGCTGAGTTATTAGCCATAGGAAGCTGACTTGACACCATGTCAGAAGTTTCATCTCCTTTATCACCTTGGGTGAGTGCATAGACTCGTGGTACAGTTCCTACTTGCTTTGGTTGGTTGTTTCCTTCCTTTTGACTACGAGTCGGGCAGTTCCTGGAGAAATGACCCAGATTTCCACAGGTGAAGCAATTGTTGTTGTTGCACTCGCCTGGGTGGCACCGATTGCATTTGTTGTACTGCGGCCAATAGTTGTTTTCTCTCCTTGGCTGCTTGTTGAAGTTTTAACTTCGCCTTGGTGGCTCCATTCTTCGTTTACTATTTCCACCATTGGAAAACCGAGAGTTTCCTGGAGTGTTGGTCTTCCCCATACTTTGGTTTCCTCTGGATGCAAATCTCCCAGAACATTCGCTCTGGTTGTTAGAGTATCTTCCTCAATCTTTTGGAAAATATGCTCGTTCTTTAGCCTAGTAGGGCTCCTTCTTTTCTTGTACTAACCAGGATTCTTGGTGGATTGCTCGCCCTACAACTTCATCATAAGTATCCGGGCTGGTCTTCCCTATGTCCAAGAACAGAGCTATCTCTCTTTCAACCTCTTCATGAATTTACTTACTCAGTTGGCTTCAGTGTGTACCAGATCCGGAGCAAATCTTGAGAGATGGTCAAACTTCTGCACATACTCCTGTATGCTAGATGACCCTTGGACTAGGTTGGCAAACTCAACCACCTTCTGATCTATCACTGTCTGGTTGTAGTACTTGGCATTAAACATGACTAGAAATTCTGCCCATTCCATTCGTGCCACGTCACGTCCTTTTGTAGCAATATCCCACCATATGCGGACATCCTTCCTTAACATATACACTGCCCAGATTACCTTTTCTCTTTCGGTAGCCGCCACAAAGTCAAAGATTATTTCTAGCATGCTGACCCATTCCTCTGCCATCAGGGGGTCCGAAGTTCCTTCGAACACAAGTGGAGTTTTCCGCGCTAAACCATTTCGAGATTGGTTTCGGCTGTTCTGTTCTAAATGCATCAGCTAGTGGGTTTCTTCCACCAATGGGTCTTCTTGCACCGAGAATTCCTGTTGTTCGGGAAGGTCTTCCCAATGTGCTGGGGTGCGAGGTTGTGTGGCACTTCTAGAATTCATATGGCCTCCATAGTAAAGCTTAGAGATATATCCATCTCGTGGTAACTCAAATATCTTGCGTACCCACGAATCCCCAAAGACTCAGCTATTTTTGTATGATCATTTATGGCCAGCCTGTAATATTTAATGTCCAAGATAATAGGAGACCATTTATTTCGTGATCTGATCATATCCTAGTATAAATGGGAATATTTTATATTAAATGTAATAAATATGTAAATCTGTGATTGACTCACGTAGTTACCCAAACCTGTCCAAGGAATTTCTCTATAAATACTGAGAATATTGGATAGGGAAGGGGACGATGATTCTATAATACTGAAACTCTACCAAAATAAAGAGAGAAACATAGTAATAATATAGACTCATGGAGTAGGTGGATTTTAACCATTGAACCACATAAAAAGATCTGTGTCTTTGAGAGTTAATTTCTTATTTCGATTTATTATCAAGCACTAATCAACATTGTTATTTGCTGAATTCACTATTGGCAGAAAACCGCGTCAACACTATAAATAGGACTTGTGGGATTCATTTAAGGGGACGGAATAATTGGTATTCAGAAATAACAAGTGCTTTTATACACGATTTTATATTTCACTTTGATGCTT